>NC_091250.1:47838883-48463883 GCF_042477335.2 Ovis canadensis | reverse complement strand
TTTATTCCTTTTGTAAACACAGTCTCTGAAAAAATGCCTGGTAGAGAGTAGGTACTTAATAACAATGATTGAATAAGTGCTTCTGTTAAAGCATTTACTATATTGCATTTATTTATTCCATCAACAATTATATATTGAGTATCTTCTAACCAGTACTTACTATTCCAGTTCTCAGCCTACAGTAGCAAATACACAAATTCCTTGATATGAAGTTTACATTGTAGAGGGCAATAAAGGAACCAATTTTACTAGTTTCAGTGACAAGTTCTGTGAAATAATCAAGGAATGATGAAGTCTAAGGATTGATGGAGCTAAGAGTGATTTTTTTGAAGGGAGGTCGTGCAGGCAGGCCCTCACTGAAACAGTGGCACTTAGTTGAGTCCTGCATAATATGAGTGAGTGAGGATCAAAAGAAAAAGGCTGAGGACAAGCAAGCATCCAAGTCAAGAGAACAATGAGTGCATGTGGTAGGAACTGCAAGAACACTGAGCTGCCTCAAGATAAAAAAAGGAGAAAAGTTGTCAAAGATGGTATTGAGGGTATTGAGAGAGTTGGGTATTGCAGGCATGGGATAGGAAACTGGCTTTTATTCTAAGTGTAATGGGAGAACTCTGAAAAGATTTCAGTAAGGAGTGACAGATTGTCAGTCTTTAAACATTGCTCTGGCTGCTTGTAAGTGATAGGAGTCTAGGCCTAGAGAACAGTTAAGAGGTTACTAAAATCTCCAGTTGAAATAATTGTGATTTGTATCATAGTAATAGCTGGGAGATGATGAGGAATAATTAGTCAGGATGTATTTTTAAGGTGTGTTAACTAGAAAGAGAAGGAAATGGCAACCCACTCCAGTATTCTTGCCTGGAGAAGCCCATGGACAGAGGAGCCTGGTGGGCTACAGTCCACGGGGTCTCAAAGAGTCTGAGACAACTGAGCAACTTTACTTTCATTTTTCACTTTCACTAACTAGAAAAAACTGATGGATTAGAGTCAGACATAACTGAAGCGACTTAGCAGCAGCAGCAGGAACATATAAAAGAAGTTAAGAATAATTACTAAATTTTTGACATGAGCAACTGTATAAATGGTGATGCTGCTTAACAAAGGAGAGAACTTGGGGGTGAGTATAACTGTTTGCATCTCCAATAGAATATTAATTCACTAAGGGCCCTTGGCTTATTCTTCTTTGTATCTCTTGTATAGTTCTTAGCAAAACTATGCTTTTAAGAAAAGGTAACAATTTTTGGATTTTAATTGATAAGTAGCTATTGTCACTGTTCTTATTTGTGTAATTTTTCAGCCTATACTTATTTAGCAAATATAATGGAGTGTCTGCTAAATGCACTGGTGAATGAATGAAACACACAGAAGTGCTTGCTCACGTGGAAACAATGAGCTAATATTCCAATGGGATGATTGATACAATAAAAACAAATAAATAAATGAAATATATAGAGATTGTGATAAGTGGTGCAGAAAAATTTTTGACTTTTGCACCAAGAAAACTGGAAAGGAATGAGAAGTTTTAAGCATAGAGATTGTATATAATTTCATAGGATCCTTCTTGCTTCTGTGTTAAGAGACTGCATTCTCTTCCCTTCCCGTGCTCAAAAATGTGGATAGGAATAAGCAAAACACAATAATAATGTGAGCAGAGAGAGTAGCAGCCCACATTAGGATGGTGATAATCATGATGAAAACCATGGTTGGTTTATGGATACATTTTGAACTTAGAATCTATAGAATGTGCTGATATACAGGATTTGCAAATGGCATAGAGAAAGAAAAACATATATAAAGTTTTGGGCCCGAAACACTAGATGAAAGGAGGTGAAGAAGACAATGGTAGGCATGAGGGATTCATATTTAGACTTACTGTGCGCTCATTGTGCATCCAACTGTAGAAAACATGGAGCAGTCTTCTCCATGAATTTTGATATGGAGAGCTGTCCATGCTGGAGTCCTGAATTTGGGAGTCAGCAAAGTATAGTTGTTTTTTTAGGTCAGAAGGCTAGGTCACATTGTCAAAGTTTGACTGAAAGAAGCCCTGGAAGAGTTCAAAATTAAGAACTCATTGGGATAAGGAGAAAATAGCAAAGGAGTATACTATTAATTAAAAACCAGGAGAGTGTGGTGTCTTGGAAGCCAAGTAAATAAAATGTTTACATGAGGAGGAAGTGAGCAGCTATATACAGTATTGATAGTTTGGGTCACAGTAAGATTTATCGTCCTGTCTGTTACACTTCTGAAAATGAAATGGGGCACTCTTAATTACATCTGAACAAGAGACACAACCCAGACCTATTCCAGGCAATCTGGCATGTGTAGTCATGAACTGATATTTAAAGTATGGTGAAAACTGAGAAGGGATCACTTTATTCAGTAATGTGGAAGTTTTGTGACCTTGAGAATAAAAGTTTTGGTAAAGTATTAGTATTCAAAGTCTGACTGAGTAGGTTCAAGAGAGAATGAGAATGAGGAAATTGGAAATTATAAGAACAAATAAGTCACTGGAAAGATGTTATAAAGGAAGAAAATGGGATGGTATGGGAAGAGATTAGAGTCAGAAGTTATTTTTAATTTTGATATAATATGGCTTCCCTGGTGGCTCAGAGGTTAAAGTATCTGCCTCCAATGTGGGAGACCCGGGTTCAATCCCTGTGCCGGGAAGATCCCTTGGAGAAGGAAATGGCAATCCACTCCAGTATTCTTGCCTGGAGAATCCCATGGATGGAGAAGCCTAGGAGGTTCCAGTCCATGGGGTTGCAAAGAGTCAGACACGATTGAGCAACTTCACCTTCATCTTCAATATGTATCATAAAAGTTACCATTTTAAACATTTTTAAATTTTTAAATGTTGAATCAAATTCCAGAGTTTTTTCATCTTTTGAAATTAAACCTCTGTACTTATTAAACAGTACCTCCCCATCCTTTCCTTCTCCACAGTCACTGACAACCACTATTCTACTTTGCATCTCTATATATTTGACCACTCTAAGTATCTCATGTAGTTGGAATCCTATAGTATGTATCTTTTTGTGACTGGATTATTTATTTAGCATATATCTTGAAGGTTTTTCATGCTGTAGCATGCATCATAATTTTTAAGGTTGAATATTTATTTACATTTGTATGTTTCATTTTGTTCATCATCTGTCAATGGACACTAGAATTATTGCCACCTTTGACTGTTGTGATTTAAGCTTCTGTGAACATGGCTTTAAAAATACTTGTTTGAATCTCTGCTTTCAATTTTTTTGATATATACTATTTTTTTTAAGATATAAATTTGTTTGTAGGCTTTCTATATTTGCATTAGTCAGTATAGAATCTGGATTTAAGCTTCTGTGAACATGGCTTTAAAAATACTTGTTTGAATCTCTGCTTTCAATTCTTTTGGTATATACTGTTTTTTTTTTTTAAGATATAAATTTGTTTGTAGGCTTTCTATATTTGCATTAGTCAGTATAGAATCTGGAAAAGAGATGGATGAATTATTTTTCTCTATGTACAACAAATATCATTAATGGAGAAAACATATAAACTGAAATAACAATCAGAATAAGTGCTTGAAGTCAACAAAGTACTTCGGGGTCTTAGGTAGGTAGAGGCACATTCTACATGTGACGATAAAGCATCTTCACTGTTCTTTCGGATCAGTTTGGTGCCTAGACATTAATTTGTTTTCTCTTTAGAGTCTAATAGCTATTTACTTTACAACTCAATTAGCAAATCATATCCTGTTATAGATAAGAATGAGAACAGTTTGAATTGTATAAATCAGTAAAGTTTGACCTTGGGAATATTAATGTCTGATTATTTTATTATTGTTCTTGCTCTGCCTTTGTTTTGTTTTATTTGAAATTAAAAATTTCCATCTAAAGTTTGAAGATGTATACTGTATTCTAGTCTCAGAATTTAACCTACTTTTGGTTGAACCATAGCATTGACTAGACACAAATCCATGGATATATTGGATATATATATGTAGATAGAGGATTAACAAATAGAATGCTTCCCAGAGCAATCTTGACTAAATAGTTTAAACAGAACATTTGCAGGATTTTTACAGTGTTGACAAACTCCTAAATTGATATATATGTGCATATATAATTCTGTCCCAGTGCCAATTGGTATGTTATTTGTCTGTCACTAAAAGCTGACTCTTTCCTAATTAACCTATTGTCCCTTTATTACCCTTGTCATCAGTTAGACTCTGGAACATTATAGTTCAATACAGAGGAGTTATTCAGTAATCACAGAATTCTGGGATCTTGCAGTGTTTAGGACTGGAGAAGGCAAAGTTTTGGCCAAGGTTCTGCCCCTGCTCTGTACCATATTCTGGTTAATTTTGGAACTATATCTACTTTAATGGGAGAAAGTTGGAGCTCTTGTAGCATTGCATTCTTTTGTTCCAAAGTCTTTGCAAACAGGATAAGTAAGTGTTAGTAGCTCAGTCATGCCTGACTGTCTGCAACCCCATGGACTGCAGCCCACCAGGCTCCTCAGTCCATGAGATTTTCCAGGCAAGGATACTGGAGTGGGTCACCATTTCCTTCTCTAGGGGATCTTCCCAACCCAGGGATCGAACCCGGGTCTCCTGCACTGCAGGCAGAGTCTTTACTAAGTGAGCTACAAGGGAAGACCTGCAAACAGGATACTACTACTACTACTACTACTAAGTCGCTTCAGTCGTGTCCAACTCTGTGCGACCCCATAGACGGCAGCCCACCAGGCTCCCCCGTCCCTGGGATTCTCCAGGCAAGACAAGATACCTCTCCTTAAAAAGTGCTCTTCCTTTTTGCCCCTAGGCAATCATTAATTACATAAGGAAACCATTTTTTACTCTATCTTAAGTTGGCTCCCTCTCTTAGATAATGTCATATCACAATATAGGACTCTTCTTTTAACTCTTATTATTATTGTAATTTATATTTTTATGATTACTTGAATAATATCTGCCTTACCTATGAAACTGGCAGCTCCTTGTGGGTAAGAGTCCGGGTAAGTGTCCTGCCTCCTGTGGGTAAGAGTCACTGCTGTGTCCCTGCTTCCTTGCATAGTGTCTGACACTATAGTATCCCCTCAAAAATATCTGCTTAAAAAATCAGTGGGTGACTGAATGATAAAGACACATAGAGGGAAACTTTTAAAGATGTGTCTTATGTGACTTTAATGTATTGTATGGGCTTATGAAAAGAAGTATAATGTGGATTAAGGAACTGGATGTATGAATTTCTTCTAGAATTTTGACAAATTGAACAATAAGAACATCAGAGCTGATGTCAATGCGTCAAGCTCTTTTTTTTTTTTATCATTTTGAATTGAAACTTAGTAACTGTGGAACTCAGAAAGACCATTGATGGGCAGACATTTCTCAAGAGAAGACTGGGAATCAAAATCTCATAATAGAATTGGTATTTTCTTACTAAAGCTGCTTATATGGGTCAGCTGATAAGTGCAGCTTTACCCATGACAGCTTAAATTTCCCACAACCAGAATTATTTTAGTGTTCCACACATTTTATTGTACTGTAATTCTCTCATGTTTAATCCTTCTGTGTAACCATAATTTGATAGAACAATTTACTTCGTGATCATTTGGGATCAATGAAAGTTTGTTAATTTATCATTAGCAATTGGAATAAGCAGTTATTTGGTACTTGCATACAACAGGTATTGACCTAGATAATTTACATGTATTATTTAATTTTAACATATTTATGTTTCATTTTAACTAAACAGAACATCGTCTATTTTCACATGTGGTGGAAATCTAACCCTGCTGTATTCAGTCAAGTTTAAGTAGATTTACTATTACAATTACAGCCAACTGATGTTCCCTAGCTGACCTTATATGTTCTCCCAATGAAGAATGGTCATATTAAAATCTTTGATTTTTCTATGAAAAATGCCACTTCTATAGCAATCACTATCCACATAGACTAAGTGACAAAAAGGACAGAGTGGCCAGTGGTCATTTCTACATTATACACGTGTTAAAATTGTACTTTGCTCTATGGCTGCTGCTGCTGCTATTTATACAACACAGCTCTGCTTGAATCTTGGCTTTTTGTCACAAAGCCTGCCAGACTCCTTTGATCAGAAAATCACCCCATGCTTACAGTCATGTTCCACGTTGATCTGTCTGCTTCTCATCTTTCTAAGCAGTGATATTAGAGGTTGTGGTTCAGCATATGTGTTCTGCCTACTCTATTTACAACTACTCCACCTCAAGTCTCCATCCAGCAGAGGCTTGAAGTACTGATTATCTGTAAACTCCCTCTAACTTGCAGAAACATCAAACTAAGACCAATTAGGATTTGTTTGGAGAGCAGGGGGTCAGAGTCAATACATACAGTGCTATTATATTTGTGTGTGCTAAGTCATTTCAGCTGGTAAAGAATCTGCCTGCAGTGTGGGAGACCTGGGTTTGATCCCTGGGTTGGGAAGGTCCCCTGGAGAAGGGAAAGGCTACCCACTCCAGTATTCTGGCCTGGAGAATTCCCTGGACTGTACAGTCCATGGGGTCGCAAAGAGTCGGACACCAATGATCGACTTTCACTTTCAAGTCAATTCAGTTGTGTCCAACTCTTTGTGACTCTATGGTCTGTAACCTTCCAGGCTCCTCTGTCTATGGGATTCTCCAGGCAAGAATACAGGAGTGGGCTGTTATGCCCTCCTCCAGGGGATTGAAGCTGTGTCTCTTAGCATTTCCTACATTGGCAGGCGGGTTCTTTACCATTAGCACCACTTGGGAAGCCCCATAGTTATTTGTTAATGAATTATAATTTATAATTTACTTATAGTTTATAATTTCACTACTGAGTCCACTGTGGGGATGAAGAAGGATTACTGAGCTATAGTAAAGTTGTGTTGTTCACCATTTATTCTTGTTTCCTTATAGAATCTGCCTTCAAATCTAATACAATTAGCAAAATCTAATTAAATCTAGCAAATCTAATCAAAATCAGCAACATTTTGGATGAATTGTGACCAGTCTCCTTTTTTAAAATATGAAAACCAATTTCACAGTGAGTTATTTTGTGTTGGATTAAAGCAGTTGTTTATATAATTATAACTTGACCTTTAGGACCCACTGTTTAACTTATTGTCTTTGTTGTTCAGTCACTCAGTCATGTCCAACTCTTCATGACCCCATGAACTGCAGCATGTCAGGTCTCCCTGTCCTTCACCATATCCCAGAGTTTGCAGAAACTCATATCCATTGAGTCATTGATGCCATCCAATCATGTCATCCTCAGTCCTCCTTTTCTCCTCCTGCCTTCAGTCTTTCCCAGCATCAGGGTCTTTTTCCAGTGAGTCGTCTCTTCACATCAAGTGGCCAAAGTATTGGAGCTTCAGCTTCAGTATCAATCCTCCCAGTGAATATTCAGGACTGATTTCCTTTAGAATTGACTGGTTTGATCTCCTTGCAGTCCAAGGGATACTCAAGGATCTTCGCCAAAACCACAATTAGAAAGCATCAGTTCTTCAGTGCTCAACCTTCTTTATGGTCTAACTCACACATCTGTACATGACTACTGGAAAAACCATAGGTTTGACTATATGGACTTTGGTCTGCAAAGTAATGTCTCTACTTTTTAATATGCTGTCTAGTTTTCTCAAAGCATTTCTTCCAAGGAGAAAATGTCTTTTAATTTCATGGCTATAGTCACTGTCCACAGTGATTTTGAAGCTCAAGAAGGTAAATCTGTCACTGTTTGCCTATTTATTCACCATGAAGTGATGGGGCCAAATGCCATGATCTTTGTATTTTGAATGTTGAATTTTAAGCCAGCTTTTTCACCCTCCTGTTTCACCTTCCTCAAAAGGCTTTTTAGTTCCTCTTTGCTTTCTGCCATAAGGGTGGTGTTATTTGCATATCTGAGGTTATTAACATTTCTCCTGGTAATCTTGATTTCAGCTTCTGCTTCATCCAGCCGTGCATTTCACATGATCTACTCTACATATAAGTTAAATAAGCAGGGTAACATTATACAGCCTTGATGTACTCCTTTCCCAATTTGGATCCAGGCCATTATTCCATATCCTGTTGTAACTTTTGCTTCTTAACCTTCATACATGTTTCTCAGATGGCAGATAAGGCGGTCTGGTATCCCTATCTCTTTAAGAATTTTCCACAGTTTGTTGCAGTCCACACAGTCAAAGGCTTTATCTTATTCAATGAAGCAGAAGTAGAAGTTTTTCTGGAATTATCTTGCTTTTTCTATGATCCAGTGAATGTTGGCAATTTGATTCTTGGTTCCTTTGCCTTTTCTAGATCCAACTTGTACATCTGGAAGTTCTAGGTTCATTCATATACTGTTTAACTTATAATTTATTGCAAAGAGGCTGGGTTTCAGCTGAGGACAATTTCAGATCCTGACATTTGTAATAAAAACAGATTCCAAAAAATCTTAAATTCCAGTGATATAATTAATAATCTGTTAATTATTTATGATTAATTTGTATTATTTCAGCTAATTGTTGAAAATATTTTATATTTATTCTGCTGAAAATCCATCTTGAATATTGTAGAACTATAATTTTACAAATGATACAGTTATCACAATCCAATATTTTTGTAGTACATACTTATTGAGCACCTACTACTTACACATGCTTATAAACATTCTGTGATTAATAAAAAATATTGCCACTTTGTTGATGTATCTACATTTTGTGACTTTCAGTGAAGGCACGTTTCTGATACTACTTATCTTGTTTTTCACTTTGTCAGGATGATTGAAATTGTTACATTGGAAAATATTTTGGAAAATTGATTTTTAGTCAGGCTCATACAGAGAATACAGCAAACTTAGAAACACTTAATTTTCCCTTAAATTACGGCACATGTTTTTGCTAAAACATTATGATTCTCTCAGATGCATATAGGGAATAAAGTCACAGAAGATTTAATATTTTCATCTTTCTGTCCTATACAACTCGTCTTTATTTGAAAATAATGTGAATTAAATGTTTAAAGTTTGCTACAGAAAACCAACTTAACTGTTCCTGAAGGAAAAGACTAGTTAAGTTAGTTCCTTTGTTTTGATAAATTCCAGTTGATAAAAGATGCAGTTTTCCTTGTTTTTATCTTTTGATTTACCCTCTCATCCATGTTGTATCATATATTTTTTTATTGTATAACATCCTTAGGTTTCTGTGAAATTTAATAATGACTTTATTAAATGCTCAAAATGATAACACCTTTGTTCACATTTGTTTCCATAGGATAATTAAAATAAACATTTTTAGTAGTAGACAACTCATGATTTTCAGTCTTGACACAGAGTTAACCCAGCTCCTCTAGTAATCCTATCATTTCAAATTATAATCAGTTCAAAACATCATTTTAATGATAATAGATTGGAAGAGAGCCATGTGCAGTTTGACAGCTGTGCCCCGTGTTTAAGCTCAGTTAAAGTTCCCTTTAAAGCAGCATGTCTTCCTGGTCATGAAGCTCCTTAATGCTGTGACATGTCTTTGATTCTGTGCATCAGTCATAGTGGCAGAAAGCCATATTCCTTCTTAAGAGGAGATACTATGGAAGCAGGCAAAGAGATGAATGTTGTCTTGTGTCTGTTACTATGCAGACTGCCAATAGTTTAAATTCCCCTCTCAGCTCCCATTGGCTCCTTACATTCCCCTTTTTTTCCTTTCTACCTTTCCTAGGAACATTATCCCATCTTGTTCATTAGTAAGTTTGTCACTAAGCTCTCTCCTTGGGTCTCACTACTCATAAAAATAGAATCACAGATTTTTTTTCCCCTCATTTGGCTAATAAACTTCATGATAGAGGAATAAGAAATTATATTTGAGGATAAAAAGAAGAACTTAGATTATAAACATGATGTGATAGTTACATATATTCAACATATTTTTCAGTATTTATAATCTTACTTTTACTTTATAGTGACTCATTTGCTACCTAACAGATACATCCTAGCCTACCCACTGTTTTATCTTTCTATTGTGTAGTTGTATAGTGTGGTCCGTTGTCAAGTACCCTTCTCCAAAGAAACCCCTTAACAAAATGGCTCCTCCTTTGATAGCATGTAGTCTTGAATGTAAATTTCAAAACTAAGCAATGGGAGATAATTATCATCTCCCCTTTTCTTTGAGGTTTTTGCTTGCTTGCTTTTTCATTCATTCATTCATTTATAATTCAGGATATTTATATTTTTCATTATTTTTTGAGAGCTGATAAACATAAAGGATGTTCTCATATTTTTGAGGATCTTCTAATACATTGTAGAATAAATAAAAGCCTTGGTAAGCTTTTTATACTTTAGATACCCTTTGTTCACTTCTGTATATGTGTTACCAAAGAGTAGTAAGTACCTTTTTAAGTATATTGGCTTCAAATATTTTGTTCTGTGTAACAAAAGAAGAACTCATCTTAAACACTTGAAATACAAATGAGTAGTACTTGGATTTTATTCAAATTACTCTGCAATCAGTCAGCTGCATGAAGTAACAGTTTTTACCTTAAGGTTTCCAGAGTTAGAATATTGGGTTTTCAAAAAACTTGGGAAGTATGTAAAAATGATTTCAAGGAAATACTTAAATCTTACTTGGTTTTACCTCATTTAGTGACATTGGAGAGCCAAATTTTGTGTCCTGTATCTAAATGGCTTTATTTACTTTTGAGTATTGTTAAAAAAAAAAGAACAACATTTTACATATGCCAGAAACTCTCTTATGATGCAGTATCAAGATTTTAAAAGTGATTTCTAGAAAACTGTCATATTTTCAAATCCAAATAAGAAATAATGTTAATACTTATATCAAGTAGCCATCTAATAAATATTTTCCCCATAATCATACTTCTAATTATCAGTTCAGTTCAGTTCAGTCGCTCAGCCGTGTCTGACTCTGTGACCCCATGAATCGCAGCACGTCAGGCCTCCCTGTCCATTACCAACTCCCGGAGTTCACTCAGACTCACGTCCATCAAGTCAGTGATGCCATCCAGCCATCTCATCCTCGGTCGTTAACCCTCTTCTCCTGCCCTCAATCCCTCCTAGCATCAAAGTCTTCTCCAATGAGTCAACTCTTCACATGAGGTGGCCAAAGTACTGGAGTTTCAGCTTTAGCATCATTTCTTCAAAGAAATCCCAGGGCTGATCTCCTTCAGAATGGACTGGTGGGATCTCCTTGCAGTCCAAGGGACTCTCAAGAGTCTTCTCCAACACCACAGTTCAAAAACATCAATTCTTCGGTGCTCAGCCTTCTTCACAGTCCAACTCTCTCATCCATACATGACCACAGGAAAAACCATATTCTTGACTAGACGGACCTTAGTTGGAAAAGTAATGTCTCTGCTTTTGAATATGCTATCTAGGTTGGTCATAACTTTCCTTCCAAGGAGTAAGTGTCTTTTAATTTCATGGCTGCAGTCACTATCTGCAGTGATTTTGGAGCCCCAAAAAATAGCCTGACACTGTTTCCACTGTTTCCCCATCTATTTCCCATGAAGTGATGGGACCGGATCCCATGATCTTTGTTTTCTGAATGTTGAGCTTTAAGCCAAATTTTTCGCTCTCCTCTTTCACTTTCATCAAGAGGCTTTTAGTTCCTCTTCATTTTCTGCCCTAAGAGTGGTGTCATCTGCATATCTGAGGTTATTGATATTTCTCCTGGCAATCTTGATTCTAGCTTGTGTTTCTTCAAGTCCAGCGTTTCTCATGATGTACTCTGCATAGAAGTTAAATAAGCAGGGTGACAATATACAGCCTTGACATACTTCTTTTCCTATTTGGAACCAGTCTGTTGTTCCATGTCCAGTCCTAACTGTTACTTCCTAGCCTGCATACATATTTCTCAAGAGGCAGGTCAGGTGGTCTGGTATTCCTAGCTCTTTCAGTATTTTCCACAGTTTATTGTGATCCATACAGTCAAAGGCTTTGGCATAGTCAATAAAGCAGAAATAGATGTTTTTCTGGAACTCTCTTGCTTTTTCCACGATCCAGCGGATGTTGGCAATTTGATCTCTGGTTCCTCTGCTTTTTCTAAGACCAGCTTGAACATCTGGAAGTTCATGGTTGGCTTGGAGAATTTTGAGCATTACTTTACTAGCATGTGAGATGAGTGCAATTGTGCGGTAGTTTGAGCATTCTTTTGCATTCCCTTTCTTTCGGATTGGAATGAAAACTGACCTTTTCCAGTCCTGTGGCCATTGCTGAGTTTTCCAAATTTGCTGGCATATTGAGTGCAGCACTTTCACAGCATCATCTTTCAAGATTTGAAATGGCTCAACTGGAATTCCATCACCTCCACTAGCTTTGTTCGTAGTGATGCTTTCTAAGGCCCAATTGACTTCACATTCCAAGATGTCTGGCTCTAGATGAGTGATCACACCACCATGATTATCCAGGTCGTGAAGATCTTTTTTGCAGAGTTCTTCTGTGTATTCTTGCCACCTCTTCTTAATATCTTCTGCTTCTGTTAGGTCCAGACCGTTTCTGTCCTTTATTGAGCCCATCTTTGCCTGAAATGTTCCCTTGGTATCTCTAATTTTCTTGAGGAGATCTCTAGTCTTTCCCATTCTGTTGTTTGCTTCTATTTCTTTGCATTGATCACTGAAGAAGGCTTTCTTATCTCTTCTTGCTATTCTTTGAAACTCTGCATTCAGATGCTTATATCTTTCCTTTTCTCCTTTGCTTTTTGCTTCTCTTCTTTTCACAGCTATTTGTAAGGCCTCTCCAGACAGCCATTTTGCTTTCTTGCATTTCTTTTCCTTGGGGATGGTCTTGATCTCTGTCTCCTGTACAATGTCATGAACCTCATTCCATAGTTCATCAGGCACTCTATCTATCTGATCTAGGTCCTTAGTCTATTTCTCACTTCCACTATATAATCATAAGGGATTTGATTTAGGTCATACCTGAATGGCCTAGCGGTTTTCCTTACTTTCTTCCATTTGAGTCTGAATTTGGTAATAAGGAGTTCATGATCTGAGCCACAGTCAGTTCCTGGTCTTGTTTTTGTTGACTGTATAGAGCTTCTCCATCTTTGGCTGCAAAGAATATATTCAGTCTGATTTTGATGTTGACCATCTGGTGATGTCTATGTGTAGAGTCTTCTCTTGTGTTGTTGGAAGAGGGTGTTTGCTATGACCAGTGCATTTTCTTGGCAAAACTCTATTAGTCTTTGCCCTGCTTCATTTCGCATTCCAAGGCCAAATTTGCCTGTTACTCCAGGTGTTTCTTGACTTTCTACTTTCGCATTCCAGTTCCCTATAATGAAAAGGATATCTTTTTTGGGTGTTAGTTCTAAAAGTTCTTGTAGGTCTTCATAGAACCGTTTAATTTCAGCTTCTTCAGTGTTACTGGTTGGGGCATAGACTTGGATTACTGTGATATTGAATGATTTGCTTTGGAGACGAACAGAGATCATTCTGTCATTTTTGAGATTGCATTTCGGACTCTTTTGTTGACTATGATGGCTACTCCATTTCTTCTGAGGAATTCCTGTTTACAGTAGTAGATATAATGGTCATCTGAGTTAAATTCACCCAATCCAGTCCATTTTAGTTCGCTGATTCCTAGAATGTTGACGTTCACTCTTGCCGTCTCTTGTTTGACCACTTCCAATTTGCCTTGATTCATGGACCTGACATTCCAGGTTCCTATGCAAAATTGCTCTTTACAGCATTGGACCTTGCTTCTATCACCAGTCACATCCACAGCTGTGTATTGGTTTTTCTTTGGCTCCGTCCCTTCATTCTTTCTGAAGTTATTTCTCCACTGATCTCCAGTAGCATATTGCGCACCTACTGACCTGGGGAGTTCCTGTTTCAGTATCCCATCATTTTGCCTTTTCATACTGTTCATGGGGTTCTCAAGGCAATAATACTGAAATGGTTTGCCATTCCCTTCTCCAGTGGACCACATTCTGTCAGACCTCTCCACCATGACCCGCCTGTCTTGGGTTACCCCACGGGCATGGCTTAGTTTCACTGAGTTGGACAAGGCTGTGGTCCTAATGTGATTAGATTGACTAGTTTTCTGTGAATATGGTTTCAGTGTGTCTGCCCTCTGATGCCCTCTTGCAACACCTACCATCTTATTTGGGTTTTTCTTAGCTTGGGCGTGGGGTATCTCTTCACAGCTGCCCCAGCAAAGCACAGCCGCTGTTCCTTACCTTGGATGAGGGGTGTCTCCTCACTGCCTCCCTTCCTGACCTTCAATGTGGGATGGCACCTCTAGGCCCTCCTGCGCCCAGGCAGCCACTGCTCCTTGGATGTGGGGTTGCTCCTCCCCGCCGCCGCCCCTGGCCTTGGGCGCTGGGTGGCTCCTCCTGGCCGCCGCCCCTGACCTCGCACCTGGGGTTGCTCCTCTTGCCTGCGCTTAGTGCGCCGGCTGGTCGCAGCCCTCGTATTTAGTGTAATGTGTGAGTCTATCTCCTCCTCCTTTGTGTAGATGTGTGTGTGTGATTTCTTTTTCATGTTCTCCCTCCTCCTCTTTTTTCTTTATCCTTTTTATTTTACATAATGGGTTTGGGTTTTTCAGTTTATTGCTTGCCAGATAATTCTTCAAGTTATAAGTTAGGATAAATGTTTATTTTTGACTCAGTAAGTTTAGTTTAGCAAATCAAATGTGGCCATGCAGAGATACAGAAGTTCAAATTATCTCTGCACCAAGACCAAATTTGCTGTGCATAGACTTCAATTTATAATAAAAACCTTCAAAATAATGCAGTTGGTTGAGAACTGAAGCCAATATTGATGAAACTTTAAGGAAGTTTCAAAACAAGAAAAACAAAAGACATATCCATTAGTTTCACTTTATGAATTATTAAAAGTACTCAAATTTATATTAATGGAAACAGAACATAAAATTGTGGTTGCCATTTTATGAGGCATGAGGAGGAATGAGGGAGGGAGAAATGCTTTTCTTAAACAGTGTGTTTTGTATAATTATAGATAGATACATAAATACATAAGCAAACAAGAGAGTAGGCCTTTACTTAGAAGAAATAGTTAACTTCCTCTAAGTGTAGCTGTTATTAGAATGTGGCAAAAAGCCACTTATCTATCCTTCACAAAGATTGACTCAAAATAGATTATAGAGCCAGGTGTAAAATGCAAACTATAAAAGTTCTAAAATAACATAAGAGAAAACCTTGATAGCCTTGTATATGATAGTGCCGTTTTATATATAATATCAAAGACATTATACAGGAAAGAAATAATTGGCTAGCTGGCTTCATTAAAATTAAGAACTTCTGCTCTGCAGAAAATGATGTCGAGAGAATTAGAAGACAAGCAACAAACTGGAAGAAAATATTTGCGAAAGACACATCTGATAATGGATGTTATCCAAAATATCCAAAGAACTCTTAAAACTCAGAAGGAAAACACTAGCCTCAATTTACAAATCTGCCAAAAGCTTTAACAGATACCTCATGAGAGAATATGTATAGATGGATAATAAGCTTTTGAAAATATTCTCCACATTATATTTAATTAGGGAAAGGCAATTAAAACAACGGTAAGATACCACCATATACTTATTAGAATGACCAAAATCCAAAACACTGACAACACCAAATGCTGTTGAGAATATAGAGCAATGGAAACTCTCATTGTTGTTATGAAAGCAAAATAGTGCAACCACACTGCAAGACAGTTGATAGTTTCTTATAAAAGTAAACGTACTCTTACCATATTCTCCAGCTATCACACTCCTTAGTATATTCCCAAAGGGGCTGAAAATTTACGTTTACACAAAAGCCTTCCTGTGGATATTTATATCAGCTTTAGTCATAATTGCTAAGACTTGGAGGTAACCAGTTTACCCTGCAGTAAGTGAATGGATAAACTGTTTTATATTTACATTGGGATATTATTTAATAGTAAAAAGTTATAAGCTATCAAGTCATGAAAATAAATAGAACCTAAAATGCACATCACTAGGTGAAAGAGGCCACTTAGAAGCCACTAAGTGAAAAGACTGAGTATATTCCAAATATATGAAATTGTGTTGATAGCGAAATTATGGAAACAATGAAAAGATTATTTGTTCCTTGAAGTGGTGTGGTGGGAAGATGACTAGGTAAAACAGAAAGGAATTTTAGGGCAGTGAAAATACTGTGTATGATATTATAATAATGGATATATGTCATTATTCTTTTCTCAAAACCCATAGAATGTACAGCATCCAAGAGTGAACCCTAAGGTAACTGTGGAATCCAAGTAACTACAATGTATCAACATAGGTCGATTTTTAATAACAAATGTACCATTCTCCTGAGTGATATGGATAACAGAGGAAGCTATCCATGTGTGGGAGCAGAGATTATACTAAAATTTCTGTGTCTTTCTTTTTTTGTTGTTAACCTAAAATTTCTATAAACATAAAGGATTAAAACATTCAACAGGTAGTGGTACAGGGAAGAAGCAGACTGTCAACAAAGGCTTAGGAAGAATAAGAAAAGGAAACTACACTTTCACAAAGTCGAATAAGAATTAAAAGGAAGAGATAGAACTATAGCTTTGGTTTTGGGGAAAAGGAGAATTGTGTTCTCCCTTTTTCTAACAATATCAAGGTTTCTTCTGTTCCAGGAGGAGAGAATATAGAAAAGAGGGTAATTTGAGCAGTGTTCTATTGAAGGTGGGTAAAATGTGCTAAGGTGAAACTGAACTTTTAAATGGCTGAAAAATTGATGAGAATGAATGTACCTTTGCAGGAATTTGTGGACTAAAAATGGAAAGTTAAAGGAAAACTGTGCCTTATGACCGCAAACTTCTCAATGCAATACCCAGAGTTGCCTCTTTTTCAATCAGGGGTTGAGTACGAACTATGTAATACCTACAGAAGAAAATGGAATTGAATTCTAGAGTTGGGGAGGTAAAAGGTAGATGGGTGTATTAGTTTATGTTTGCTGCTGTAACAAATTACCATAAACTCAGAAACTTAAAAAAATGCGAGTTTATTACTTTATAGTTTGTCAAGTCAGAAATATGACATGTGTTTCAGTAGCTAAAATTGAGGTGTCAGCAGGGCTGCATTCTTTTCTGCCCCAGTCTCTAGGGTAAACCCACTTCCTTGTCTTTTCCAGATTCTAGATGAAATCCAGCAATGACTAGCCAATACTTTGTCATATTTCACCATTTGACAATGATTCTTCTAGTCCAATTATTCACATTTATAGGATCTTGGTGATTAAATCGGATATGTCCAAATAAACCAGAATGTAATCTCTGTTTTGGAGAAGGAAATGGCAACCCACTCCAGTGTTCTTGTCTGGAGAATCCCAGGGATGGGGGAGGCTGGTGGGCTGCCGTTTGTGGGGTCGCACAGAGTCGGACACGACTGAAGCGACTTAGCAGCAGCAGGAGCAGCAGCAGCAGCATAAATCTCTGTTTTAAAGTAAACTGTTAATAATTTAATTTCATCTGCTACCTAAATTCCTCATTGCCACGTAACCTAACACATTTATGGTTTGTAGGGATTAGGAAATGAACATATCTGAGACCATTATTTTGCCTGTCACAATGACTGATGCTGAGGGTCAAGCTAAATTTTTCAGGACTATCAATTGAAATGATACCAGTCTTGGAAATGGATCCATATCTACCATGATAAAGAAAAAGACAAATCTGGTTTTAGCATGAATTCAGATTTCAGACTTGTGGTTTTAGTGAAGTAATAGGAATATAGAAAGATGAGGTGATAATGAGAGAGTATGTTGTGTTATCAATCACGATGTCCAGAATTATTAACACAAGACATTAGACAAGGAAAAGACCGATAGATTTCAGGGGTAAGAATAGAGTTTGAAAATGGAAGGAAAGAGGAAGTGATAGAAGCTATGTGATTAAAAAAAATAGCTATGACATATTTAAAGAGGTGAACGAACGAAAATAATAATATTTAAAAAGTAGGATATTTGAATGTAAGATCTCAGAGTAGACTAGTTGAGAGTAACTCAGGGTGATGACAATTTTTAGGACATAATCATGGGAACAAATGGTTAAAGAACAGTGGGAATAATGGTCATTGAAATGGAAAAGTTAAAATATTATGTAAGATACGGTGTTGGATGGACTGTCCATATGTACCCTGAATTCACCTAGGATGGTGGCTGACCTTGCAGAAAAATCATGAGGCTGGTAATAATTCCTTAGTCTTTAAGGGAGAGCTATCAGGAAAGTAGTAAAATATGGAAGTACTTAATGTAGAGATACAGATAGCATAAGAATGTGGGATAAGGATGTGGCTGAATGAAAAAGAAGCAGGGATTTATAATTATATCCTTCTTCAGTTAATTTTCCTGGTGCATTAATGTGATCAGAAGCATTTAAAATTTGTTATTCACATTGTAAGAGGTTGTGAAAGCTTACTTCTCTCTCTCATTGTAGTAAATGCATAGAGATCCTATTAGGAGTGATAGACTATAGCTACAAAGAGGGATACGCGCCCCAAGGCTTCATGCCAATCTTCAAAGCAGATTCTTACTGACATTGTGAGGTATCTTTGTCACCTGAAGAAAACTGCAGAGAAAAACTTGAGAACTTTGGGTTAAGTTTTAATTAAGACACACAAGTTAAGATACACAGACATTTGTTTACCATAAAATTATACTCGAAAAGACACAATGGAAAGCTTTGGGAGGAAGGCCTGCATTAGTGTTTTTTTCAAGGGCCCGAGAAAAGAGTTATGAAAGTATTTCATGCAAAAACATTGAAGAGTTAAAATGTTCTAAGTTATTTTACCATTTTACCTTTTAACTGATGACAGAAAAGTAATGTTTTCAAAAGGACAATATGGTATATTTACAACAGCATGAATAAAAGGAGGGGCCCTATGGATAGTAGGGAGCTGATCAGTTAAGAGTTGATTGTATCCTTTGTACATGCTACAGAAAGTCCAGGAGTAAGTCTGAAATATCAGATGTCTCATCTACAGGGAATTTTCTACATTTACTGTGTGTGGTTGAAAGAAAGGGAAGAAGGAATGAAGAAAGAAGAAAGGAATTAGAAATAGAGATATAATAAAAAAAAAAAAAGAGAGAGAGAGAGAGATTAGGTTATTTCCGGATGTTATAATGAGAGTGAATTAGTCCTGGAACTCTTTTACCACAGCTCTTGATGTTATCTTTTATTGTTGCAGGAGGGATTAAAAAGCAACAAACTTTGATGATTGTGTCTTTAAATACTCTAAATAAAATGCAAGTCTTAAGTTAGGTCAGTCCAGCATGAAATTAAATTAAGCACCTACCCAACTGAGCACATCCTATGTATGTATGTGTGTATCTTTTGAGATCTCTCATTTAAAATTAATATTCTACTAGTTTTTCTAGGTGAGTGTTTGTTCAAGTGAAGGGATAAAAAGATGTGGTTGAATGAAAAAGATACCTCACAATGTCAGTAAGAACCTGCTTTGAAGATTGGCATGAAGCCTTGGGGCGTGTATCCCTCTTTGTAGCTATAGTCTATCACTCCTAATAGGATCTCTATGCATACTACAATGAGAGAGAGAAGTAAGCTTTCACCTCTTACAATGTGAATAACAAATTTTAAATGCTTCTGATCCCATTAATGTGCCAGGAAAATTAACTGAAGAAGGATATAATTAAAAAAATGATTTTCATCAGATTTGGAAAGTGAAGCTATCAAGGCTACTTGATAAATTTCTGCACATGGTGGGTATTTTTAAATTATTAATAAGATAAAAATTACATGCTATTTAAAATTTAGTACATATATAATTCAATAGTTTTTATATATATATTCAGAATTATTTATTAGCTCTATATAGGAAGAGGTAGCAGGAAGAGGTAGATACAGTATTACAAATAATAATGGGAGATGTATTCATCCAAGATAATAATGTAGTTGAATCATTAAATGAATGCTCCAAAATATGTTTACAAGGAAGAATATTTATGACTTCCTGTTCTATATCAGGATCACTTTGGCAAAGGCAGTAAGTAACAATGAAAAAATTCAAGCTTCTGAATTTTCCTAACTTGATATGTCAGTGTGTGCTCAGTCGCTCAGTTGTGTCTGACTCTTTGTGACCCCGTGGACTGTAGCCTACCAGCCTGCCGGGCTCCTCTGTCCATGGGATTCTCCAGACAAAAATACTGGAGTGGGTTGCCGTTTCCTTCTTCAACAAGTTTTTTTTTAGGTTTAATTGCATTTCTTTTAACATTTCATGAGTGATTGAGAATAACTGTAATACTTAAGGTTATACAGTCAACATGCAACCTTAGCCTTCACTAAATAAGCATATTATTCAGAGACATTTTTCCATTTTAATATGGCATTATTAGTTTCTAACAACATAGTTGTTGATCTGATTTTTCAGTTATAGGGGCCTGGTTCCAGTGTTCAATTCTTATTCCCTTGCCTGTATCTTATTGTAAATAGTGACATATGTAATGTTAAAGATAAGATGAAGGGATACTTTCCCCATAATTTCAGTCATTGAGTTTCATTGCTTACAAAATGTATGAAGAGATTGTTCAAATTATTTTTCTCTGTTCAGTTGGCATGAAAGACAAAGGAAGGAAAAAAATGAAATAGCATCATCAAAATTACTAACCCTAAAACGTAGCTTGAGGTGGTTCATTATCCCTGAAGCAATTTAGAAACTATTCAGTAAACTAGAGAATATAATGAAATAAAAGAATTCACAGGCAAGCTTGACTTGATTAATCTTTGTTATCTGGGTTATTGTTCTATGTATATGGATTTTAACTGTTATTTTAAGAATTATTTTTTGAAGATTGATGATTGTATTTTGTGTTTCAATATGTATTTTTTATTTTAAAATAAGAGTGATAATGTTAAAAAAGGTAATGTGAATTGAAGGTAACTTTCAAGGTGATTTGAACTACATAAGTATATCTATGCATTTAGTAATAGCTATTCATTTACTTTTTCATTCATATAAGCATTTAAAGCATATACTATGTTTAGCAGCATTCTCATATGTATTTAGGAAGAGATGTTTGATTGTAGTATTGAGAATTTTATAGTCTCTTAAAAAAGGACAAAGCATACATACATATGTTGGGGGGGTGGCGGGGATCCAGCTAACGAAGTATGTGGTCAAACCTTGTAAACTTATCTTTTTAGAATAAAAATGAGACAGCCTCTGAACATCCACTGTTAAAGTTGCTTCTTGGTCATCACCCAAAGAAAATCTTGTTAAAAAGTCTTGCAGAAAGGAGGATGGACACTTCATAGAGGTGTCATACTTCACATGATCAAAAAAAAAAAAAGTAAGAATTAGCAAAGCATATACATGGGGTTGGTAATAAGTCTTTTTCTGTGTGGCAGAGAAACCACCTTAGTAGGCTATGAGTGAAGCTACACTGTAGATAGCAGAAGATAGGAAACTGGATAACAAGTGAGCTCTCATCTACTCTGAGTGTGAGTAAAGAGAATGAAAACCATAGAACAAAACTGAGTTTAGCGGGGACTTTTTAGTGGGCAGGGAAAAACAGACTTAATATGCTTCACAGGACCAACAATAATTCATCATTATTATGCACATACCATGTACCAAAAAGAGTGCCCTAGGCACTGAAGGTTCAGTAATGATGAAAATGCCTTTGTTTTTAAGGAGCTTTCTGTCTATTGAGAGAGATAAATGTGTACACAAATCATTCGTCCATGTAGTAGGTATGATCTCGTCTTCCTGAAGGCTGTAGGGCAACAAGTACACAGATCAAAATGCCTGTTCTGTCTGGGAGGATGAGAGAAGACTTCATTGAATAGTTGACTTTTGAGCTCAGTCTGAAAGGTTGAATGCTGATTCGAAAATCAGAAACAAAGGAGACTGAGATTCCAGGTTTAGAAATTATCAGGTACAAAGACGTGAAAATGGGCTCCAAGATCAGATGACCACACATAGCTAAGTAGAACTGCAGTCCGGAAATCTCAGTGAAAGCTCACAGGAAGTCAGATTGGCACAAAACAGGGATTGTGAAAGGGTTTTTTGGATTTTACCTTAAGGTGTTGAGTAACTTGAAGGATTTAAGTATTTTAAACTGCTTAATGATACTATCAGGTTCAGTATCTTGAATTATTGCTTTAGCAGTTGAGTGGAGGATGAATTACAAATCAAGGCCAGAGTTCTAGAGTCTGATTTTGTGGCCACTGATAAACAGTGGAGAAGCAGAGAGCAGTGAAAAGCTCTAGACATAAGTAAAACCTGGCTAAAATACACATGAATGAGGGAAAGGAGGAATTGCGGAATAGATTAAAAACTTTGACTCAGGTGCTGTGTAACCAAATATGGTTATAAGAGTAAGTGGGGAGGAGAAAGATAAGTTACTTTTAATAGATAATTAAAGAGAAAAGATCAAGCTCTTATCTTGCCTATATTATATAACAGTTTCTTTTGTAGGGAAATTCATTTTTGGAGATAATTTCCAACAAATACAGGGGGATAATAAAATTAGAAAAATCACCACTTTGCAGCCTATAATAGATCTAGGTGATGGCCATCAGTGGATACTGTTACCAGATGGATATTGATAGGAAATTTTGTAAGTTAGGTCTCAGGCTGAAATTACCTGAACCTGAAATTAAGTCTCAGTATTACTAAAAGTGGAACAATTGCATATTATATTCATCAGGATGTGATGCAATGAGAAATACATAATTTATGAGGATTTTTTTTTTAATTTAAAAGATTGATCCTAGAGTTTATTAGGACTTTACTTTTGATTACCAGTTTATTCTTGTTTAGTCACTGAGTCACTTCTGACTCTTTTGTGATACCGTGGACCACAGACCAGGCTCCTCTGTCCATGGGATTTCCCAGGCAAGAATACTGGAGTGGGTTGCCATTTCCTCTTCCAGGGGATCTTCCCAACCCAGGGATCAAATCTGTGTCTCCTTCTTGGCAGGCAATCCTTTACCACTGAGCCACCAAGGAAGCCCCAATTATCAGTTTATAGGACATACCAAAACTGGTGGAAAAAATCAGGTATAACCACACACACAGAGAAAAATCAAAGCTATATCAAGGAAAAATAGGTTGAATACAAGTGATATTATAGAATTAAAGAGAGACTTCAGATATACAATAATTAAATCTTCTTTGTGGGATTTAGTTTCTAATTTGAACAACCAGCTTAATGAAGAGCTCTTTGAAACATAGGCTCAGTTTGATAATAGATGTTATTTAGAATTTATTGTTGATTTTATTGGCTATGCTATTTAAAAGCCCTTATTAATTAGAGATGCATACTGATGTATTTACAAATAGAAAGGCATAGAACTTTGAGTTTTATTTAACATCAAATAAAATAAAATATGAAACAAAATAAAGCTTTGTGGGGATGTATAACAAGAGATCAGGAATGTTTGTTAGTCTCAAGTGTTGGGCATTGAAATCTGAGTGTTCATTGCAGTAATCCTCTCTCTTTTTAACTTTGAAAATTTCCATGTTGATAAAGGGAACACAGTTTAATTTTAATCATGTTGATTTGAAGTGCCCATCAGATGTGCAGGTGTAGCTTATTAGTTAAACGTAATGTAAACATATATTTTAGACTTTCCAATGATGTATGAACTGGAAGTTTGTGCAAAGATTATAGAGTGAGAATGTATTAAAGTGAACTCTGGAGATAGCAATCATTTAAAGGGAGGGTAGAGGAAGAGAAGTTCATAGAATGTACTAAAAATGATTAGAGAGATAGGAAGTAAATCAGAATGTAGTCATAAAAAAGTGAGTGTCACCAACCTGTCATGTATGTTAACATGCCATATGAGAATTATTTAAAACATTATACATCTGATTTTGAAATTGTAGGCCATCATTAGTGGTCATACTGAGAGGGATTTTAGAGGAATTTTCGTGGAGACAGGAGCAGGGATTTGGAAAGCTAAGTAGAAAAGGATTCATGAGGTTACTGGAAGATGAAACATTAGAGATTTTCCTATTCAGAATGACTGATTATGAAGGTTTTATTTTTCTTAATGATGTTTTGTTTTGTTCTTGTTCACTTGTTTCTTTGTTAATTAGTAGAGAAATGGCAACCCACTCCAGTACTTTTGCCTGGAAAATGCCATGGACGGAGGAGCCTGGTAGGCTACAGTCCATGGGGTGGAGAAGAGTGGGACAGGACTGAGAGACTTCACTTTCAGAGAAATATCAGAGTAGTCAGATTTGTAAGGGATGGCTCATAGGTGCAGAGGCAGATGATTTACCAGAAGGTAATGAAACAAAGCTGCTCACTAGCACAGATACCTTTCCAAGGTCCTAGATGGGGCCTTTGTGATAATGTGTATTCATGAACACAGGATTTTGTAACAGGAAAAGTAAGATATTGGCTGATACTACTTTAACTTTCATCACATTTTCCCTCAAGTACAGTAGTTGAGTGGCCACTAGTATTTGTCAAACCCTACTAAAAAGAAGTTTGAATTGACAGTAACTTTTGTTTAGGCTGAGTAGGATATACTTTATGTAGTCCAGCTGGAGTTTAAATTGTTCTGGTGGAGAAGTGGTTTGCAAGAATACTCCTTCCACTCACTGAGAAAAATCATTATGGTACCAAGGGGCAGGGCTGTCACTTGTAACTTGTCCTGTGGTGCCTGGCCCCAGAAGAGGGTGAGATGTAAAGAAAAAAAAAATTTAATATAGTACTAGAGCATATGTCTTCAGTGTTTTTAAATAGATGATATATTTGAGAAATTAAGTAGAAATACAATTTTCATGTGATTTTTAGAATCCAGGATAGTCATTCCAAAATATTTCAACTTATTAATAGGCATTTATAATTGTACCACCTGGCTCTCTTTCTGCCAAGTGCTGCAATTAATAAAGAGCTTAAACAAATAGAAACAACAGTCTTTATTATTTCATAAATTTTTGCTATTCCAGGGAATATTTTCTCTAGTTTCAGTTTTGGAGCCATGTATATTAAAAAGCAGAGACATTGCTTTACCAACAAAGGCCCATATAGTCAAAGCTATGGTTTTTCCAGTAGTCGTGTATGAATGTGAGAGTTGGACCACAAAGAAAGCTGAGCCCTGAAAAATTGATGCTGTTGAACTGTCGTGTTGGAGAAGACTCTTGAGAGTCTCATGGACTGCAAGGATATCAAACCAGTCAATCCTAAAGGAGATCAGTCCTGAGTGTTCATTAGAAGAACTGATGCTGAAGTTGAAACTCCAGTACTTTGGCTACCTGATGTGAAGAGCTGACTCATTAGAAAAGACACTAATGCTGGGAAAGATTGAAGGCAGGAGGAGAAGGGGATGTGCTGGCGACGGAATGAAACACCAACACTGCAGAGTGGTTTAAATCTTTATATTTTAACCCTTGCTTCTTACAGCTACTTTATTTTATATCCCTTGCACAACAACCTACAGGGCAAGCTGCCAAGCACTATGATTCAGAGACTATACAGTGCGCAGGCGCAGT
Organism: Ovis canadensis; assembly: GCF_042477335.2. NCBI lineage: Eukaryota > Metazoa > Chordata > Mammalia > Artiodactyla > Bovidae > Ovis > Ovis canadensis. The sequence goes on along the minus strand of NC_091250.1, from coordinate 48,438,487 downwards.
GCGAGATAACCTTTACCTTGGCTTATTTACTGCAGCTAAGACTTTGTTTTGGGGAACTTCCTTATCAACTTAGAATCCGTTTTGTCCCAGGGTCTGTTCCTTTTGAGGAATCAGAGAAACATCCTTGTGTGCAAGCAATGTTCTTTTCCCATGGGAACAAACAGGATTCTTAGCTGAACATCTCGTTTGCAAGAATGTTTAGCTCAGGTTGAGAGTTTCGTTTGCAAGCACTTCTCAACCTTTCTTAAACCTAGTTCCCTATACTGGGCAGAACATCTCGTTTGCAAGAATGTTCAGCCCTGGTTGAGAGTCTCGTTTGCAAGCACTTCTCAACCTTCTTTATACCTTGTTCCCTACAGGGATGACAGAGGATGAGATAAATGGATGACATCACCAACTCAATGGACATGAGTTTGATCAAGCTCCAGGAGCTGGTGATGGACAGGGAAGCCTGGCTTGCTGCAGTCAGTGGGGTCACAAAGAGTGAGACACAACTGATTGAACTGAACTGAACTAATCTTAAATATGTGCCTGCAATTATGAATTAATGAATTAATTACTAAACTAGCTCTCAAAACAGCTGGTTGATACAGATGGAATGAGGAGTCATCAAAGGCTAGAAGTACAACAATTATGGGCATATGAAACTGACCAGTTCAGTTCAGTCGCTCAGTCATGTCCGACTCTTTGTGACCCCATGAATCACAGCACGCCAGGCCTCCTTGTCCATCACCAACTCCCAGAGTTCACTCAGACTCACGTCCATGGAGTCAGGGATGCCATTCAGCCATCTCATCCTCTGTTGTCCCCTTCTTCTCCTGCCCCCAATCCCTCCCAGCATCAGAGTCTTTTCCAATGAGTCAACTCTTTGCATGAGGTGGCCAAAGTACTGGAGTTTCAGCTTTAGCATCATTCCTTCCAAAGAAATCCCAGGGTTGATCTCCTTCAGAATGGACTGGTTGGATCTCCTTGCAGTCCAAGGGACTCTCAAGAGTCTTCTCCAACACCACAGTTCAAAAGCATCAATTCTTCAGCGCTCAGCCTTCTTCACAGTCCAATTCACATCCATACATGACCACAGGAAAAACCATAGCCTTGACTAGATGGACCTTAGTCGGCAAGAGACAAATAAAAGAAGAGCATTAGGCTGTAAGTAGGTGACGCTAGTGGTAAAGAACCCGCCTACCAATACAGGAAACTTTAGAGACTTGGATTCAGTCCCTGGGTAGGAAAGATTCCCTGGAGAAGGAAATGGGCAACCCACTCCAGTATTCTTGTCTGGAGAATTCCATGGAGAGAGGAGTCAGGCAGGCTACAAAGGCTCTAAGTTGCAAAGAGTTGGACAAGACTGAAGTGACGTAGCACATGCACACATATCAGTTAAACTCCATTATTATTAAAGCCAGTGGTAAGGGAGACTGCCCTAGGAATCTAAGGATATGTTCCATAGTACTGGAACTATCCAGTATAATTAAAATTAATATCTTGTAAAAGCTGATAATATCTCTCCTTGTTTTCTTTAACCACAACTGAAAGAATAACCACCTAGGGAGTTAAGATTAAATGGATAAATTCATTTATGTAAATCTCCCTAAAAATTGTATAATTTCAATTTTGACTTACCTTTACATCTTACATTGTCCATTCTCCATATATGTGTGACTATATAGTATAAACATGGAAATATATTTAAAATTTGCTATTTTAATTTTTTCTCTAAAAAGTAATTTTCCACTCAGTTTTTTTTTCCCTTTTATATGGTTCTTGTTTCCAAGTCTTTCTTCCTCAAATTCAGATGGTCTCAGATAAATGAATGGCAAGTAAATGCCTCAAAAAAGGACTAAGCATAATGAATAGCAGCTGACATGACATTTTCAAAATTACACATGAAAAAAATGTGTTTTTTTTTCTGTTTATTTCCACGTAAATATTCTAGATGAGTAGTTCTAATGTCTTTATCAGTCTGTGCTGTATATAGTGCATTCAAGAGACAGTTACAAAAAGAACAGTAGAGGTTTGTGAATACTCAGTGAAAGAGACATACACAGTCTTCTTTTTATAAACAGGCTTGGTGTAGCTTCATGTCCAATATACTCCATCAAGGGTGAACTTTTATTTGTCTTTTTATACTCTGTAGTACATAATTTTACTACGTAGTTGTAGTGTTCTCTTCTTAAATATTTTATCCTTTTCTTAATAATTAAATTTATCACTATTCATTATATTTTATTATATAATTTGATCATTGATTAATTAGATATTTTCATTATTTTAGTTATGAAGATAAAATTTTATCCCAAGTTATTATAGAGAGTTTAAGTCATTTATATCCAAGTTGCTAGTTTCTGTTAGATAAGCTAATTTTCTACATAAATGAATAAGTGTTTATTTAATAAAGGCAATAGCAGATTGTTCTTTCTATTTCAGGAACAGTGAAACATTTTGGTAGAGATACTATTATGTTGCAAGTGAGCTGCACTGAGTTTGTCCCTTTAATTACAGAGGCAAAATCAATTTATAACCACCAGTCCTTGATCATGCTTGTATTTACAACCCAGCTTGTTTTTAAATTTCAATGATACTTTTTTTTTGGTAATGAGTGAAAGGATGAATTATTTAGATTTCAAGGTTTTTATGCAGATGGGTTTTCTCATATTTCTTGTTGCAATCTGCACAGAAGAAACATGCTATATTAGTAATTACACTATTAGTGGTTTGTTCTGGATGCTACTCTAAATAGCACTTGTGGTGTAAGCAGTGATCATGGTCTGTATTTGCAGACTATTAGTCTTTTGAAAGACCTTCCAGGGATACGAACAACTTGGCAAACAACCTACCAAGTTCTCTAAAAGAACTTGGAGTGTATGTGTATGTTTTAAACTTGAGCAAGATCATCCAGGAAATCAGCACTAATACATCATTTTATCCCTTATCTTCATAAATTATTAATCTAATTACTTTCTGTCTAACCCAACTCCTTTAGTTTATAGTTTGTCTATTTACTCTAGTTCTTTATTAATAGAAAGTCACCAAGATTCTTGTAAGCAAACATAATTAAGTCACTTACTATTCTGTCTTTTATTGATTGATAAATTCATCACTTAATGTAGATATTCTGTCTAATACTTTATAATAAGTAACTACCATTGAACATTTATCAAGTGCTAACTCTATATTTAGCATCTGTATGCCTTTTTTTCATTATTCTTAAAAATAGCTTTTGAAAAAAAAATATTCTTGAGATTGTTGTTGCTCAGTTTCCCAGTCATGTATGACTCTTTGTGACCCCATGGACTGCAGCATGCCTGACCTCCCTATTCCTCACCATCTCCCGAAGTTTGCCCAAGTTCATGTCCTTTGCATTGGTGATGCCATTCAGCCATCTCAACCTTGACACCCTCTTCTCCTTCTGCCCTCGATCTTTCCCAATATCAGGGATTTTTCCAGTGAGTCGACTGTTTGCATCAGATGCCCAAAATATTGGACATTCAGCTTCAGCCTCAGTCCTTCTTCCAACAAATATTCAGGGTTGATTTCTCTTAAGATTGACTAGTTTGATCTCCTTGCTGTCTAAGGGACTCTCAGGAGTCTTCTTCAGCACCACAGTTCGAAGGCATCAGCTCTTTGGCATTCTGCCTTCTTTACAGTCCCACTCTCACAGCTGTACATGAGCACAGGAAAGATCATAGTTTTGTCTATGGACCTTTGTGGGCAGAGCAATGTCTCTGCTTTTCAACACTCTGTCTAGGTTTGTCATGGCTTTCCTGGTAAGAAGCAAATGTCTTGTGATTTCAAGGCTGCAATCACCATCTGGAGTGATTTTAGGGCCCAAGAAGAGGAAATCTGTCATTACTTCCACCTTTCCTCTTCTGCGGTCCGTGAAGTCACAAAGAGTCGGACACAGCTGAGTGACTAAACTTTCCTCTTCTATTTGCCATGAAGTAATGGGGCCAGATGCATTTATCTCAGTTTTTTTTTTTTTAATTTAGTTTTAAGCTGGCTCTTTCACTGTCCTCCTTCACTCTCATCAAGAGGCTCTTTACTTCCTCTTCATTTTCTGCCATTAGAGTGGTACCATCCACATAACTGAGGTTGTTGATGTTTCTCCTGCCTGTCTTGATTCCAGCTTGTAACTCATCCAGCCCATCATTTCTCATGATGTGCTCAGCATATATGTTAAACAAACAGAGTGACAACAGACAACCCTGTCATACTCCTTTCTCAATCTTGAACCAGTCAGTTGTTCCATCCAGGGTTGTAACTGTTGCTTTTTGACCTGTATACAGGTTTCTCAGGAGACAGGTAAGATGGTCTGGTATTTCCATCTGTTTAAGAGCTTTGCACAGTTTATTATGATCCACACAGTCAAAGGCTTCAGCATAGTCAGTGAAACAGAGGTAGATGATTTTTTCTGAAATTCTCTAGCTTTCTCTATGATCGAGTAAATGTTGGCAGTTTGATCTCTGGTTCCTCTTCCTTTTCTAAACCTAGCTTGCACCTCTGGAAGTTCTTGGTTTGCACCATGCTGAATACTAGCTTTCAAGATTTAAAGTATGACCTTACTAGCATGGGAGATGAGTGCAGTTGTCTAATGGTTAGCACATTCTTCAGGACTACCATTCTTGGGAGTTGGGATGAAGCTTCACCTTTTCCAGTCCTGAGGCCACTGCTATGTCTTCCAGATCTGCTGACATGTTGAATGCAACACTGTGATAGCATCATCCTTTAGGGTTTTGAACAGTTCTCCTGGAATTTCCATCACATCCACTAGCTTTATTAATAGCAGTATTTCCTAAGGCCCACTTGACTTCGCTTGAGATAAAGATGATAATTTCAAACCAAACCTGTGTGACTCACATGCAATAATCCTAACAATTATTTAGTCTTCTATACTCTTGTTGAGATTCAAATACTTACAATTTTAGATGTCCCAACTTCAGCAAAGTCTGATAAATGTAGATTCTAAATTGGTAAATTGAGATTATTCTTTTTTATCTCACAGATTATATTACAACTCTTCATGAATGAATAATGTGCTCACTGGTCCTATTAGTTGCTTCTAAGAAAAAAATAGAATTTCTTTCAGTATCTCTTCTTATAAGAAAGTATTACCAAGTCCAAGCTCACTCTGCTTACCACACAGTAGGCCAATAAATGCTGGAGATAAGGTGCTGATGAGGTAACACATACAACTTTACTTGGAAAGCGAGCTAACCAAGAAGATGGCAGACTAATGTCTCAAAATAACCATCTTTTGGGGAGCTGGATGCCAGGTTCTTTTCTAGATCAGAGATGGGGGAAGTGAGGAAACAAAGTAAAAAGACCATTTAATTCTTGCGAATGTCTCCTAGATGGCATGCCTTAGGCAGAGGGATGTGTTAGTCATTTCACAGGTGATGTGAAATGGAATATTTCTTATCACATCAATAAACAAGGATGGCATAACTATCCATGATTCTGACCACCCACCCCCCCAAATGTGAATTTCTGAGCCACACTGGCAAGTAGTAGACATGAATTTCTGAGCCACAGTGATAAGCAGTGCCACTCCTTATACAAGGAGCACAAGTCATTCACAGGTGGGCAGGTTCAGGTTATCTCCCTGTGGGCTAACAAAGCGACTTTATTTAAGGGTCAAGCAGAGGTGGGCAGGGTTCCCTGAGGCAGGCCTTTCTGTATGCTGTAGCAGCGAAAGAAGGGTTAAAGTCAAGAGAAACAGATTAAGCTTGGAGTCAAAATTAACCCTTCCAGTCACAAAAACGTAGCTATTGCAGTTACCCATAGTAAATACAGTGGTAAAACGTTGTATCCAATACACTTATTTAAGGAAATTGTTTTGAAGATTACATAATGTAGGCCAAGAACTTGGCATAGTAAATGGTCAATAAATAGCTGTTACTCAATCTGCTCTGTGAGGTTACATTTATCACACTGGTCATCCCTAGACTTAAGCCCAGGTCCCAAAACAGGAAATGTTCACAAATTCTGTATAAATGAAACATTAATGACTGTGAGGCATTTGGATAAAGGAGAAACAGTATGATAATTATTCTTGTTAAAATTGTAAACTAGGAGATAAGTTTTGAGTGGAACTTTAAGGGATGCCTGTGACATGAACTGAGAAATGCATTATTCCAAATCTAGAGACGATCATTTATTCACGTTCACAATGATAAAAGGCTTATTGCTTAAGACAGACAGTAGCACAACACTTTAGGCCATTTTGGGTATGATATTGTGCTGCCTCAATTTTCTGTTGACTTGAAACCAAGGAGTACGTACCTTCTTAAATTTATATATAGTAACTTTTTGTTTGTACGCTAATTAGTCTAAATGTGCTTTTCTTGTATATGCATTTATGGTGACTGAAAATTAGCAAAAGAGTAAAACATAATACTATTCCTCACAAAAATATACATTTTCAAGATAGGTTTAGTGTTTTTATCCGACAATATTGATGTAATGTTGCTTAGATAATTCATTTTAGGCATTCATTTAAATTTGATTATTTCCAGGATTGTGTTTCATAATTATAGAACATTAGTTTTAATTTACATATGTGACTATCTATTTACATTGTAAATAGAAAAGTAAACTTCTAATTGTAATACTAATTTTAAAGAATCTTTCAGTTACTATCAGTATAATGATTTTAATTGATACCAACTCAGTTTACTAGGATAGGATATCTGATGTTATTTTTTCATGTTTTAGCTAAATTTTAGGGAAAATAAATGAGAAGAAATTCATAAATTTTAGTGATTGCAGTTAGAACCTGCCCAACAACTTAAAGACTTTAGAATAGAAAATATTTATTCATTAAAAACACTGCTCTGCATTCCCATTTAGTATGATAGACTCGAGACCCAAAAATATGAATGAGTTGCTTATAATAGCATAGAAGTTTGACAATTAAGTCATAATTGGCCAGTTTTTCTGGTTACTTTAATATTAAGTGGTTTTAATGCTAATTGCATCTTTCTGTACCTATTTAATTTAGATATAGCTAATAAAAATTCAGGTTCATTTCCTACCCTAGTTTCAACACTAAATTGCTGTGACTATAATCCTTTATGTCACCATCTTATACTTTTTAAAATACACATTTTGACATTTATTAAAGACTTTTCTAAACCAAAACATATTGCTTCCATCAAGATAGGTGAAGGCTACTGGAGGAATATTTAGATTGGAGTCTTTTTTTTTTTTTTTCAGAATCACAGTGCATAACTATTTTTATTACAATGTAAAATTCTGAGAACTAGCCACTTCATAAATAATAATGGAAAATCTATAAAAAATGCCTTCTAGGTCAAAATATTAATCGTATCATGCATCTGCTAAGTTACTTCAGTCGTGTCCGACTCTGTGCGACCCCATAGACAGAAGCACACAGGCTCCCCCGTCCCTAGGACTCTCCAGGCAAGAACACTGGAGTGGGTTGCCATTTCCTTCTCCAATGCATGAGAGTGAAAAGTGAAAGGGAAGTCCTCGCTCAGTCATGTCCAACTCTTAGCGACCCCATGGACTATAGTCTACCAGGCTCCTCTATCCTTGGGATTTTCCAGGCAAGAGTACTGGAGTGGGGTGCCATTGCCTTCTCCACGTATCATGCATAAACATAGTGAAAACAATATACCATAGTATGATGAGAAGGCATTGGGAATAATTACTAATGTCTGGAGATGGACTCTGGAAAGTAATAAATTCTTCATCAGAAAAGGTATTCAAACATTAACTAGATGAACTATTCTCAGCATATCACATAGGAGATTTAAAAATTGGATATTTTAATTATAAGTTTTATAATGTTCATGTTTTACAAATCATTGGATTGTTCTAAAATCATTTAAGATGAAAATAAATATGATGCATATTACTGTATATTTAAATCTGAGTTTCACTACTAGTGACTTACACATTAAGGCATTCATAGTAGTGAGAATGTCAAGAAAGTATAGTCTTATTATAAAATGATTTTTCCTGAATATAATGACTTTGCCACTGGTATTAAAAATAAAAACAATGAGGTTTTCTATGTTATTTATTACTAGAGCAAACTTAACTCATTTCGTTGTTCATTCTTGAAACAATGGTTTTGTAAAGATTTTAAATCATATTTTTCAGAAAGTTTAAAATTTTGAGGAATGAGATAGTGGGAATAAGATGGACTTAAACAAGGATTTTGTTCAGTTATATTGTCATGTTAAATCTACTTTATTCACTGTAGAATTTTATTTATTTTTTTTGCTTTCTTATTTGATTGTGCTTTATATAAACTCCCCTTTCTATAAAAATGCACTCTTTATACTACACTTTGGGAAATTGTGCTATCAAGTCAGTCAGGGTCCAATTTCATTCCCTAACAGTGTGATTTTGTACAAGGTAGTCTGTAAGCCTCAATTTTCTTATCTGTATAATGAGAATCATAATTCTTACCTAATAGTGTAGTTTTAAGAATTCGCTAAGATAGTGCCTCTCCAATCCCAGACAGTGCTTTGTAAATGACAGCCTCTCATAACTGTTTTCTATTTACTTTCTGTTTGTATTTTCTTTTTCACTTCTGTATTTTCAGTGTTTCAAAAAGCCTTGACTTGAAACAAATTTCAGCATGCTTGGGGCTGGTGCATGGGGATGACCCAGAAAGATGTTATAGGGAGGGAGGTGGGAGGGGGGTTCATGTTTGGGAATGCATGTAAGAATTAAAGATTTTAAAATTAAAAAAAAAAAAAGAAACAGAGATGAAAGCTTGGAATTTAAGAAATAGAAAGTAATATGTTGGAAATAACCTACTAGGAAGAAACAAAACCAAAACTGTTCAATGTATCTTTTGTTCCATTTATCTTGCCTGTCCAAGTTGCCTAGAGATAAAGGTTATCGCTTAGGCTGTGTTCTATTGACTGTAGTCTTTCTAGCTAACAGTTTGAAATTTGGATGAATGCATTAGAAAAGCACTTTTTATCATGCCAGTGTATTCTTAAAATTAGCTGTCATATTTTAAAAGATATGTTTGGTACATCAAAGTGTTACTATAGAAAAGAAAGAGAAGAGAAAATCAATTTTATTGAAGTGTCCACTGCTTTTTCATAAATGGTAGCTAAATTTTTATTCAGTAAAGTTTCCCAGTGTTTAATTAAACTGCATCATTTTTTATTTTGGAATGTAGGGAAATCTCTGATTCTCTATCAATATAATAGGAATGCAGTCCTTTTCATAAACTTTGAGCCAGTGCGAAAATAGATATTTATCCTTTGCCAAGACAAATTTGTGATAATGTTATTAATTTTTTTAGACTCAAAGTCATAATTATTCTTGTTAAAATGGAGAAATAGCAGATTACTTTATAAACATTATGATTTTATTTAGTTCTCATTTTTATGCCATTAATCACAAACTAATATTTAAAACAAAAAATCTGAAATACATTGAATATTTAAAGGTATACTCATCCATGAACTAGACCACACATTTCAAGTAAGTTTCTCTATATAAAAAGCAAAGGAGTGAAGAAAGAAATTATTGTAACAAATGATCTGTTACATGCACTGGAACGTTCTACAGATATCAAAATTTTTCCTTCAGGAATCAATTCTGTGGTCAAAGAAATCAAGGAATATTTGAGTTATAATATGATGAAAGATTAAAAAAAACACCTGTAAACTGTATTTGAAAGCTTCAGGGTATGTGAGAAATATCCAAGCTATCCAAGTTTTTCCACAGGCAAATTCAAAACAATCTGTATTCTTATTGAAGATAGTAAGATTTATTAAAACTTAGAGAAATAATACATGGGTTTACATGATTTTATTTATCTATTTATTTATTGGTTGCACCACACAATTTGCAAGATCTTTGTTCCCTGACCAGGCATCCAGCCCAGGAGGAGAAAGTGCAGAGTCCAAACCACTGGACTGCCAGAAAATTCCTGATAATTTTAAATGCCAGCCATTTTATTTTGAAAATTAAAGAGAAACATAATTAAGAGGAAAATATGTATTAGTATGCAGGGTGGAACTGGACAATGCTCTAAATATTTAGATATTTCATAAAAAATAATCACACTATAATACTGTAAATACTGTTATTATTTACTTTCTGTAAATACTATTGTTTTCTTTCTCTAAGTAGAAAAAGGAGAGAAAGATTTCTTATACTGTTTTCTTCAAAATAAAGATTCTTAGAATGTGGATGTTCTGTGTGAAGTGTGTATTCTGAAATTGCTTTGTGGATCCTCATTCAGTTCAGTTCAGTCACTCAGTCGTGTCCAACTCTTTGCGACCCCATGAACTGCAGCACGCCAGGCCTCCCTGTCCATCACCAACTCCTGGAGTTCACTCAGACTCATGTCCATCGAGTCAGTGTATCCTCATTACATTATTACAAAAATTAGCATCGTTTAATATGCAGAGTACATCATGAGAAACGCTGGGCTGGAAGAAGCACAAGCTGGAATCAAGACTGCCGGAAGAAATATCAATAACCTCAGATATGCAGATGACACCACCCTTATGGCAGAAAATGAAGAGGAACTAAAAACCTCTTGATGAAAGTGAAAAAGGAGAGTGAAAAAGTTGGCTTAAGGCTCAACATTCAGAAAACAAAGATCATGGCATCTGGTCGCATCACTTCATGGCAAATAGATGGGGAAACAGTGGAAACAGTCTCAGACTTTATTTCCTTGGGCTCCAAAATCACTGCAGATGGTGACTGCAGCCATGAAATTAAAAGACACTTACTCCTTGGAAGGAAAGTTATGACCAACCTAGATAGCACATTCAAAAGCAGAGACATTACTTTGCCAACAAAGGTCTGTTTAGTCAAGGCTATGGTTTTTCCATTGGTCATGTATGGATGCGAGAGTTGGACTGTGAAGAAGGCTGAGCACCGAAGAATTGATGCTTTTGAACTGTGGTGTTGGAGAAGACTCTTGAGAGTCCCTTGGACTGCAAGGAGATCCAGCCAATCCATTCTGAAGGAGATCAGCCCTGGAATTTCTTTGGAAGGAATGATGCTAAAGCTGAAACATCCAGTACTTTGGCTACCTCATGCGAAGAGTTGACTCATTGGAAAAGACTCTGATGCTGGGAGGGATTAGGGGCAGGAGGAGAAGGGGGCGACAGAGGATGAGATGGCTGGATGGCATCACTGACTCGATGGACGTGATTCTGAGTGAACTCCGGGAGTTGGTGATGGACAGGGAGGCCTGGCATGCTGCGATTCATGGGGTCACAAAGAGTCAGACACGACTGAGCGACTGAACTGAACTGAATAATTATAGAATGACTAAAATGGGTTTCCTTGGTGGCATGGGTTTCCTTGGTGGCTCTGTCAATAAAGGATCCACCTGAAATGCAGGAGACTGCCTGCAGTGCAAGAGACACAGGGTTGATCCCTAGTTTGAGAAGATGTTTTGGAGGTGAAAATGGAAACCCACTCCAGTATTCTTGCCTTGGAAATCTCATGGACAGAGGACCCTGGCAGACTACAGTCCCTGGGATCAAAAGAGTCAGTCATGGCTTGAGTGACTAAAACACCAAACCACTGGGTTGACCCAGAGTGATGGTATGGGAGGGAGGAGAGAGGGGAGGTTCAGTGTGGGGAACACGTGTACACTTGTGGCGGATTCATGTTGATGTATGGCAAAACCAATACAATATTGTAATTACCCTCCAATTAAAATAAATAAATTTATATTAAAAATAAAAAATAATAAAAAATAAAACACTAAACCAAAAGTATGGCAGTTCTGAGTGTATTCTTTATTCTTCCTCTTTCTTGATACATGGGCTTAACGAGTATGAGGCCACTGTGCCTGGGCCTTTCTTGAATGTGCCTTAAAAGGAACAAGTGCCTATCTTCTCCATAGAGGTGCTGAGAAGATAAAGAATAGGATACACTGAAAATGCTAATATAATACAAATACTAAATTAATACAAATAATCAGAAGGGAATAATCATAGTACATGTAGATTATAGTAGACTTCGTTCTTCTAATAATCCATTTTTCATATCTATGGAATTTTTACTCTTTATTTTTTATAAAATTGTGTTATCAGTATTGTGATTATATGCACTTGTATGGTACCACTTAAAACAGTGCCATGATATGCTCATTGCTTTTGGAACTGATTCATTCTACAAATATTTACTGAACATATAATTGTACAAGGCATTGTGTTAGACATTATAAAGGAAGGAGAATTAATCTTTCACGAAGACTTAAGGTCCAGGAGTAAAAATGTGAGCTATCATATAATGTTGCTTATAATGCTCCTGCATGCCAAATACAATGCTATGTTATTTTAAATCTTCTCAAAACCCAGCACACAGAGGAAACTGTATTCAGTATCTTATAATAACCTATAATGAAAATGAATTTGAAAAAATATGTATGTGATAACTGAGTCACTTTTCTGTACACCTGAATCATTGTAAATCAACTACACTTAAAAAAAAAGCCCAGTGCAAAGACCATTATAATTTTCATTTTTCAGTTCAGAAAGTTGCCCAAGATCACTTGGTTAGTAAGGTAGCAGAGCTCAATGAATAGTTTAGTGAATAAGAAACTCCATTGTCTTCTTATTATAACACGTTATTCTTTAGTATAAATAACCAATTCCATATAGTGAGTTCTAGTTCTGTAACAATTTATAGTATAAAATGCATAAAATTTAAACATTGTAAATATTTTGTTCTTAGAATACTTCATATATTTTAGCTTTAATAAAACTTAACTTTCTAATCTTTTTTTTTTTTAATTTTATTTTTACTTTACAATACTGTACTGGTTTTGCCATACATTGACATGAATCCACCACGGGTGTATACGAGCTCCCAATCCTGAATCCCCCTCCCACCTCCCACCCTATATCATCTCTCTGGATCATCCCCGTGCACCAGCCCCAAGCATCCTGTGTCTTGTATCGAACATAGACTGGCGCTTCGTTTCTTACATGATAGTATACATGTTTAATATTTACTTATCTATTTCATCCACTCCATCAAATACTTTAGTTTTTTTAAGAAGTTTCTTTTTTTTTTTTTTAATGCTTTTATTACCCTATCCAGTTCTTGAGAAGATTCAAGTTGCTCATTCCAAAACTAAGACTGGAACCTGGAATGGTCAACAAATGCTGAATGAATTAAAATGAATGGATTACCTTGGGAATAGGATGTTCTTACTAAATAGTTTAGTATCCAAAAATAACTTTTTTCCGTATCTTCTTAGTGTAGGAAAACAATTCATATATGTACATAAAAGACACAGAACAAGAAAAATTAATATATAAGGTAAAAATTAAAGGTGATAATAAAATGTTTTGATTTCAAGTTTTATCATAAAATTGTAAGTGAAATTCAACAGGTCACTTTAGTTAGTGGTTCTCAAAGGGACATTTTGGAATTTTGTAGTTTTGTTGGTTAATGCAGTGGCTAAGGGTCCTTACCAGTGGTGTGAGAATCATCTATCTTAAGGATAGGTTCCAACTCTTCACACATTGACATCATGGGGGTAGCTTGAAACAGACCATCCCAGGAGTATTTACTCTGAGGAAATTAACAGAAAATCTAGATTGTGTGTGTGTGTTTGTTTTTTAGGGAGAGATTGCCCCATACTGGCTTCTGCTTATGCTTAGTGGGCAGAATCAAGGGATGCTAATATCTGTCATTCTCAGAAGAGTTTCTCATAGGAAAGCATTGCTCTATTTTTATAATATAATTATCTGAGCTTAGACCCATCTCCATTTTCCATAAAAGGAAATTTAATTTTTGTGTGGTTTTAAAGGATAATGATTTTTCCAAGAATACAACTATCACGTAAACTGATAAAAGACTGAATTTTGCTTAATCACCATTTTAGAAAATCTCTTTACCGAGGGAAATGAAATTTATGGTATTTGAACTGCACTAACCTCATAAAAGGCTTTCCAGGTGGTGTAGTGGTAAAGAATATACCTGCCAATACAGGGGATGGAGGAGATGTGGGTTCCGATTGCTGGGCTGGGAAGATCCTTTGGATTAGGAGGTGGCAACCCACTCCAGTATCCTTGCCTGGAAATTTTCATGAACAAAAGAATCTGGAGGGCTACAGTCCATGGGATTGCAAAGAATTGGTCACAACTGAGAAACTGCGCATGCATTCACATAAACCTCATAAAAGTTTCACTTATTGTTCTCTCTTTCAGCTTGATCTTCTCTACAGGGTTTGTAAGCACCTGAGGACTTTATGTGTTCTGTATAGTTGTGCCAGAGCATTTATACATTCAAATATAAATCATTTTATCACAAAACTGTGCTTTTCCTTTATAGTATGGTTGGTTAATTATATTGATTATGTTAAAGTCAAGTATATATAGGTTGTTACATTATCTGTGAACTCCATTTTAACCTGTTAAAGAGATGCTGTTGCAGTTAGGTCTGTTCATTTTACAGAGGAGAAAGTATGACCTGAAGAAGTAAAATGACGTGACCAAAATGACAAACTCATTGGGATTTCAGACTTAGTTATCTTTTTTCCTTTTGTTTTCAGTAACCAAACATTTGACATGTAAGCCAAATTCATGATAGTAAATACATACTATTTATGAAAATGCACATCAGTTCAGTTGCTCAGTCATGTCCTATTCTTTGCAACCCCATGGACTGCAGCACACCAGGCTTCCCTGTCCATCACCAACTCCTGGAGCTTAATCAAACTCATGTCCATCGAGTTGGTGATGTGATCCAACCATCTCATCCTCTGTTGTACCCTTCTCCTCCTGTCTTCAATCTTTCCAGGCATCAAGGTCTTTTCCAAGAAGTCAGTTCTTCACAACAGGTGGCCAAAGTATTGGAGTTTCAGCTTCAACATCAGTCATTCCAATGAATATTCAGGACTGATTTCCTTTAGGATAGACTGGTTTGATCTCCTTGCAATCCAGGAGACTCCCAACTATCTTTTCCAACACCACAGTTCAAAAACATAAATCCTTCAGCCCTTAGCTTTCTTTATGGTCCAGTTCTCATATCCATACATGACTACTAGAAAAACTATAGATTTGACTAGATGGACCATTGTTGGCAAAGTAATGTCTCTGGTTTTTAATATGCTGTCTAGGGTAGTCGTAGCTTTTCTTCCAAGGAGCAAGTGTCTTTTAATTTCATGGCTGCAGTCACCATCTGCAGTGATTTTGGAGCCCCAGAAAAGAATGTCTATCCTGTTGCCATTGTTTCCCCACCTGTTTGCCATGAAGTGATGGGACTGGATGCCATGATCTTAGTTTTCTGAATGTTGTGCTTTAAGCCAGCTTTTTCACTCTCCTCTTTTACTTTCATCAAGAGGCTCTTTAGTTCTTCTTTGCTTTCTGCCATAAATCTGCGTATCTGAGGTTATTGATATTTCTTCCAGCAGTCCTGATTCCAGCTTGTGCTGCATCCAGCCCAGCATTTTGCATGATGTACTCTGCATTTAAGTGAAATAAGCACGGTGACAGTGTATGGCCTTGACATACTCCTTTCCCAATTTCGAACCAGTCTGTTGTTTCGCTTCCAGTTCTAACTGTTGCTTTTTAATCTGCATACATATTTCTCAGGAGGCAGGTCAGGTGGTCTGGTGTTCCCATCTCTTGAAGAATTTTTCACATTTTGTTGTGATCCACACAGTCAAGTATGTGATCCTAACATATATGACAAAAGACCTTGATAAAAATCTACTGAATTTAATCAATATAATTTTATTTATATGTGTCATATTCTCTTTTTCTGTGACAGAGTTCATGTATATGTGCAAAGCTCAGTCATGATTTTGCCACATTTATTACATTTTTATGGTACCGCAGAAATATATACAGAATTCTGTAATTCAAATTAGCTTTAATCTTAATTCATTTGGGAGTCCAGTTGCTTTGATTTGAAATGGCTGGTTCATGCAGCCACCTAGACACAAGTCACTTACCTGAATACTTGAGCAATGTGACTGCTGCATATTAAGCTGACTTTCAGCCTCACTTTTACTCATGTGGTCATACTAGAAAAAAAAAAAAAGAAGGGAATGAAAACCTTCTTTTTTACAGGCTGCTATGTCAGCTAAAGCAAGTAAGAACAGTTTATGATAGATGCATACAGCAGAGGAAATGAGGACTATCTCTGGAACTTTAGCATAGCACAATAAAGAAATAAACGGCTTTGTACTACAGTTTCTGATGGATAACTGTCTCTGAATATCATAGCAAAGCTATCCTAAGCAAGATAATTCTTCTTATGCTAGTTTCCTCTTGCTCAAGGTCACATCTAAAGAGTAGAATGAGATTAGCATAATGCTTTAAAATATAGGTCCACCGAATTCAGGTTAAGTGTAAAACCTGAGGTTGATTTTTCTTTCAAGCTTGTTTCTAGATTTTGCCATGTGCAATGAGGAAATGTCACCTGAATATTTACCCGTACCTGAACTGGCATACTTTAAAGTTGCTGATGTGAAGCAGAGGAGTTCAAGATCTAGAATTTAAAAGGTTTAACATTATAATCAGATATGTAAACAATGCTTATGGAATGAAGCATTTGATGGTTGAAGTTGGATTATTTCTTATATCTCCATTTATAATAGGGCCAATGATAAAATTCACGTGACTTAAATGTATATATTTTATTCTTTATGTAAAGTGCAAACATTATATTATATAAATATAAATCATACTACTGTTTCCTAAACATTACCTGAAATTATGTTACTGTAGTAAACTGGGCTGTTCTTTGCAATGGTTTAATCCTCTGATGTTTTCTTCCTTCTGTGGAATTTTGCAAATCTTTAGACTACTGTCAGTGTATTATGGGGAATATGTTGCATTTCTTTTCTTTTATGTACCATGAGTAAAATGGATTTCTGATTCACTTGCTTGTGCACTTTTATGTGTGTAACAAACCTGCTCTAAGTCTTCCTCTTCCAAAGTCTTCATGTCCTTCAAGGACTGTCTGAGTATTTGTTGTTGTTGGTTTAATCACTGAGTCATCTCTGACCCTTTTGACACCTCATGAACTGTAGTCCACCATGGGATTTCTCAGGCAAGAATACTGGAGTGGGTTGCCATTTCTTCTCCAGGGAATCTTCCCAACCCAGACAGGAAATCCATGACTCCTACATCTCTTGTATTGGCAGGGAGATTCTTTACCATTGAGCCACTGGGAAGCCCAATCAGACCAGTAAGTATATGCTAACATAAAACAAATCTCCAAAGAGTAAATGTTGTGAGCACTGCTTATAAATTATTTTTTCTCCATACCATTACAGTCTAGGAGCATTTATAAATACGTTCCTCCATTGACAAAACTTTTAAAATAATGTTCTTTTACATGATTGATTTATTTATATTGTTACGTTTCAGACATGCAAAGGACTAGCTTCCCCACTGTAATCTACTTTTTCATGAGAGAATATCCACTTTTTTTTTTTCTATGTCTGGTTACAGTTTTTAAAACTATTTAACTTGATCGGTTTGACTATTCATACTTGTTGAGAAGATAACTTTCCCATTGATTCATATATTTATATAAATGACAACTTACAGTGGTATTTTTAAAGAGCAGTCATGAAAAAGTGAAAGAAAGAATGAATATTGAATGCTTCATGAATTTGACCTTTTAGATAACCTTTTAGTTTCAGATTTTCCCTCCATCATGCTATATGCTCAGATAAACCTGTGTATCACACAAAAAAGGCAGTAACCCATAAAAATGATTTTATAGTCTGGCATTATGACATTATTGTGTTTTATCATAAAAAAATATTTATCTCACCATGTGACCATGTGTATGTAACCAAAAAGAAATGTCTTCTCATCTTTAGAACCATATTGAACAATGTGTGTCTATATTTGTCTTTCATAATCAAATATAACATGAGGTTTAAAAGACTTAAAAACGCTGAGATGACCTTTGCTCATTTCCTAAACTGAAATAGAATTTTAATTATTAATAGATACAAACTTAAGTCTTCAAAGATTGGCTTTTGAGTCCTAGTTTTTAGCATTATTGTATATCTTGCCTATAGAGAAAAATAATCAGTAGTGAATATCTGTATATTCAGGGAAGACTTGACCTTGAGAACAGTTTATATAACCAGTGTTTAAAAGCGCAGCCCAATGTGAAAGGCTTCAACAAGGATACTTAGAGCCAAATCCCGCTAGGTTGGTCTAAAGCCCCTTAAATTCTTCCTGTACTATGGTCAGGTCAGGATTGTCCTGGGTCTCACAGCTATGAGGTTTATTTGGGAGATAACTAGTCAAGACAGAATTAGAACCAAACTCTTCTAAGTCTTCTAGTATTCTTTGAGAGTTGATGCCTCAGAAATAAAAAGGTTTATAACTTTGAACCAACTTCTTTGGTATCTAAACATTTGGATTTTATCATATTTCATCTCATTTGGTGTAATTAATATAATAAGTTATAAGCCTTGATTTCTGGGTGTAAAATGGAGAAAACAATGCTAGATATAGATTATTATTTAAATATAAACATAGGTATTTATTATATATATATATATCAATCATATATATATGTAGATATATATATAGATAGATACATATGTACATTTAGAAAAGTATTTCTCAGTGGAGTCTGGCATATAAGCTTTTAATCAATGATAGTTGTTATTTACAGTATCATTTAACAGTGATAAAGTGATCTCTTATTGAACATGTACCTTTAGACACAAAATTGTATTAGTTCTAGAATAGAATGTTTACAGGTACTGAAAATACATACCCATACTTTTAAGCATATTTTTAAATATTTTGTCTTCATTTGTGTATCATCTAACACATTTTAAACAATCAGAAAAACAGCTTTATCTCAGCAAAAGTTGAAAATGTTTTAGAATTCTAATACTTAGCAAAATAATAAAGAGAAGAATATTAGAAAATAGATGACATTGTGACATTTTCAGTTGTATTCTTACAAAGTAATAAAGTAAAAAAATGACAGGTATTTAAAGTTTTGTTTTATCAAAACTAGGCAATAAAGCACTTATTTTACAAAAACTTTTGTTGTTATTTGGTGTAATAGTTAAAGCCTCTGAAGGGATACTTATTTCCTTCTTTTCCCCTTAGTTAGTGCTTTCATTATGTGACAGTGTACCTCATGCATTCACAGTTTGCAACTTCATTTTTCTTTTGTTCTCAACATAAGTTGATCCTAAAAGTAGGGAGAAATTAATTGAGGATAGAAAAATGAGTGAAAAACCTCAGTGGTAGTAATTGCTTGATGACATAACTCTAAATAATTCATAACTCTAAAAATGGAAAGGAGAAATTAGCAAATTATGCTTAAAAATAAGACAGAGTCTACTACTGTGAAATGGTTAAATAAAAACAAAAACAAAACAAAATAGAAGAACTCACTGGTTCTTGTAGACAAGAGTAAGCTAAAAAAATAAAAATCCAAAGTTGTACAGGCAACAGAATGGGATAATATAAACTTTGAAATTTAGCCTGGTCACTCAAAATATTCAGAAGCAGAAAGATATTGTAAGGGACAGAATCGATACTCCCAGTTCAAATGAAAATTTAGCATGCTGAGCTAGGTATACACGTCATGAAGGACGAGGTCCGTGTCTTCCCTACCTTTACTTCTATAGTTGTCTTAGGCTCAGCAGTACAGTCTCCACATAGCAGGCAGTCTCCTTACATTTCATTGTATTTGGTAATCCAGGAAGCTCATATTTTAAGAAGGTATAAAGGACCTATGATAGATGACAATAGGAGGCTAAAGATTTTTGCGTCTTCCAAAAAAGTCAGCTTTATCAAGTTATCCAGAATAGATTAGCTTTAATGAGAAAATGTCACTCCTATTTTAAGCTTTAGAAAATACCTAAATATTGTTTTGAATATATTGTATTCATAGTCTCTTTTTCAATCACATGGAATAATATGCTGACAGATGTGATTTGATTGCCACTTTTACTTTAGAGAACTCAATTATAGGGTGTTTTTTTTGGAGAATTTGAGAATTTAGATGATATGAAAAATTTTAAAGCATTCAATTCAATTTTAGTAAATTAGTTTTTGAGATTCTGTAGATAATTGGAAGAAATTAGGTGTAGTTATAATTATTCCATTACACACTGTATAATCATCATATTTGATTGTAATTATTTAATTTTATTCAGTACAAGAAAGGACTTTTATAAGAGGTTAGGAATATATAAGTAAGCATATCTATGTGTAAATGACACTGTTCTCTTTTTATCTGCAAATTCTCTTAACTAGTTGGTCTAAAGATGTTCTTGTTTAGTTTTTGTTTTGTTGGGTCAAAAGATGACTGATACCAAAGTAATAAGTTTTACTTAATAATAGTTAAATAAGGGAATAGATGAGTGATAAAAATTCACCCCCTCAGACGTAATTATTGGTATTGGAAGATGTGTATTGAGTCTTGCTGAAGAGAACTGGGCTTGGAAGTCTTTTCTAGCTCCAGTACATTGTGAGCTCCTGGGGTGGCTTATGGTGTCACATATTGACTCTCACTGACAGTATATTCCTTCTCTTGGCACAGTTCTGGAATTTAAGAAATTTTTTTTTCATACTTAGTAATGACCAAAATACCTTACTCAAATATAACCTTCCTTCTAAATAAGGATAGAGAAGGGAACCGACTCATCAAGTATCTTCATATTGTGTAGGACACACCTTCCTCATATTCCACAGGGTTTATTAACCCATTTTCTTCCTTTTACAGCCATAGGTCAGGAAAGAACTGACCATATATACATATATATATATATAGATAGATAGATAGATAGATAGATATAGATACATATATACATACTGTATTCTTGTCCTGTGTGTTCAGTACTGGATCTTGATTAACTTGTTTTGGTTATGCAACTCTCTTATTTTTGCCAGTCTTATCAGAAGACTCCTGGTTTCCTGATCAGGTACATACTTCCTAGTCCTTCTCATTCTTGATATTTTATATAAAATATTGTATGTAAGAAAAAAGTTACAGTTATGATAAACACTTTCTGTTACTTGGAAATGGTCCCCTTAGTTCTTATAACACTACACTCTTCTGTTTCTTCCTTCGTTCCTGGCTCCTCTTTCTGTCTTCTTTCAGGCTATTCCTCCCTTTCCATCCTTTCAAAGTTAGTATTCTTCAGGTCTTGACATGAGTCCTACTTCCTTCTCATTCAATAGGAATTTTCAAGGTGATCTTCTACACTTCCATGGATTTTCTGATCCTATATTTGCTGAAGGCTCAAAAAAACCCCCAAAACAACAACAACAACAAAGGATTGAGTCTGATATGTATATACAAATCCATACTAGACTTCTAACAAACTCGCAAACTCATCATCTTTCCTAACTTCAGCCAAGTTCTATAAAAACGTTCTCTTGTGTCAGCTTACTTCTTTCAACCCTATTAATTCTTCCCTAGTGCCATCCTTCAGTTTACTGTTCCGTGGATACTTTTTTATAGGAAGATCTCCATTCTCCTCAGTTAAAACAAGTGTCCTTACCGTGTAGATTTATAGTCCCTCAACTTCATTGTAGTAATTGCTTTCTGCTTTGTACTGTATTTGTACTTAATCATGTCCCCATTAGAATTTGATGTATTAAAAATGAGAGACTAATGCTTACTTGTGTCACTACGGTATCTTTCACATTTAAGACATAACCTGACTGCAGGTAGTTAAAAATTTGTCGAATGAGACTTATATGTTACATATTTAATTTTAAAAGGCATTATTGTTTTTCAGAAATGAGGAAAGTAGGCCACAGAAGTGCCCAAGCATCATACCTTTAATGTAGTCTGGACTCTGATAAAACCTTGAAATTTTCTGCACCATATTACCACATTATATATTCATTCTGAATCTTCTCTTCTCCAGTTGGCCTAATCCCATTTTTGTCTTTCTTCATTCATTACTAGTGTATATTCACCCACATTACACACACTTCTATTAACCTAGTACTTTCTTATTTTAGAAACTTGTCTGAACCTGTGATTCCCAAGTGTTACAGAATGAAATTAATGTCATTGAAGACTTTTCAAATTTAAGAAGCTTTTGGGGCTTCCCAGATGCTGCTATTGATAAAGAACCTGCCTGCAATTGCAGGAGACATAAGAGACCTGGGTTCATTCCCTGGGATGGGAAGATCCCCTGCAGGAGGACACAGCAATTCACTCCAGTATTCTTGCCTGGAGAATCCCGTGAGCAGAGTCTGGTGGGCTAATAGTCCATAGGGTCGCAATGAGTTGGACATGACTGAAGTGACTGAGCATGCATGCAAGCAACATTTTATACTGAGGATTTTGAGAGAATAAGAAAAAAAGAAAAGGAAACAACTCTAAAATTTAAACTTTTTTTTTTGTTGTTTTTTAAATGTTCCTGATATGACTTGTATTTCAGAAGGACAATGATTCACAGTTTAGGTTATGGTTGTTTCTACATGCATACATACTTTTGTAACTTAAAAAAAGATTCTTCTTAAAAACCCAGTGGTCATCTTAATATCTAACATTTGATCCTTTAAAACCATATAAAAGAAACAAACACAAGAAGACATGATAATGAAATCAAATAACTTTATTCCGGTAATAAATGTAGATCTGCTAAATAGCAGATATGCTATTTCATTGTTCTTTAATTTCTTTGTAGGGAAAAACTCAAAGATAATTTGCATAATATAATAATAACTGTAAATAAAATAAAACATTTTGTGAATGATAACTTCTTAATGGAACCACTATTAAGTTAAATATTTTATCTTTTATTTGAACTAAGACATCAAAATAAGACTTTGATAAATATGCATCCAGTATATAGATAAACTGATTTTATTATGCAAGAAGGTGGAAGGCATATAAAAATGCTTCATTTCAGTACTTCATGATTATAATCAAGATATAATTTGGGAATCTGTTTTTTAATTTTTGAAAACTTTAAGGCAACTATAAATATGAACACATAAATTATATTTTGTATCTTTAGAGTATTTATGAAACATGTAAGAAACATCTGTGAAGTGTAGGATAATTCTCATTTACAAAAGGAAGAACTTTATGACACATATTTAGTTTATGATCTTATGTTAAGAACTGTCAACTCATTCTTTTAAATCCATATTCCACAGATGTTCATTAGACATCTAACATTAAATGTTAAATCTCTTCATTCGAGGGTTGAATAGATTTAGAAGCAACACATTTTTTTAAAAAACCTTGAGTATAATCTGACTTTCCTGTGCATATAAATGTAACTCATATTTATTTATGATTGTTTAGTCTAAAAATATTCAGACCAATTTAGCAGGACTTTCTTCTGGAGGCTGTGAAGAGCTTACTCTGGGATTCTTATTTTCTCAGCCTACTTAATTGAGGGCACCTTCTCACTTTCGAGCACTTTATAGCACTGAGAAGAGCCTAATAAAAAGACTTTTCATGTGTTATAATTGAGATGAAATGAAAAAAATTTTGCAAAGTGCCAAAATCAAGAAATATTGAAAGCATGTAGGCTCAACTACCCACTGCTGTTGAATTTTCTCACTTTAGATCTTTGTGTTCCATCCACATTAAAACCTCTTAATATTTATATTAAATTTATTATCATAAGTTATGCAATATCATAAGATATGCAATATTCATATAGAAAAGGAAGCATCAGTAGACAAAGTATAAGAATGTTTGCAGCTTAATAGTAGATAGTTACTTTACAGAGACTAGTCTCATAATTTAGAACCCTCATTTAAAAATTAGTCACCTTTCCTGAGGCAAGTAAAAAATTTTTTATGATCTTGGCTGATTGTTTCATCAAATTAATTAAATGATAATCACTGGAAATAAAATTTCACAAGACAGTGTGTAATTGTTTTATATTATAGCTTTCCTATGCCAGATTTTCCTTCATCTGTAAACTAGGAAGCATAAATAATATCATTTTTATATTGTGGTAATGACATCAACAGAGGTTAAGTGAATAGCTATGATATTTGTAATCCAACAAATAACAGAGAGCCTTAAAATAAAAACTTAGTATTCCTATGAGGAAAAAAATGCCTATCTATTTATCTATCTATATATCTATGTCAGTAGATATTCCATTATTGAATCACAGAACTAAAATTATAAAACTTTATTTAAAAAAATGAAATGTAGTATCAGAAGTAATATGTATAAGAGATACAAAATATATGCATACATTATGGGATCTATCCCAGATTCTGCTCCTTAATATCCTGTAGCATATCGTTTAACTTGGCTAAAACTTCCTCATCTATCAAATGCTGCTGATCTCACACGCAAGCAAAGTAATGCTAAAAATTTTCCATGCCAGGCTTCAACAGTACGTGAGCTGTAAACTTCCAGATGTTCAGTCTGGTTTTAGAAAAGGCAGAGGAACCAGAGATCAAATTACCAACATCCCCTGGATCATCAAAATGGCAAGAGAGTTCTAGAAAAACATCTATTTCTGCTTTATCGACTATGCCAAAGCCTTTGACTGTGTGGATCACAATAAACTGTGGAAAATTCTTCAAGAGATGGGAATACCAGACCACCTGACTTGCCTCTTGAGAAATCTATATGCAGGTGAGGAAGCAACAGTTAGAAGTGTACATGGAACAACAGACTGGTTCCAAATCGGGAAAGGAGTACATAAAGGCTGTATATTGTCACCCTACTTATTAAACTTATATGCAGAGTACATCATGAAAAATGCATGGCTGGATGAAGCACAAGCTGGAATCAAGATTGCTGGGAGAAATATCAATAACCTCAGATATGCAGCTGCACTACCCATATGGAAGAAACTAAAGAAGAACTAAAGAGCCTCTTGATGAAAGTGAAAGAGGAAAGTGAAAAAGTTGGCTTAAAACTCAACATTCAGAAAACTAACATCATGGCATCTGGTCCCATCACTTTATAGTAAATAGATGAGGAAACAGTGGAAACAGTGTCAGACTTTATTTTTAGGGGCTCCAAAATCACTGCAGATGGTGATTGCAGCCATGAAATTAAAAGACGCTTACTCCTTGGAAGAAGAGTTATGACCAACCTAGACAGCGTATTAAAAAGCAGAAACATTACTTTGCCAACAAAGATCCATCTAGTCAAGACTATGGTTTATCATTACCATATTTCTAAATTGAAATGTATAATATCATATAAGAAATGAATCGCCAGTCTAGGTTCGATGCAGGATACAGAATGCTTGGGGCTGGTGCACTGGGATGACACAGAGGGATGGTCTGGGGAGGGAGGTGGGAGGGGGGTTCAGGATTGGGAACATGTGTACACCCGTGGCAGATTCATGTTGATGTATGGGAAGACCAATACAATATTTTAAAGTAATTAGCCTCCAATTAAAATAAATAAATTTAAATAAAAAAAAAGACTATGGTTTTTCCAGTAGTCATGTATGAAAGTGAGAGTTGGACTATAAAGAAAGCTAAGCACAGAAGAATTGATGCTTTTGAACTGTGGTGTTGGAAAAGCCTCTTGAGAGTCCCTTGGACTACAAGGAGATCCAACCAGTCCATCCTAAAGGAAATCAGTCCTGAGTGTTCATTGGAAAGATTGATGTTGAAGCTGAAACTCTAGTTTGGCCACCTGAATGGAAGAATGGACTCACTGGAAAAGACACTGATGCTGGGACAGATTGAAGGTGGGAGGAGAAGGGGATGACAGAGGATGAGATGATTGGATGGCTTCACTGACTCAATGGACATGAGTTTGGGTAAACTCCAGGAGTTGGTGATAGACAGGGAGGCCTGTCATGCTGCAGTCCATGGGGTCTCAAAGAGTGTGACACGACTGAGTGACTAAACTGAACTGAATACCTGCCTTATCTCAAGGACAGATAAGTTATAAATGTTAGTACCTGTGAGGATTATTCCTTCATTTATTTTGTCATTCATTAATTCTGCAAATCTTTATTGAATACATAAATATATAGGCATTAATATAGAACTTGGGGATACATTAATAGACTTGTACTGCTTAGAAAATAAATTTATAAATTGTAAGACAGTAGGACAAATATAAACAACATCATCATTTATAACATCAGCCAACTTAAAATATGTCACATTGGTGGGACTGGAGGTTGACAACTGCTGCAAGAGTTGACGCATGAAGTGAGCCTGCAATTGTCCAGGCTTGGATGGAGGATCCTGGTTGGAATGAAGAAGATTTCGTAGTAATGAGCTACATATTTTAAGTAAGAAAGAGAAGAGTGAGAGCTCTCTCAAATAGAACAGGATAGAGAAAAAGAGTTGCAGAAAGCCCACTATGATTTCAGTCCTGAGACAATGACAAAATGATAGTAGGAACATTAAAAGTTGGGTAGTTTTGGAGGAAGCAGTGATGATGTTAATTTTGGTGAGGCTGATTTTGAGTTGATGGATGTGTATTAGATGAAAGAAGATTTGGAACTGGAGTTGAGAAGAAAGAGGCATGCCATATACTTGGAGTTAGTAGGACTTAGGTCTGAGAGACAGTAGGTATCTGATGAAATGTAAAAAAATCAAAGATTGTACTTAAGAGAATGTTTGTCTGTACTAGGATGCAGACTAGGCAAAAGGAGGAAGAGCAGAAAATAGTGGTAGTATCCCAGAAACCTCTGAGGAAAGAAAAGAATATATGTCAACACTAAAATTAGACAAGACCAGGGAAAATGGGGGTTGAAATAAAAGTTATTAATTTAATGATGAGATTATTTATGACATTTGATAGAGTAGTTACAGTAAAATTGTGGTGAATAGAGAAATTAAAATGTATAAAAGGTTAAAAATGAGACAGTAATAGCAGACATTTCACAGCAAAAGTGTCAAGTAGCCATGGGTAATAGAGTTTCAAATAAAGAAATAGTGAAATAAATGATGGGCAAAGAGAAGAAAGAACCTGTATCCATGGGAGCATGTAGGGATTGCTATGACAGTAAGTTCTCTTAAAAGAGGATGAATCAGATTCTAAAAGCTCAGCTAGAATGGTGACTGTAAGAGTCTGAAGCAAAGGATTAGGTGTATTATGATAACAGAGAGTTTGAAGGTTTGAGGGAGCAACAAATAACTTCCCAGACTAATGGAGGCCAAATTTATGAGTTATTGCTGATAATAGTTGGATTAGAAAACATGGGTTATTCCTTAGAATGACAAACTTATAAGGCTTCTTAATTTTTTCACCCTGCAATTATGTAGACGTCCCTGCAGGTCTCAGACGCAGCTGAAGACCTCCAGGCTTTCCCCTCTCTACACTCAACTAGGTCTGCTCCAATCAGCTTACTGCAGGGTTATTTTCAGAAACATTCAGAATACATGCTTCTTTGGGCAGACTTGCTCAAAAGATGAAAACAGTGTTGTCTGTGTATGGCTTGGTAGGGTAGGGTGTCAGGGAGAGACAGAGACAAAGGCAGAGAGAGAGGAAGAGAAAAGGATGGAGACAAGGTGGGAGGGGTAGGCAGTACCAGATCCACTAACTTCCTTTTTAGGATTTACAAATGAGATAAGTCACTTTTCTTTCTTTCAGCAGAAAGGAGAGCAAGGTTAAGAGGCCATACCACTTCTTTGTTAAAAAGTCTCACTCTTTTTGGAACTGAGGATAAGGAAATTCCCACTTGTAAACTTAATATCTAAGAAGTTCCCAAGTTTATTCCTAGAACACATTTGTATCTCATAATCTGTGTAAAACACAGTACATTACAGAATTCTTTTATGTGAAAAATTTTATAATGTGTTTTAAATTTATTTTTCTGGTTGTATTAACTGTCTTTAATAGCACAGGGAAGGACAATTTCCAGATAAAAGCTGAGGAGGAATGGTGTTGAACTGGATATATCATGAAAAAAGCATTTTGTTAGGCTAAGACTATGCTGCTGCAGCTCTGCTGCTTAGTACAGTCTGACTCTCTGAAACCTCATGGACTGTAGCCCACCAGGCTCCTTGTTCATGTTCATGGATTTCTCTGGGCAATAACATTGAAGTGGGTTGCCATTCCCTTCAGTTTTTCACCTCCTATGCTTTGTATTTAGCCAACCAAGTTAAGGTAGATTGTTATTATTATCCTGTTGAAGAGTCAGTAAAGGCACTTATACAACAAAAAGACTCAAAGATTAGATTTCAGTTTTTTTTTTTTTCCATATAAGTAGGTGATACAAAAGCAGGGGATATTTTTTTCAAAAGCAGAGAGAAGCTGATTTTGAGAATGGGATCCATTTATGAGAGTTCCACGAGAAGATGTTTGGAGGCATAATTACCAGAAAGTACTAAATGAAGAATAATCTTGAAAGCTAAATTGAGGAGTCAGAATATCTTTAATATCTTTATGGTACAGAGGGCTTAATATGTCTTAAGTGAACACATATAGAGAATGGAAAAATAAAAGGTCAGATTAAGCCATGTGAGGTATCTGCAGTTAGAATTTGGGTTGAAGTAAAGTAACAATAAAATATGGGCTTCCCTGGTGACTCAGACGGTAAAGAATCCGCCTGCAATGTGGGAGAACTAGGTTTGATCCCTGGGTTGGGAAGATCCCCTGAAGAAAGGCATGGAAACCCACTCCAGTATTCTTGCCTGAAGAATACCCATGGACAGAGGAGCCTGGCGGGCTACAGCACATGGGGCCACAGAGTCGGACATGACTGAGTGAATAAGCGCAGCGCAGCAGCAATAAGATATACTGTAACTGAACAAATCAGAGTTTAATTTAGATGGAACAAAACTAAAAAGTTAAGGAAGAAGAGCATTCTAAAGTGGGACAGATAAATTCAATCAAAGCTACAGAGATTTCAAGTAATATTTGGCAGAGAAAGAAGCTTAACTTTAATTTCATTGAGGCTAGTGAGAATCCATTACCGCAATGTTAAAGATGATACAAGATTGCAAAAGAAGCGAGGAAAAAAATGGTGAGAAAATGAAGGCATTTGGCATACATCATAACTTACAGGAGTTTGGCAGGGAAGAAAAATAGAGAAAAACTTCATAAAATATTGGGATGAAATTTACTTAATTGCATACTGGCAATTTTTCTCATATGTAGTTTGTCAGAAGTAAAGAGGCTTTTCACATTTTTCGTCTTCTCAGATTTGGTTTCCAAGTCATGTTGAGGAAGAAGTTATCTTCAAACTTTCATGGGTGTGATGTTGCACATAGAATCACAGATGCTTCTCACTTCTGTAAAGCTTTTTTATTATTTTGATTTCCTTTTTCTAGTAAAAGTTTGTATTTCACCCTCTGATTTTTCCCTCCGTTGTTAGAGGCTGCTGCCTGAGCTTTAAATTCTCTGGCAGATGGTCCTCAGGGATGACTGCTAGAGTTACTAGATTATAAGAACCTATTATTCTTCTCTGACTTATTTCAACAATTTAAATTATTTGGTCCCTTTGACCCCTGACAAAACATGAAGGGGGCTCAAATTTAACCTGAGATGTGATCTCCAGGGAAAACTGATCCAGTAATAAAGACTCAGTTGTGGAAAATGTATGTGTTCTAAGGTAAAAAAAAAAGGCCAATAACATAAAGACATCTTGAGAAGGATTTCCCTGAAAAGTTATCAAAATTCTGTAACAAAAGACCAAAGAAAGATGTCACTGTATGTACTGAAACTTTTCCAAAGTCTAATGCCCACTTTCATAAAGATTGATTTCTTTTCCTTTCGCAGAAATAAGAAAGACTTAACTTTAAAATTAAAAGCATATTTTAGATGATATAAAGTATATGTAAATATATTTTTCCTTCAGTATTTTAACCAATAATTGTACTTAATTAAACATTATGATATATTTGAAATGAAAAGTAATTGAAGCTAATTTTGTTGTGATTATTTTTTTCTTTAAGTTTTGCAATATATTAGTAGTCTATTATCATCTAACAAATTACCCCAAAATGGGGTAAATGGTTTACAAATATATATTATTCCAGTGTTTCTGAGGGTCAGGACTCTGACCCAGACTCCCTCACAAGGTTGCATTTCAAGCTTTGGACCAGGGATGCAGTTATCTCAAGGCTTAATTTAGGGAGCGTGGATTTCCAAGCTCACTCACCAGGCTGTTTGCAGGCTTCAGGTTCTCACTGGCATCTGGCTAGAGACAGACTTCCTTGCCTTATAGGTTACTTTATAGGGGAGTTTTCAACATGGCAACAGACTTCCCTTAGCATGTAGTAGCAAATGCTGAGAAAGAAGCAAATTGTCAATGTTTATGATAAGTACATGCATACTTCCTACATTCTAAAGAAACTTTAATGTCTTATAATTATTGATAATATGCTACATATACTTTGCATAGAAGCACAGAACCAGAATAATTTTTAATTGTATTCCTATAGTCAGTCTTGTCTTGTCAACACAAATTTAAGAATTGAGTTATTAATCTTTGCTTGAAAGATTCTTTCATTCTATTTCTGAAACTCATAGAGTTTCCTGTAGTTGGCCAGCCCTCTCACAAATGCTTGACATTGCATAGCATTGTTCCTATGAGATGAGGAACGTCATAGATATCATCTTAAAAAGCTCCATTTTGTATAATGCTATGATATATACACATGGGTGGGAATATTGAAAGAGTAGAGGAAAAACAGATCAACTAAAGAGCTATCACATGACTATACTGATGGTAGAGATGCTGCCCAGGTTATAGCCATAGGGATGAACTGGCAGTATTTTTATTTATTTATTTATTTATTTATTTTATTTTACTTTACAATACTGTATTGGTTTTGCCATACTGTCATTTTCCTATTCAAAAAAAACTTCAGAGCCATCCCATTCCTTTTTTTTTTTTTTAATTTAAAGGCCAAGGCAATAAATTGAACTTGCATGAAACCTGGTTTGAGAGTTTGTACTATATTATAATAGTAAATTCAAGAAACACTGTTGTTGCCTTCTCCAATAAGATTTTTCTGGTGAGCCCAGATGGTTATTATTTTTCCACTTCTGGTCTCTCCAACACATCTTTGTTTTTATTTCTTTGTGTTTTAATCAAAGGCACCATTAGATGCTGCCTTTTATGATAGTTGGATTAGCTAGCTACATACCACCAAATCATATATTTTTCTACCCATTTGTAATCCCAATGTCCAGCACTGAGTTTTACATATAAGGCAGATGCAATAAATATTTGTTGTAAGATAGATGGAAATAGTGAATCTATTATTAGAGCTGATTAGTGCCCCTGGAACAACTGATATACTCAAATATACTTGCTGCAGAGGTCAACAGTAGATGAAACAGTGATTGGCTTGGTATCTTTTAAGA
Source organism: Ovis canadensis (assembly GCF_042477335.2). Classification (NCBI taxonomy): domain Eukaryota; kingdom Metazoa; phylum Chordata; class Mammalia; order Artiodactyla; family Bovidae; genus Ovis; species Ovis canadensis. The sequence goes on along the minus strand of NC_091250.1, from coordinate 48,407,272 downwards.
GCTGAGTAAAACCTTTAATAAATTTATTATGGCTGGAGACCTGTTCCATATTCATTTCACCATTAGCTGTTTTCTAGTTTTCAACATAATTTCTGTGCACCTTTCTCTATAAAATTTCCTAGCAACAGTTTGCCTGTTTCATTATTAATGCATTTCCCCATAACCTGTAAGTAAATTTCTTTGCTTAATTTAATCTTATTATACTTCAACTGTTTGGTAGACGTTATACAAGTATACATTTATATGCTTATTTTATACAAGGCATTTCCTTGTATGTGCTTTTAAAGCATTTATATGTGTAGAATTGCTGTTAAGACATCAACCTGTCAAGTATTGGTAAGTTGGTTATTGACATCTTTCTGAGGAAGGCATTCTTTTTTTTTGTTTTGTTTTTTTTTGTTTTTTTTTGGAAGGCATTCTTTTTCTTACTATTATTAATTATACTAAACACTTTATTGTAGTCCATAGTCAAAGAGAACTATAAGTCAAAAATACTAGCTTAGAGGGAAAATAGTCCGATTAAGTCTGCTGAATATGTAAACTAGAGGAAAGCTCAAATGTCTCTGTATAAGTAATTAGAAATTCATATATTAAAACAGGAACTGATTCCTCATTTCTAACTTGGCTACAATATTTTTACTTAAGGGTCAGGTTTGTGTAAAAGTAAGAGGAAAAGTTACTGATCCCCTGAGCCCTATCATAACTCACAGAGATTGCAAAGTGCTCATGCATATGGGAAAACAGTGTTATTACTTAATAAATAATTTTAAGTTTTACCAAAATTAAGCTTTTTACAGTGTGATTAAAAGTAAAAAAAAAAAAAAGAGAGAGAGACACAGGTAATCATCACTCCTTATTTACTTTAAAAGGAAACTTTAAAATATTTTCCTATATTAGTAGAATATCTTTGGCTTTATATGATTGCTAAACAAGTGAAATATTGGCAGGAAATGACATTTTAGGAGCTATGAGTGAGGGACAGGTCTCCTCCTTCATGTTGCATACCCCAGAGGGGAGAGCTCTGATGGTTGAATGTGGAGAAGGGGAGCTGCTTGATGAGATGCAAATGGACTCAAAGTGCCCAGTGATGTTGGGTCTCAAAGCTAATCCTTGCTCCCATGCTCTGGAAATAACCTCCCACTAGGTTCTCTTCCCCATACACATCCTACAGCTTTAGCATGGCAGAGAGAAAGCAGCACTGGGTGGATTGTGTAATGAGATTAACAAATAATTTGGTTCCTCTCTCTTTTTTAAAAATTTAATTTAATTTTTTCTTTTTTCCTCTCTCTTTTGAAACTTTTTGTAATCTGCCCACGTACTTACAAGGTAATCGTATTTTATTCTTTTCTCCCAACCCACAGGCTTTGAGCAAAACCAGGATTGTGTATTGGTTTGGGGGTAAACTGCATAATGCTAAAACCCCTTGTAATATTTTCTATCCTTTATTGGTCACTGTCTTACAAGGGTGTAGTGTCAATATATGCTTTTGTTTAGATATATTTACCTGCCTGAAACATTTTCTCTTTACTCATTTATATCCTATGTATTTTTCCAGACCTTGCTCAAGGCCATTTCTCCATGACATTTTCTAATTTTTCTAATTTTTTTTCTAATTCTACTTTCAGCAAATCAGTCCTTTCTTTGAAATCTTTTAAAAATATTGCCTGGGTGTGTAGCACAGTATTTTCCAAAATGCCTTTTGAATAATCCCATTTGAAATGGGATTTCTGAAGTGAAATAATTGTGGGAAATGTCACATGTTCTGTCTCATTGTTTGATACTTAACGAGGTTCAGTGGCATATCCAAGGCTTTGGGAAGTCCTGCATTAAAGAAGTTTGCTCACTTTCGTTAACTCAGTGTATTTTAAATTTCTACAGCATGGCATCCTTGTTTCATATAATACCTATTACTCTCCCATAGAGCGTGCTTGGGAAATGCCAGAGTAATAGAAATATATACAGATTTTGGTGCCAACTTGTGTTTGAACCTTATTTCTGTGGTATACTGACTGATCTAATGATATTTACCTAATCCCTTTAAGCTTCTATTTTTGCATTTGGCAAAATGAGAAATATTTCATGCCGGGTAAGTAACACAAATAGCTTAATATGCTTCTTGCACATTTTGTTTCCCTGGAGGCCCTGAAGTTCAGTTGTTTCATGGAGCTTAGTGTATTCTCTTTGCAGAGACAGATAATATGTTGTGTGTACATCATTTAAATATTCAGTACAATCTTTTACACTCTAGGCTTAGTTTAGCCTGCACAAAACTTCATTGTGTGACTATATTATTTTATTTATATTCAGTATTTATATTGTAAAATATATATATGAAGACATTTATTTTACTACATATATATTACATATATATATATATATATAATCTACACTAGGTTCTATGAAAATAATGGCTTTTGCACTAGTCTCAATTTTGAATGATTCCTATCACTGTTCTTTAATACTAACCATAAAATTGAGAGTTGGTAGATTATTGGCTTACTTATATAATCTTGCAAATATGCACATCTTTAATTTTTTAAAATACATATATTATAATTGTTATTATTACTGCTAATACCTATCTAGAAGATCACAGTAGTCTAGTGATGTCATGACTTCAGTAGTTTGATAATTCCAAATATTTGTAAAATCATTATTAGAATAAGTTCTATATTCTTTCAAAGGCTATGTGGCTAGACTTGGGTACACCTTAACACAAAGAATAGACTCTCTCAAATAGGCATACTCAACTCTAACAATGAATAACTTCATTCTATCTAAATATATGCTTTATTTTCCACTGAAAAGTTTAGATTATAATTTTCAAAGAAGATTCATTTTGCTTTTGAATCCATTTCTCACAATTAGTCTAATGATCCATTCCTGCCTGGAGGCCCTCATTTGTGAGTTCTCTCCTTGTGACAACATGAAATCTCTTTGGAAAGAACAAGTTGAGTTTACTTAGACTGAGGCCATTGCAATAAAGAACAAGGAAAATTCAGTTTTGTGTTTTACTCTGTAGGCTATAGACGAAATTACACAGATTTCCCCCAGGTTAATGGGCACTGAGTGACACTGAAATGATATTGCAATATGCTAATAATTTCCAAGGCTAATACAGTGTCAACCCAGCAGTGAACATAATTAGAAACTTTTTCTCTATTTGAGCATTAAGTACCATAACTTTGCAACTAACCTAATGATAGGTGTTTCATTAAAACTAGGTAGGCATTGAATTTTATTATAAATATTTTTGCAGGTTATGCTCCAGACAGTGCTTATGGTCAATTATCAATTTTCAGTATTGGTTGCTTTATTCCCAGCCCATTCTCTTCAAGGTTCTCCCATCCAATTGTGCATCCTGGAGATATGTACAAACTCAGATGAGATGATGGCCATAATGGGAAGAGCTAGGGCTTTGGAGTCCAATCAAGAATTTAAATCTTGTCTGTCTAGCACACAATTTTCTTGTTAATAATATCTACCTCACAAAAGCTTAGTAAAGATTAAAATAGAATATATATGTAAATGGTTCCCAGGTGGTGCTAGTGGTAAAGAACCCGCCTGCAATGCAGGAGACTGGGTTCAATCCCTGGATCAGGAAGATCCTCTGGAGAAGGAAATGGCAACACACTCCCGTATTCTTGCCTGGAGAATCCCATGGACAGAGGAGGCTGGTGGGCTACACAGTCTGTGGGATCACAAAATAATTGGACTTGACTGAAGTCACTTACCACATACACATACATGTAAATACCTAACAATAATCATGATAGGTACTCATATGTAGTTCTCTTCTATAAAATTATTCTACGGAAACAGTTTATAAACATGTATTTGTCAATTATAGGTAATATGAGCATAATATTTATAGTTCTAAATTATCTAGGCCAAATCTTTTTATTCTTTGGCACAGAGAATTGTATAGTTGGTACATTTTCCCATGGCTTTGAGACTGCCTCAGAAATGAGCCTGTGGAGTAAGAGATATCAGAGTGATTTTGTAAAGGATTAAATTGTAATCTAACCACCATATCCCCACTCACCCCCCACCCCTGCCCCCCACCTTTCTAGTTTAATGAGTGAAAAGAGTAACTTTGTTAGGATTATGTGCTTCAGTTAAGCTTTTGGAAATTCTGAAAATGAAAAGTTATAAAGAAATGGAATGAGTTTTCTTTGCTGATAAGTGGAAGCACTTTTACCACCACTACTTGTTTGTGGTATCCTTGAAAAGTTGGTAAGTTTATCAACTTTTATGCCTCAGAAAGTTGTGACTAATATATAAATTAAAGACTCCTTGGGCTGGAAAATTAATATTATGTTTACAGTGAGTGAAAATTTCTACAAAGCTCAATAATAGTACAACTAATTTTTGTTAAGAGCTACTATTAAGTTAAGTCACTCAGTTGTGTCCGACTCTTTGTGACCCCATGGACTGTAGCCCACTAGGCTACTCTGTCCATGGGATTCTCCAGGCAAGAATACTGGAGTGGGTTGCCATTTCCTTCTCCAGGGGATCTTCCTGATCCAGGGATCGAACCCAGGTCTCCCGTAATAGAGGCAGACGCTTTAACCTCTGAGCCACCAGGGTTATCCTTTGCAAAAATAGCAGGGGAGAATTATTTATAATTCTAAGTCTTCCCAACTCTGGAATATAATTCTGTTAGGAACACTGATTCTCAAACTTCAGCATCATCATATGCAGAGATATATACATTTGAATGTTTCTTACTTTATTCTTTACTGACTGCCTAGAATATTGTCCCATTATTATACATCTCTTTATCAAATTTTCAATATGTAACTATTGAGTAAAGTCAGTCAACTCATTATTTTTCATTTCAGAGACTCTAAAAATCATCTAAAACTAATTAAACCCTAAATATAATTGTGTCAAATTACCCATATAGTTTCCTTTCTCCTCCTTCTGGCTCCAACTTACTCAATAACTCTTCTCTCTATACCTTTTCATGAACTGTAATATTTAGCTAGATGAGACAACTTCCTATGAGTGCAAATCCTACATTTTTCTACTTCTGTGTGTTTATTTGTTCCTTAGTCACCTAGTCCTTCCTCTACTCTTTAAGTGAGTTATTCTACCTATTCCTTAAAATCTAATTGAAATTCCCTTCTTTCAGGTTACGGGCTCTGATCTACCTATGAACTCTGAACCCTTTTTGATCTATAATGTTTACTTCAAGTATCAAATATGAGATTATCATATTTAATTATGTGAGAATTTGTGGGTCTGTTTTATCCTCACTACTACTCAACTATGAATGCAGGATAGCCATAAAATAGGTTGTTTTTCATTGTTCAGTTGCTGTGTTTTGTCCGAATCTTTGCGAACCCATGGACTGCAGCACACCAGCCTTCCTTGTCCTTTGCTATCTCCTGCAGCTTGCTTAAACTCATATCCACTGAATTGGTGATGCCATCCAACCATCTCATCGTCTGTCTCCCCCTTCTCCTCTTGCCCTCAATCTTTCCCAGTATCAGGGTCTTTTCCAGTCAGTCAGCTCTTCACATCAGATGGCCAAAGTATTAGAGCTTCAGTTTCAGCACCAGTCCTTCAGTGAATATTCCTTTAGGATTGACTGGTTTGATCTCCTTGCAGTTCTAGGGACTCTCAAAAGTCTTCTCTAGCACCACAGTTTGAAAGCAGCAGTTCTTTGGTGCTCATCTTTATAGTCCAACTCTCACATCCATACATGACTACTGGAAAAAACATAGCTTTGACTCTTTGGACCTTTGTCAACAAAGTTATGTCTCTGCTTTTTAATACACTGTCTAGGTTTTTTATAGCTATTCTTCCAAGGAACAAGCGTCTTTTAATGCCATGGCTGCAGTCACCATCTGCAGTGATTTTAGAGCCCACGAAAATGAAACCTGTTTCACACAAACCTACTGTTTCCACAATAGGTAGAAAACAGGTATGCATCATGTAATACTGAGGCTTTCTTCTACATGGAGAAGAATAAAACTCTTTAGGATTTAAGCAAAACAATTTCAAATAAAACTAACTTTAACATAGTCATGTGAATATGAATTTAATGCAGTAGACATTAGCTATTTACTTCTATGTAAAGGTGAATGTGAAGTGCAAAAGCTGATTAATAAAGCATTGTTGTCCTCAGAGTGTATTTTTTAATGGACAAGATAGATGTACAACCACTACATTGGTGTATGGCAAAATGTGATCATGGTAAGCTGATTGATAGAAGATGAGAGAAAGTTAAATTTTGGTTGGATGAATGTGAAGTAATTTTGAAGTCATAGCACTTTCTGTTAGGAATTTCATTTGGACTTATGAATAGAGCTCAGTATCAGAATATGGTCTGGCTTGAACAGGTCTACATCTTAAATTTCATAGTTCTCTTACAGTGGGAGACTCTTAAAGTTCAAAATAAGATAAAATATTCCTTTCTGAATGAAAAATCAGAGAATGGAAAGAATTCTGTCCCTGGTCAACAGCAGAGAATAATATAAATTTAAGAGCCAAAAGAATCTCAATCAGTCACAAAGTAATAGAAGCTTCACATAAAGGGAATAAGCCAACACATTTGAAATTCAGGTATTCAATGGTGAAGAATGTATCTGTTTATGAAATATATATTTTTCTGCTATAATACCAAATAATTTTTTTCTTTACAGTCCTAGAATATGCCCTGTGTTGTCAGTGTAGTTGGTGTACAAAAGCAGGAAAAGTACCCCATGCAAGAATACATTTGCTCTTAAAATGGCAAGTGATGACCATTAAAATACTGACTTTGAAATGATTAGTTGGATAACTAAATCTGACCGTAACTTTGAACCACAAATGTAAGAGTAGTTTTAATAAGAAATGTGGTTTTAGCCAGTTACCTAACTCTTGTGGGACCTACTTTTCATTTTAGATGCATGATTATGTTATTACTTTTATAAAACTATTTTGATAATATTTCATGTTAGAAAATTATCAGTTTTGTAGTGATAAGTTGGTGCAGGTATTCCCTGCAAATGTAGTTTATTTATATGAAAGTTTCCAGGCTGGACAAAATAGACAATATTATAAAATATGTGCATCAAGACTGTCCATTAGTAGTAGTTTTCATCCAAAATATTTTTTTCAGTAGATTTCTTGCTTACTAAATTTATATTTGCTAGGAACGAGAATATTTTCCTACTTTATAATTACAGTTTAAGAAAACTATTGTCTTATAGAACAAATTTTTAAAGCATTTCAAAATTGCAGGTTTTCACCTTAATATGCTTCATTTCTTGGTTATAGTACTTATGCCACTGTATCTATCTATCTGTTTACCTATGTGTGGGCTTCCCTGGTGGCTCAGATGGTAAACAATATGCCTGCAATGCAGGAGAACTGAGTTCAATCCCTGGGTCGGGAAGATCCCCTGGAGAAGGGAATGGCTACCCATTCCAGTGTTATTGCCTGGACAGTGCTATGGATAGAGGAGACTGGCAGGCTATAGTCCATAGATAGGGTTGCAAAGAGTCAGAGGCAGCTGAGCATGCATGCACACAGTTCTGAAGTCTTAATAGGTTTCAGTAAACTTTGTGGATATGTGTAGCAAGTGGTGCAGTTTTTGTAATAAAAGTATTTACTTACTTTAGAGAGGTATGTGTAATGCATGTTAAAAATGAAAGTAAAAGTTTTTCAGGGGGAAGCATCTGAAAATGTTGTGATTTCCATACATACAAAATAAATCCAGGAAGTTCACATTACCATTCAATTCAATATTGAAAAAAATTTCTTTTTTTTTTTTTGTTTGAATCCAGAGTCGTTATTCTGCACAGCATGTAACTCTCTAATTCTATTTAGAGGGGAAAAATAGTTTGTCAACGACGGAAAAGGGGGACCAGGAATTTCATTGACAACATATCCAATGAACACAGTTCTGGACAGTAGAATGCATGTTAGGCCTGACTAGATCTATTCATTCTCCTGTCAACAGCTGGCATGCCTCCTCCAAATGGCAGAAAAACTACAGAAAGTTTCTCTCTTTTGCAAACAACGTGTAAAGCAACTTTCTTGCATCTCTGTGATCTCTGTTTTATGTTAAGATATTTTCTATAGAATAGGTGGAGAAATTACACTATTATTAAAGAGTGATAACTAGTTTAATCTATATACAGGTACAGTAAAGATACTTTTTCTGTTCATGCTAATGACAAATAGCATGGAAGAAATCCTTTCTTATTTATAAGAAGATAGTGACTCATAATGCTAAAGTTTGCCAAAGACAACACATTTTTTGACACATATTACAGTTTTCCTCCAAAGTATGAGTAGTTCTGTGTCATGTTAGTGCTCAGTTGTGAATGACCATCACTGCAGTGTTTGGATATGGAACATTGCTATTAATAGCTCTTCAGTTTCATATCCCTGTCTTTGATGTGCTGCTTAGTATAGAGAGATTTATTTCCTTGTGCTTACCATTGCATTTTCCATTAGTTAACTGCCAGAATATTTTATTCAGCAAGTGTCCTTTCTTGTAAGAAGTTACCCCTTTAAATTCATAAATGATCATGTATGTGTTTGTACACTATATGCAATACAATCATAGTATAATGCCATTAATTTGTTGACAAAATGCCTCAAAAGTAACCAAAAAGCTGTTGGGTCAAATTGTCTCCAAGCTATTAGTAAACAATATAATGATGTTCTTTCTTCTTCTTCCATTCTTTCATAATTCTCTCTGGTACATTTAGCTTCAAAAATTACAGTCATGTATTTTCTTAAATTATAGAATATGTCCTGTTTCCTACTGCATATAAATGGCTTATCTAAAAATAGACTTTCCTTATTTCCAAATTAGATAACTTTCAGGAGCTCTTTCCCATCAGATTATATTCTGATGGTTTCCAGGTTTAACTAATGTATATCTACAAAAAAGTGCTACACTTGCAGCTTCTACAGAGAAAACCACTTGCTTTAATGTATAGCATTATTGAAAATTTATTAAGGACTCCAAAACTCTGATTATTTCTCCAGTTTTATTTGTTATGTCTGAATCCATGAATAACCATTGAAATCTGTTTGGTCTTTACACACAAATACAATTTTAATTTCATTTAGATTAATAAGACAAACTTTTAATGGGAAATGGGACTCTAGAGCATAATATCTCATAGAATATTTTTTTCAAATTTCACTGCTTTATAAAAGCTATCTATAAGGTGAAGTCCAAGGCAAATAAAATTGAAGTATGGATCTCAGTAGAGCAATTTTGACTCACAATCTTATATGTTGAAATATTTTGCAAAATTATTATTATACCATTAATATGATTGGGGATACCTTTTTAAATATTTTATCATGTGACCAAATTTTATTTATTGAATACATTGTTATTTATTGCCTAATACATGACAAGCAGTTTTTTTTTTTTTTTGGTAGTGATTACTTTTTATGAATGTAACAAAATACCTTGCCTCAATGGAACCAGTATTCTAAAGAGGAGAAGAAAATAAATAGTAAATGAATAATTAAGCTATGTAATCTATCAGATGGTGATATGTACCATGCTGAAAAATGAATCAAGGAAGGAGGAAATGGAGTGGAGATGGAGGCTCCGATTTGAAATAGCATGATCAAGGAAGGTCTCACTAAGAAGGTTTCATTTGAGCAAGATCCAGATAGTTGAGAAAAACAGCCATGTGTTTGTCTAATAGAAGGAGCATCCCAAGTAGAAGGAAGAACAAGAGCAAGGTCTCTGGCATGGGAACATGTGTTGTGTGTTCTAGGAACAAGATTTGTGTAACTGTATGTTAATGAGTAAGAGGCTGAATACTAGGGTCTGAGAAGAAATTAAAGAAAAGATCCAATTACAGAATCTTCTATAATCCCCTGGAAGGATTTTGATTATCTCGACAGATCTGTTGATATGCTGCCATTCCTGACTGTCTCTGACATTTCAGCAACCTTTTACAACCACTTTTCTTTTTTTTACTTCCCCCAAGTTTTCTGGGACTTTTAATGTTGGTTTCTCAGATACATGCTCCCTTTACCTTCTGAAGTTCCTGATTATTTGATTTTGGTGGAGGGAATGCAGAGCCGTTACTAGTTTGTCATCTCATCAGAATCTGGAAGTAAAATATTGTCTTGAAATACAACTAGAGAGGAAATATTTCAGACTTTGTGAGGCTATATTAAAGTTACCTACCTATCCTGTGTTTTTTTTAATATGTAATTTTTGATGTTTTCTAGCTTCTGTAAATAATGTTTAAATAGAAGAGGAAAAGCATTATACTTTTCAATAATGTTCAGTTCAGTTCAGTCGCTCAGTCGTGTCCGACTTTTTGTGACCCATGAATTGCAACACGCCAGGCCTCCCTGTCCATCACCACCTCCTGGAGTTCACTCAGACTCATGTCCATCGAGTCCGTGATGCCATCCAGCCATCTCATCCTCGGTCATCCCCTTCTCCTCCTGCCCCCAATCCCTCCCAGCATCAGAGTCTTTTCCAATGAGTCAACTCTTTGCATGAGGTGGCCAAAGTATTGGAGTTTCACCTTTAGCATCATTCCTTCCAAAGAAATCCCAGGGTTGATCTCCTTCAGAATGGACTGGTTGGATCTCCTTGCAGTCCAAGGGACTCTCAAGAGTCTTCTCCAACACCACAGTTCAACAGCATCAATTCTTCGGCGCTCAGCCTTCTTCGCAGTCCAACTCTCACATCCATGCCTTGGCTAGACGGACCTTAGTCGGCAAAGTAATGTCTCTGCTTTTGAATATACTATCTAGGTTGGTCATAACTTTTCTTCCAAGGAGTAAGGGTCTTTTAATTTCATGGCTGCAGTCACCATCTGCAGTGATTTTGGAGCCAGAAAAATAAAGTCTGCCACTGTTTCCACTGTTTCCCCATCTATTTCCCATGAAGTAATGGGACCGGATGCCATGATCTTAGTTTTTTGAATGTTGAGCCTTAAGCCAACTTTTTTGCTCTCCTATTTCACTTTCATCAAGAGGCATTTTAGCTCCTCTTCACTTTTTGCCATAAGGGTGGTGTCATCTGCATATCTGAGGTTATTGATATTTATCCTGGCAATCTTAATTCCAGCTTGTGTTTCTTCCAGTCCAGCATTTCTCATGATGTACTCTGCATCTAAGTTAAATAGCAGGGTGACAATATACAGCCTTGACGTACTCCTTTTCCTATTTGGAACCGGTCTGTTGTTCCATGTCCAGTTCTAACTGTTGCTTAATAATAAGAAAAATTTTTTATTATTTTAAGCTATTTTCCTTTAAAAATTTATTAAATGCATCTATCAGCTCACATAGATTAAATATACAAGTTATAGAATTATGACAAGAAAAGACATTCAAAAGTACCATTTCTGATTCTTCAGTTTTCAACCCTTGATGTATAACTTACTGATTTTGTAACTATGACTTGTTTAAGAGGCTAGATGCCATCTCAGACTGACAAGAAGTTAGGTATCCCACTCTAATTCTAAGGGAATGTTGACTCGAGAAACTTATTCAGAATGTTAGGCAACACCAAGGAAGATATGGCTGAAAATAAGACAAATAAAAGTAAGTGGAAACATGAAAATTGAAGGGTTTTAGATCTATGTAGAGAGCTTTGGGAAAACAATTGAAGAAGAGATCTTAATGAATACCAAGTCCATTAATAGATGATGATCAACCGTCAAAGATGTTGGGTCTTTAACTTTTCATTTAATAGCCATTTTTGGGGAAACTGCATTTCATTTCAGTTCAGTTTAGTTGCTCAGTCATGTCCAACTATTTGTGACCCCATGAACTGCAGCACGCCAGGCCTCCCTGTCCATCACCAACTCCCAGAGTCCACCCAAACCCATGTCCATGAAGTCAGTGATTCCATCCAACCATCTCATTCTCTGTTGTACCCTTCTCCTCCTGCCCTCAATCTTTCACAGCATCAGGGTCTTTTCAAATGAGTCAACTCTTCGCATCAGGTGGCCAAAGTATTGGAGTTTCAGCTTTAACATCAGTCCTTCTAATGAACACCCTGGACTGATGTCTTTTAGGATAGACTGATTGGAACTTCTTGCAGTCCAAGGGACTCTCAAGAGTCTTCTTCAACACCGCAGTTCAAAGGCATCAATTATTCAGCACTCAGCTTTCTTTATAGTCCAAGTCTCACATCCATACATGACTGCTGGAAAAACCATAGCTTTGACTAGACGGACCTTTGGTGGCAAAGTAATGTCTCTGCTTTTTAATATGCCATCTAGGTTGGTTATAACTTTCCTTCCAAGGAGTAAGCAACTCTTAATTTCATGGCTTCAGTCACCATCTGCAGTGATTTTGGAGCCCCCAAAATAAAGTCAGCCACTGTTTCCACTGTTTCCCATCTATTTGCCATGAAGTGATGGGACCAGATGCCATGATTTTCGTTTTCTGAATGTTGAGCTTTAAGCCAACTTTTTCATTCTCCTCTTTCACTTTCATCAAGAGGCTCTTTAGTTCTTCACTTTCTGCCATAAATGTGGTGTCATCTGCATATCTGAGTTTATTGATATTTCTCCCGGCAATCTTGATTCCATCTTGTACTTCCTCCAGCCCAGTGTTTCTCATGATGTACTCTGCATGGAAGTTAAATAAGCATGATGACAATATACAGCCTTGATGTACTCCTTTTCCTATTTGGAACCAGTCTGTTGTTCCATGTCCACTTCTAACTATTGCTTCCTGACCTGCATACAGGTTTCTCAAGAGGCAGGTCAGGTGGTATGGTATTCCCATCCTTTTCAGAATTTTCCACAGTTAATTGTGATCCACATAGTCAAAGGCTTTGTCATAGTCCGTAAAACAGAAATAGATGTTTTTCTAGAACTCCCTTGCTTTTTTTGACAATACAGGGGATTTTGGTAATTTGATCTCTGGTTCCTCTGCCTTTTCTAAAACCAGCTTGAACATCTGGAAGTTCACGGTTCACATATTGCTGAAGCCTGACTTGGAGAATTTTGAGCATTACGTTACTAGCATGTGAGATGAGTGCAAGTGTGTGATAGTTTGAGCATTCTTTGGCATTGCCTTTCTTTGGGATTGGAATAAAAACTGACCTTTTCCAGTCCTGTGGCCACTGCTGAGTTTTCCAAATTTACTGGCATATTGAGTGCAGCACTTTCACAGCATCATCTTTCAGGATTTGAAATAGCTCAATAGGAATTCCATCACCTCCACTAGCTTTGTTCATAGTGATGCTTCCTAAGGCCCAGTTGACTTCACATTCCAGGATGTCTGGCTCTAGTTGAGTGATCACACCATTGTGATTATCTTGGTCGTGAAGATCTTTTTTGTAGAGTTCTTCTGTGTATTCTTGCAACCTCTTCTTAATATCTTTTGCTTCTCTTAGGTCCCTGCCATTTCTGTCCTTTTTTGTGCTTGTTTTTGCATGAAATATTCCCTTGGTATCTCTAACTTTCTTGAAGAGATCTTTAGCCTTTCCCATTCTATTGTTTTCCTCTATTTCTTTGCATTGATTGCTGAGGAAGGCTTTCTTATCTCTTCTTGCTGTTCTTGCTACACTAAACTGAGTTTATAGTATCATTATTAAACAAGCCTTAGGATAACCTTGAAACTGAGTTTACAATATCATCATTAAATAGCCTTGAAGATTAAAGAAATTAAAAATAAAAATTCAGAATGAATGAAACAGTTTGTTGTTCATTATGTCCTCCATTTTTAGAAAATATGGGACAATAAAATAGATATTCAGTTCAGTTCAGTCGCTCAGTCGTGTCCGACTCTTTGCGACCCCATGAATCCCAGCATGGCAGGCCTCGCTCTCCATCACCAACTCCCAGAGCTCACCTAAACTCATATGCATCAAGTCGGTGATGCTATCCAGCCATCTCATCTTCTGTTGTCCCCTTCTCCTCCTGCCCCCAATCCTTCCCAGCATCAGAGTCTTTTCCAATGAGTCAACTCTTCCCACTGTAAACCTCAAAAAACTGTATCCTTTTATACCAGTGGCTCTTAAACTTTAACATACATTAGAGTTACCTTGAGAGTTTGTTAAAAGCAGGTTGCCATTCATCACTCCAGTTCCTAGATGAAAGTGATGCTGCTGTTCTAGGAGTCATTTTTTGAGAACCAAGATTCTCAAAGATAATAATTCTTATTTAATTTTAACATAAGTAATTATCCTCAAGATAATATATTTTGGGTATTTAAAAACTTTCTTCACATAGGGATCCAGTGTTCTTGCATTTCAGAGTCATTTTCCTAGAGGGTCTCATGTCTATACAGACATCAGGAGACAAAGAGAAAGGAAGCACTTGATTCTTAACCCCTTGTGCTGGAAATGACATATAATCCACTTCTAGTCACATTCTTTTGACCGAACCTAGTTATAAAAGAAGATAGAAAATGGTAATGGAATTTCAGATTCTGATTCAGTGTATCTGGAAAGGAAGATTTGATTTTTAAAAGCTCCATCACTGATTGAGTTACTCACTAAGTTTCAGAATTCTGGTTCTACCAGTATAGTTCAACAAAGAAATACTGATTGCCTATTACGTGGAAGACACTGTGTCAGCCACTCTGGACTATTAACTTTGATGAAAAATTTAACATTAGCCCTGTTTGGAGAGAGTTTCCAGCTTAATGAGAGAGAGAGAGAGAGAGAGAAAGAGAGAGAGAAAAAAAAAAACAGGACCTTTGTGTAAGGTTAATTTAACCCTAGAAGTATCCTAAAACTCTGCCTCTACTTCCTTACTTCCCATTCACTCTTTAATCCATTTCAATTTGGTTCCAAGTTGCACTAGTTTCACGGAAATAAATTTAATTAAAATAATGAAAAATGTCCATGCTATCTTAACACAGAACAAGGAAACTTACATGTCCTCATGTGATTTTTTTTTTTTTTTGAGTGGAATTTCATATAATTGACCATTCCCAAATATTTGATTTTTTTTTCTCTTTTTGCTTCTTTTAATGATTTTCTTGGTGCTATTCCCCTTTGAGTCAGTGCTGCTACCTTCTAATCCATCCTTGATTGTTTCTCTTAAATTAAGACTAGATTGCCTCTGGGGTTTGAGTCTCTCTTTTCTCCATTTGCAGTATTTCCTGATGTGATCAGGTCCAGTCTCAGGTCTTTAATTTGCAAAGGTTTGTTGATAACCTTTCAAAGTCTGTCTCTTACCCAGAACTCTTTCTCTTAAGCTTCATTTGGTCAACTGTTGCGGTCCTTTAATGGACCAGAACCTGGTGGTCTGGAGTCGACCGATATGAAAGTGAAAGAGAGAGAAAGAGGCTGATATTCCTTGGTTTACGCAGAAAGCCAATAAAGCCCCTGACACAGGACTTGTTCTGTTTACGGAGGCCTCAGGTGCCCTCTCGATGGAGTGAAGATGCAGAGCGCCTTCTCGAGAGGGTCTTAGAAGCCCGGGCAGGAAAGTGAACTTAGAGGGCCTCTGCGCTCCAAGGGATCAGCCTGAAAATTAGAGGGAGAGAGAGAGAGAGAAAGACAGACAGACACGGGGACCAGAGCTCTGATGGAGCAAAGGTGTTTTAATTAATGTGGTGTGTGTATATATACTGTCTTACAAACTTGTTATTCTTAGCAGAGATAAAGATTAAAGTTCCAGACTTACAGAACATAGGCTATCCATATTAAAGAGAGAGATTTGTAAACAATCACTTCTACCATGATTCACAAGGTTCACAAGGTTCACAAGGAGAAAGAAGATACTTATCACTGTATAGAAAAACTAATGAAGGAAATGCCTGGATTCTTCAGCCCCAGGGAGAGGCTTGCCTCTCCTCTTAATTCCTGAGTATTCAGGAATTAATAAGGAGCAGAGAATTCCTGACAGATCCGAAACAGCACACTGGAAGCCTCCTGTTAAATGTATCCTGACAGTCAACTTAACATCTCCACTTGGATTTTAATAGACAACTGAAACAAAACATAAATAGCTGCTTTTTTTTTTTTTCTAAGAGTAATACTACATACCATGTCATAGAGTTAAACTGTTCTGAGATGAATTATGGGCAGTTTGAAGCATGAGTCCCCAATCTTTGGGCTCTAATGCCTGATGATTTGAGGTGGAGCTGATGTAAGATAATAGAAATAAAGTGCACAATAAATGTAGTGTGCTTAAACCATTCCCAAACCACCTCCTCACTCCAGTCTGTGGAAATATTGTCTTCCTCAAAATGAGCCCCTGGTGCCAAAAATGTTGGGGACCACTGCTTTGAAGTCATTCACTGTTGTCTCTTCTTTAAATCACATCTTACTCTGAAAGCAGATATTTAGTCTCAAGAATGTACTAAACTTTAATATATAAACAGTGTATTAGTATAAGAACTATAGATTTTTGAACCCAGAAAGTTCTAGATTCAAGTTCTAGCTCATTTATTTCTAGCTGTATAATTGGCTAATTTACCTAATTCTTCTGATTCTCCATCTCTTCATCTGTAAAATGAGGATAAAGGGAACTACCTAACAAGAATTTCAAAGTTTAAAAATATTACTATTTTCTTATGAATAGAATTAACAGTGGCAAACATCGACATCTTTGGCCATTTTTGTTAGATTTCCTGTAAGATTGTCTAGCAAGTTATTACTAAAAACGGGACTTTAGAGTTGAATTTTCATAAGTCTATGACTTGTAGGTAGTCAAGGACTGATGGTGATACAGATCTTGATAGATGAAAGAAATTTGGTGTAGTCTGCAGTCACTTACATCTAATACCTAAAAGTATTGCCATCCTTCTAAGGAAATACTTTTTCACTGCTGTCTTGTTTACAGTTATCATAGAACCACTGTTTTCTCACTGCTTATAAAATATTTTGTAGGCCACACACCTAGCAATATCTGTATGCAGCTCCCTAACATAGTTGCTTGTTCCGTGTATGAAATAGCACATAACAGGAAAAAATTTTTCAATAGATTTCTATAAAATCCTCAGTTTTGCCAATTAAAACTGCTTATTTAAAAAAGATAAAATTACAGGTGGATTAAGAGTTAATGAAACCATGAGTAGTGAGATTTATATTAAAAGAGTACCTTTTTGCTACCTGAATTATGCCGCCAGTTGTATTCATTTTCTTTAGAAATGAAGACTATGTTATAGATCTAAATTGCATCATTTCAAATGACGTATCTGTTGAGTCAATTCTGATTACTAAAATGATTTTTTACATCTCAAAATAGAGGGAGTTTTTGTCTAACTATAAAATTAGAATTTGTACTATGTAGAAGACAGATTAAATTAAATTATTTTGAGCAAAATGTGTTTGAATTTTCAAAAAGCATGCATTGTATTCACAGTATATATATTTTTCCGTACAGATATTTGTTTGACCTGTGGTTTTACTTATAGTACCATATACCAGTTCTCACATTTTTTTTAATGGTAATTGAAAGAAGTATTTAAAGAATCTAGAATTGTTATAGGAGGAAAAAAAAGTTGAATCTGTTCCATTTCTAAAAATATCTGCACGTCTTCTCAGTGAATGTACTTTTCAAGAAGACAGCTTCTTATCCTTTTTTTATGTGCATCATTTCAGTTTTGGGAAAGTTTGAATTGCTGTGCAGTGTTAAAAAGTCTCTTTTCTTAAACCAGTTATTTCTGTTCTTATCATAGCATTTCAGTTTGTAATATTTAGGATATTGATTCAATTAAATGTGTAATATGGAGAAAGAGTCTGAAACACAGGATATAAAGCTCTGGATAACTACACAATTACATGGGAAAACAATGGAAACCGTGGCAGACTTTATTTTCTTCAGTTCCAAAATCACTGCAGATGGTGACTACAGCCATGAAATTAAAAGATGCTTTGATACTTGAAAGAAAAGTTATGACAAACTCCAACAGTGTGTTAAAAAGCAGAGATATTACTTTGCCGACAAAAGTCCGTTGAGTCAAAGCTATGGTTTTTCCAGTAGTTTTGTATGGTTATGAGAGTTGGATCATAAAGAAGGCTGAGTGCCAAAGAATTGATGCTTTCAGACTGTGGTGTTGGAGAAGACTCTTTAGAGTCCCTTGGACTGCAAGGAGAAAAACCAGTCAATCCTAAAGGAACTCAATGCTGAATATTCACTGGAAGGACTGAAGCTGAAGCTCTAATACTTGAGGCCACCTGATGTGAATAACTGACTCATTGGAAAAGACCCTGATGCTGGGAAAGATTGAAGGTGGGAGGAGAAGGGAATGACAGAGGATGAGATGGTTGGATTTCATCACTGACAGATGGGCATGAGTTTGAGCAAGCTCTGGGAGTTGGTGTAGGACAGGGAAGCCTGGAATGCTGCAGTCCATGGGGTCGCGAAGAGTTGAACATGACTGAGCACCTGAACAACAAAGTTCACAGAGTCAGTGTAAAAATCTGAAAAAAAAAAAAGTACCACTTTTTGAATTTTTAAAAATGATAACATACACAATTTAACCTACACATACAATTTGTCATCTCACTGATTATTAAATATACAGTTTAATAGTATTAAATATATTCAAAATATCTCTTTAAGACTCTTCTTTCCATTTTGAGGAGTATATATAGAGATGGAATTTCTGGATCACATGATAATTGTAGGTTTATTTTTTCAGAACTGCCAGGCTTTTTTCAAAACAGGTGAACCATTTTACATTCCTGTCAGTTGTACTCAGGAGTTCCAATTTCTCTACATCCTTGCCAACACTTGTTATTTATTTCAATAGTAACCATCTTAACGAGTATGAGCTATTTCCTCATTGTTGTTTGATCTGAATTTTCCTAATGGTTAGTAACGTTGAGAGTCTTTCCATGTACGTATTGGCCACTTATATATCTTCTTTGGAGAAATGTCTGTTCAACTGCTTTGTTGTGGTTATTGTTGTTTTGTCACTAAGGAGCTTCCAACTCTTTTCCAGCCCATACACTGTACTCCTCCAAGCTCATTTGTCAATGGCATTTCCCAGGCAAGAATAGTGGACTGAGTTGCTGTTTTCTTCTCCAGGGGACCTTCCTGATCCAGGGATCCAACATGAGTCTTCTGCACTGGCAGGCAGATTATTTGCCCAATTTTTAATCTAGTTGTTTTTTGTCGAGTTTTAGGAGTTCTGCTTCCCTTCTGGCTCAGCTGGTAAAGAATCTGACTGCAATATGGGAGACCTAGGTTAGATTCTTGGGTTGGGAAGATCCCCTGGAGAAGGGAAAGGCTACCCACTCTAGTATTCTGGCCTGGAGAATCCCATGGACTATATAGTCCATAGGGTTGCAAAGAGTCCAACACGACTAAGAGATTTTCACTTTCCTAAATGTTTATCTGGATATTAATGTCACATAAAACCACAAGTTGCAAATATTTTCCCCTGAAGTGAATCTCCATACACAGTATGTAATTGGGTGATGATAATTTTAGCTATTCTGCCAAACTCTGTCTTTTGATTGGAGAGTTTATTTCATTTACACTTAAAGTAATTACTGATAAGAGGAAATTCTGTCATTGCTATTTGTTTTCCATATGTCTTATAGCTTCATTATCTCTCATTTGCTGGATTACTGTTTTCTCTCTTGCTTGTCTTTTTGCAGTGAAACATTTAAATTATTTTCTCATTTCTGTTTGTGTATATCCTATAACTATTTTCTTTGTAGTAATCATGGGGATTCCATTTAATGTCAAAAGGTTATAATACTTTAATTTGAGTTTATACTAATTTAGCTTCAATGAGATATAAAACTCTGCTCCTTTACATGTTCATCCTCAGTGCTTTCAGTTGCTAATGTCACAAAATTACGTCTCTATACATTGTATGCTCTAAAATATGAACTAATGATTACTTAAATGTATTAGACTCTTAAATTATGTGAAAAGTAAAGTGTGCAATTGCAAACCAAAGTTGCAATTAATAATACTAGCTTTTAGGTTGATGGTTGTCTTTTAAATAAAATATTAATGTCTTACACCATGTAGAAAATAAAAATTGGAGTTATCTACTGTCATTACAATAGTACTGAATTTTATTATTGCTTATGTACCACTTTTACTGAGATCTTTACTTCTTCATGTGGCTTCAAGTTACTCTCTAATGTCCTTGTATTTTAACCTGCAGGACTCCATTTAGCATTTCTTACAGAGCAGGCTTAAAGACATTGAATAACCTCAATGATTGTCTAGATGAGAAAACAGATTCCTGATGTTTTCTTCTTCATCTTCTGACTATACTTTCTTTCAATAGTGCCATTTTTATTAAGGAAAATCCAGATGATTGACCTTTCAATATCTAGTATTCTTTAAAAGTTACAAATAATTTTTATTGGAAGAACTTATTTAAAATGCTTATTCCTCAGAGACCAAAGTTAGATAAAAATGTGTAAGCTCTTCAGAGAGGATCTATGTTCCAACAACAACAACAAAAAAGAGATTATTTTAAAGATTAGTCTCCTATTATGTTTCGCATGTGAAAGTCAGATTATCTGTTCCTTAAGCACTATGGATTTTGTTTTCTCCCATAGACTTTGGGAAAACATACAGCAAAGTCAGACATTTAGGTGGCAGAATTATCAGTTTAAATGTGCTTTGGGTTTCTGGGTAACTTTATAAAAACCTCAAATGAAATGTGAATTCAAATGTCATTGGCTGAAAAAAAGGACCTATGTTAGAATGAAGAATTTCTACATGAATTTGACTTAGCTCACAATGTGATGGAATACCACATTCCAACACAAATACTCTCCTCCTCTGAAATGGTGGAGATTGTCATCGAAAATTTATCTGCTTGGTCTGTGATTTACCCTTCTCATTTTAAGTCATTCTATTATAATATGTTGAGAAAAACTGAGAATTTAAAAGTGTCTGCATTGTAAAAAAATGTCTAATATTACAATATGCCTTCAAGTATTTATGTAGAATAATTTTTAATTATCTGAGTGGAGTTTTATCTCCTTCCAGTTTATATTCATATACTACATCGTAACTAATTCCAATGTAATCTAGATAATATCCTCTTTGAACTTGATTATCTTTAAAAAAGAATGATGTTTGCCTATAAACTAGATAATTATGGTGGGTGATTTGGGAGTTAATAGTATAATGTACTTTGATGTAATGCTAAGTAAGCATTAGACACTGGGAGATAATGAAGCAGTTACTTTCTATACCTGGTCAAAATTTGAATATTACAGATCTACATACATTAGTAAAGGTCTTTTCTATATAAAGTCAATGACTTGGGCATTGTGCTTCTAGGATTGTTAGTCACTAATGTAGAAAAATTCCTAACGTCTTAAAAAATTAAAGGCTAGAGATTTGTTATGAACCCTGAATTTAAGAATATGTCAAAGTGTATATGTTTTTGGAACTCACTTAATATTATTCTAAAGTAACTGCAAAAATTGTCATTTAACATGTTTAGAAAATTTACCCCAACTTGTTTCCTTGTATATTTTAGATAATTATTCCAAAATCAAACTTAAAGTTTTGGGGGAAATATGTTAATTATTGAGTTAAACTTGTCTTTAAATGGTATAGTTTAATTTATTGGGGTGAATATTATATCTACAAAAATTATGCAAAAACACTATTTAAAAACTTTCTTAAATTAGACCTAGTTATTAAAAATTTATTGAATGAAATGATTAAAACCTATTTGAGGGTTTTAACATTCATATAAAATTTCATTTCTACGATTATGAAAATAAGAATATATATGTAACTTGGTAATATAAAAGTTTATTATAATGAGTACATTGTTAAATATTAAGCTTAGAGCTTTCTAGGGATTTTGCCTTGAAAGTGAGACCTGTGAATTCTGCCACAGTCATTTAGTAACATTAGGTCTCTGGAAAGTTACTTGCCCTGAATTTCATTTCCATCAAAGGATTTTTATCAAAACTAAATCATATGATGTCAGTGAACCACTTATTACCATGCTTATTACTAATAAATGTTAATTATTTTCATTATTATTTCAATTATTATAAACGAGAGTAGCACAACAGATTATTTTTAATTCAGAATAGTATTTGCTAATTGTCATGACTTTTATATGTATCTAACACATCCTTCAGAGAAGGCAATGGCATCCCACTCCAGTACTCTTCCTGGAAAATCCATGGACTGAGCGACTACACTTTCACTTTTCTCTTGCATGCATTGGAGAAGGAAATGGCAACCCACTCCAGTATTCTTTCCTGGAGAATCCCAGGGATGGCAGAGCCTGGTGGGCTGCCGTCTATGGGGTTGCACAGAGTCGGACACGACTGAAACGACTTAGCAGCAGCAGCACATCCCTTATACTATTAAGAGTTTTTATTTTGATTTACTTCCTTAGTTAGAGTACTTGTGAAGGATCAGATAATATGAACTGAGGAAAATATACTTCTGAATGAAAGGAAAAGTACAATTCTAAAAACTCTACTTCCTGTCAAAGAAGACATTAAATTAAAATATATTTGTAAAATTTATGTTGAATAAGAGTGCTGAAAATACTTGTTATACAGAATTGATTCATGGAGGATATTTCAATGTAACTGATATTATCTAGGCAGGTTTTATATATATACTCTCACACATACTCTCACATGCATAAACATAGCACAGAAACACAATACCTTCATTTTAATAATAGCCCTACTGAAATAGTTGCTTCTCTCTATGCTCAGATGAAGATGCCAGTAGTATAGAAAATGCTAAGTTCATTTGGTCACAATTCTGCTGAATTTTCCTCTTGTCTAATTGTATTGAATATGTTCAACCTTTTTTCCTTCTTGTGAAGAATAAAGGAAAAATTGGATTTTTACAGTATTTATAATGTCTTTATTACTTGTCCCTTTGAATACATGCACAGTTTCCTCTGGCATTAGTGGAAATATCATGCTACTACTACTAAGTTGCTTCAGTTGTGTCCAACTCTTTGTAATTCCATGAACAGTAGCCCATCAGGCTCCTTTGTCCATGTAATTCTCCAGGCAAGAATACTAGAGTGGGCTGCCATTTTCTTATCCAGAGGATCTTCCCAACCCAAGGATCAAACCTACATCTCTCGAAGATCCTGCTTTGCAGCCAGATTCTTTACCACTGAGCCACCAGGGAAGCCCAGAAATATCATGAGTAGATGCAAAAACATTATAGATCTCTCTCTTGATTTGAATATCTGTGCACAGTGAAACTAATGTGTATGCACAGTGCACTGCTATAATTAAATTTGAAAACCATCTATTAGTGTCCTCTTTGATTTCTTTCATCAGTGTTTTATAGTTTTCTATATATAGGTCTTTAGTTTCTTTAGGTGGATATATTCCTAAGTATTTTATTCTTTTCGTTGCAATGGTGAATGGAATTGTTTCCTTAATTTCTTTTTCTACTTTCTCATTATTCGTGTATAGGAATGCAAGGGATTTCTGTGTGTTGATTTTATATCCTGCAACTTTACTATATTCATTGATTAGCTCTAGTAATTTTCTGGTGGAGTCTTTAGGGTTTTCCATGTAGAGGATCATGTCATCTGCAAACAGTGAGAGTTTTACTTCTTCTTTTCCAATTTGGATTCCTTTTATTTCTTTTTCTGCTCTGATTGCTGTGGCCAAAACTTCCAGAACTATGTTGAATAGTAGCGGTGAAAGTGGACACCCTTGTCTTGTTCCTGACTTTAGGGGAAATGCTTTCAATTTTTCACCATTGAGGATAATGTTTGCTGTGGGTTTGTCATAAATAGCTTTTATTATGTTGAGATATGTTCCTTCTATTCCTGCTTTCTGGAGAGTTAGAAATATACCATGTTCATGGATTGGAAGAATCAATATAGTGAAAATGAGTATACTACCCAAAGCAATTTACAAATTCAATGCAATCCCTATCAAGCTACCAGCCACATTTTTCACAGAACTAGAACAAATAATTTCAAGCTTTGTATGGAAATACAAAAAACCTCGAATAGCCAAAGCAATCTTGAGAAAGAAGAATGGAACTGGAGGAATCAACTTGCCTGACTTCAGGCTCTACTACAAAGCCACAGTCATCAAGACAGTATGGTACTGGCACAAAGACAGACATATAGATCAATGGAACAAAATAGAAAGCCCAGAGATAAATCCACACACATATGGACACCTTATCTTTGACAAAGGAGGCAAGAATATACAATGGAGTAAAGACAATCTCTTTAACAAGTGGTGCTGGGAAAACTGGTCAACCACTTGTAAAAGAATGAAACTAGATCACTTTCTAACACCGCACACAAAAATAAACTCAAAATGGATTAAAGATCTAAATGTAAGATCAGAAACTATAAAACTCCTAGAGGAGAACATAGGCAAAACACTCTCAGACATAAATCACAGCAGGATCCTCTATGATCCACCTCCCAGAATGCTGGAAATAAAAGCAAAAATAAACAAATGGGATCTAATTAAAATTAAAAGCTTCTGCACAACAAAGGAAAATATAAGCAAGGTGAAAAGACAGCCATCTGAATGGGAGAAAATAATAGCAAATGAAGCAACTGACAAACAACTAATCTCAAAAATATACAAGCAACTCCTGCAGCTCAACTCCAGAAAAATAAACGACCCAATCAAAAAATGGGCCAAAGAACTAAACAGACATTTCTCCAAAGAAGACATACGGATGGCTAACAAACACATGAAAAGATGCTCAACATCACTCATTATTAGAGAAATGCAAATCAAAACCACAATGAGGTACCACTTCACACCAGTCAGAATGGCTGCGATCCAAAAATCTGCAAGCAATAAATGCTGGAGAGGGTGTGGAGAAAAGGGAACCCTCCTACACTGTTGGTGGGAATGCAAACTAGTACAGCCACTATGGAGAACAGTGTGGAGATTCCTTAAAAAATTGCAAATAGAACTACCTTATGACCCAGCAATCCCACTTCTGGGCATACACACCGAGGAAACCAGAATTGAAAGAGACACATGTACCCCAATGTTCATTGCAGCACTGTTTATAATAGCCAGGACATGGAAACAACCTAGATGTCCATCAGCAGATGAATGGATAAGAAAGCTGTGGTACATATACACAATGGAGTATTACTCAGCCATTAAAAAGAATTCATTTGAATCAGTTTTGATGAGATGGATGAAACTGGAGCCGATTATACAGAGTGAAGTAAGCCAGAAAGAAAAACACCAATACAGTATACTAACACATATATATGGAATTTAGGAAGATGGCAATGACGACCCTGTATGCAAGACAGGGAAAGAGACACAGATGTGTATAACGGACTTTTGGACTCAGAGGGAGAGGGAGAGGGTGGGATGATTTGGGAGAATGACATTCTAACATGTATACTATCATGTGAATTGAATCGCCAGTCTATGTCTGACGCAGGATGCAGCATGCTTGGGGCTGGTGCATGGGGATGACCCAGAAAGATGTTCTGGGGAGGGAGGTGGGAGGGGGGTTCATGTTTGGGAATGCATGTAAGAATTAAAGATTTTAAAATTTAAAAAATAAAAAACTAAAAATTAAAAAAAATAAAATAAAATAAAATAAAATAAAATCTACCACTGACTTTCATCAAAAAAAAAAATAAATAAAAATAAATTTGAAAACCAACTCGTGAATAGTAACATCTAAAACAGTGAGGATATATGATGACTTAACAATTCTGAATAGCTTTCAAGAACTGTAAATCCTACTGTGACCTGTGAATTGTCTCAAAGCAGAGAGTTGTGCCTTTTTAAAAATTAATCTCCAAAGCAAATTTTCTAAAACATCTAAGGCAAAGGGGAATACGTTTTATGTGGAAAGTCTGATGTTCAGGTTTTTACTATAATTCTTCATTTTTAAATGCTTCATGGTATAAACAGATACATTGTGCTAATTACCAGACTAATAATCATTATCAAATATATATGAATGTGTGTATATATACATGTGTATGTATATACATATATATATATATTCACTGGTGCTACTAGTTACTGAGTATATATATTATATATATAGTGGATCTAGTTATTGTCACACATATGTATATATGAATGTCTTAGTGGATCGTATATGTGCCATTGAATGTTCAGGTTTTTACTATGATTCTTCCATTTTAAATACTTCACAGTATAGAGTAAATGAATATGTGATGCTAATTGCCAGTTAGTACTCATTATCAAATACATATGTATGTGTGTATATATTGAGATATATATATTCATTGGTATAACTAGTTACTGAGTATATACTAATATATATATAGTAGTTCTAGATATTATCATATATATGTATATAGAATGGCATAATGGATTATATATGTAATATATATATATATATATATGTGTACATACTTGGAATAAGTGCTTGAAATGAGAAAAACAGCATAATATGGAAGAAATAACTCCAAACTTGAAGCCAGAAAATCAATATTCCTACTCCACTCCTTCTAATTTTTGATTGTGAAACTTTGGTTAAATTACTTAAAAATTTCCACTACAATTTCTGAAAAATGAGAAAGTATTTTTACTGAAAAAATGAAATGAAAGCTTTATCATTCTTAAAATTTGTTTCAGCCATGAGTCTGTGAAACCCACAATTGCTGTTTTTGTTATCTTATGAAGGCATTTTGATTCTGCTATGGTCTGATGCAACATGTAATGGATTTCAGCTGTCCTGTCAGCAAATCATTTGTGAAGAAACTCAGTGGCTTGGCTTTGATGATTATCTCTGTGTTGATACGTGTTGCTACTTTCTTCTTTTCAATTTTTAGAATTACCAGAAGATATTTGGTATGTTTTGTTGTTCAGTCGCTCAATCATGTCCGACTATTTGCGACTCTGTGGACTGGGAAGCACGCCAGGCTTCCCTGTCCTTCACTCTCTCCTAGAGTTTGCTCAAACTAGTGTCTATTGAGTCAGTGATGCCATCCAACCATCTCATCCTCTATCGTCCCCTTCTCCTCCTTTCCTCAGTCTTTGCCAGCATCAGGGTCTTTTCTAATGAATTAGCTCTTTGCTTCAGGTGGCCAAAGTATTAAAGCTTTAGCTTCAGCATCAGTCCTTCCAATGAATATTGAGGGTTGCTTTCCTTTAGAACTGATTGACTGGTGTGATCTCCTTGCAGTCCAAGGGACTCTCTAGAGTCTTCTCCAGGACCACAGTTTGAAAGCATCAATTCTTCGGCACTCAGCCTCCTTTATGATCCAGTTCTCACATCCATATAAGACTACTGGAAAAACCATAGCTTTGACTGTGTTATTTTTATGAAATTAGATATGAAGATCTTCCAATACTTTTATCAACTCTGTATAGGGAAAAATTCCTTCCATTATCGACTTGTTGCCTAGTGCTGCTCCCACCAATTGAATGAGAACAGGTTTGGCAAAGCAGAACAGAAGCTTTCTTCCTTTATTAAGGAATGGGAAAGGGACAACTCTAAGAACTTTTCTTCCAGGGTAAGGCAAGTGGGAAAATTTTAAGGGTTGTGAAGTGGGTATGCCATCAGAACCTGTGGAAAATGGCAGTAAGTTTCCAGAAACATCCAAAGCAGGCACAGTCCTTTGGGCTCCTTCACTCAGGATGCTAATTGTGCTACTAAAGTTCAACTCCTTCCTTTGGGCAGAGATTCTACCATAGTAATGAAGCAAAGGCAACTTTCAGACATTGGGGTCTCTTCGGCTCAGGTGCTGTCCTGGCGGTCAGGCTAGAACTGGTTTGGGCAGTAGACTATTTCTATCTTGGACCTTTCTGCTTGAGCTGATTCTGCGGTTTTGCTTCTGCAATGTGACTTCTGCCTCAGCAAACAGAGAAGTGGGCATAGAGTAATAGATTGTGGTGTGGAAAGGGAAGAAAGTAGGTTAGCCTCTGTACAGGTATGGGTCTCTTTCTCGTGACACTTCAGTATGTGTCTGTCTGTCTGTCTGCTAAATCATGTCTGACTCTTTGTGATGCCATGGATTGTATCCTGCCAGGCTCCTATGTCCATGTAATTTTCCAGAAACAAAACAAAACAAAACTGGAGTTGGTTGCCATTTCCTACTCCAGGAGATCTTCTCGACCCAGGGACTGAACCCATATCTCTTCTTGTGTTGGCAGACAGATTCTTTACCATTGCACCACCTGGAAAACCCCTTCAATATCTGTGGCAAAATCTTTCTCAGTATTTTTAGAGGAAGTTCAGGGATAAATGAAGAAACTTTTTTTGCTCTACTACCTTCCCAGCTAAACAGCATTTCCTTTACTTGCCAGCTTTATGTATAAGATGAAGATTTTATATATTGAAACTAAAGATAAAAGTATGTGATTTATACCTTGCTAAATAATTTGGGTCTTCTGGAGTCATGATAATGCTGTGATAGTAAATTTACATACAGGTACATTTGCAATTGTTTTTGTTCTAATTTAGAATTAGTTGTAACTACATTTTTATTCTTATATTTGAAGTTGAACTTTTAGTTTTATTTTTTATTGAAGTATAGTTGATTTACAGTGTTCTGTCAATCTCTTTTGTACAGCAAAATGATTCACAGACAAGGAAATACTTGTTATTCTCTTCCATTGTTGTTTATCGTAGATATTGAATATAGTTCCCTCTGCTGTGCAGTAGGACCTTGTTGTTTATCCATCCTATATGAATTTGAATTTAGGTTTCCTATTTTGCAAGATCATGCCTAATATGAGGAAAGTTTACACTGTTATTTTTTGTTGAATATCTAATATTCTCAGACTCCATTATAAATGCTCTAACAATAAAAATAGTTTCTATGGCCCAGGAAATTTATTTTGCTAAGGAGACAAGGCATATACCCATGACTGAGACAGTATCATGAATAGAGATATGAAGGTATAAATGATTAAAATGTTTTTGAGAGTTGTGGAGGTGGTCAGATTAGTAACTTCCTATAAATATTTTATTTAACAAGCATGGTTGTGAATGTGAATTTGTTCAAATTATGTTTTTAACTTATACACATGATCCTTTACAACAGTTAAAAAACTACTCAGCCTTTAAAAAGAATACATTTGAATCAGTTCTAATGAGGTGGATGAAATTGGAGCCGATCATACAGAGTGAAATAAACCAGAAAGAAAAACACCAATACAGTATACTAACACATATATATGGAATTTAGAAAGATGGCAACGATAACCCTGTATGTGAGACAGCAAAAGAGATACAGATGTTAAGAACAGACTTTTGGACTCTGTGGGAGAGGGAGAGGGTGGGATGATTTGGGAGAATGGTATTGAAACATGTATATACTATCATGTAAGAAATGAATCTGGAGAAGGCAATGGCACCCCACTCCAGTACTCTTGCCTGGAAAATCGCATGGACGGAGGAGCCTGGTAGGCTGCAGTCCATGGGGTCGCTAAGAGTCGGACACGACTGAGTGACTTCACTTTCACTTTTCACTCTCATGCATTGGAGAAGGCAATGGCAACCCACTCTAGTGTTCTTGCCTGGAGAATCCCAGGGATGGGGGAGCCTGGTGGGCTGCCGTCTATGGGGTCGCACAGAGTCGGACACGACTGAAGCGACTTAGCAGCAGCAGCAGCAGCAGCAGCAGCAGCAAAAACGAATCGCTAGCCTAGGTTCGATACAGGATACAGGATGCTTGGGGCTGGGGCACTGGGATGACCCAGAGAGATGATATGGGGAGGGTGGTGGGAGGGGGGTTCAGGGTTGGGAACTCATGTACACCTGTGACGGATACATGTCAATGTATGGCAAAACCAACACAGTATTGTAAAGTAAAGAAAAAAAAAACCATATATATATATATATATATGTAAATTGTAAGAGCAGAAAAAAAAATTAAGACCTCAACATGTTTTTAATACTGCTGTAAGCCATAAAATTATTTTCTAAGATATAAGAAGACAGTGATGATCTATTTTGTATTTAAAAATTTGTGTGTAGAGTACATGTCACTCTCGTTCTATAAGGAAAAGTAAAGACCATTTTTCTCTCCCATGGAAGTAGCAGATCATCAGTCCCTAATAGTGGAAATGATTATAATTACAGTTTAGTAATTAGGACTTTAGGAGATGTTTCTTCTCTGCCTGTTGCTTGGTTATTCTTCAATCCAGTTTGGCCAGCATAAAATATAAATAGAGTGTGATTTGTTGATCACATACTGTGCGTGTGTGTATGTGTGCGTGTGTGTGTGTAAATGGTGGAAGAATTATTTCATCATGACAATAAGTTGGATCTGGCTTTCTCCTCCAGGTTTTAAAATAAAGCTGGCAGTTAAAACATGCTAATAAAAATAGCTGGAAAATAAATAAATGCTGTATCATCATGTATGCTATATAGTTGTGAATGTTACATTTGGGAAACTTTAATTTCAAAAATGACATTTGATGTTCGATTAGACTGGTAATATGCATTTATTAATACAAAAGATAGAGATGGCATAACTATACTATTGGAAGTGCATGGCATACATAAAAAAGGACTGTCTTTCCTGAGATTCTTCATGTGGAACTTACCAGAATGTTTTCAGAATAGTTGTGCTTGATGTAAAATGCTGCATTCACTTTGTGATAAAAAGCCAAACTTAAAATGAGATTTTATAGCTGACGAAAAAAGTAAATAAATAAATAAGTGGATTTTAAATGTTGACTAAGATTTCCTGTTCTTTGCTTATGCTGTCTGTGTGCAGTAAGATAAACTTTGTTTTGTCTACTTCCTTTCTGTTTGCTGAAAGATGAACTGCTTCTTTTGTGCATTTCCTTTCAGTATATCTTAATTCAAAACAAAATTGACTAATTTGCTATCATTTTGGCAGATTTCTGCCATTTATTAAGCCAGGTTTAATGTTTAAAGCAGTCTTAAATGTTCTGTCAGGCGATAGTAAAATGCTTCCATTAAAAATGTATTACCAATACTCATCAGAAGTCAATAATGTTACTTGCTATAAAACAAAGTTGATTAGAAACTCTTCTTTTAAGAAATCCATTTGGTGTTCATGACAAATTAAACATCTCTGTATAAATATACATCACTTCTTTGTGAATAGGCATTTAGATTATCTGATTTAAAATGATTTGGGTGTTTCAGCTCCAGCTATAGCACCCTTATATCACACTTCCTAACAAACTGCTAAAGAAAATTTTATATTCTGGTATGATCATATTATATTTCATTGTAATGATTAATTACATTAATCTAGACTCTCATAAATATCACAAATTAAAAGTCTTTTAAAATGTGGATTAAAGTTATCAGGATAAATCTAAATTTTATCACCTAAATATTTTCATGAAAAACTTAGTCTATCAAGTAAACTAATTCAGAGGCAACAAGATAAGTTTAAAATTAATGCGTATTATGTAAATTGATTACATCAATAAAACTAATAATATTCTGAGTGTTAGGTATATAATAGTATAATTCCAAAGTAATTTTATATCAATTAAAAAAATTCTTCACCCTTTTCTTATATTCTTATCCATGGCAGGTATTCAAAATGTATAGGAAATGGAAAGGAAAGGTTTGCATAGGCTGGTCAAAGCTGTCAGTGAGTCCATGCAAATATAGAAGAGCAGTGGTAAGAAAAATATAAGCACACAGTAAGCCTTTTAGACATTTTGCCTTCTCTAGCAGAAATTAATTATTGCTTTACCATGGTGAAGCCACTTAGGGTGGAGAGGTCAAAAGTAACCTGCCAGATTTGTCAGAAATGAACATAGTTTCACATTTGCTGTATCATGTATTGAGTCTTAGAATGCATGTTAAATATCATGATTTGTCTTTTCCTAGAATATTCGATGGCTTCAGCTACAGAATATTAAATCTACTCAATTGAAAGATGTAAAGTGTGTCTGCTTTTATTGATATGTATATGTGTGTTTGTGTGCATGTATGTGAATATATATGCATATCTGTGTCTGTATATATAGTGTGTTTATCTCTTCATATATGTGTATAATAACTCTATTCTACTTATATATGGAAAAAAGTCATTTTATATAGACACTTTTTTCACACATTGTAATGCATATTAGAGTCAAGAAATATATATTATGCATATATAGTTAAGATATACATATGTTCCTAGTTATTCCTTTATCACGTTATTGTCCTTTAGGTGTCTGTCTTTTTTATCAGGAGGGAATTCATTCAGTTCAGTTCAGTCACTTACTCGTGTCTGACACTTTGGAACCCCATGAATCCCAGCACGCCAGGCCTCCCTGTCCATCACCAACTCCTGGAGTTTACCCAATCTCATGTCCATTGAGTCGGTGATGTCATCCAGCCATCTCATCCTCTGTCGTCCCCTTCTCCTCCTGCCTCCAATCCCTCCCAGCATCAGGGTCTTTTCCAATGAGCCACTTCTTTGCATGAGGTGGCCAAGTACTGGAGTTTCAGCTTCAGCACCAGTCCTTCCAATGAACACCCAGGACTGATCTCCTTTAGGATGGACTGGTTGTATCTCCTTGCAGTCCAAGGGACTCTCAAGAGTCTTCTCCAACACCACAGTTCAAAAGCATCAATTATTCGGTGCTCAGCCTTCTTCACAGTCCAACTCTCACATCCATACATGACCACAGGAAAAACCATAGCCTTGACTACACAGACATTTTTGGCAAAGTAATGTCTCTGCTTTTGAATATGCTATCTAGGTTGGTCATAACTTTCCTTCCAAGGAGTAAATGTCTTTTAATTCCATGGCTTCAATCACCATCTGCAGTGATTTTGGAACCCCCCAAAATAAAATATGACACTGTTTCTACTGTTTCCCCATCTATTTGCCATGAAGTGATGGGACCAGATGCTATGATCTTTGTTTTCTGAATGTTGAGCTTTCAGCCAACATTTTCACTCTTCTCTTTCACTTTCATCAAGAGGCTTCTTAGTTCCTCTTCACTATCTGCCATAAGGGTGGTGTCATCTGCATATCTGAGGTTATTGATATTTCTCCTGGCAATCTTGATTCCAGCTTGTGCTTTATCCAGCCCAGCGTTTCTCATGAGGCACTCTGCATATAAGTTAACTAAGCAGGGTGACAATACACAGCCTTGACACACTCCTTTTCCTATTTGGAACTAGTTTGTTGTTCCATGTTCAGTTCTAACTGTTGTTTCCTGACCTGCATACAGGTTTCTCAAGAGACAGGTCAGGTGGTTTGGTATTCCCAATCTCTTTCAGAATTTTCCACAATTTATTGTGATCCACACAGTCGAAGGCTTTGGCATAATCAGTAAAGCAGAAATAGATGTTTTTCTGGAACTCTCTTGCTTTTTCGATGATCCAGTGGATGTTGGCAATTTGATCTCTGGTTCCTCTGCCTTTTCTAAAGTCAGCTTGAACATCAGGAGGTTCACGGTTCACATATTGCTGAAGCCTGGCTTGGAGAATTTTGAGCATTACCTTACTATCGTGTGAGATGAGTGCAATTATGTGGTAGTTTGAGCATCTTTGGCATTACCTTTCTTTGGGAGTGTAATGAAAACTGACCTTTTCCTAGGTTTATTCAAAAATGCAAAAAGTACATTGACCCAATTATTTGTGATTGAAAAGTAAATTAATAAAAAATGTGTGCGTGCTTAGAACTGGAGGAGTCAGTATGCATGACCATATGGGAAAGAATCCCAAAATATGCTATAAAGTCAGAATCCCCATTAAATGCTTTCATTCCTTTTGGGTATAATCCTAGAAGGCAGTATCCCATAGTGACACAGAGCAAGAATGTTGGAGTCAAGGAGGAAAAGGCTCTGGCCATTGTTGTGTGAACTTAGGCATATTTCTTGCGTGGAATCCTAATTTTTAAAACAGTATTTGTATGTAGTACTATTTGAGAATGGGATGACAGAGGATTAGATGGTTGGATGGCATTACCGACTTAATGGACATGAGTTTGAGCAAGCTCCTGGAGTTGGTAATGGACAGGGAAGCCTGGTGTGCTGCAGTCCAGGGGATTGCAAAGAGTCATCATGAGTGAGCAACTTAACTGAACTGAATTATTTTAAGAATTATATTAGATACTGCAGTGTAAAAAAATTAATAGAAAATGTTTAAGCTCGGTTTGATTATATTACAGTATTAAAAACAAGAAAAGATACCGGCATTTATTAAGACATATTTGGTTACCACAGTTTACTTACATTTTGCATGCATAGCATCATTTAATATAGTTAATAAACCTTACAGATGGATATTATTTTTATTATTAGATATTATAGATGATAAATGTGTTTAGAGTTTGAATCCCTTGCTCAAGGTCAAACTAACTAATATGAGAGTCAGGATTTGAAAAGATATGGAAACTTTTGTTCAAGAAAGAAGGAAGAGAAGAAATAAAAAGAAAAATAACAAGTGAAAATCATGATCGGAATTTGATTCCTATTTACTTTATGAATGGACTCTCAGAATATTTTCTTATTTTTCTCCTGTTATTCAGAAAAAATATCTTCAAGCTATGAATTACTGTAGATCTTAGTACATGAGGCATTCAGTGCATTTAACCACTTTGTTTTGCAAAGGCTTTTTGTACTTATTATGCCTTCCTAGGGCTCTCCCAGCAAAACACTATGATGTACTATTCATCATTTCCATTTGGAAAAAGTAACTACATTCCTGCTTAGCTGTCACACTGCTTCCAGTACAGTGTGTTTCAGTAATAAATAAAGTGCATGCTTTAAGTGAAAGTATACGTTTTCTGATACATAAGTCTCTTTGGCATAATTCTGGAGGGCATGAGAGAATATTTATGTTATTGTTTAATGGCGACTCACTTCTTTCTAGGAGCGATTTTTGATGAATCTGCCAAAAAGGATGATGAGGTATTTCGCACAGCAGTTGGTGACCTCAACCAGAATGAGGAGATCTTACAGACTGAGAAAATCACATTTTCGGTGACATTTGTTGATGGCAACAACCCTTTTCAGGCAGTTCAGGAAGGTAAGGTCTGTCAGCACTCTACATTTTATTTTGTTTTTTTGGTTCAATTCAAATGGCGATGAAATTAAGTTTTAAAAAGCCATTAAACATGAGTATCATTTTTGCATCTTTTCTGCATTGCTTTTCTTTTAGGGTGTTATTTGGTAGATTGTAGTCCTGTATTCTACTTCTGGGTGGAACGTTATTGTTTTAATTGTAATATATTATGAAAAGGGTCATAAATATTTACAATAAAAACTTTGCAACATTTTATGACTTTAATAAAATTGAAGCATTCCTTAAAAATATGACTTTCTATCTGAAGTTTTACTTTGTTTTCTTTGAGATAACTGCTGCCTTAAGTGATGTTACAACTGGAGATGACATTTAAATTGTATTCATGACAGATGTATTGGTAAAAGGAAAACTTTTAGACAGTACATACAAATCAAAGATTTTGTACTGGAATCTATGCTGACCTAAGCTATACATTTTTTCTCTCTACAGTATGCCAAATTTTAAAGCACTTTTCTCCATTCTGTCTGTATACTTGAGTGAATTAAAATTTTTCATAGGTACAAAGTCATACAAGTACAAATTATTTTTATTATGCTAGAATTATCCTTTGTGTGAATGAAGGATTTTAATGAAAGGTCTTACACTTATAAAATTCTAGTTTTGATGCTATTATTGTAATGAAATATTTAGTCTTTTGATTGGTAAAGTAGTCATTATTCATGAGGTTATTTGTTGTTAATCTGTTTTATATTTTATTGTGATTATATATTTAGACTGAAGATATTAATATGAAATTAATTTAGTTAAATGAAGCATTTCTTTCATTAAAAACTTAGAGAAATTGGCAGAAGAAAGTATGGACAAGATATAACGGTAGTAAAATTTGGTAGAAAACTTTTTAAAGAAAAGTATTGAAGGGATAAAGAAGATAAATGTTTTTAATCTAATGTATTTACATGATATACAAGTAAGTTTTATTGGAATGTGTTTTTGATCAGTGGCATTGGCTAAAGCTGATTTAAAGCTTATTTCTGTCAGTAAGGCAATGGATAGAATGATTAATAGTCTAATGGATTTTCTTTCTTATTAATTTGATGAAGTGAAAATATATTATTTTAATGAAATGAACAGAAAATTTTAAGTAAAGATTGATTTTGTAATGAAATAGATTTTTCATATTAACATGATGGAACTTTAATACATAAATATAAATTTTAAAAATCAGATTAATATAAGCATCTGTTTTTTTCTTGCATTTAATTCAGAATTATCTTAGGGATTTGCAACTTTAAATCATGGCTATG
Source organism: Ovis canadensis (assembly GCF_042477335.2). NCBI lineage: Eukaryota > Metazoa > Chordata > Mammalia > Artiodactyla > Bovidae > Ovis > Ovis canadensis. The sequence goes on along the minus strand of NC_091250.1, from coordinate 48,371,175 downwards.
CTGATAAATTTTCTATAGAAACATCTAAAAACTGTCTAAATTAATGTTAGAATTCACAAAGCAGTCTGCAAAAATAATAAACTAGAAATTGTGGAAAATACCTGTAATGAAAGGTATAGTTACACTAAGAATGTTATTCTTTAACTAGGTATATATTTCTTTCCCAACTGTTAGTTTCAGTAACCAGAGTAAGAACAGGAAAAAATAAGGACTGACTTAATTTTTGTGACTGTCTTATTAACTTCAGATGTACTAAAATATCCATACCTTTTAAAAAATCCACTTTGACTGAAAAAATGTGGATAAAGCAGTGAGAAATAGACAGTGGGTAAAATGGAATTGCAAGAGCTAAATAAATACAGCCTTCACACCTTTTTTAAGAGACTACAATTTGAAACACAAGGACAGTTTTTAAAATAGCACAGTTAATCCATTTACATATTGCTTTGTGTAACCATTCTATTGTCAACTAAATTCTGAAAACAAAAATATTTCTCAAAAGAACTATTGTGATATAAAAGAATATGTGGCACTGAAAGCAAATTGAGAGAGGAAGTAAGTTTTAAGTTTCCAAGATAGAGAATGATAGATATTTGTCAGGAAAGAATAAAGAACTTGACAGTTTGCCTGATGGGTTTTGATACTAACAGGATGTTCTGGACTAGTTATTTTGATGGTCTGCTCTGAGTAATGAACCTGAAATAAGTTGTAGGAAACTCTGGAGCTAATTTTTCACCATTCAATATCAAGAAAGATCTTGGTTAATTTTAGAAGTAAAAATAGTTTCTTTCTAGAGCTCTTATTATATTTGATAACTTTGACACAATAATAGAAATATTCATTTGCAAGAGAACAAAAAGTATTTAGGAGTATTTCTTAAATATTTTGAGGAAGTATTTTAGGAGAAACCTTCAACTGAACTATCAAAGATGGTCACCTTTCTATCATCGTATCTTTGCTGCAATACCATTAAAATCTATAATATAGAGGGCTTTAAATAAGTTTGTTTTTCACATTCTAAAGATGGACACGGCATTCAGTGCTATCATTACTATCAGTTGTTTATACAGTCATCTTCCTGATGAACATCTAAAAATTAATGATTTTGAATTATTTTTCCCTCTCTTTGTATTTTTTAATGTGTTTGTTTTTTTCATTTGTTTATTTGAAAGTCTGATCCTTGAACAAATAACATCATCAAAGTATATGGATATTTTGGTGATAAAAATGAAGTATAATAGGGATCTATCAACAGATAAATGGAATCTAATATGAAATCCTCAGTTTATTTTATTGTTAGAACTTTCTCCAACACTTGACATGATTTTTTTAAATTTAATATTTTGTTTATCCCATCTATTTTCAGCACTTAATAAGAGAGAGAGATTTAAATATAAACAGCCTTCTTACTCCATAAACTTTAATAAAGAATATTGGTAATATAAAATGCTGCTTTGTAGTTTTGGTAACCATAAGTTTGTGCATAATATTAATTATTTTAAGGTGATTTTCTTGAAGAAAATATCTTGGTTACAACACAGGATCAATACTTTCTATTCTCTGGATAACAATGACTATTTGATCATCATTTTCACTATCCTATAACATTAATCTCAGCAGTTTCAGATAAATGAACAGGAGGAAAAAATTCTTGTTTTAACAAAAGTAACTTATAAATAAACCACCTATTTTTAGGTAATTATTTTTGCTTTCTTCTGAATATTTTTTGATAAGCCATTGGTTACCTTTTATCTGTTGAGCTGTGTGATGTCCACTAACAGTAAAGACTTTTTCATACCTTAACTTAGGAATTCTTTACTTTCTTTTTGTATGTGGACATTTTCCTTAAGATATACAAAAAAAATTGAAAACCTGTGGAATTATTATGGTACAAAATTATATAAATCCTATTGAATGTTAAATTAATTAATTGAGACCACAGTGGTTAAGTAATTCTTCTACAAACTAGAAGCATGTAGCAAAGAACGAATGAACTAAGCCAAGGCCTGTAGACCACTGACCTGATATTTTCCTTACTATATCTGCAAGGATATATATATATATATAATACATATTTATTTATGAGGAAAATGCATAATATATTCTGATATATTCTAGGACTTTAGTAAACACTGTAGGGAATGAAAATTGTAGCAGATTTATATGTTTTGATATGTGCAGGTTATGTTCATAGGTTTTAGATGACATGGATTAGCAGAAAAATACCAATTTGATTGGCAGCAGCAGTTGCATTGTGTAATCCACTCTGTTCATTCATCCTTACTTCTCCTCATCTAAATAATAATGAAGAAATCAGAACATACATGCTGTATTTTAAGGTCAATTTTATCTCTGTAGATAAGATGCTCCGTAAGTCTTTAGAACAAATTTCCAGATTTAGATACATAAAGAATTAAAGAAATTATAATTATTCAGTTTTCACTTTAGAGATGGGTCACATTGCTGATATTGCCTCCTGTTTTTTTTCTTGTTTTCCGTGACTGATTTCTGAATTGATTAAAAGAATATTTGATAGCCGTCTTTTGTTCTGCTACCTCATCCTCTATTCACAGCAACCTGGAGCACTCATTAGTTTCATCAGAGTCCAGAAAGGGCCTTTTGCAGGTTCAGGTGACCTGAACCAAAGCAGTTGTGAGATTTCTTTCCTTACTTTTGATTTAAAGATTGTTTCTTCTGTTGGACCTATGTACTGAAGATAGCATAGATACACAAATGACTGGTGTGAAAGGCACCTCTTTCTCTACTAAAAGCAATAGCAGTTGCTTATATTGTTAGCTCTTAGCTGAAACCAACATCACTATGGGCCATGAAAGGTGGGGATTTATAAGAAAACAAGGTCAGGAAATGTAAGGAGGATGTGTAAAAATGTTCACATTGAAAGGTGAATGCAGAAATATGAATGCATGTATAATTCTTGTCTTGCCTACATCAGATGTATCAGGAAGGATGTTAAGAACTATGCACTAATATTGAATGGCAAGATTCAGTTAAAACATTTTGAAATAATTATTAGAAAAAATATATAAAAATGAAATGCATAGTGAGAAGAGTATAAGGGAAGATTTATACCATAGAGTCACAAATGATTCTATTTGAAAACAAAGGACTATCAAAATTATTCTCTTCTCTGATGTGTTAAAAATCATTATAAGCAATTTAGTTATAAAAGTTGATTTTAATACAAAAAGCAATCACAATTAGGATTGCTCATCTTCCAGTTACAGCCTGGTCCATCTTTAACTTACTTCTTCACACACCAGGCATGAATATTGATTGCTCTCAAAGAATCTTGTAAAAATAGACATCTCACTTTCACACAGTGACAATTTTAGTTGGATTCGCCTCACATATCTTCCAAAATTAAATTAGTGTAAGTGTAAAACAATGAGACTGCTTTCATTTATGGTTTATGAAATAAGTCCTGTGTCTTTTTAATTATATATAAATATCCACATATCTATATCACGTGTGTAAAAGGGATGACAGAAGAGTAGCAGAGCCAGAAACAGTGTAAGGAAATCTAAGCAGGAAAAACCTTTTCCAAGACACATGACAATTCACTGTGAATATTTCTGGTGCCATAGGCTAAATCTGAATAGTCTGGTTCAAAGAAGATGTAAATGTAAAAGAATGATTTATGTGGCTGTGATATTTGATGCTTTATTCCAAGGCTTAGTCTCATAATTTATATTCCTCTCTGCTTTAATAGGATATTTTTACTATGATTAAAAGCATCTGTTAATTCCAAAATTCTTAGATTAGATTCTCCAATTTTCCTTAGCATAAGATTGCAATGTATATAATTCATCAGCCTGTATTTCCTGGACCAATTTATATAACTCCAACTTCAGCTTATTTTTTGAATCTCCTGACCACTGAACTTGAGAATTAGTGACTCCAGAAACCAAGAAATAAGATCTGAACATCATGCAATTATACTTCTTCTCATTCATTCATTTGTTCATTTCTTCCCTCATTTTTTTCATTCCTCTTCCCTTTCCACATCAAGGCGAATGTTGTATTTTGTCCCTAGGCCTAATACTCTGTAGATAACTGATGCCTAACTCCGTGTGCAGAGGGGTTGAAGGGATAGTGATGCAGCTGACTGGCCACCTCTGGGCACTCACAAGGCAGGAGAGATTCTCGAGGTACATTTGGTGGCTCTCTGGACCACCTGCCTTTCTTCATGAGTCTAGAGTGTTCAGGTTGGTCAGTTCTCCAGCAATTCCATGCCAAGTTCTGCATCAGTTTTCCTTCCTACTGCCTCGTTCTAAGAACTGGCTGGCATACAAGGTCTGCAATCAGAATCTGCCTGGTGTGTGATCTTTAGTACTTATCATTAATGTAGTATTAAAATTTTAGACATCTGTATCTATTAGGGACAACACAGGCATGCATTCTTTCAAATATCTCATGTATTATCCATTTTCATTAAAGAATTGCCAATCAAGAAGGATTATAATAATATATATTTGGACTCTAATTTTGAGGGTACTCAGTTAAATCAGTCTTTTCAAATACTTAAAGCCCATAACTCTTCCAAGACTGGGTCATCTGTCATGGAGATAGCAAAAGAAAATGGAATGTCTGCCTGTAGGAAGTCTAAACCTGCACCTGAAGGGGACTGTGGATTTTTACATGTCGTTCCCTTCTACCTGTAACTTGGGGTTTTAATTGTGTTAATAGTAGAAACATGATGTTCTAGATTTTTAAAACATTTACTTTTCAGAAAAGAGGGAATTTCTTTTTTAAAGAAATTCATTATTTTTAATATAATGTTAATAAAGATATACAATACATAGCTTAATTTAATTTTTTCTGTGATTTTTTTTTTGTTCTACTCTTTTACTGGTAAGTCTTTCCCTTATATCACTCAATATGACACTTTTAAAATAACAGCTCCCTATTACTATGAACAGATTGAAATTCAGATGTTTATTGACCCTTATATCATGATTTTATATAGCCTTTCTGCTTCAGAACTTTATACCTGACTACCTACAATTGTGTACTGTTGTGTAAGTTACCTCATAAGATATATATTTCAGCAACATGTGCTACTCTGGATCTTGTTTTATTTAGAGGAATCTGTAGCAGCTTTCTATGAAAACTGTGTTTAATGGAATTTTTTTTGTTGTTGCTTAGGTATTCTTTCTGTCTACCAAACATTTACTTGTAATAATAGCATACCACTTTCTTCTGTTCTTTTTCTACCTTTATGGATAGAGTGCATGATTAAACAGCATAATTCAGTTTTTAATCTGTCTTTTATGATAGTTATTTGGTAAAAGAATCACATATTATGTCATAAAGTGACTGAATATATGGTGTATTAGATTAAAAACCACGTTTACGTGCACTCTGCAGTTGTAATGAGAGTCCATTTTGTAGTCATAAAAATTATTTAAGTTCATGTTGACAAACCAAAGGTGACTTAACTGTATTCAGAATTTTAAAACTATTGCAAGTATTATTAATATCTAACTTTTAGATGATCCCGTCTACTTGCTTAATTTGAGAAAAAAATAATCTGGCTTTTTATTTTAACATTTAACAGCTTATTTTTGCATGTACTTGGAAAGTAATTTTAGATTTATTGGAATTTCATTATGCATAGTCTTTTAATATCCATACAATATTTTGTTGAATTATTTTGTAATTTTCAAAAGAAATATCATTGAAATACTTGCTTTTAAAAACAAGACACACAAGCCAATGTGCAATAGAAGACTGCATATTCTAGGAAAAATAAGAAAGAATCAGCAAATACTTTTGGGGTGCCTCTAAGCATTTAGCCTTGAGTGAATTACTCTGCACAATACCATGGTCTCCACTGGCTGCCCTGAAATCTTAGCGTAGTTAGCTTGACCATTATTATCCTGTGTTAGATATTGACCTATATCTGCACCTCTTCCTTTTACCCTCCTATTAAAAATTCCTCACTCATCTCCTTTTTAATCATTGATTCTTCACCGTATTCACTCACAATATTTATATTTGGTTCAGTATGTGTTTTAAACTTGATGCTTGAGGAAAAAGAAAACATTGCAGTTAAGTGCAAGGGCCGTGTGTTCGTGTGCGTAGTAAGTCACTTTGTGCACATAGTAAGTTGTTTCATGCGTATGTGCTAAGTCACTTCAGCCATGTGCCACTCTTTGTGACCCTATGGACTGTAGCCCGCTAAGTTCCTCTGTCCATGGAGGATTTTCCAGGTAAAGATACTGGAGTTGGTTTCCAAGCCCTTCCCAGAGGATTATCCTGACCTAGGGATTGAACCTGAGTCTCTGTCTCCTGCTTTGGCAGGCAGGCTCTTTTCCACTAGTGCCACCTGGGAAGCCCTGGGAAGCATGAACCATGTAATTAGATAAATCTACCTTTGTATGAATGCTGCTTCACCCCTTATTATCTGTGGGACCATAAGCACACCTATTGTTTCCGAGCCTCAGTTTATTCATAAAGTAGGAATGAACACATACTCCATAGGAAGACTGCTATGATCATTGTTGCATGATAATTACATGGGATAACAATTATGGTTTGTGGGTTCCTCTGGGCTGCAGTCCATGGGGTCGCTGCAAGTTGGACACGACTGAGCGACTTCACTTTCACTTTTCCCTTTCATGCATTGGAGAAGAAAATGGCAACCCACTCCAGTGTTCTTGCCTGGGGAATCCCAGGGAGGGGGGAGCCTGATGGGCTGCCGTCTATAGGGTCGCACAGAGTCAGACACAACTGAAGGGACTTAGCAGCAGCAGCAGCTACTAATCCAAATGCATTTTAAGAGTGGAGTACATGGTGACTTGGCACCACTGCATGTGTAAATCAGTAAATTCCTATCTTTCTGTGATGTAACATTCTCACACACCCTTTGCCACATGCATTGGTAGTTCCCGTGCATACCATGGATAATACTAAATTTAATAACTGCCTGCTATTGCTAAGTCACTTCAGTCAGCCCAAGAGAAGAATTATATTTGTAGTATAATTTATTTGGCAAATAGTAGTAATGTTGCAACATGTGTAGTTAGGGTTTGGAGGATTTAAAATACGTTGTTACCATTTCTGGGAAGTAGAGAAACCTTGTAGGGAGCAAACTAAAGTTTTCTGATGATTTGTGTAGGCTTAATACAATCAGTGAAGTAAATAAGGCACTGAGTCATAACTACATGGACTTCAGTTGTAGAGAGGCATAGTGTTGTGGAAGAATGACATGTGTGAAGGTCAAATATAAAAATGAATTCAAGGAAAACTTGAGACTTCAATAGATGCATCATATCTGATATTTTGCATTTATTTCTAACATGATTGTTTAAAAGGTTATCTTTCTATGTTTTTTACTTTTTTATTTCAATATGGGCAGATATCAACTCTAAAAACTTGATCATAGGTTTCTTTGAATTTCCAGTGTTTTCGTCAATAACACATCAGTTCAGTTCAGTTCAGTCGCTCAGTCATGTCCGACCCTTTGCGACCCCATGAATCGCAGCACACCAGGCCTCCCTGTCCATCACCAACTCCCGGAGATTACCCAGACTCGATCCATCGAGTCAGTGATGCTATCCAGCCATCTCATCCTCTGTCGTCCCCTTCTCCTCCTGCCCCCAATCCCTCCCAGCATCAGAGTCTTTTCCAGTGAGTCAACTCTTCGCATGAGGTGGCCAGAGTACTGGAGTTTCAGCTTTAGCATCATTCCTTCCAAAGAAATCCCAGTGTTGATCTCCTTCAGAATGGACTGGTTGGATCTCCTTGCAGTCCAAGGGACTCTCAAGAGTCTTCTCCAACACCACAGTTCAAAAGCATCAATTCTTCAGTGCTCAGCCTTCTTCAGAGTCCAACTCTCACATCCATACCTGACTACTGGAAAAACCATAGCCTTGACTAGACGGACCTTTGTTGGCAAAGTAATGTCTCTGCTTTTGAATATGCTATGTAGGTTGATCATAACTTTCCTTCCAAGGAGTAAGTGTCTTTTAATTTCATGGCTGCAATCACCATCTGCAGTGATTTTGGAGCCCCCCAAAATAAAGTCTGACACTGTTTCCCATAGTATCATGTTATTTTCTCAGAAATCCATGCCTCATTTCAAGACATATTTGCCTTTTGGTCTCTGATAGACTATTATGATAGTAAGAATGGCTAGGGCTTCCCTTGTAGCTTGGTTGGTGAAGAATCTGCCTGCAATGCTGGAGACTCAAATTCGATTCCTGGGTAGGGAAGATAGATACCCTGGAGAAGGAAATGGCAACCTACTCCACTGTTCTTGCCTGGAGAACCCCACAAACAGAGGAGCCTGGCAGGCTATAGTCCATGGGGTTGCAAGATTCAGACATGACTGAGCGACTAAACCACCATCAGGAATGGCTAAGCTCATTCCTTAAAGCTGTATTTTCTAACATAAAAAAGACTTAAAACCTAGAAAATACATAAAATATCTATTATATATGAGGATTGTTTCAAAGTAAAAAGCAAATTTTTTATCAGAATGTTTATTTGGGGGGAGGGTGCTGTTCTACAAATAAAGTCAGATGTGATCTTTTCATAGAAAATGTTTTTGAATAGAATAACCAGTAACAGTTTTTGTATTTTAGTTTTGAATTTACACTTACATAAAATCAAACATAATATGTTGAGGTGGTCCTGTGTGCTTATTCGAGTTATTGAAAATGAGCACAAGGTAAATAGCTCTGGTGACAGAAAGTTATTTGGAGATTAAAACAGAGGTGCACATACTTATTGGACACGGAGAAAGAAACTGACACATCAGCCTCATTCTATGGGCTCCCAAATGCTGTTCTTATTGTTTTATATTAATTTGTCAACAGTATTTATAATGTTTGAAATTTTTTAGTTCATTCTTTTATTGTTTGAATTTCTAGGCATTTTTGCCCCCATTTAAAGAAGTTTTATATCTATATTAACTCATCATGTATATATTAATATATGTATTATATGTATGCATTTATATATACCCATGTATAGAAATTCATGTTTATATTAAAATATATATTATATAGCATATATGTCATATATATGTGTGTGTGTATATATATATATCATATCTATTATACTTATCTGTCTACCTTTCTCAAAAGAAGTTCATCAAGCATTTCTTTCTTTTGGTAATCCTTCCAAAGTTGATTCATGCTTCTCATGGGTAATTTTAACTCCCTATTTACTATATCTGTTACAGTGGAACAAGGCTGGTTTGTTGTTAAACCACTGTCATTCATTATCCAAAATTTAAGCCAAGGCTCCATGAGAGCACAGATGAATCATTAGTTTACACTTCCTTTCCTCAGAAATTACTTAAACCGTAAATATGAGAAGAAGAGACCAACTGGAAGAAAACTATGAATCACCAAGAATAATTCATGATTCTTTCAAAAATGAAAATGATTGTTTACTTATTTGTAAGATACTTTTAATGCACTGACTCTACACTGTATTAGAAATTTATACAGATGAATGAGATAAATTTATCTCAAGCAACCAAGAACTTTATGTTTTAAAGAAAGATATACAAAAATAGCTAAAGAAGCAAACAATGTTTTTTTAAATAGAGGAGGCTGACAGCAAAATAACTGATACTATGATAAAAATAGCAGGTAGGTTGTGTGTGTGTATGTGTGTGCAACGTAAAGCCAGGAGTTCATTTTTTTATGCAGTGATTGTGGAAAATGCAAAAAGGGACATTTTTGCTAAGATTTGAAGTTGCAAAATAGCCAGCCATGCAAAGATAAGAGGAAATAGTATTGCAGGCAATAGCAATGAAAAAACCATTTGCAGGTATGGTTTGCTTCATGTGTTTGAGGGAATTAGATTACCTTTTGAATACTCAAGCTTTTATTCTATTGTTTTGCAAATGTTTATTTCTATCAAACCAACCAGTGAAGTTGCTCAGTTGTGTCAGACTCTTTGTGACCCGATGGACTGTAGCCTACCAGGCTCCTCCATCCATGGAATTTTCCAGGCAAGAGTACTAGAGTGGGTTGCCATTTCCTTGTACAGGGGATCTTCCTGACCCAGGGATTGAACCCGAGTCTCCCGCATTACAGGCAGTTGCTTTACCGTCTGAGCCATCAGTGAGGTCATTATTTACTGGGTAGCAATATTATTTATTAATTTGTTACCCAAATCTGCTTCAGTTTTCCAACTTGGGAATGAGTATTGTGTTCTAAAAAAAAATTCTGATGGTTCTGCAGATTCTCACTGACATCTGTGGCATGGAAGGCAATGTTATTTATGAATCCCTTTTGGATTTGAGATTCACCTGTTTGTAACTGACTTTGAATATAGGTATGAGAACATTTGGGCTATTAATACAAGTGTTCTTTTTAGGAAAAAGAAATAAAATTAATCATGGAAAAAAGAATTTTACCCCGTTTTCTTGGTCTTTTAATACAGAGTAACACAGAGAGATACATTAACATCTAAAACTAGGGAAGAAACATCATTTTGTGGCTTTTATATCTGCTGTATACTCTTGACAAAAGAGCCTCTTTTGAAAGCCCAAGAATGAGAATTGTCATTTATTTATATCTCATTATATCCCATGAGCTGTTAAAAGTGCTTCCCCCCACCATGTAATTTGTACAGTGCTTTATAAACTAAAAGGCAGTATAAGTTATTCTTATAAGCTTTTTATAGATGAGGAAAATGACATAGAGCTGTAGCCTATCAGGCTTCTCCGTCCATGGGATTTTCCAGGCAAGAGTGCTGGAGTGGATTGCCATTGCCTTCTCCAGGTGATCTTCCCGACCCAGGGATCAAACTCGGGTCTCCCACATTGCAGGCAGACGCTTTACCGTCTGAGCCACCAGGGAAGCCCTATAAACTAAAAGGCAGTATAAGTTATTCTTATGAGCTTTTTGTAGATGAGGAAAATGACATAGAGCTAGGTTGGCTAACTAGTCCCAGCTGAAACCTTTAAAATAGTTCCTGGAATACTCTGGTATTTCAGAATGCTAACTACGAGTCCCAGACATACATCAGTTGCAGGAGGAGAGTGGGCTCAAGGTGTTTATTTTCCTCTCCTCTGTGACATCTGTTTGAGCTGGGAGTTTCTCTCACACAAAAGTCATGCTTTCCTAAAGGCAGCCTGCTCTTCACTACTCTTCTTTAGAACTCCACAAATTCCTCTCTTCTCTATCCTTTGAGCCTGGTTGCCACCTCACTGCGACTACCTCTGAATTCTTGTACTACCCCTCATTTTTCTGTCATGTCCCATTCAAATCTGTGTAATTCGCGCATTTGAAAAAGAAATTGTTCTCAAATTATCCTGTTTTGAGCTTGCCATTGTTTCCTATTGGGATTTTAGCTGCTATCAGTATTAACTACTATACTCAGCTGCCTACATGGAAAAGCTCATCTTAGCGCATTCTTAGTGAGTTGATGACTTGTCTAATCTAATCAGTAAGTGTTATCTGTTGGAATGTAGTATTTACACTAATGCATGCATATCATATTGCAAAACTTAGAAAGAACACCTCACACAAGTCTTTGTCTTCTGTCTTTTACAAGATGATGAAATCTTCAGATTCATTGGTATTTGAGGTACATCAAAGGCTGACTTGATGTTAGAGATGCTTCTGAGGCAGCATCCCTACAGAAAGGCACGAGGTCTGACCAGAAACAGGACTGATCTCCAAATGGCCACCCCATAGCGTAGTTGAATGACTTCTCTTGAAGAACAGATAATTATTTTTACTTAATATTACAAATGGAATGAATTTGGTGAAAACTAATGTTCCATTTGTATATTTTACATATCTCTTTGAAAATCCTCTAGTTTAGGGAAGTTGATGAATCGATGTTCATAATTTTTTAAATATTTTACTCCATTTCCTATGGGGAGAATGTCCTTTTTCTTTCTTTTATTCCATTCTATGTAGGAGTGCTTTACTGTACAAACTGGACTCTTTAGTACCTTGCTGCAGAAATAAAAACCACACATTTTATTGTTGGACAAATTGCACAGCCAAGAATTTTGTTACCTAGTAACTTATAAAGAGTCATAAGGAGAAAGTAACAAGTTACAAAGGAACTGTTTTGCATTTTATCTCTTTTATTTCCTAGATCCACAGTTTAATAGATACTAATGAACAACAAGTGGCCAAGCAGCAGGCAGCAGAGAAAGAGGAAACATAGGAAAGGTCCATAAAAGCATGACCAACATTGTAACTTTATTCCTTCCTTCATCCAACATTATTCAGCACCCAATTAAAATATAGTAAAGCAGAATTAGTGAAAAAATGTTATGTAACTTAGGGGCCCTATGCATTTTTAAAGATTTAAAACACTAAGAAAGAATAAATGTATGTGTACAGATAACATAATTGCTAGGCAGTGGTTTCTTGAGGAACAAAATACAAAGTTCAGTAGAAAATGAGATGATTTACAGCCTAGGGATGGTGAGTGAAGGGACAAAGTAAAGAAAAAATAAAGAGGAAAAATGTCTCTGCTCTGAAAGAAGCCATGTCTTCTGCTCTGAGAGAAAAGATCTAATCAAAGAAGCAGCCATTTCAAAAATACGTCTTTGTGACTGTGAAAAATGTCATCTCTGATGAGCCTGGACCGAGAATGGAAACAACAGGCCCCAAGGACAGAAAAGTAACTTTTCTGTCAATGTCTTTCTCATTCCCAGCTTCAAGATCATGCCTTTCCAAAACCAGTGGTAGAATAGTGAACTCAGCATGGAGAAAATCATGATTCAGGAAGTAAAATTAGGCATGAATAAAGACATTAATAATGACATCAGCCTTCATATAGCAAAGCCTTAGTGGTTTTTTTTTTTTGTTGTTGTTATGCAGCAAAAGTACTGAAAGTGATTTGAGTTCAAAGATGAAGCTTCAAAGGCACAGTGCCTCCACTGTGTTTTAAGAGCAAGTGATATTTTTACAATAATTATTCCATATCTGTGGAAGAGTAATTGCTTTTCATGTTAAAGAGATAAGCCACTAAGTTGTATAATACAAAAGTGTTATGCATATGCTTTAACTAATGCTTTCAAAGGATTTTTACTACCCACTTGGCATTGTATGCTATAACTCAGTGTCACGGCACTGTGCTCGTCCATGAAAACATGAATTGTTTCCTAACCTAGTTGGACAAAAGTAGATAAAGATATCCTGTTTAGGGGTTCTTTTATATACATACTTTGCAGTCACTTTTTTTTTCTTTTTTCTTCAAGTTATTAGTCAATGATGTCAATAAATTAAAATAATTTATAGGTCAGATTATCCAAGTAAACAACAAGGGGTCTTTATTTGAATAAAAAATTCTCTGCCATCTGTGAAAATCAACATTCACTGTGTGTTAATTATTGGTTAACTTATTATTCCACCTGAGTAAATATTATGAAGAGTTTATAATTAAAAAATAATATAATATTTGCTGAAAGAAATATCCAGAGACATCAATATGATTTCTAGCCTCAGACATCTTACGGTTAGCAGGTAACACACATAAATAACATTAACATCAGTTCAGTTCAGTCGCTCAGTCGTATCCGACTCTTTGTGACCCCATGAATCACAGCACGCCAGGCCTCCCTGTTCATCACCAACTCCCGGAGTTCACCCAAACTCATGTCCATCGAGTCAGTGATGCCAATGAGCCATCTCATCCTCTGCCGTCCCCTTCTCCTCCTGCCCCTAATCCCTCCTAGCATCAGGATGTTTTCCAATAAGTCAACTATTCGCATGAGGTGGCCAAAGTACTGGAGTTTCAGCTTTAGCATCATTCCTTCCAAAGAAATCCCAGGGCTGATCTCCTTCAGAATGGACTGGTTGGATCTCCTTGCAGTCCAAGGAAATCTCAAGAGTCTTCTCAACACCACAGTTCAAAAGCATCAATTCTTCGGCGCTCAGCTTTCTTCACAGTCCAACTCTCACATCCATACATGATGGCTGGAAAAACCATAGCCTTGACTGGACTGACCTTTGTTGGCAAAGTAATGTCTCTGCTTTTGAATATGCTGTCTAGGTTGGTCATAACTTTTCTTCCAAGGAGTAAGCGTCTTTTAATTTCATGGCTGCAATCACCATCTGCAGTGATTTTGGAGCCCCCCAAAATAAAGTCTGCCACTGTTTCCACTGTTGCCCCATCTATTTCCCATGAAGTGATGGGACTGGATGCCATGATCTTTGTTTTCTGAATGTTGAGCTTTAAGCCAGCTTTTTCACTCTCCTCTTTTACTTTTATCAAGAGGCTTTTTAGTTTCTCTTCACGTTCTCCCATAACAGTGGTGTCATCTGCATATCTGAAGTTATTGATATATCTTCTGGCAATCTTGATTCCAGCTTGTGCTTCTTCCAGTCCGGCGTTTCTCATGATGTAATCTGCATACAAGTTAACTAAGCAGGGTGACAATATACAACCTTGATGTACTCCTTTTCCTATTTGGAACCAGTCTGTTGGTCCATGTCCAGTTCTAACTGTTGCTTCCTGACCTGCATATAGGTTTCTCAAGAGGCAGGTGAGGTGGTCTGGTATTCCCATCTCTTTCAGAATTGTCCACAGTTTATTGTGATCCACACAGTCAAAGGCTTTGGCATAGTCAGTAAAGCAGAATTAGATGTTTTTTCTGGAACTCCCTTGGTTTTTCCATCATCCAGCAGATGTTGGCAGTTTGATCTCTGGTTCCTCTGCCTTTTCTAAAACCAGCTTGAACATCTGGAAGTTCACGGTTCATGTATTGCTGAAGCCTGGCTTGGAGAATTTTGAGCATTACTTTACTAGTGTGTGAGATGAGTGCAATTGTGTGGTAGTTTGAGCATTCTTTGGCATTGCCTTTAGGATTGGAATGAAAACTGACCTTTTCCAGTCTGTGGCCAATGCTGAGTTGTCCAAATTTGCTGGCATATTGAGTACAGCACTTTGACAGCATCATCTTTCAGGATTTGAAAGAGCTGAACTGGAATTCCATCACCTCCACTAGCTTTGTTTGTAGTGATGCTTTCTAAGGCCCACTTGACTTCACATTCCAGGGTGTCTGGCTCTGGATGAGTGATCACACCATTGTAATTTTCTGGGTTGTGAAGATCTTCTTTGTAGAGTTCTTCTGTATTCTTGCCACCTCTTCTTAATATCTTCTGCTTCCGTTAGGTCGATACCATTTCTGTCCTTTATCGAGCCCATCTTTGCATGAAATGTTCCTGTGGTATCTCTGATTTTCTTAAAGAGATCTCTAGTCTTTCCCATTCTGTTGTTTTCCTCTATTTCTTTGCATTGATTGCTGAGTAAGGCTTTCTTATCTCTCCTTGTTATTCTTTGAAACTCTGCATTCAGATGCCTGTATCTTTCCTTTTCTCGTTTGCTTTTTGCCTCTCTTCTTTTCACAGCTATTTGTAAGGCCTCCCCAGACAGCCATTTTGCTTTTTTGTATTTCTTTTCTTTGGGGATGGTCTTGATCCCTGCCTCCTGTACAATGTCACGAACCTCCATCCAGAAGGAATGAAGGAATGGAGCCAAAGCAAAAACAATACCCAGTTGTGAATGTGACTGGTGATAGAAGCAAGGTCTGATGCTGTAAAGAGCAATATTGCATAGGAACCTGGAATGTTAGGTCCATGAATGAAGGCAAATTGGAAGTGGTCAAACAGGAGATGGCAAGAGTGAACATTGACATTCTAGGAATCAGCGAACTAAATAATTAAACATTAACATAGATATAAGAAATTGTGAAACAAAATGTAATAAATTATAAAGTTCTCAGTAGGAGTAAAATGTAGTGTTATAAGATTGCTAGGAGTGCTGATCTTAGTTCTATACTTTTACTTTCTTCTTCATCCAAAGCCAGAAATAATTTTGTGTTCCTTCCATGTTCAGTGTGACCCCAGTATTTGGTACCAGATATAACAGTACATTTGATGTAATTTGCCATCATGTAAATTGTGTTGCCAACCTTGCTATGCTGCTAACCTATGTTCATTCATTCAATTAGTTCAACAAATATTTATTGAATGCCTACTCTGAGCTAGAAATTATTCCAGAAGCTCTTCATATAGTAGGAAAAACAAATATCCTGCTGTCTTAGACTATGTGTTCTAGATGAAAGAGCAATACATTTTATACACAATTTTAGGTTGAAGCACTGTTATGAAAAATGTTAAAAATGAAAAAGCTTAAAAGGGATGGAGATGATGAAGTTGGGGATATCATTTTAAAGGGAACAGCCAGAGAAATTCTTCTGGGATGATTTTGAGCAGAGACCTGAAAGATGATAGGGGACAGGTGATGTGGATATCACATGGATATACACATGGCAGAGTCTACATAAGCTGTGGTGATATCAGCAACTTGAATTTGTCTGTCTTCTCAGAACTGTGTTAATACTTGATTTCCATTAATTGAGAACCTATTTTATTTTTGTTACTACCAATAAATGTTCTGGCTTGTACCTGTAGTCACTTACATCTTCAAGCCCTGCAGCTTGTTCTTTTTTTTAAATTTATTTATTTTTTTTATTTTTTTTTATTTTTAGTTTTTTATTTTTTACATTTTAAAATCTTTAATTCTTACATGCATTCCCAAACATGAACCCCCCTCCCACCTCCCTCCCCATAACATCTTTCTGGGTCATCCCCATGCACCAGCACCAAGCATGCTGCATCCTGCGTCAGACATAGACTGGCGATTCAATTCACATGATAGTATACATGTTAGAATGTCATTCTCCCAAATCATCCCACCCTCTCCCTCTCCCTCTGAGTCCAAAAGTCCGTTATACACATCTGTGTCTCTTTCCCTGTCTTGCATACAGGGTCGTCATTGCCATCTTCCTAAATTCCATATATATGTGTTAGTATACTGTATTGGTGTTTTTCTTTCTGGCTTACTTCACTCTGTATAATCGGCTCCAGTTTCATCCATCTCATCAGAACTGATTCAAATGAATTCTTTTTAACCGCTGAGTAATACTCCATTGTGTATATGTACCACAGCTTTCTTATCCATTCATCTGCTGATGGACATCTAGGTTGTTTCCATGTCCTGGCTATTATAAACAGTGCTGCGATGAACATTGAGAACTACCTTATGACCCAGCAATCCCACTTCTGGGCATACACACCGAGGAAACCAGAATTGAAAGCTTGTTCTTTACAAATATATTTTATACATTGAAATCCTCATTTGAACTTCAATCCTATGATTGTTACCCAGCCACCTATTTCTGTACCTTACAGATGCAGCCTGTCTGACTTGGTATTGTAGTATGTAGAAACCCTGTCAGTAGGCTTGTGAAGAGTCAGTGTACCTGTTGGTTACTTAAGCATAATCTCTTTACTGTCAAGTTTGTGTGTAGTATCGCTATTATCTGCTAACATAATTTGAATAAGCTCTGTCCACTGTACTAAGCTGTTCAAATAGATCTTCTTCCATGATTGCACAGTCTTAGCTGGATCCGTGTTTACACTCCCCTGCCCCCTGCAATTGAACTACATTTTCCAGTTTCCCTGGTAGTTGTATAGAAGATCCGTAGAATATGAGTGAAAGGATGAACAATTTTTAAGTCATTTCCAACTTAAAAACAAGTTATTTGCCCTCGGCTAATACTTCTCCCCTTTCAATGAACTGGCATACTCCCGTGTCTTGTGACTCTGGTTTCACCAAGAAGATAAGGATCTAAATGCTAGTGGGTTTCCGAGCAATGGGACAGAAGGAACCTGGCTCTCCTATAGGTGACTGCTGTATATGAGAGTCATCCTCCATCTTATTTGTGTGATCAGTTGTGTCTAGCTCTTGCGACCCTGTGTACTGTAACCTACCAGGCCCCTCTGTCCATGGGGTTTCCCAGGCAGGAATATTGGAGTGGGTTGATTTTTTTAAACCTACCTTATTTGAGTTGTTTTTGTTCCAGTAGGTCAAAACTTAGTGTTTAACTGTTGCATGTATCTCTGTATACTATATATGACACAGTTATCCCACTGCTCCTACTCTGCTAGTGAGGATAATTTTGAGCACCCAGATACTCCATTTCTGATTTTCCCATCACAACTGTGGGCTGCTTCCTTTTGCTACTGCTGCTTCTGCTTCTCCTCTTCATCCTCCAACAGATATATTGAGGTATAATTTACATACCATAAAATCCATCTGTTTAATATGACAATTCAATTATTATTCATAAATTCAAAGAGTTGTACACGCATTGCCAAAATCCAGGGTTTAGAACATTAGCATCACCAACAAAATCTATCATGCCCATTTGTAATCAATCCCCATTCCCACAGCAGCCCCAGCCAACCACAAATCTGTTTCTATGGATTTATTGCTTCCAGACATTTGATATAAATGAAATTAGACAATATGTAGTCTATGTGTCTGGTATCTTTCACTTAGAAGGAGTTTGTGATGTTCATCATGTTGTAACATGTATCAAGAACATCTAATGGTAAGCAATGTTCCATTGTAGAGAAATATTGCATTTTTTTACATTCAAAGTTTAAGAGACTGGATTATTTCCACTTTTTGATTATTTTAAAAAATGCTGCTATGGATGTTTATGTGAAGGCCATTGTGAGGACATATATATTTTGTCTTAATCTGCTTGGGCTGCTATAACAAAATAACACAGACTCAGTTCAGTTCAGTTGCTCAGTCGTGTTCGACTCTTTGTGACCCCATGAATCTCAGCACTCCAGGCCTCCCTGTCGTCACCATCTCCCAGAGTTCACTCAGACTCACTTCCATCGAGTCAGTGATGCCATTCAGCCATCTCATCCTCTGTCGTCCCCTTCTCCTCCTGCCCCCAATCCCTCCCAGCATCAAAGTCTTTTCCAGTGAGTCAACTCTCTGCGTGAGGTGGCCAAAGTACTGGAGTTTCAGCTTTAGCATCATCCTTCCAAAGAAATCCCAGGGCTGATCTCCTTCCGAATGGACTGGTTGGATCTCCTTGCAGTCCAAGGGACTCTCAAGAGTCTTCTCCAACACCACAGTTCAAAAGCATCAATTCTTTGGTGCTCAGCCTTCTTCAGAGTCCAACTCTCACATCCATACATGACCACAGGAAAAAACATAGCCTTGACTAGACGGACCTTAGTTGGCAAAGTAATGTCTCTGCTTTTGAATATGCTATCTAGGTTGGTCATAACTTTTCTTCCAAGGAGTAAGCGTCTTTTAATTTCATGGCTGCAGTCACCATCTGCAGTGATTTTGGAGCCCCCCAAAATAAAGTCTGACAGTTTCCACTGTTGCCCCATCTATTTCCCATGAAGTGATGGGACCGGATGCCATGATCTTTGTTTTCTGAATGTTGAGCTTTAAGCCAACTTTTTCACCCTCCTCTTTCACTTTTTAGTTCCTCAGACTAGGTTGCCTTAAACAATGTTTTTTTTTTTTTTCCCCACAATTCTTATGAAAGATAAGAATAAAGATATCAGGAGATTTGGTGTCTGATGAGAGCTGTCTTGGGTTGCTGCCTTCTTCCTGTGTGCCCTCATGTCCTATTCTTTGTATGTGCATGGAAGGAGGGTAAAAAAGCAGTCATTGGTGTCTCTTCCTTTACAGACACTAATCCTTTCAGATCAGGTGCAAACCTGGTGGCCTCATTTAACCTTAATTACATTCTTAGAGTCCCCATCTCAAAACATAGCCACAGTGAGGGTTGTGGGCTATAATACTCAAATTTTGAAGGGATAGAAACATTCAAAGTTCATAACATTTTTCTTGGGAAGATATCTTGAAAGGGGACAGCTCATTCATGTGGTAAAGTGTAACTTCTTAAGTAATTTCACAACTGTTTTCCAGAGTATGTACATTCCCCCTAGCAGTATTTGAGGATTCTAGTTTCTTCATATCCTTGTCAATTTTGTGAAACATAAAAACTGGTATCTAATTAAGATTTTCATTTGTGTTTATCTGATGATTAAGGATACTGAGTATCTTTTCCTGTGCTTGCTGGCCATGTTTGTATTTTTTGATAGTTTTTTCACATTCTATATTTGTTTAATTAGATTAAATATTCTTTATGTATATTCTTTATGTATACTTTATGAAAGTTCTTTATCAGATATATGGTTTGCAGATACTTTCACCCAGTCTTTCCCCACCCCCCCCATCTTAATGGTACTTTTTGAAGTGCAAATTTTAATTTGTTGAAATTCAGTTTATCAGTTTTTTCTTTTAAGTATCTTTCTTTTGCATTACATCTAAGAACTCTCTGAATAATTCAAGGTCACTGTGATTTTTCCTGCTCTCTTCTTAAAATTTATATATTTAGTTCCTTATATTTAGATCTAGAAGCTGTTTCATGTTTGTATTTCAGTGTGGTGTAAGACAGTATTTTGGCATGTGAATATACAGTTTGCCTACTCTGTTTCAAAGGAAGATTATCCTTTCCCTCGCTAAATATATTTGGCCCCTTTGTTGACAATCAGTTGACCATAAACAGATGTGTTTATTTCTGAACGTTTACTCCTGTTTGTTAGATCTGTGTGCCTGTCATTATGCCAGTAACATATTGGAGATTTACAATAAGTTTTAAAATCAAATATGTTCTTTTCCTTTTTTTTCAAACTTATATATGACTCTTGCATTCTTCTCATTTTGTATAAATAATAGGATTAGCTTTCAGTTTCTTCAGAACGGCTTTCTGGAAAATTGACAAGGATTGTGTTGAATGCATAAGTCAGCTTGTAAAGATTGCCATCTTAAGAATATTGAGCCTTCTATTTCATGAACATAGAATGTAGCTCCATTTTTTAGAATGTTATAGTTTTAATACAATAATAATATTTTAAATATTATTTTTTGCTTTTCACTGTGCAAGTTTTGGGCTTCCCTTACACTTTTAATTTCTTCCTTAGGATATTATTCATTTTTATAATACTGTGAATGGAATTATTTCCTGAATTTTATTTTCATTTTGTTTTCATACACACACACACACACACACACACACACACACACACACGCACACACGCCCACACAGGCACATATTGCTATGGGCTTCCCCAGTAGCTCAGCAGTAAAGAATCTGCCTTCAGTGCAGGAAATGCAGTTTTGATCTCTGGGTAGGGAAGATTCCTTGGAGAAGGAAATGGAAACCCACTCCAGTATTCTTGCTTAAGAAATTCCATTGTCAGAGGAGCTGGCGGGCTACAGTCCATGAGGTTGCAAAAGAGTTGGACATGACTTAGCCACTAAACAGCAAACAAAATATTGATATTCTGATCTGGTCACCTGTGGCCTTGGTGAATTCAATAGTTCTAGAAATTTTTTGTATATCCCTTAGGATTTTCTAAAAACAATATCATGTTATGCAAATTAAGAAATCTAATTGTCCCTTTCAAATCTGGATTGCTTTGAAAATTTTATTTATTTTTTCTCCCAATTACACTGTTAGAAACTCTAGTATATAATTTTGAGGGAAGAAGACCTTTCCTGTTTCCAGTCTTAGTTGGAAAATATTTTATCATTCACATTTGAGTATGAGTTAACTGATTATTTTCCATAGAGGTCTTTTATCATGTTAAGGAAATAGATAGGATTTATCAGAGTTAATCAAAGGTCTCCTTGTTAAATTTCTGGCTAGTCATCTGGTTTGGTCTCTGCTTGATCAAATTTGTATTGTTACTTTGTAAGGTATTGACTTTCCTTCATTGATACATAGATTATTATCATTTTCTACGACTCTGAATGATTTTTTCCCCGCATACCACTCTGAATCAAATCCTAAACCCTGTGACATAGAAGCTCTTGATTTTCATGTCTTTCTCTACTTGCTGGAACTGCCTTTCTAATGGACCTGAGGAGTGGGGTTGAAGATAAGGATAAAATGCCATGGACTTACTCCTCTTAGATAATGTTCTGTAGGTTTGTTTGTTTTTTGAATAAGTGATTTTCAGTTTATTGTATGCTTTTGGTTAAATTTAAGAACGCTGAAAAAGATTTGGTCAGTTTTGCCTAGTTTTATAATTGGTTTGTTGGGGGAGATTTGCTGAGCTTCACACACTATAATTTATGGAGTTCCATATGCCCCTTTTTGTAGTATGGGTAGAGAATATAGATAAGAGGATTAAGATTTTATAGAAGAAGTATTAATATCATTGTAGCTAAACTATGAATGGTAAGAAATATATGAAATTCATTTATTAGGGTAGTTCAGAAGGATTAAATAGTATCAGAAAAGTGGACTCTGGGTAGAAACAACCAATAGTTTAGTTTGTTTGGAACCTTATCTATTTTAATGACCAGGTCAAGTTGACATGGTAAATGAAAATGAGCTAGTAATAGGTTTTAAATATCAAACTAAATTTAATATTTAGGAAGTAGCAAAGAATGAGAAGATTTGAATGGTGGAATGATTATATATAATTTAGCCAGGCTTTGTGACTTGTAGAATCTTAATTCCCCAAGTAGGGTTTGAAACTGTCACCCCTGCAGTTGAAGCAGAGTCCTAACACTGGACCACCAGGAAATTCCCAGGAGTGAATATATATATTATATATGTATATATATATATACATATACACACACACACACACACATTAGGAAAAGAAAACAGCACCCCCCCCCCCAATATATAAACGCTGAACCAGAGGTCAAGAAACTGAAATCAGGGAAACAGTTGGAACTGTTTAAACTGTCCACATGATAGGCAATATGTTCTCAGACTAGGATAACTATAATGGGAAGGGGGAAAAGTGAGCTGCAATGAAACTATGCTGCCAGAAGACTATGGTACCTTATTATAACTCTGGGGCCACTAAAAGGAAAAAATCAAAGAAGATTCCTAGCTTTTGGCCTTTAGAACTAGACAAATAGAAAATTAATAGAAATGAGCATAGAAGGAAAGACGTATAGGGTAAGTGTAAATAGTAGCTAGCACTTACTGAGTCCTTTTTATATTAAGACATAGTTATATGAATTTTACATAAATTAGTTACTCCTTACACAGGCTTTTGCATATATTACAAGAAGAAGGTGGTGAAGTCAGTCAACTTAACCAAAATTAAATAGCTAATAAGTGTCAGAGTTGGAATTTTATCCCTTGTCTGAATATAAGTATCAGAATATGACTGGAAAGTATAAGCAGGGCTCTATAAAGAAAGGATGAGATAATGGTTTTACATCACATTGTTTGGAGGTGAAAGGTAAAGCCAACATGGGATGGAATTACAAAAGAGGAATAGAGGAGAGGAGAGAAATCCATTGACATATTGTTGCAAATACTTATATTTTGTGAGAAAAGGAAATAAAGAAAAAGTTTGAAAGAGAAGCCAGTAGAGATCATTATTCCTGAGGAGAAAATCCTTCTTTGAGAGGTGGTTATCTTAACTGTTACTGAATGTTATTTGGATATGGTCTGTGAAAGAAAGTAAAGTTGCTCAGTTCTGTCCGACTCTTTGTGACCCCTTGGGCTATAACTTACGAGGTTTCTCCATCCATGGAATTTTCCAGGCAAGAGTACTGGAGTGGGTTGCCATTTTCTTCTCCAGGGGATCTTTCCATACCCAGGGATCAAACTTGGGTCTCCTACATTGCAAGCAGATGCTTTTACCCTCTGAGTCCATGGAGTCCAGAGATGAAGGAACCTACTGATTAAAATATGAAGAGACGTTTCTTTATAGTGTTTGTGGTGTTAATGAAAGACTAGTGCAAGCAGTAAGCCGTGAGTGGATGTGAAAGAACAATACCAGTAGAGTCTATTCCAAGTTTGCTGGTGAAGTTATATGTACATGAATAGCTAGAGTGGAGAAGGAAATGGCAACCCACTCCAGTGTTCTTGCCTGGAGAATCCCAGACAGCGGAGCCTGGTGGGCTGCCGTCTATGGGGTCGCACAGAATCGGACACAACTGAAGTGACTTAGCAACAGCAATGAAACATCAAACACGAATACATGGGGGAATTTTGGGGTTGTGTAGGAAAAGATATCAAAGGGGCAGTATTATATTTACTCTATTTGTCTAGTTCTAAAGGCCATTTATAAAAGCAGTTTGGTTTAGAAAGATGTTAAGAAGACTTGATTGAACTATGACCTAAAGTCATATTCATTTGATTGATACAGAGAAGGAAAGTTGAGGAAATTCATGGGAAGTGATTATAATCATCTCAGTAATACTTAAGGCAGTGGAACATTGGGGAAGGGCAGTGGAGTGGAAAAGGTTTGGAAATGCTATTGGGGAACATCTGTTAGGGATGACTGAAAATACTTCTGAGTCATAGTAAAAATCAAACCAAGATTTCATAGGAAGGATCTGTAAGAGAACATAAAACCACCTTCTATATTAGTCTCCAGCAACATTCAGAATCTGTCATCATAATGAAGGTCACCATTTTAAGTAGGATAAGTATTGTTTTATTAGAGTTAGGCATTATCTTCAGAAATTTCTTTTTTTTTTTTTAGATTTTATTTTATTTTATTTTATTTTATTTTATTTTTTTTAATTTTTAGTTTTTTATTTTTTTAATTTTAAAATCTTTAATTCTTACATGCATTCCCAAACATGAACCCCCCTCCCACCTCCCTCCCCAGAACATCTTTCTGGGTCATCCCCATGCACCAGCCCCAAGCATGCTGCATCCTGCGTCAGACATAGACTGGCGATTCAATTCACATGATAGTATACATGTTAGAATGTCATTCTCCCAAATCATCCCACCCTCTCCCTCTCCCTCTGAGTCCAAAAGTCCGTTATACACATCTGTGTCTCTTTCCCTGTCTTGCATACAGGGTCGTCATTGCCATCTTCCTAAATTCCATATATATGTGTTAGTATACTGTATTGGTGTTTTTCTTTCTGGCTTACTTCACTCTGTATAATCGGCTCCAGTTTCATCCATCTCATCAGAACTGATTCAAATGAATTCTTTTTAACGGCTGAGTAATACTCCATTGTGTATATGTACCACAGCTTTCTTATCCATTCATCTGCTGATGGACATCTAGGTTGTTTCCATGTCCTGGCTATTATAAACAGTGCTGCAATGAACATTGGGGTACATGTGTCTCTTTCAATTCTGGTTTCCTCGGTGTGTATGCCCAGAAGTGGGATTGCTGGGTCATAAGGTAGTTCTATTTGCAATTTTTTAAGGAATCTCCACACTGTTCTCCATAGTGGCTGTACTAGTTTGCATTCCCACCAACAGTGTAGGAGGGTTCCCTTTTCTCCACACCCTCTCCAGCATTTATTGCTTGCAGATTTTTGGATCGCAGCCATTCTGACTGGTGTGAAGTGGTACCTCATTGTGGTTTTGATTTGCATTTCTCTAATAATGAGTGATGTTGAGCATCTTTTCATGTGTTTGTTAGCCATCCGTATGTCTTCTTTGGAGAAATGTCTATTTAGTTCTTTGGCCCATTTTTTGATTGGGTCGTTTATTTTTCTGGAGTTGAGCTGCATAAGTTGCTTGTATATTTTTGAGATTAGTTGTTTGTCAGTTGCTTCATTTGCTATTATTTTCTCCCATTCAGATGGCTGTCTTTTCACCTTGCTTATATTTTCCTTTGTTGTGCAGAAGCTTTTAATTTTAATTAGATCCCATTTGTTTATTTTTGCTTTTATTTCCAGCATTCTGGGAGGTGGATCATAGAGGATCCTGCTGTGATTTATGTCTGAGAGTGTTTTGCCTATGTTCTCCTCTAGGAGTTTTATAGTTTCTGATCTTACATTTAGATCTTTAATCCATTTTGAGTTTATTTTTGTGTGCGGTGTTAGAAAGTGATCTAGTTTCATTCTTTTACAAGTGGTTGACCAGTTTTCCCAGCACCACTTGTTAAAGAGATTGTCTTTACTCCATTGTATATTCTTGCCTCCTTTGTCAAAGATAAGGTGTCCATATGTGTGTGGATTTATCTCTGGGCTTTCTATTTTGTTCCATTGATCTTCTGGAGTGAATGAGCCATTAGAAAGGGAAAATAATTTCTTTTGGAATGGGTGCAGTTTCAGCATTTTTGTTTCTGTTTAGTCCACGTGTGAATATTTGAGGAGATCTGAATTTTCTGTAAAAGAGACTGGTAAGAATGAGAAAAAAGTAACCAGCTGAAAATTTTGCCATAATTCTGTTTTTCCCCAGAGATTTTCCAGAGTTTATTTGTTCAGAGTGAACACCAATCTCTTTTAAAAGAGAGGATTTCCTGAGGATGTTTGAGCGGTATCATTAATTCTGTGGTAATTTACAGAGTAGATTATTTAGCTTTTGGTTCTGGGACAATCATTTTCATCATCTAAGTGGTATAGGGGAAAGTGAGTGCAATCTGGAGTCGAAAGCATTAATTTTGTTCCTGACTCTGACTCTTAAGCAATTTCTATGAGTAAGTTTTCCTGAATTGTAAAATGGGGATAAAAAAATATCTAAACCATTTCACAGGTATATTATGAGATTCTAGTAGGTGGTGAATTGAAAAGTCTATATTATCTATTAAGTGATATAATTTATTTTTAAATCCCACAATTATCAGCAACATGCAGACCTACGCTAGCCTGCAGCTGAAGTTTCTGTTTCCTCAAAAAATACTTGGTTAGTTTGAAAATATAAAGTTTAGCACCATTAGGAAGCTTTCGAAAATGAAAAATTAATTGTCTGAGTTAATGTTTAAATAAGCTCTAAAGTGATCTATGAGAAGCTAGTATAATTGTGAAGATTTTAGGCTGATTGTTTAAAAAGAGTAACTTTATAAAAACTTCAATTTAGTAAATATGCATTAGTTTATATACAATGAAGCAATATGTTTAACTGTTGTGTTAAGTAAAATACCTTATTTTCTTTGTATGATTGCAATGTGCTATAATAGCATCTGAATAAAATAAGATATATAAGAGACTCCTCCAACTTATATGAAGCATAGCTATATTATTTACCTAGTTATTGAATTAAGAAAACTACATGTAAACATGGAAGTAAATCCTGAAAGAAAAAGATCTCCATCTATGACCATCCTTCCCATGAGGAGACTTTATTTCAGCAGAATAAGATATGTGCATTCTAGTAGTCTGCGATGGTAGTGGCATGTGTTCATACCAAAATAGTTTGAAGAATAACTTGATTCTGTTCGTGTAAGAAAGATTTTTTTCTTTATTTCTTCTATAATTATCTTGGAGTAATTATCATAGTAAATGCTGTGGCACCACTGACACCCACATAGTCATATTCCTTCTGTTTATGTGAAAGGCAGCACCACTGAGTTAGAACTCAGTTTTTTCCATGAATGCATTATTCAAAAATACCTTATCCATGAACATAACTGAAATTTTATACTGTAGATTTTAAGCTTATAATTTTTGCCAGTGATTTCAAAATAAACTGTGTAAAAGGATGAGAGAATAAATATTTAATAAAGAAAGGTTGGCTCAGAATTATATAACCTAATGTTTACAATATTTTGATTCATATTTGTATTATATTTTATTTCTTTAGACCTAAAGTCCCCACAAAATTTCACTATAGTTGGAATTTCACCATCTTATTAAAAAAGAAAATCATATGTTATAGCATAAATTTCTGGCAAGCATTTGGAAAGCAAGTTGTTTTTGAGCCATATACATCTATGACAAAGTCCTAGATTTAGTACATTTACTTAAAACTGACAATGTGACTCCGTATATTAAAATTTATCATATTGTACAAAGACACAGGCTCAGATCCAGCACTTAAGATCGGTCAGAAACAGATCAAATCCTAGATGTCACATTCTTTACTAGCCATGAACTTGTGAATGTTACCTCTCTGTATAAGCCTCAATATCCCCATCTGTAAGATTAATATAGTAACAACAGACATGACCATTTGAAGTGTAGTATTTAAGAGGAAGGTTTTTATAAAAATTAGAAAAAATCATAAAAGCAAGTAGCATATAATAGCTACTCAAACAATAGCTATGAAAGACCATCGTTCATCATCATAACTTTGACTTGAAGTACTGAAAATAAATGAATCCATGCAGAAATGACCATAAAGTAATAATAGTTAAGTTTTCTATCTCATAGTTAACAAGGCAATATTTTAGAGCCTTAACATTTCTCATAAAGAGAAGCTTACCCTCTATAAAGAAACAGATTTGTATTCATTGTATTTCTGACTTGAACTACAGAAAATAAATGAACCCCTGCACAAATGACCATAAAGTAATAGTTGATTACCAGTTTTTTTTTTTCCTCTAGTAGTAAACAGAGCAGTGTTTCAGAGCTTTACAGTTTCTCCTAAAGAGAGGGTTACTGTCTATAAAGAAGCAAATTAATATTCACCTGACTGTGTGAAGTTTTTCAAGGCATAGTGATACTTAGATTGCTTTTAAAATGACTTTAATATCCAGAGATGGGGTTGGTCTACAGCCTCTTCTCTCAACCCACATATGTACACACATGGAACACATATCCAGTAAAGCTGCTTAGTAAATTTTTCTATGTGAAGCAGCATTGACCTATGATATTCTGAAATTCCAAATGTGTTTTAGATAAATTTTCTTTTTTCCTTAAAATTGTATATGGTAGCAACAACATCAGCAAATCAGCAGAATCACCACATTAACTAACATTAAGTAAATAAAGCATTATTTTATACCAGGTCTTCCTATATACCAGGTCTTATTTGAAATTCTTCATATACATACTAACTTAATCTTGATAGTCTTATGAAATAGGAATATAATTATTCAAATTTAACACAAGAAACTTAATGCACACAGAAGTACAATAAAATAGCAAAATCTACAGAGTATTAAGAGTAAAATAGGATTTGAGCTCAGGCAATCTTGACTGCAGAGTTGCAGTCATAACAACATGCTACAAATGACCTTCCTTGACTTCAACCAAGTATTTCTTACTGAAAAACTCATACTGAATTTCTCTCCAAAATATTTTCTTATTTTTCAGGTATAAATAAGCTGTTGAAAAGTAGTGAGACAATAGGTCATTTAAACTTTCACTTCAACTTCTCTTAGTAAATGTGTTTCTCTTAGTAAACATGAATGTTGTGAAACGTGATCATTGTGACTCATTTCTGTATTTTCAACATAAGAAAAAAGATGAAAATATCTCAATACTCAAGGAAATGAAAAGACAGAACACAGACTGGGAGAAAATATCTGCAAAGGATGTATCTGATAAAACACTCAGTTCAATTCAGTTCAATCGCTCAACTGTGTCCGACTCTTTGCAGCCCCATGGACTGCAGCACACCAGGCCTCCCAGTCCATTACCAACTCCTGGAGCTTACTCAAACTCATGTCCATTGAGTCGGTGATGCCATCCAACCATCTCATCTGCTGCTGTCCCTTTCTCCTCATACCTTCAATCTTTCCCAGCATCAGGGTCTTTTCCAGTGAGTCAGTTCTTCGCATCAGGTGGCCAAAGTATTGGAGATTCAGCTTCAACATCAGTCCTTCCAGCGGACTGATCTCATTTAGGATGGACTGGTTGGATCTCCTTGTAGTCCAAGGGACTGTCAAGAGTCTTCTCCAACACCCCAGTTCAAAAAGATCAATCATTTGGCACTTAGCTTTCTTTATAGTCCAACTCTCACATCCATACATGACTAGTGGAAAAACCATAGCCTTGACTAGATGGACTTTTGTTGGAAAAGTAATGTCTCTGCTATTTAATATGCTGTCTAGGGTTGGTCATGACTTTTCTTCTAAGGAGCAAGCATCTATTAATTTCATGGCTACAGTCACAATCTGCAGTGATTTTGCACCCCCCCAAAAAAAGTCTGCCAGTTTCCCCATCTATTTGTCATGAGGTGATGGGCCCGGATGCCATGATCTTTGCTTTCTGAGTGTTGAGCTTTTAGCCAGTTTTTTCACTCTCCTCTTTCAGTTTCATCAAGAGGCTCTTTAGATCTTCTTCACTTTCTGCCATAGGGTGGTGTCATCTGCATGTCTGAAGTTATTGATATTTCTCCCAGCAATCTTGATTTCAGCTTGTACATCATCTAGCCCAGTGTTTCTCATGATGTGCTCTGCATATAAGTTAAATAAGCAGGGTGACCATATACAGCCTTGACATACTCCTTTTCCTATTTCAAACCAGAATCCAAAATTAAAGAACTCGGCGATGAGAAAAAGACATTAACAAATGGAATCTAATTGAAGGCTTTAACTGACATCTCTCCAAACAAGATATGCAGTGAAAAATAACTGTATGAAAATGATGTTCCCCCTCCTGTGCCACAAGGGAAATGAAACTTAAAACCACAATGAGTTACCATTACAGGCCTACTAGAATGGTCCAAATCTGGAATACTGAAACATGACATGCTAGGGAGGATGTGGAGCCTCATTACTGGTAGAAATTTAAAATGGTAAAGCCACTTAGGGAGATAAGTGGTGCTGTTTTTTTTTGTTTGTTTGTTTGTTTGTTTGTTTTTAATAAAACTAGACATACTTTTATCATAGGATCCAGAAATCATGCTCTTTGTTATCTATCCAAAGAAGTTGGAACCTTTTTTACCCATTAATCTTTCAATTAAATGGTTAAATTTAAATTCATGATACATTAGAAATCAGTTCAGTCACTCGGTTGTGTCTGACTCTTTGTGACCCCATGGACTGCAGCATGCCAGGCTTCCCTGTCCATCACCAAGTCCTGGAGCTTGCTCAAACTTATGTCCATTGAGTCAGGGATGCCACCCAACCATCTCATCCTCTGTCGTCCCCTTCTCCTCCCGCCTTCTATCTTTCCCAGCATCAGGGTCTTTTCCAATGAGTCAATTCTTTCCATCAGGTGTCCAAAGTATTGGACCTTCAGCTTCAGCATCAGTCCATCCAGTGAATATTCAGGACTTATTTCCTTTAGGATTGACTGGTTTTATAGTGCAGTACAAGGGATTCAAGAATCTTCTCCAACACCATATTTTAAAAGCATCAAGTCTTTGTTGCTCAGCTTCTTTATGGTCCAATTCTCACATCCATACATGACTACTGGAAAAGTCATAGCTTTGACTAGACAGACCTTTATCTGCAAAGTAACGTCTCTTCTTTTTAATATGCTGTCTAGGTTGTTCATAGCTTCTCTTTCAAGGAGCAAGAGCCTTTGAATTTCATGGCTGCAGTCATCATCCACATTGATTTTGGAGCGCAAGATAATAAAGTCTGTCACTGTTTCCATTGTTTCCCCATCTATTTCCGTGAAATGATGGGCCTGATGCCATGATCTTCGTTTTTTGAATGTTGAGTTTTAAGCCAGGTTTTTCACTCTCCTCTTTCACTTTTATGAAGAGGCTCTTCTGTTCCTCTTCACTTTCTGCTATGAGGGTGGTGCATATCTGCATATCTGAGGTTATTGACATTCTCCCTGCAGTCTTGATTCCAGCTTGGGCTTCATCCAGTCCAGCATTTCGCCTGATGTATTCTGCATATAAGTTAAATGAAAAGGTGACAATATACAGCCTTGACATACTCCTTTCTTGATTTGGAACCATTGTCTAATAAACCAGTGCGAATGCAAAATCTTCAACTGGAGGGTCCTTAGATATTATCTAGTTTAAATCATGAATTTTCACACTTGTTGAAAATTAAGTCTAGAAAATAAATGTATTGAAACCATGTAGGTAACTAGAAGCCTATCTAGAGACTAAAGTGGGGATCTTATGACTGTTATTGCCCCCAAGTGAGAAGATGTTTAAGTTGGAATGAAGAAAGTGTTTCAATTCATACCAAGGGATAGTAACACAATAAAGCCTGAGTTTAAAAATGTCCAGCTCATCACTAACTAACTTTATGAACTTCACAGAGTTTTTTGTCCCCTTATTTCTTATCTGTGAAATGGAAATAAAAATATTACTCTACTCAAAGTTCTGTTGTCAGGATTAAGTGGGGTAGCAAATGTAAAGCATTTATAATAATGCTTGGCGCAAAACAGTTTTCTTTCCCAATGTAATTTACATTTATTAGAGAAACTTTTGTGAAATACAAAATAATCAGGGATGAAATACATTATGTTAATCTTAGTACTTAAAACTATTAGTAGTTACATACTTGAAGACTTTTTCATTTTAATCTTTCATCTTATATATTCTATTTTTCAGTTATGTTTTTAAATCTACTTTGCATAGTTATATTTATAAATCTGATTTTTGACAGTATTGAAGTCTAAACATCCTAAATTTAATTTGCTTAAAAACACCTAAAAATACTGCATAAGATTAAAATCAAACAAGCAAAAACCTATCAATTTAATGCATAGGTGAGTTTTCAAGGAAATAAAAAATTCAGTTAAGTCAGGGAAAGGAGTCGTATAACAAATGATGATAGTTCGTTAATTTGCAAGATTTCACTGGGCTTTGGGGGCATCTTTAATCAGATCGTGACTGGCCCAGGGATTTGCGTTTGATGGTTTTAGCATGCGTGTGGGAAAGTTTGGGCTCACCCAGTTTTCAGAGTCTGTTCTCAGTTTGCAT
This sequence comes from Ovis canadensis, assembly GCF_042477335.2. Classification (NCBI taxonomy): domain Eukaryota; kingdom Metazoa; phylum Chordata; class Mammalia; order Artiodactyla; family Bovidae; genus Ovis; species Ovis canadensis. The sequence continues at coordinate 48,338,819 of NC_091250.1, read as the reverse complement.
TAAGTTTGAAAACACAAAGGATACAATCAAGAATGAATTTTAAAGTTATACAAATAAAAGTGGACTAAAAAGAAAATCTTCCTCAGCTTTGACTAGGAAAAGGGTGCAAAACTATGAGAATTCATGGTCATGAAGACTATCATGTGGAATTCATGACAATTCATGCTATTCACATGGTACAGAGAAATATTAAACTTAAAATGGACTTAGGGTTAGTAATGTTTCCAAATATTTTATAAAAACAAATGTAAAATCTTTGTGGAATTTTACATTTGCAGCCCAGGCTTTTAATGATTCTCATAGAGAAGATAGAAAGCTGTAAAAGTACAATCACATAACACAATTACAAAATACAGAAATGAGGGATCATGGGCAAGACACAGTAGATAAAAATAAAGTTCTAAGTATTTTGCCATAAGCGTCTTTGCCATAGACATATCTTTGCCACAAAAATTTCACTTGAAAACATTTTTATTATATAACTATTTTGTGTTACGGCAATTTTACTATAAAAGATTAAATAATGAATTGACAATTTAGTTTGGCATATATGATATAAAAGTTATGAAAATCATGATAGATGAGGGTGATCTGTCCAAAGAGTTGGTTTCTTACTTTGAAATACATTATGCTGGAGAAGAGGAGAGGTTGAGGACCTTAAAGGCACAGAATTGAACCCACCCTTTTCCGCAGAACTTTGGAATATCTCTTAATGGACATGTGACCATATGCCAAGAATGAAAGAATAATAAAAAACTATTTAAGAACTGATATCTCTTTTAATGAAGGAAGATTTTAGTGAAAAAGAAAGGTTGCAATGCCAAACAATGAATTGAATCGACAAGGAGACAGAGTGTATAAAATACTAAGAATGAAAAACTTTGAAGGCAAGTGGTTTGGTACAACCCACAGAATAAAATTAGTAATTTACACAGTATTGCCATGAATCTAAATACATTTTAAAAGTATTCAAATATTTTGTATTTCTCAATAAAGTCATTTTAAATTTCTTATTAATTTCTCACGTTTCATTATAGCCTTTTTCCCATTGCTTTTTCATTTTTTATTATTTTATTTTTGCGACCAAATTGCCTTAAGGCAAGTTAGTTATTCAGCAAAAGTGTTTGTGGTGAAAATGCTTGAGACAGTGATTATGACAAAGATACGTATGATAAAGATACCAGACTCAAAAAATTTCAATGTAAAATATAAAATAAATATAATGACTATGTTAAATAGATAAGAAAGAAAATAAAAGTAATTGGTAAAAGCATAAGACCCTCAAAGATGACCAGTGAAATTCAGAAAAAAGCAGAAAACACTAAACAAAGAAAACTTCTAGAATATGAGATGTAATAATTGAGATCAAATCTCATTGGAAATTAGTAGAAGCACAGCTAATAAACTAGAGTGTAGGTCAGAAGAAATGCTGCAGAATCAGTTATAGAGTGGCAACAATACTTAAAACATGAAGGAATTTAAGAGACATGAGCGTTATCAATGACCTAAAAAGATATATTGGCATAGAATAGAAGAGAAAGCAGTATTTTAAGCGTTAATGATATTGGCATCTGGTAATAGCATGAATGAAGAATGTTGAGTGTATACTTTTGTAGTAAATTTTAACGTACATTTTCCTGCTTTTAACTTAAAATCCCTGTTTTCACCAGCTTATTCCTAGTGTCCAGGATGTACTGATAAATGTTTAAAAATTGGTTCTCTAAACAAACAAACAGAAAAAAAAATGAAGAGATGTGTGCCTATATGCATAATGAATGTTTATTATAAATTTTACTAATATAAAGGATATATAGCATACAATTTACAAATAATCATAAAATATTATTTTAGAATACATTCCATAGGCCCAATTGAATCTCACAAAATGTTTTCACTGGTTTTTACCAAATTATTGTAACCATAATCAACCTCTGGTTATGATTCAACCTTAATTTGAGAAATGGTGTTGCATCCCAGTACACCAAAACTTTATACAATTAAATTATTCTAATTTAATCTGATATGTGATCTGTTGTTAAAATATTTCTCACAGTTGTAAAAATTATATTTATTTAATAAAACATCTTTTCAACTTGAGCAGTAGATACAACACACTTGCAGGTTTAATCTGTATTATTTGTAGTTTCTCCTTTACTTTTTTAAACTGAGACAAACAACAAAACTGTTAATAAAGCTCTGATTTATAGAGTTTGCTAATTTTCATCAATGCGTAAATATTCCTATAGCCAGTTTCAAGCTATCATATGATGTCACTGAACAGTTAGAAAAAAGTGTGCAGTACCCTGCTATTATATTCATATAGAGCATCTAGTGTTTCTACTATATAAGTACAGAAAAATAATGTGAAGGACGTAACAAATAGTAAAATAATTGGAAATATGATAGTTTTGAATTTATTATCATTGTCTTCAATATAATTGAATTGAATGTTTATATAACTTAAGATTTGCTGAGTTAACAATTTCTTATCAAATTTCTGAAAGTGCACCACAGACCCTGACTAGGCAGTAGGGGCAGAAGCTCCTGTCTCCAGGGAGAATTCTTCAGTGAAGTATGGGAGAGTAAGGAGGATGCTAGTTGTGCAGGACTAACAAGGAGGACTGGAATTTCCTCCACCCCTGTGTTCACTAACTGTCAGAAGATATATTTGTTTTCATATACACCTTTCATCCATAACTCCTCTGGGACTCTTGCTTCTAAGTAAGGATTCCCAAGAGTTTTCTGAGGACAAATTGGATCTCTTATTTCTCCTTTCTCTGCAGGCATTTCAGTAGACTGCATCTACTTTAAGTCACTTATTACTACTCTTGTCTTCCCAAGTCACTTTCAACCTTGTTTTATTTTTTAAAACCTCTTTCATACTTACTTTGTTACAGTTTTCTTTATTCTTACACTGTTAATTGTGGGGCGGGAGGTAGTTATTGAAGTAGGTGCAATAAACTTCTAGTGTCAGTCCTTTTGCAGTTGGTCATAAACATCAGTTGGTATTTCTTAAATGTTTATAATAATCCTAGGGCTTACCAGATGTAATTAGTACTAAGTTACACAAAATATGGAATAGCGCAAATCCACCAGTAGCTTTGTACATGTTACTCTGTGTGAAATCAAACAGGGGGGAAAAAAAAAAACCATGTATTTTATCAACCCATTGAATTTGTTTTTTCTTAGTGAGTGAAGTCGCTCAGTCATGTCCGACTTTTAGCGACCCCATGGACTGTAGCCCACCAGGCTCTCTGGTCCATGGGATTTTCCAGGCATGAATACTGAAGTGGGTTGCCATTTCGTTCTCTAGGGGATCTTCCCAACCCAGGGATTGAACCCAGGTCTCCCGCGTTGTAGGCAGACACTTTACCATCTGAGCTACCATGGAAGGCCTTTTTTTTTTTTCTCTTAGGTATGCTAATAAAAAGAGAAATCCTATATTTTCGGATATGCAGCATTTATAAGCTTCAGAGTCTGAGGATCTTGATGAGGTCTAATCCCGTTGGATTTTAATAAATGTCATGTGGTCGTCAGATGCTCCAGCTTATAATGTAGATATACCACAGAGGATGATTTCAAACCTTCTCAGCACATCTTCCTGTATATTGCTGTAAATCATCCCCATTAAACTACTTCAAAATGTTTCATGTGTAACACCCCTGGGTATTCAATTAAGTACTGGGTTTTACAGAAGGGTGTTGGAAGTGAAGAGGAAAGAGGTGGAAAATGGAATTGAATATAGCAGGCCACTTGCTGTCAGGCACAATTTCTTCTCCTCAAATAGCCAGAAAACCTGTTAGAGGTTTATAACTGTAATATTCTTTATGTATAAATAAGCTGGTGAATAGAAAGGAACATAAGCTTAGTACTGTGTATTTGGGGAAATGTGTTCTATCTAGATGTATAGAAATTGTTTCATTTTTTTAAATTTAGCAACTGAGTGTTATTAGATCACTAAGGGCTTCCCTAGTGGCTCAAATGGTAAAGAATCTGCCTGCAATACAGGAGACCTGGTTTCAATCATTGGGTGAGGAATGTCCGCTGGAGAAGGGAATAGCTACCCACTCCAGTATTCTTGCCTAAGAAATATCAACAACTTCAGATATGCAGATGACACTAGTTTAATGGCAGAAAGTGAAGAGGAAGTAAAGAGTCTCCTGATGAGGATGAAAAGAGAGAGTGAAAAACTGGCTTAAAACTTGGCATTCAAAAAAACTAAGATCATGGCATCCAGTCCAGTCACTTCATGGCAAATAGATGAAGAAAAAGTGGAAACAGTGACAGATTTTTTTAACTTGGGTTCCAAAATCACTGCAGATGGTGATTGCAGCCATGAAATTAAAAGATGCTTGCTCCTTGGAAGAAAAACTCAAACTTATACAGCATGTTAAAAAGGAGAGACATCACTTTGCCAACAAAAGTCTGTCTAGTCAAAGCTGTGGTTTTTCCAGTAGTCCTGTACAGATGTGAGAGTTGGACCATAAAGAAGGGTGAGCAAGAAGAATTGATGCTTTTGAATCATGGTGCTAAAGAAGACTGTTGAGAGTTCCTTGGAGTGCAAGGAGAACAAATCAGTTAATCCAAAAGGAAATCAACCCTGAATATTCATTGGAAGGACAATGCTGAAGCTGAAGTTCCAATACTTGGCCACCTGATGCAAAGAGTTGACTCCTTGGAAAAGACCTTGACACTGGGAAAGATGGAGGGCAGGAGGAGAAGAGGCAACAGAGGATGAAATGGTTGAATGGCATCACTGACTCAATGAATGTGAGTTTGAGCAAACGGGAGATAGTAAAGGATGAAGGAAGCCTGGCGTGCTCCAGTCCATGAGGTCACAAAGAATTGTACATGACTTAGCAACTGAACAACAAGATCACTAAAACACCGAATAAATATTTTAAAAATTCATTTTCTGCATTTCTTCATTAGTTGGAAGAACATTTGAAGATAAATAACAATGTAGGTGTTTATTCACAACAGCAAAATAAAAGTAATTATAGCTTTCTTCACTTAGCATTTCCTAAAGTTGAATGTAATACTTATAGGAATCCATTTGAAAAGTGTATTAAAATTATTCCTGAGCTTGGATGATTGCAACACTGTGATGCAATGTGTTTATAGTAGGTGTTGTACAACATTTCCAAACCTTTAATATTGTCTAGGTGCACATTATGAAATCTTGAGTCTAGGCATCTGTCAATTTACAGAATATGCTATAAGGAAATCAGTGAAATAGTATTTTTCTATTTTCTACTTCTCTGTTTATATGTGTTTAGAGTGAACAGAAATCTTTAAAAACGGCTATCCTGATGTTTGCACTTCACATATTTTCATCCTTATGTTTCTTCCCATTTCTGTTGCATTCTGTATTGCACAAATCATCCTTTTCTATCTCCATGGTTTTTTTTTTTCACTTGTAAGTAGATCTTTTTGTTCTCTCTACGAGAACAATTTTCCCTATATTCTGCCCCACCACAACTTTCACTTTTTATATAATTGCTCACTTGCCATTTTCTTGAGGAAACCTTTCCTACCTACCAAAGCTTTCCTTAACCTGGTGGATTCCTCTCTGATGATTCCACCACATCCTGTGCTAATGCTGGACCTGCCACCTTGTATTGTAACTAGTTCTCTTCTTGGTTCCAATCTACTGAACCCTAAACTTTAGAGCAGGGGCTGTGTCTTATTTTTATTAAGAAAAAGCAGGTAACATGTTATATTAACAGTTGGGCCGGTTCCTCTACTGAGGTATTTTATTTTGTTGGTATTAGGTATTGATAAAAAGAGGAAGAGGGGGAGAAAATATGTTACAGAGGCTGGAAAAGTTAGTAAGTTATATTATACGTTTACTACATTAGATTGTTTAACTACAGTCCAGTTGGAGACAGCATCTGTGTAAAAACTTAAGGTATTCAGTGCCTTTGAATTGTGATCTGAAGTTAGAAACAAGCTCCTGTCTGGAGGGGATATTATATTCCATGAAGGAGGTATTTCTTTTTTTTATATAGTGAATAATAATGAGATAAAACAAGAAGAGATCTTTTTTCTATCTCCTTTAATCTTTTTCTATCTTTTGTCATGTCTCTCTTAAGTAAGGAGTTCTGTAAAGTCTTAAGTAAAGTTCTCCAATATCCTCAAGATTTGGAGTATCTGGATAAGGGTGTAGACCATGTTTTAGACAACAAAGCAGTATTTCAAACAAATATGGAACTCAGAACAAACAAAGTCAATGTACTGTCAGAGGGAAGAGTAGAAAGTAGCTCAGAGTTAAGATGCTAAGTGGTTAAACCTTAATTTAGAATGTGGTACAATCCCGAGGTCCAGGACTTCTGTGCTTGTTTACTGAGTGCTATAATTATTCAGTCAGGAAAAGAGCAAGCATTTTCTTAGAATTGAGTTATTTCACCAAAAAATAGATATTGAACTTTATTTTGAAGTAATTTTTCTGATCAGAAACTATAATTGTGAGACAAAAGTATCATTTGTGTTTAAGTGTTTTAGATTTTAAGTAGAGTTTTTACTTAATTTGAGCTGTGGCTGTAAATATTTTTTCAACATTAAATTATGTCTGTATATCTTTATATAACCTCTGCATGACATGATAAATAATGTATAGATTTTGAGAGTATTGTCAAATCTGATTTCAAATTGAAAAATCTGTTGCCTACCTTGGTATATATGGATTTCATTTAATTGCAAGAGTGAATGTTAAAAAACCACTTTTCTGGATGAGTGTTTTAGTAACTTTTCAAGGATGTTAAATATGCTTGATTTTGTGTTTAATTATTTTCTGCTCAAGAAAACACTTTATATTGCTCTGATCATCCACAAATAATATGTCTTGACATTTAAAAGACTGAAGACTAAACAGATTTTAATATCATTAGAAATAATGAGTGCTTTGTTCTAAGATTTACTTCGTTGATGTTCAGAATTTCAAATAGTTTCCATGTGCTCACTGTTGGAAAGGTCATTCAAGTTTGAAAGTTGTTTATTTTAAAATCTCAATATGGCCTTAAAAATTCCATTTTTAAACATCCTTGCTAGAGCACTTAGTTTTTATTGGAATTAGATTGTTATCATATACAGCTAAAGAATACTTTTCCTCCATAATTTTTAAGGAAAGAACCAGTTCACTTATTTTTCCATTTAAACAGTTTTAAATTTTGTATTCCGGTTCCTTACTTAACTGTTTCTTCCCTTAGGAATTCAAAGGCTATCATTCCAACCTATACATTGAAAATAATTGATACACTTAGCCAAATAAGTAGAATTGGTTAGTTAGCAGTTTTCACAATGTTCTTCAATGGGCAGAATGATTTTGGAATTTTGTGTAATTTATCCCCTAGTATCTATAGCTAAGTAAAATTATGTACTGCCAAGATAGAATAGGAAAGATAAATAGTAGCTGAGGACACCAGAATCGATGAGAGGTGAAACAGTAAAGCCCCTGAGATTAGTAGTTTTATAAAAGCAAAGCTGAAATTGTAAAATTTGACTCTCTTTAAAATGACAGTTGATACATGTTAGAATTCCTGAAGGAAATAGCAGAGAACAAACAGAAAAGGGTAGGAGGGGGGAGGGGGAGACAATCTTTGATTTTATGTTAGTTACCAGCAAATTTTATGTTAAACTATCGATGTTGTTCTTGAACCAACCATTATTTATGATATTATATAGAGAAAATAAGAGAGATTAAGCTTTACTGTTTTTGGGAGAGCAAATAATGATTATTGTTGTAGCATATTTCTGATGCATTTACACATTCAATATATCAGAATCTCCACAGATTAAAGTTTAGGGCATAATAGCCATATTTATTATTTATAAGGCAAGCAAAACGACTACACATTGTCCTAAATCTAGCTAAAGATACTCAGAATAGCACAAAAATTATCCAAATATAACCAAGTCAACCGCATTATTCTAATTTCTGTTTCTGATGCCAGGGAATATAGTCAATCATTGCATGAAATCACCATAAAGATGATCATTCTCACAAAAGGTGAATAATATGGTCAACTAAAACACAGGAGCATGAGTTTACCTCTCATTTCTCTGCTTTTACCACCAGCAACAGTATTATAACAGGACAAAAGGGTCTTATGTTTTATTCATTCACTAAAAAGTTTTTAATTTGAATTTTTAATGTTTTTCAAGGTGAGGCATAACATGATCGTGGCAGAGCTGAACATTGTAACTTTATTGCTCCTAGGACGCTCTAAAACTGCAAAAGATATATCTGCCACAGAGTACTGCATTTGCTTAGCACTCCAGGTTATTAGCACATGTGCCTTTTTGTACTTGAAAAACCTATGTTTTATTAAAGTATGACAGAGACATCTCTTTTTGATGCTTCAAAGACAAGAAGGTAGAAGTAAAATCACACTCTTCAGGAAGAAAAGCAAGCAAATGAAACTAGTCAAAGCAATGTTTGGGGTGTGGTGTGTATTTGAAATCAGATGGAAGAATCTCAGTGGCAGGACAGTATTTCAGGGAAAGCTTAAAACAAAAACATTATATGTATATATATATATATACACACTAATGAAAACATTTCCTGTTTTTCAGACTTTCTAGACCATACTGAAATATCACTGATCTTGTATTTCATTAGAAACAACATCTAAAATTAAATTGTAATTAACGTTCATTCCTTGCTGAGGGAATGATGGATGGAGAGTGAGAGAGGGATTGAGGGATTCAAGTTGATTCACTGGGTCAAACAGAAGTGTTGGCAGCTGCAGTAAAGAAGCTTTCTCCACATTGCATTGCCAGAGTGTCTCAGTTCTGACCCCCAGTCACAGTGCCAAGAACTGCCAGGAATGCCAAGTGTATGCTGATTTTGTGATGTAGAGAAACAAGGATTTGGGTGTGAATACTTAATTGTTTTGAACCACTATGTTTAGTTGGAATCTGAGCCAAAGTCCCCAGACATAAAAAAGAAACAGTGCTGAAAATCCTCAGGCACAAACATACTTTGCATTTATTGCCTGAAAGTAAGCAGGACATTTGAGTCAGCAGCACTTTGAGTTGACTTCACATCTTTGTTTTCTAATTATGATGGCTAAAGGAAGTAGGGACATTTGTTTTGTGTACCCTTGAAACTAAAGATATGTTCTCAGCTGCCCTCAGAAGTAGGATGTTTGTTACTTAGATGTATTTGTTATATCTTCAGCATTGAGATTTTCTTTCTTTATTATTTCTCCATCAAACTTAAGTATACAAACACCTTGCTTGTTATTTCCCATGAGCTTCCTAGACAGGAGTTTAGGTGTTAGAAAGCCTTTTCACTTTGTTTCTTAAGAATTTGGAGTTTGTTAAGTTTATTTTGTTTTGATTTTGGTTGAATTAGGAGGAAACCCTAGAAATTTAAAAGAAATTCTTGTAGAAGTTTACTATATACCTTTAGGAAAGGAAAATATTGAGAAACATTTAAAAATAGTCTCACTTGTAAAAATCATAGAATAATATAGGGCTTTAAATGATTTTTACTAACATTGAAATTGACACAACAATTTTTAAGTGAATTTTCAATCCTTGAAAATGATCTTCGATATCTGTAATTTCAAGTACATTATGTTACTACCAATTAATACACAGAAAATAATTTTCTGTAGTAAACAGTGGTTTTAATATGTTGTATCTGGTTCTGCCATGTGAACATCAGTTTATCAATATTACATTTGCATAAGAACTTTATGAATAATCATTTTATAGAAGGTGGTAAGCACCTTTTGTTTCTGGGGGGAAAAATGGTTGGTAAGATTGAATTAATGATTAGGGATTCCCTGGTAGCTCAGCCTATAAAGAATCTGCCTGCAATGCAGGAAACCTCTGTTCTATCCCTGGGTTGGGAAGATCCCCTGAAGAAAGGAATGGCTACCCACTCCAATATTCTGGCCTGGAGAATTCAATACAGTCCTTGTGATTGCAAAGAGCTGGACATGCCTGAGTGACTTCGGCTTTCAATTAGAGGATGATGTTAAAATTGGCATCTGATTATCATGGACTGGACATGCTGAGCATCTTGCTTAACTCTTGTATCCTATACTATATAAGTAACAGAGTGCAGGACCCTCTCATATTTTGGGACTATTTAAAATTAGATTATACCAATTTTGACTGTTAGTACCATAGAGTTTATAAGCCAGTTCAGTCATGCCTGAATTACTATTTCATTGAATATTATTAATCAGCTGCCATCACTCAGTGGCAGATTGCCAAGACAGCACTCTGAGGACTCCTCTGTTCATTCGTCTGCCCCAGGGTGACATAGTGTAGAAGCCTTTTTGGCTTCCTTGCAAAAGAACGTAATTGTCTCTAAAATGTGTATGTTATCACCAAGTTTATGCTCAGAGGATGTACAGGGAAAAAAGTTCTCAGATATTTCATCCAGAACAACTAAGTCATTACCCAGTAATGTTATTTGCTAGAAATCACATGGACTTGGGGAAAGAAGGTTCTGGGTTTTTTGTACTTCAGGGCCCTTTGATGACCATTTGCCATCCATTACCCCATGATTTATTTCACTGGATCACATGGTGATAGGGAATAGTGTGGGAAGAGAAAGACTGGCTTTTGAATCCTGTACATTTTTTGGTTGTACATTCTCTCATTTTTCATGTTGTCAGACTTCAGCATACTGTGAATAGTGACACGTCAAAGGTTGCTTTATTCGATGATAATGCTGCTCTGTAAAGTGTGGAAGCTTAACTTCCTATGTCCCCTGCCAACACTGATAGATCCCATGACAGGTGCAAATTTGACTTCACACATCAGAATTTAACAAGCCAAGCCTGAATACTACCTGACTGTGGTTAAGTTTTCACTTCCTTTGCTGTCTGTGATCTTAGAACTTTTGCAGACTTTTCATTTTGTTTTATTTTTCACAGTAAAGGAAATTTAGAGAAGTTTATAAACTCAACTACCAGAATTTTCCATAATTTCTGACTCACCAAACATATGTTCTGAAAAATATCCTCTTCATGATAACCAACTTACTAATTTCAGTTCTCATAAAAGTTAAATCTTATTTATTTGAATTATAGATATATTTGCATTTAAAATGTTCATTTTCAAATTCATATTATATATAAATATGAAGTGATTAAAAAAAACTTTAGATTTTTAAATAACTAGTTTTCAAAATGTTTAAATTCAGTAACACATTAATAGACAAACACCTAAAATAGTATCCCTGTGGAGAGTTAGTTTTTAATCTTATATCTTCTGTTTTTTACAAATTGTGTAGAATCCTATTGCAACTGTGTTAACAGATTCAGTCAGGTAAATAAAAGTCATGCTGGGACTAAGTTATAAGCAGCATACAGAAAAAGTCAAGTAAATGTATGGTTTGTTAGCTCAAAACAAAACAAAATCAGTTTTTGGCTTCAATGAAAGAATACTTGGTCTTTTACTCAGCAATATTTCTAGTAAATTGCTGGAATAGTGTTTAAGTATATTTGTGTGATTACACGCTAACTCACTTCAGTCATGTCCGACTCTGTGCCACCCCATAGAAGGCAGCCCACCAGGCTCCCCCATCCCTGGGATTCTCCAGGCAAGAACACTGGAGTGGGTTGCCATTTCCTTCTCCAATGCATGAAAGTGAAGTTGCTCAGTCGTATCTGACTCTTTGCGACCCCATGGACTGCAGCCTACCAGGCTCCTCCGTCTATGGGATTTTCCAGGCAAGAGCACACACCATGGGACCACATAATATTTAGCTGAGATATTTTTGTGGAGATAGGCATTTAAGAGAACGTAAGTTTCTTTTATAAAGGAGGCAAATTCAGTTGCAGTTCTTGAATCTGTGGATTGGGGTCTTTTGTCCATGTCTGGGAATTGCTTCAAATTTTATGTGCACTCCATTCTTGTTCTTTTCTACTTCTAGAACTTGGATTAGATGAGTCATTTTCACATACTCACTTGATTGTACATATCTCTTAACCTCTCTTTTACAGTTTACATCTCTCTGCCTTTTAGAGTATAATTCCACAACTCAAATTCCCTCCTTACGTGTAGTAATCCACTCTTCAATGTATCCATAGAGTTTTTATTTCAAATATCATATTTTTCATTCATAGCAATTTTGATCCTTTTTAATATCTATGTGCCTTTAATTATGTTATCAAACCTTTGTTTTATTAGAAATAAATATCAATTTTCTGTTATCTTTCTCACAGTTTTAATTCCTGGAGTTTTTATGTCATGACGCCTATCTTTATTTCAGCTAGCTGTCACTCATGCATGGTGACTTATTTCCATATATTTTTCATGACTTTTTAAAAAGTGTTAGCTGCTCATTTTTCTTAAACTTTTGCCTATGAAAATTCCTTGACACCTAAGGTATAAATGAGGGGAAAAAAGCAACTTTGTTTTGCTTTTTGTCAGTCATCTGGAATTTCTAATGAAATTTGAGTTCTTTAAATTCTTACCTAGAGATTTTTTTCTGGAACTCAGAGAGTTGGGGACCTAGACTCTGGTGAGTTCTGGCTTATGAATTTGAATTCTCAGAATTTTTTTTTTTAATTTTCCTCTGCTTGGAGCCATTTTTAGAGAAATAAAGATGGTAAGTATATTTCTAGTTTACTTGTATACTGAGGATGCAAACTTTTGGTGTCCCAGGATGAAGGGTCCACAAGAACCAACAGTCTAGTTGTCCCTAAGGTGGAAAACAACTTCTTAGTTTCATATACGTCTATGAGGGCTCCCCTCGTCACTCAGGTGGTGAAGAATATGCCTGCAATATGGGAGACCTGGGTTTGATCCCTGGGTTGAAAAGATCTTCTTCACCCCCTAACCTAGTGTTGCTTACTTTCTTGCCAACTCATTTAATATTCAAGATTTAAGAAACAGATTTTTTAATCTAGTGTTTAATATATTTCTTAAGTAGGATAATCGATTTGGACGTGTTGCAATAAATGAAAATTTAAGTGGATTGCATTAGTGACTGAGGGAAAATTAAATACAAAGACCAAGGATATTGAACTCCCATAGATCTTTGAAATCCTGATAATTTAACTTATTTGCTACTTCTTTGGAGGGAAATCAGCCCTGACAACCCACTTACAGCTGAAACATCAGCTTTTATTTTAATAATTATAGAGGGATTGTATAATAATGGTGTTTCAGATTATTTTCTTTGGTAGTATATGTTACAGTTGTTTCCAAGTTTACTAAGAGTCTGTGGTTTCAAAAGAAATCAATATCTGTAACATAATACCAATTCCTGCTATGGTAATGTAGGAAGTAGAGATTGTTAGAAATATACAAATACAAATTGGAAATTTAGAAAATTCATAATAGACAATGATGCTTTTCATTTGAAGGTGTGTTTCAGAGCTCTTATTTGGATCAAAAACGGTTTGCTTTTTATTATGTTCATTTGACATGTATGGCTCATGTAATATTTTATTGTAATGCTCAGTGTTACATCGATTTTAGATTTGTTGCACTTGATTGATCTCATATATTTTTTTATTTGGTGAAAGTTTATGGAATAAATAGATGATTTGTTCAAAATAAATCTTTAAAATGTAGAATCTGGACACATGCTGTTGTTGCTCACATTTTAGCATTTACCATGCAAAATCAGTGTAAAAGTTAGAGTCTGAGAACACTGAACTATGAAGCCTGGATTTGCTTACTCATTTTACTGCATACTCGCTATGTAACTTTGGGCTTATTGTACCATTAGCACTTCAGTCCCATTATCTGCAAAATAATACTAATGCTAGTAATAAGGAATAAAATAATGAATGCATATAAATCAGTTAACAACAGTTAAATTTTACCTGCTCTTGCCACATCTTTGGTATTTTTCTTAACTAAGTTTTCAGTGAATAGCAAGGGCCTTTTAAGTGATAATGAAATTGAAAAGCATAAAGCAACATAATTGCATAGTGCTTATAATAAATAGGGAGCCTTCCCAAGTGGCGCTAGTGGTAAAAAAAAAAAAAAAGCACCTGACAGTGCAGGAGACATAAGAAATGCAAGTTTGATTCCTAGGTCAGGAAGATCCCCTGGAGGATCAGAACCAACCCACTCCAGTATTCTTACCTGGAGAATCCCATGGAAAAGGGGAGCTTGGCAGACTCTGTAAGGTCTCAAAAAGTCAGACGGGACTGACGGGACTTCACAAGCATGCTGCATAAATTGGAAAATAAAAAAGAGTAATAAAAAATGCTTGAAATTTGTAATACAGTGATAAACAGATAGGACTCATAAAATAAATAAAAGATATATAATGAAATTTAGAATGTATCTGAAAGAGATATCTGTTTTTCTTAAACCATCTTTTTGGTTGCTGAGAAGTGTAATAATTTGCATTTGAAGCATTTACATTCTTAACAAATAATAAATCTTCAATATTTAACTTTACAGTTTTAGTTCTATTTTAGTTTTCCTATAAGTAAAATATCAACTACAATTTTTTTTCTGATTTCCAAATATTTCTTTATCATCGGATTTGTTCAAAATCACTGTAAGTAAATTTTTGGTCATATTTGGTAACTATGAATGATTTATTCCACTTTCCTAGTTCAGCTAAATTTTTATGACTCCAGTAACAGTATTTTATGATTATGTTTTCAATTTGTAAACCAGACAGTAATGAAACTCTTCCTTATTAATTTTCTAAGAATCACTTGATTTTAGAATGGGTCAATAACTGGTGCTCTCTAGAGATATTTTATGTGCTTTAATCGTAGAATCCATTTATATTTCCACAGTAGCACCTCTAAAATATGGATTGGGGCTATTATTACTTTAAAGAGAATATCTTTAAGTTTTATTTCTACTTTATAAAAACAATTATAGATTAATATAATTGATCGATTATTTCTGTGTTCTTACTTAGGGTACTTTGATTGCTTTTCCATGGCGTTTTTAAATACCATAACAAAAATACTATAAACCTGAAAGTCACAGAGAACTAGACAAATTCTATTCTGCCACTTTAACTTGAGAGATTTTGAATAAGCAATTTAATATATGAAAGGTTCTATTTTATCCTATATAACATGGAGATAATCACTTAGAACTCTGATAACTATTATACAAAGGTGATATAAAATGATACTATATCTGTCTGTCTGATAATAGTTTTCATAATAATAATTATATATGCTTGAATTTGGCAATTAGTAGTAATTAAAACAGGGCTTCCCAGGTGGTGCAGTGGTAGAGAATCAGCCTGCCAATGCAGAATATGCAAGAGACACAGGTTTGATAGTTGTGTTGGGAAGATCCTCTGGAGTAGGACCTGGAAATCCACTCCAGTATTCTTGCCTGGAAAATACATAGAGAGAGGAGCCTGCTGGGCTGCAGTCCATGGGGTCACAAAGAGTCAGATATAACTGAGCACACACATGAGTCATTAAAATACGTGTGTATGTATGTAAACTTGAGACCATTCTGAATCGTGTGGTTTCTAAAACAAACATTTCTGCTGATACAATATATAGAACACAGTTGGACATAGATGTTGGTACTGATATCTGCCAATGGCATATGAAATATAAAATATGTATATATTTAAGTGCATTATTTGTATCTAACTCTTAAATAATATTAACTGTTTCTAGAATATTTTCATTTTGATAAAATGCTTCTGAAAGTATACTATCTGAACACTGCTTTACATGTTTGGTTTAAAGAATAAAGGCGATCCTACACCAAATTCAGAAATGTTGCCTATGCAACCTTATGAGAGTCAAAGGTTCTTGGAAAATGTTTCAAAAGTTCCAATTTGAACCGTGAACTTCCAGATGTTCAAGCTGGTTTTAGAAAAGGCAGAAGAACCAGAGATCAAATTGCCAACATCCACTGGATCATCAACAAAGCAAGAGAGTTCCAGAAAAATATCTATTTTTGCTTTATTGACTATGTCAAAGTCTCTGACTGTGTGGATCGCAAAAACTGAAAAAAATCTGAAAGAGATGGGCATACCAGACCACCTGACCTGCCTCTTGAGAAACCTGCATGCAGGTCAGGAAGCAACAGTTAGAACTGGACATGGAACAACAGACTGGTTCCAAATAGGAAAAGGAGTACGTCAAGGCTGTATATTATCACCCTGCTTATTTAACTTGTATGCAGAGTACATCATGAGAAATGCTGGGCAGGAAGAAGCACAAGCTGGAATCAAGATTGCCAGGAGAAATACCAATAACCTCAGATATGCAGATGACACCACTCTAATGGCAGAAAGTGAAGAGGAGCTAAAAAGCCTCTTGATGAAAGTGAAAGTGGAGAGTGAAAAAGCTGGCTTAAAGCTCAACATTCAGAAAACAAAGATCATGGCATCCGGTCCCATCATTTCATGGGTAATAGATGGGGAAACATTGGAAACAGTGGCTGATTTTATTTTTTTGGCTCCAAAATCACTGCAGATGGTGACAGCAGCCATGAAATTAAAAGACGCTTACTCCATGGAAGGAAATTTATGACCACCCTAAACAGCATATTGAAAAGCAGAGACATTACTTTGCTACCAAAGTTCCATCTAGTCAAGGCTGTGGTTTTTCCAGTGGTCATGTATGGATGTGAGAGTTGGAACTATAAAGAAAGCTGAGCGCCGAAGAATTGATGTATTGATCTTGGTGCTGGAGAAGACTCTTGAGAGTCCCTTGGACTGCAAGGAAATCCAGCCAGTCCATGTTAAAAAAGATCAGTCCTGGGTGTTCATTGGAAGGACTGATGTTGAAGCTGAAACTCCAACACTTTGGCCACCTGATGCGAAGAGCTGACTCACTGGAAAAGACCCTGATGCTGGGAGGGATTGGGGGCAGGAGAAGAGGACGACAGAGGATGAGAAGATTGGATAGTGTCACCTACTCGATGGACATAGGTTTGGGTGAACTCTGAGAGTTGGTGATGGACAGGGAGGCTTGGCGTGCTGTAGTTCAAGGGGTTGCAAAGAGTTGGACACAACTGAGAAACTGAACTGAACTGAACTGAACTGAATTTCAAAGAAACTTTTTAACATTTACTTCATATGCAAGGCTACCAAGATTTATATTAATTGAACCATTTTTTCAGATATATTTGTAAATATTCTGCAGAAGGAATGTTCCACTCAATAAACTGTGTGATATGGTGGTATTCAGTTGCATGAAAAATTAATGTTAATCATAAACCAAACTGATACATGACACTGGAGATCTAACTTGGAAAAAATTATACATACATGCCAAAGTCCCAGATTTGCCTAAAGTAAGGAATCTCGCTTGGATTATATAGTGTTAATAAAATAAAGTCTGATATTAGGTAATTAAATTTTGCAGGGAAGAATCTCATAATGATAGCTAAAAAGAAAACATGAAAGTCAAGAAGTGAAGCACAACAAATAACCTGTTGAGAATAAAAAGAATTAGGATTTAACTGGTAAATTTCTTAGTCTCCTTTTAGCTAAAGGAAAGAATTAGACATATGACCTCTAGAAGATTCTTTCAAGGACTTACACTTATACCTCTAATATAAAAGGTGAGAATATAAGATATTTTCCTCCAGTATTTATATATTATGTAATATTTTTAATTTATTAGTCACTATATATGGAGTTAAATTTGACTATAATAAATACTATTAAATTATTTTTTCAGTTTGTAAACCGAAGATCGTATGTACTTAGAAAAGTAAGAAGAAAGGAAGAAAAAATGTAAAGAAGTATGGAAAGAAGGAAAGAAAGAAAGAGGGAAAAAATGGAGAAGGAATGGAGGGAGAGAAGGAGAGAGGAAAGGAAAAAAACTTGTCCAAAACTTTGTAGCTAGAAAATTTTTGCTTGAGTAGGGTTGCGAAGATGCCCTAGAGAAGGAAATGGAAATCCACTCCTGTATTCTTGCCTGGAAAATTTCATGTACAGAGGAGCTTGGAGGGCTACATGGGGTCACAAAAGTTGGACATGACTTGGTGACTAAACAACAACAATAAATAACTTTGTGAGCAAACAACAAGCATTATATGTATACACACATTCACATACACCATTCCTAACTGGCTGGTATCTACAATTCTCTAAAGTAATAAATAAATAGATTCTCACTAAAATAAACATTATGAAATACTTGGAACAAAACCCCAAAGCTCCTCAAGAAATTGTTTCTGGATTATGAAGCAAATAGAAGTTGTGAAGCGGAAGCTTTCATTTTTATTCTGCTCTTAAATTTGCCAGCTTTTGGTGGTATGGCTATTAACTTTTATAGATGTCATAGATTTTTATGGTAATTGTTCAGCTTTCTGTTTGCTGAGAAACTAAACTTGTGTTTCTTGAATAAATGCAGAAGAAAATTACCACATGCCTTCAATATCTTTAAAGGACTTTTTCCTATTTAACAATTTATTATTATTTTTTAATAAAATAGACTACAAATAGTTATTGGAACTAGGAAAAAAATGACAGTCACATTTTTTGCAGGATCATCCTTAAAACAGTATAGTACCATTGCCATAATTCAAATAACCCTTCTCAAATTTATCAGAAGGTAAATGAATGTTTCTCTATTCATAGAAGTCAAATATTCCATCATATCAGATAATTGAGTTTTTATGATTCATATACAATAGATGCTTTGCATAATTATTTTATCCCTTTGACTTTTCTCATTATAGAATAACTTTAAGCCAAATATTTTGATGCTTTTCTCTACTTTTTGTTAAAAAAATTTAAATTTATGTATTTAAGTAAACATTTTATGGTTATCTCTGAAAGTTAGATTAATAGTTTCTATTAAAATGTAATTATAGTAATTATGATAACATCACAATAAAGAATATTTTCTTAATATGATCAAATATTCAGTCAGTATTTAAAGTTCTAATCTTCCTATAAGGTCTATATTTTATATATACATGCTTTATATGTAAGTTTTAAATATTTGTATAAAATCGTCATAATTTGATCAGTTCATATATCTCTTAATATCTTTTAATATTTGAATTCTAAATTTCTTCTTTTTCCATTGGATATATTTGTTAGTGAAACTGAATAGTTTTCCTGTACAGTTTTCTACAGTATGTATCACTGTGGTTGAATAACTGTGATGGTGTTTATCATGTTTCCCTGTGTTTTGTATAAAATGAAAAGTGAAAAAAAAAAAAAAATAAATAAATAAAATAAAATGAAAAGTGATCAGATTTAGATTGAGTTTGTTGGTTTGATTTTTTGACAAGATTATTTCATGAAAAGAATTGGTTCCTTTGTTTTGATTCTTCTTAACGGTAGTTTATTGTGTTATACTTTATATATTGTACACAACTATTGTGTATAGCTTAATGAATTATGATAAATCAATATACCCAAGTAAGTATATCAGGATCAGGATAAACAATGTAATTAGTACTCTGGAAAGTTTCCTTATGCCCTTGTCAAGTCACGCTTCCTTGCCTCCATTTTCTTATATCCAGGCGAATTCTAATCTTACTTGTTATCGCCACAAATTTAGTGTTGTCTGTTCTTGAACTTGGTATGAATTCTTTTGTGTGTGCTTCTTTCCTTCATCATGTTTTGAGATTTATCCATGTTGTTAAGTGGGTAAACAGTGGAAACAGTGTCAGACTTTATTTTTTGGGGCTCCGAAATCACTGCAGATGGTGACTGCAGGCATGAAATTAAAAGACGCTTACTCCTTGGAAGAAAAGTTATGACCAATCTAGATAGCATATTCAAAAGCAGAGACATTACTTTGCCGACCAAGGTCTGTCTAGTCAAGGCTATAGTTTTCCCTGTGGTCATGTATGCATGTGAGAGTTGGACTGTGAAGAAGGCTGAGCACCGAAGAATTGATGCCTTTGACTGTGGTGTTGGAGAAGACTCTTGAGAGTCCCTTGGACTGCAAGGAGATCCAACCAGTCCATTCGGAAGGAGATCAGCCTTGGGATTTCTTTGGAAGGAATGATGCTAAAGCTGAAACTCCAGTACTTTGGCCACCTCATGCGAAGAGTTGATTCCTTGGAAAAGACCCTGATGCTGGGAGGGATTGAGGGCAGGAGGAGAAGGGGACGACAGAGGATGAGATGGCTGGATGGCATCACTGACTCGATGGACGTGAGTCTGAGTGAACTCCAGGAGTTGGTGATGGACAGGGAGGCCTGGCGTGCTGCGATTCATGGGGTCGCAAAGAGTCGGACATGACTTAGAGACTGAACTGAACTGAACTGAACTGAAGTATATAAGTAGTATGTTTCTTTTTAGAGCTGACTGATATTTCATTAGATGGATAGATCATAGTATGTTTATCCTAACTTCTACTAATTGATGTTTATGTTGTCTCAGTTTGGTTCAGTCGCTCAGTCATGTCCAAATCTTTGCCACCCCATGAACCGCAGCATGCCAGCCCTCCCTGTCCATCAACAACTCCCAGAGTCCATCCAAACCCATTTCTATTGAGTTGGTGATGCCATCCAACCATCTCATCCTCTGTCGTCCCCTTCTCCTCTTGCCCTCAATTTTTCCCAGCATCAGGGTCTTTTCCAATGAGTCAGCTCTTTGCATCAAGGCCAAAGTACTAGAGTTTCAGCTTCAGTATCAGTCTTTCCAATGAACACCCAGGACTGATCTCCTTTAGGGTGGACTGGTTGGATCTCCTTGCAGTCCAAGGGACTCTCAAGAGTCTTCTCTAACACCACAGTTCAAAAGCATCAATTCTTTGGCTCTCAGCTTTCTTTATAGCCCAACTTTCACTTCCATACATGACCACAGAAAAAACCATAGCCTTGACTAGACAGACCTTTGTTGACAAAGTAATGTCTCTGCATTATACTATGCTGTCTAGGTTAGTCATAGCTTTCCTTCCAAGGAGTAAGCGTCTTTATTTTTCATGGCTGAAGTTACCATCTGCAGTGATTTTGGAGCCCCCTGAAAATAAACTCAGCCACTGTTTCCCCATCTATTTGCCATGAAGTGATGGGACCAGATTCCATGATCTTAGTTTCCTGAATGATGAGCTTTAGGCCAACTTTTCACTCTCTTCTTTCACTTTCATCAAGAGACTCTTTAGTTTCTCTTCACTTTCTGCCATAAGGGTGGTGTCATCTGCATATCTGTGGTTACTGATATTTCTCCTGACAGTCTTGATTCCAGCTTGCGCTTCTTCCAGCCCAGCACTTCTCATGATGTACTCTGCATATAAGTGAAATAAGCAGGGTGACAATATACAGCCTTGACATACTCCTTTTCCTATTTGGAACCAGTCTGTTGTTCCATGTCCAGTTCTTCCTGACCTGCATACAGGTTTCTCAAGACGTAGGTCAGGTGAGTGCAATGGTGTGGTAGTTTGAGCATTCTGTGACATTGCCTTTTTTTTAGGATTGAAATGAAAACTGACCTTTTCCAGTCCTCAGGCCACTAGTGAGTTTTCCAATTTTGCTGGCATATTGAGTGTAGCACTTTCACAGCATCGTCTTTTAGTATTTGAAATAGCTCAACTGGAATTCCATTACCTCCACCAGTTTTGTTCGTAGTGATGCTCTCTTAAGGTCCACTTGATTTCATGTTCCAGAATATCTGCTCTAAGTGAGTGATCACACCATTGTGATTATAGGGGTCTTGAAGATCTTTTTTGTACAGTTCTTCTGTGTATTCTTGCCACCTCTTCTTAATATCTTCTGCTTCTGTTAGGTCGATACCATTTCTGTCCTTTATTGAGCCCATCTTTGCATGAAATATTCCCTTCGTATCTCTTAATTTTCTTGAAGGGATCTCTAGTCTTTCCCACTGTATTGTTTTTGTCTATTTCTTTGCATTGATTTGCTGAAGAAGGCTTTCTTATCTCTCCTTGCTGTTCTTTGGAACTCTGCATTCAAATGGATGTATCTTTCCTTTTCTGCTTTGCTTTTCACCTCTCTTCTTTTCACAGCTATTTGCAAGGCCTCCTCTGACAGCCATTTTGCTTTTTGTATTTCTCTTTCTTGGGGATGGTCTTGCTCCCTGTCTCCTGTACAGTGTCATGAACCTCCATCCATAGTTCATCAGGCACTCTGTCTATTAGATCTAGTCCCTTAAATCTATTTCTCACTTCCACTGTATAATCATAAGGGATTTGATTTAGGACATACGTGAATTTTCTAATGATTTCACCCACTATCTTCAATTTAAGTCTGAATTTGGCAATAAGGAGTTCATGATCTGAGCCACAGTCAGTTCCTGGTCTTGTTTTTGTTGACAGTATAGAGCTTCTCCACCTTTGGCTGCAAAGAATATAATCAGTCTGATTTTGGTGTTGGCCATCCGTTGATGTCCATGTGTAGACTCTTCTCTTTTGTTGTTAGAAGAGGGTGCATTGACCAGTGCAATGACCAGTGCATTCTTTTGGCAAAACTCTGTTAGCCTTTACCCTGCTTCATTCCTTATTCCAAGGCCAAATATGACCATTACTTCAGGTGTTTCTTGACTTCCTCCTTTTGTATTTCAGTCTCCTAAAAGAATGGACATCTTTTGGGGGTGTTAGTTCTAAAAGGCCTTGTAGGTCTTCATAAAACCATTCAACTTCAGCTTCTTCAGCATTACTGGTTGGGGCATAGACTTGGATTACCGTGATATTGAATAGTTTGCTTCGGAAATGAACAGAGATCATTTTGTTGTTTTGGAGTTTGCATCTAAGTACTGCATTTTAGATCTTTTGTTGACTATGATGGCTTCTCCATTTCTTCTAAGGGATTTCTGCCCACAGTAGTAGAGATAATGGCCATCTGAGTTAAATTCACCCATTCCAGTTCATTTTAGTTCGCTGATTGCTAGAATGTTGATGTTCACTCTTGCCATCTCCTGTTGACCAACCAATTTGCCTTGATTCATGGACCTAACATTCCAGGTTCCTATGCAATATTGCTCTTTATAACATCAGAGCTTGCTTGTATCACCAGCCACATCCACAACGGGGTTTGTGTTTGCTTTGGCTCAGTCCCTTCATTCTTCCTGGAGTTATTTCTCCAGTGGTCTCCAGTAGCATATTGGGCACCCTCCAACCTGGGGAGTTCATCTATCAGTGCCCTATCTTTTTGCCTTTTCATACTGTTCATGGGGTTCTCAAGGCAAGAATACTGAAGTGTTTGCCATTCCCTTCTCCAAGGGACCACATTCTGTCAGACGTCTCCATCATGACCCATCTGTCTTGGGTGGCCCCACATGGCATGACTTAGTTTCGTTGAGTTAGACAAGGCTGTGGTCCATGTGATCAGACTGGCTAGTTTTCTGTGATTGTGGTTTCAGTCTATCTGCCCTCTGATGCCCTCTCTTAGTGCCTACCGTCTTACTTGGGTTTCTCTTACCTTGGACATGGTGTATCTCTTCACGGCTGCTCCAACAAAGCTCAGCCGCTGCTCCTGACCTTGGGCGCCGGGTATCGCTTCCTGGTCTATTTTGGGAGCATTGTTAGTAAAACTCTGTGAACTTCCTTGAGGAAGGCCTTGTGGAAAAATGTATCCATTTCTCTTAGAGTGGAATAACCTAGGATAGAATTGCTGACTCAGAGAGTAGAAGCTACAAAAGAGTTTTCTACAGTGTTTGTACTCTTAACTACCTGTAGTTTTACATGAGAGGTCCAGTTGTATCACATACTTTACAAAACTTGTTATTGTCAGTCTTTTTCATTGTAACATTTGAATGGGTGTTTTATCTCATTGAACTTTTAACTTGCAATTCTCTCATAGCTAATATCAGTTATGAAGTACCTTTTAAAATCTTCAGACCGATCTTTTAAAAGTTGAGTTTTCTTTGTTTTATTGATCTATAGGTGTTTTTATTTTTCTTATTTATTTTTTCCTTTTTTAAGTTCTTTTTTAAAATATAAATTTATTTATTTTAATTGGAGGTTAATTACTTTACAATATTGTATTGGTTTTACCATACATCAACATGAATCTGCCACAGGTATACACATGTTCCCCATCCTGAACCCCCCTCCCTCCTCCCTCCCCATACCATCCCTCTGGGTCATCAGATACATTATGAATGTTGTTACTCGGTCAGTTGTATTGTTGAATATTTCACATTTTTAATATGTCTTTACTGAGCAGTAGTTTTCAATTCTGATGGAAATCAATTTAATCTTTTTTTTCTCAAATGATTATTACCATTTATGACTTGTCTAATAAATATTTGCCCATTCTACATCACTAATATATTTTTGTGTTTTCTTCTTAAACATAATAGTTTTAGCTTTTATAGTCTTAGTATTTAAATTTCAATTTATAACCCACTGTATTAGTTAGTGTTCTCCAGAGAAATAGAAACAGAGATATAAATGTATATACACAGACATAGAGATGTATGTTACTATATACAGGCTATAAAATAGTTTAATCACATATATCAATCTTATAACGTATAAATCAGTACATGTACACCATAAATATACTATGGTATACATATATAGCATAGATAGATGTATGCCATAGAATAACATAGACACACATTTATGTGTACATGTACATCTCTATATAAATCATATATCTCTATGTGAAGAGTGCTTCAGGTGATATGGAGACCTATCATTTCCATGATATGTTGAAGACCCAGCGAAACTGGTGGTATAGTTTCTGTCCAAGTTTGAAGGCCTGAGAACCAAGAGAACTGATTGTATCAGTTCATGACAAGTCCAAAAACGTGAGAATTAGAGAACCTATAGTGTAAGTCCCAGGCTGAGGGCAGAAGAAAGATATTCCGGTTTAAACACCAAGTCAGTGAATGCAAATTCTCCATTCTTCTTCCTTTCCATGCTGTTTAAGCTCTCAAGGGATTGGATGGTGCCTACTCCCATTGAGGAAGGTGTTAGTCTACAAATTCAAACATAGATCTCACCTAGAAGTACCCTCACAGATGAACCTGGAAATAATGTTTAATGAACTACTTGTGTACTCCATGACCCAGTCAAGTGGACAGATAAAATTAAGTCTTGGCCTCATCTTGAGTTAGGACTTCCCTGGTGGCTCAGATAATAATGTCTTTGCCTACAATGTGGGAGACCTGGATTGGATCCTTGGGTCGGGAAGATTCCCTGGAGAAGAAATTGGCAACCCACTCCAATACTCTTGCCTGGAAAATCCCTTGGATGAAAGAGCCTGGTAGGCTACAGTCCATGGGTTCACGAAGAGTCAGACATGACTGAGTGACTTCACTTTCACTTTCACTTTCATCTTGAGTTAATTTTGTATGTGGTGACTGATAGGGCTAATCTGTCCAATATTTTGTTATTTTTTATGATTAAATATGCATATCATGTGTGGATAATGATAAAAATAAACTGTCAATTAGGTTTCTAAAATAAATTATTAAATCTATATTTATAATATGAAATCTGTTATTTGAACATCATTTCAGTTCAGTTGCTCAGTCATGTCCAACTCTCTGTGACCCCATGGACTGCAGCATGCCAGGCTTCAATGTCCATCACCAACTCCTGGAGCTTGCTCAAACTCATATCCATCGAGTCGGCGATGCCATCCAAATATCTCATCCTCTGTTATTCCCTTCTCCTGTGCCTTCAATATTTTCCATCATCAGGGACTTTTCCAATGGGTCAGTTCTTCGCATCAGGTGGCCAAATTGTTGGAGCTTCTGCTTCAGCATCAGAAGCAATGCTTATGATGAATTATCTTGGACTCATTTCCTTTAGGACTGGCTGGTTTGATCTCCTTGAGGTCCAAGGGACTCTAGGGTCTTCTCCAACATCACAGTTCAAAAGCAAGTTCTTCGATGCTCAGCTTTCTTTATGGTGTGACTCTCACATCCATACATGACTGCTGGAAAAACCACAGCTTGGATTAGACAGACCTTTGTTAGCAAAGTAATGTCTCTGCTGTTTAATATGCTGTCTAGGTTGGTCATAGCTTTTCTTCCAAGGAGCAAGCGTCTTTGAATGTCATGGCTGCTGTCACCATCTGCAGCGATTTTGGAGCCCCAAAAAATAAAGTCCCTCACTGTTTCCATTGTTTTCCCATCTGTTTTCCATGAGATGATGGGACTGGATGCCATGATCTTTGTTTTTTGAATGCTGAGCTTTAAGCCAGCTTTTTCACTCTCCTCTTTTACTTTCATCAAGAGGCTCTTTAGTTCCTCTTCGCTTTCTGCCAGAAGGGTGGTGTCATCTGCATATCTGAGGTTATTGATATTTCTCCTGGTAATCTTGATTCCAGCTTGTGCTTTATCCAACCCGGCATTTCGCATGATGTACTCTGCATGGAAGTTAAATAAACAGAGTGACAATGTACAGCCTTGCCATACTTTCCCTATTTGGAACCAGTCTGTTGTTCCATGTCCCGTTCTGTTGCTGCTTGACCTGTATACACATTTATCAGGAGACAGGTCAGGTGGTCTGATATTCCCATCTCTAAGAATTTTCCTCAGTTTGTTGTGAACTATACAGTCAAAGCTGTTGGTGTAATCAGTAAAGCAGAAGTAGATGTTTTTTTCTGGTATTCTCTTCATTTTTTACTCCAAGGCCAAATTTCCTCCTTACTCTAGGCATCTGTTGACTTCCAATCCCCTATAATGAAAAAGACATTTTTACAGGGGTGTTATTTCTAGAAGGTCTTTTAGGTCTTCATAGAACCATTCAACTTCAGCTTCTTCAGCATTACTGGTTGGGACATAGACTTGGATTATGGTGATATTGAATGGTTTGCTTTGGAAACGAACAGAGATCATTCTGTCCTTTTTGTGATTGAACCCAAGAACTGCATAGAAATATATCTCTTACATCATTTTTAGATACGTGTAGAACTGGGTGCTATAGAATAAATGAACTATTTAACATGCTCAATTGACTTTATTTCATAAGCTTTTATGGCATTATCTATAACAAGGTAGAAGTAATATATAAGCACAGGAAGCAAACTGAATAAACAAAGAAAAATTATATACATTTTCCTTGGAACTGCATTAAGTATGAGAAGTCATATTTACTGCTTGTTGAATCTGTCCTGTGTGAGCTATGGTGAATATATCTCCCTGATAACATCATATGTTATGTAATCTTGTAATTGATGTGGAAGAGGATTTGAATGAAATAATCTTAATGCTTTATGTGGGAGAAGTATAAGACAAAAAAAACAATTTTTTTTGAGTCTTCATTTATACTTTCTTTGCAGTCCTAGTTCTTATTATGGGACTCATTTTCATGTATGTGGTTTTGCAAAGCTGTCTGTTGATTTCATCAACCAAATACCTGCTTAGATAAATAAAGGTTAATCAAGGATAGAGTTTGTTTAATCTTCAGCAGTAACTCATTTATTACATGGTAAGCTAGTGGAGGTGATAGAATTCCAGTTGAGCTATTTCAAATCCTGAAAGATGATGCTGTGAAAGTGCTGCACTCAATATGTCAGCAATTTGGAAAACTCAGCAGTGGCCACAGGACTGGAAAAGGTCCGTTTTCATTCAAATCCCAAAGAAAGGAAATGCTAAAGAATGCTCAAACTACCGCACAATTGCACTCATCTCGCACGCTAGTAAAATCATGCTCACAATTCTCCAAGCCAGGCTTCAGCAATACGTGACCCATGAACTTTCAGATGTTTAAGCTGGTTTTAGAAAAAGCAAAGGAACCAGAGATCAAATTGCCAACATCTGCTGGATCATGTAAAAAGCAAGAGAGTTCCAGAAAAACATCTATTTCTGCTTGATTGACTATGCCAAAGCTTTTGACTGTGTGGATCACAATAAACTGGAAAATTCTGAAAGAGATGGGAATACCAGACCACCTGACCTGCCTTTTGAGAAACCTATATGCAGGTCAGGAAGCAACAATTAGAACTGGACATGGAAAAACAGGCTAGTTCCAAACAGGAAAAGAAGTTTGTTAAGGCTGTATATTGTCACCCTGCTTATTTAACTTATATGCAGAGTACATCATGAGAAATGCTGGGCTGGAAGAAACACAAGCTGGAATCAAGATTGCCAGGAGAAATATCAATAACCTCAGATATGCAGATGACACCACCCTTATGGCAGAAAGTGAAGAGGAGCTAAAAAGCCTCTTGATGAAAGTGAAAGAGGAGAGTGAAAAAGTTGGCTTAAAGCTCAACATTCAGAAAACAAAGATCATGGCATCTGGTCCCATCACTTCATGGGAAATAGATGGGAAAACAGTGGAAATGATGTCAGACTTTATTTT
The DNA here is from genome assembly GCF_042477335.2 of Ovis canadensis. Classification (NCBI taxonomy): domain Eukaryota; kingdom Metazoa; phylum Chordata; class Mammalia; order Artiodactyla; family Bovidae; genus Ovis; species Ovis canadensis. The sequence goes on along the minus strand of NC_091250.1, from coordinate 48,310,701 downwards.
TTCAGCTCCAAAATCACTGCAGATGGGGACAACAGCCATGAAATTAAAAGACGCCTGCTCCTTGGAAGGAAAGTTATGACCAACCTAGATAGCATATTAAAAAGCAGAGACGTTACTTTGTCAACAAAGGTCCGTCTAGTCAAGGCTATCGTTTTCCAGTGGTCATGTATGGATGTGAGAGTTGGACTGTGAAAAAAGCTGAGTGCTGAAGAATTGATGCTTTTGAACTGTGGTATTGGAGAAGACTCTTGAGAGTCCCTTGGACTGCAAGGAGATCCAACCAGTCCATTCTAAAGTATAGCAGTCCTGAGTGTTCATTGGAAGGACTGATGTTGAATCTGAAACTCCAATACTTTGGCCACTTGATGCGAAGAGTTGACTCATTAGAAAAGACTCTGATGCTGGGAGGGATTGGGGGCAGGAGGAAAAGAGGACGACAGAGGATGAGATGGCTGGATGGCATTACCCACTCGATGGATATGAGTTTGGGTGAACTCTGGCAGTTGGTGATGGACAGGGAGGCCTGGTGTGCTGCGATTCATGGGGTTGCAAAGAGTCAGAAATGACTGAGCAACTTAACTGAACAGAGCTGATGCTTCTACTGCTTTATTTAAAGAACTGCAGTGGTATTTGGTATGTGTGAAGAAGAACATGTTTACAGAAGTATGATTTCTGTTCCCTCACAGATTCCATGGTAGAGTGTGGTGACTTTTGTTTTTACAAACAGTTCACTGATCTTGCAAAGAAAATTACATCAACGTGAATAAATAAGTATTTGTTCATTAGCTGTGCCTAATTAACACAAATAAAACTATGAACCTAATGTTTAGTGTGCTATTGCTGGGTTTCTACTCTATGAGCACCCCTCAGCATTTATGATCTATTAAATAATTTATTCAGCAAACATTCACTGAGTAACACATATTGGTCTTAGACTTTCTTAAGTGCTGTGGATCAAAACACATCTTAGAGTAGTGTACCATCATGAAAATAGATGGTTAAACAAATAGTTTAATGATAGATACTTTGACAAAGATTATGGGCAGTTGTAGACTGGACAGATTCTTTGGCTGGAGTAGAGAGACCCATGGAGAATAATGAATAATGAATTTGAAGAGATCATTGGAATGGCAGAAGTTAAAAGAGGTTAGATTTAATGCCATGATATAACACTACAAATACTGAATATGGATTTCAGTATCAAGAAAGGAGATCTCTTTATGATATTTCACATTTGTAGTTTGAGCCTGGCAGTTTGGTGCAGTAGAGCTATTCTGTACTTTAATTATAGTTATATAATGTAATAGCTAAATGACTTCAATAATAGAGTGCTAATTTTTGGCAAGAATCGAGTTTTGGCCATGAGAGTGAAATGATAATGCAGTTTTATTTGATCATTTTAAGGATCTGTAAGGTATGTATTTTTTTCTGTTTTAGTTGTTTTAATTAAATGGTATATAAAAATTATTGAATGTAGTTCTATGAGTTCCTACTTTTATCTTCCACATGTAAATTGCTCCATGTGACAAAATCCTCAATGAATGCAAATTATGCCATATGATAATAACAAATAAATGAAATTGTGTTTGCATTAAAAACTATTTTGATACTGGAGAGGGAAGAGTGTTGATTTGAAAGCAGCACTGAAATAGATGATGTCTGTGTATGGAAGATAAAATGCTAATTTCCCTTAGGGCTTTGGAAAAATTTTGGCATCTTTCACTTTAAAGAGAGAGTCACTGAGAAGATGATATTTTTCATGTATCTAATATCCTGTATTCCTTAAAATTCCAGTTTCAGTTAAGGCAAAATGAGTAATTATTTCAGTTATTAAGGAGTTAAAACCATTGGTGTGACTGCTAGTTTTAAAGGAACAAAAGTTTCAGAGGCCTCAGAGAAAGGAATGGCAGGGAAAAGCACAAGTGGGAGTAGAAGAGTTGGGAGAATGAAGTGTTGAGTTGAGAGTCTAGGACAGGACATACTGTGGAGGTAAATGTGGACTTACCAGAAAGGATATATATCTCTGGCAGGAAACAGATACTAGGGTACTTGATCAGAGTTGTGAAGCTCAAAAGTTCCTGGATTTAAGACAATAAGGTGAATTATCCAGAAATAGAGATATTTGTCATTTTAAGACAATTGTGTATGTTTCCAAAATGCAAATACAATAATTCCCTAACTATAGGTTGCTGTATTCCTCCAAATAAAAAATATAATAATTTACATAAGCACATTTTAACTTAAGGTGGAAAAGTTTCGTATGCACACACATGTACAGTGGCATATTTTTGTCCTGAGTAACTATACTTGAATATATCACAAACAATCCTAGACTTCTGAATCACTGATTTCTACTTTTGTTCTTTGGCTGTTTGTATGCCCATTTACTTGATTATATTCACTTTAAACCCCATGAAAGTATAGTATTTTTTATTATTGTATTAAACTAAAGTCTACTTTTTGGTTAAATATATTAGGTTAAACATAAATGGAATTTAAACTTCTAAATTATAAAAATTGAATTTAAATTTTTGTTCATTGTAGTGAGTAGAATTTTTGGAAAGGAAATTCATATACACATACACAGACCTGTATACAGACACAGACACTGTAGTTCAAAATCAAATGTTCTAAATGAAAGGAATGTTCTATAAACATTTATTTTGCTTTGAGACTAAAAGAATGATTATTTTTGCTTCATTTTTCTTTTCTTCCTTTTCAGTGGCCAAGGGACCTGGGTGGGCTTATGGAATGAACAGAAAAAAAGAAAATGCCTGTCTATTCTCTAACACCAGGCCCTTTCACCAAAGAAAGTTGTGAATATTAATTAATGTGATTTGCTCAGCTACTCCAAACACAAATGCTGACTGGGCCAGCCCTAATGAAGCTTCAGCTATGCCTTTACCAGTGTGGCTAATCAAATTCCCTGTATATTCCTTTTTCTGGGTTTGCTGTTTGCTCAGAAGACACACTCATTTCCTTTGAACATTTCTTTCTGACAAATATGGTGCCAAAGTTAGACATATGGGGCATTCACATTTTAATGAGATGAAATATTTTAATAGAGGAATTAAAAACATTTATCACTAACTACTGAACAACCATCTAGCTATGAGCATAACAGGAATAAGGACTGTCCTGTTTTAACTTTGATTTAAATCATGAGCAGATCTAGTCTCCGTGAATATCATTTCTTTAATTGATTATATTGCCATGGACACAGGTCATGATATGCCTTCCTATTATGTTTAATAACACTTTGACCATATATAGTATATGTAACTCTGGATTTAATATTTTATAATGATAATAATAAAGGCTAAAGCTTCTTTTTCATATAAAAATGTGGAAGAAAATAAATCACTAGCCTGATAGCTAAATGATATCATAAAGAGTCACAATATATTAGCATACTCCATAGCTATTTGGAGATAAAATTTACAGAATTAGAATCTTAGTTTTATTTCTCCTACTCCTGTATTCTACATGTCTGAACAAAGATACACATCTACAAGCTACTTCAGTTTGCCACAGCATGCACAGATGTTCAGATACACATTTCAGCTAATTATATTCAGAATAAAAGGAAAATGCTCTGAATGACAATGAGGGAGACTCCTTTTTTCAAAGTCTGTGTCAAGAAAAGACTATCAGCTTTTTCTCGATAATAAATAAAAATATATAATTCCCGTGTAACTAAACCAAGAAAAAATAGAGCTCTCTTGCCATTTCTTTCTTTTTCTTTTCTTCATCTGTAGATAAACTCTGGTATTAAAATAAGACATGCCTAATTTTAAGCATTTTACTCCTCCAAACTGTAATTTAGTCAAATAAATACACAGTGGTATAATTTAAGCTGGTACCATGTAAAGTAGAAACATATACTTTTAAAGTATTAAGAGGATCTTGAACAGCTACTCAACAATTTAATGGCATGATATATTCATATTTTAGTGGACTAGTAAAATAATACAAAATATTAATTAGGGAAACATAGCATCTTCAAATTCAGCTTGTTGCTTATAGAAGCAACAAGAAGAAATACAAGTGAAGAGATTAAAGGAAAACTAGTTAAGTGATAGTCCAGGGCCTAGGAAATCACACAAGCAGAGGAACATGACAAGAATCCAAGCATCTGATTCATACAGATTGTGTGATAGCCTATAGATGAAATACATAAGTAAGGCCATCGTGCCTCCCCTTACCACCAACTTTCAAGCATCCCTGAATAATCACTTTTTCTTTTCTAAAATATGAGTCTTAATTAAAAGTAAACTCTTCCTGTACTATTTGAAAGAACTAGTACAACAATTTATTATTAGAATACTGCAGCCTACTTCCTGACATTTTTGATTTGATAACTGGAAATTCAGTACTATAAGCTACTGAAAAATTGATGGTTTATATAAAAAAATAAATGTACTATGGACATTTCAATTTTTATCTGCTTTGGATTACTTTGCTATAAAATAAATATGTTGATAAATTATCTATTTTAGATATAATATAAATTTAGATATAATCAAAGTGGTCTATTGCAACTTTGATCTGTATCTCTATATCACTTATGTTATCTTCTAAAAACAATTACTCTTATTGTCAAAAGAAAATATCCTTTAAAACAGAAGTTAAGTACTCACATTAATACAACTTCCAGAAGCAGCACAGTTTTAGCATGCGATTTATTGATTTTCACTGCATGGGAAATCTCTCAGAAAATTGTCCTCCACAGAAGGTGACGGAGTAATTGTATGCTAGATTAGGACAACTTTCCATGATTAGACTGTGATGATTTAAATTTTTTAGTGCATTCTGAAACATTTCTGTAATTGTTAACCGTATGCTGTTACACAAACCAATATAACTAAATTTATTTTCCTGCCTCTGGGTTTGAATGATTAGAAGAGTTTTGTTGTGGTAGGGGGCGTGAAGTTCCTAGCATGTACTGTTTTCAGGTAGTGTTAGTACTTTTGTGAGTCATAGCTTCTTTATACTTGGAAGAAATAAATGGAGACCAATAGATAGTAGTATCTCAACGATTTTGAAACACTGTTTGATAATAGTATTAAAAACACTCAAGTTGTCTCTATACAACTCTTAATTTTTTGTAGCATGTGGCTCTGGCCTAACAAATCAAAATGTCATGTGAATACAGAAATAAAAATGGATATGCTATAAAGAACATAGGGCATTAATTTAATACTAAAGTTATGTATGAAACAAAATTATGTTTTATGAAAGTAAAATAACATGGCATTTCAAAGCCTTTACATCAAAATAAGTATTATTACTTTAAAGTTAGTAACATGGAAGTAGTTCTGACTTAGTTACTGCCATTTACATGCTTTGTAAAAGCAACATTTAATAATAACATCGATATCCTGTGTTTAAAGTAGAGAGAATGAGGGAAGGTATATTGGGGAAGGATGTTATGTATGAAAACCATTGGTTATTTAAACAGAGCCTTATATGGTAACCATTGCATCACTTTACTGGGGAATCCAAGACAAACTGGTCTTCAGCTCTTCAGGTGTAGAATTTAGAATACTTCAAAAAAAATAAAGGATACTAAAAAATTAATTTCATTTAAGTGGCCTAACGCACATTAATAATCTCGGAAGAGACTTACTTGTAAATAAAAATCATAATGTATTATTCCTATGTAGTTACCAAAATACTTGCATCTGTCACCTAGATATTCCCTTCCTGATCAGTAGTTGAGAAAACTAAGTGAAAAATGACAAAACATTTGGGAACAGAAAAATTGGTTTTCTAAATGGATAATACATCGAGGTTGAAGTTTGAAGTGATAAGTTTATTTCTGTCCTACAGCTACTGTTCTCCAGTATACAAAATACTCATAGACTCCAGATCCATTAACACTTCTGGGAAATGCTGTCTTGTACTTGTCAAATTCCCAATCTTTAGATCTGTTTCTGTAATCAGCATATAGATAGACAAGTTTTCTTCAATTACCACATTCTTCCTTCACAAAAGGTACAACAAAATTTATTAAATTCACTTTCTTGCTTATAAACAGATTCTGACACTGACATTGATATCAGATTATGACCTTGGTTAAACCTTATCTGTGTTCCTGAATTATGTAACAGCATATTTCCATGAAAACTCTAGGGTTATTCTTCTAGATGGTAGAGAATATCCATGAGATTATTCATCATACTTTCATGCTGAAAATTCTAAAGGTATCCTAGTGTGGAAAACATGTACGCAGTACTTAAAAAAATTGCCTTGTGTTAATCATAATAGTATATGTGGAAGAAAAGACCAAAGTTAACTGTAAAACAAATTTAAGATCAGTTTTATTCAGAAATAAATGCTACCAGTCAATAATGATTTATCTTTATAGGAGGGTCTATAGAACAGAAAAAGATTCTTCAAATTGCTATGCATGACATTAAGCCTAGCTGTAGATAGTAAGATGCTCAGCTAGACTACACTGTAAAGGGCTGGTTTCAGATCAGTAACTGGTAAGAATGAAGACACAGAGTTTCAAGTTTGCTTTTACTTTGGTTTATGTAAACCAAACAAGAAGCCATGCAAAGATAAATGACACATGTGTAACTGAATAAAGCTTTTTAATACCTCCTTAGTTTCTCACAGAGAGAGAACCAAAATTTGGAAGCCAATGCAGCCCTTGAAAATGTATCCTGATTTTGTTACTGTTAGAGTAGAGGAGGAGTCATATTTTCACTTAACCATTTACTTATTACTTTGATATGCAATTCCTTACTTTTCCATAGACACATTCATTTATTCTCTTCTGCCTCACAATATCTATATAATACCTTTATATATATATGTATGCAAATATATTTTCCTTGCATGCACCTCTTTCCCTTTTATGAAAAGTATGATTTTCTTCTGTTGAATTAGATTTAAGTGAGAATATATGCTACATAAAACAAAAGATCATTTCACTGTTGCATTTATGCAGAAAAATAATTTGAATATTTTCTTCATTAGGGACAAACCTGTGCCTTAAAATTAGTCATTTTACCATTAGAAATTACAGCTATTATTGAGGCTACTTTGGTTAACCTTTTCAAAGGTTACTAATTATTTTAATTTGTAACTTCTGAGATGATAATATTTGTATCTCACCTATTGTGTGAGGTTGTCAAGTAGATGAATCTTTGAAATAGCTGTGGGCAGACTATATATCATTATCAGCTAACATGACAGCATGGAGGCGTTATTCATATTACTAACGACACAAGCAGAAAGGAAGAATGGGAACACTTTTTTTAACCATTCTTTCTATTTCCTTCTTTATATGTTTAAGCTTAAAAACGTCAACAGAGATGTTCTGAAGAACTTTTGAAATGTGATGGAAATTATAACAAATTATAATTATGACAAATTATAAATTTATTTTAAGATGACCCCACTTAAAAGTCTCAGTGGACTTAGAGAAAATCTTATAGCTAATTTTTTCTTTTTTCCTAATTTTAAACTCCCTGCAATTCTAATACCACCTTGGCACTAATAATTAATCTACTTTTATAAATGAAAGTTTTTTTTTTAATGCAACTACTTCACCTTAAGTTTTAGTTCAGAGTGATTCTTGTTAAAATAATTTTTTGGTGCGAGTTTTGGGACAGTGAGCGAAATGCCTCATTTCTGCATGATCAATTATTGATGGCAATGCAAATTGCATAAATATTCTGAAGTGGGGCAGGAATTTATTATCCAAGTTAAACACCCATATTTATTTGTCCCTTCAACTTCCAAATCAAACCTGCCAGATTAACCAGCTTTAAAATATCTTAAAATTTAATTCCAAACACTTCTATTGTACTCATTTAACTAGATAGTAATTCTTGTCTTAATATTGCTATTGTTTTAATTTCTCAACTGTGATCATGTGTTAAACAAGTAAATTATTATGAACAATAAATGGCAGAAAATATTAATGTAACCAATTAAATGAAGTTTTCTTTAGTACATAAGTAAATTTGAATGCATAGTTCCTATTTTTCATAATTTAAGTCAGTTAAGCTTAGATTTAGATCAATAAAGACATTATACTATAACACCACATTCTGCACTTTAAATATTACCCATTGTCAATGAAATTAAAAAAAAAAACTGTTTGAGGTTTATCAAATCCTTTAAATTAGGAAAGTCTAAAGTGAATGTTTTTATTAGTTGAAAATGAATATGGTTATTTTTCTATTTTATTCTCCTGTAAAACTTCCAATGAGGTCCTAAGACTATCTCAACCTCACACATATTTCCTTTCTCTAAAAAGAAAGTGAATGATAAGTAACATATGGAGTAGCCAAATTGAAAAGAGGCTAGTGCAGCCAGTTTTCTTATTAAATATTTTTGAAATAAGCCTTTGCAAGTAGTCAATATTGAATCCTGTGCATTGAAAGTACTGGGTCTCTTGGTGAAATTTAAGTATATATTTACTGTTCGAACCAGAGAATAATTTTAATATGATAATTCTCCATAATGACTAAGGTGGTTGTCAGTAAGTCGATCTCTCTGTTAGCTAGCTATGTTAATACAATAAGAAAAATTCAAGAAATGTGTTTTGAATATATATATGCACAGAAAATATAGACAGCATATTAAAAAGCAGAGATATTACTTTGTCAACAAAGGTCTGTCTAGTCAAGGCTATGGTTTTTCCAGTAGTCATGTATGGATGTGAAAGTTGGACTATAAAGAAAGCTGAGTGCTGAAGAATTGATGCTTTTGAACTGTGGTGTTGCAGAAGACTCCTAACAGTCCCTTGGACTGCAAGGAGATCCAACCAGTCCATCCTAAAGGAGATCAGTCCTGGGTGTTCATTGGTAGGACTGATGTTGAAGTTGAAACTCCAATACTTTGGCCACCTCATACAAAGAGCTGACTCACTTAAAATGACCCTGATGCGTGAAAGATTGAGGGCAGGAGGAGAAGGGGATGACAGGGGATGAGATGGCTGGATGGCATCACTGACTCAATGGACATGGGTTTGTGTGGACTCCGGAAGTTGGTGATGGACAGGGAGGCCTGGAATGCTGTAGTTCATGGGGTCGCAAAGACTCAGGCATGACTGAGCGACTGAACTGAACTGAGCTGAAAATATAATTATAAAAATTACATATGTGCTAATCACATTCAAGCAATGAATGAAATGAAATAACGTTGAGCTGTATCTACCTCTGTGATATTTCTAGTTTCTCTATATATTGCTTTATAAAGCCAGGAGAAAGGAATATGAATGTCAGTGACAAGTACTAAAATATAACTATTAAATCTAGAAGTTTGTCAATGCAACATGATTACAAGGCATTTTCCTGCCAAGAAGGATGGCATAAAGCAAAGAAGTGCACAACTAGGAAAAGTAGGGGAAGAATGAATTTAGGAATATCTGTAATGTATAAATCAATGATTTGTTAAGTTATGCTCCCAAATAGCTTTAAATCCTAATTAATGAATAATATTTGAAATTTCATGGACAGCTTATTATAGCAACTTTATTGCTATAGAATAATATATATTCTATTGTTTAGTAAAAAAAACTATTGTTTGCTAATGTGTAAGTACCATATTGGGAAATTTAAAAATAACTCCTTATTGGAAAATTAAGACTTACTTACCTACTGAGTAAGAAAATTCACTTATTATTTTAAGTTCATAAGTTACCCTGCTATTGAGTTCATTAAATACAATGAATATAAAGTAGACCAACATAGTTATATTGATTAGCTTTTATGTAATTCATATGCTAGGGACTGAAACCTAGCTCTTCAGGTACCACTCAAACACAAGGTCCTGCTCTTCAGCCTTTCATACCAGAGAAGTGACTTGAGACTTTAAAAAAATGCCAGTCTCTTGACTGACAAAAATGTGAAATGAAAGGAGTAATTTCAAATAGTTCCTAGAAAATTAATTATAATATGTATTAATAGCATCATCTTTGCTAATAAGGAGCAGAACATTAATAAATACACGGCAAAGAAAATGGGCTTCAGAATTCAGATCAGCTATGCAAAGAGATGAAAGTCATATGAAAATATGCAAGTTTAAAGATAACATTTCTTTTAAAGCTTGAATATACTGCCTGGTAAGTAACTGAGAAATTCACATAGAATTTTCTTTTCATTCTGAAGATTATTCTCTTAGGAGAACTATGAACATCAGTAACTTTTCAGTATGGCTACTAAAAGCCTTTATTTAGTGTTCAGGCAAAGATACTGCCTCATATTTTAACATCTTTGTTGGAAAAATCCTCTTCACAAAGATGTCCTATTTTGTTTGTGCTTGTTTGTGTTTGTGTGTGTGTGATTTGCCTTTTAAAAATTATTTTTATTTTGGAAAATTCGCATAACAAAATTTACCTTCTTGACCATATTTAAGTATGTACTTCAGTTACATCAAGTATATTCAATTTACAGGGCAACCATCAACACAATCTATTTCCAGAATTCTTTTCCTCTTGTAAAACTGAAAATCTATATTGATTAAACAAATCCTCACTCCCTTCTTTCCCCTGCCCCTGGGAACTGCATTCTACTCTCTGTCTCTATGATTTTGACTACACTAATAACTCATATAAATGAAATCATATTTTTTTTACAACTGCTTTGTTTTACTTAGTATTATGTCCTCAAGATTCATGCGCATAGTAGCATATGTCAGAATTTTCTTCCTTTGCAAGTCTGAGTCATAGTCCAAGTATGCATATAACACATTTTGTTTCCATTGGTCCTCTGATAGACACTTGGATGTTTTTCACATTTTAGGTATTATCAATAAATGCTACCTGGAGCGTGTATGTATATGTATCTTTGATACCCTGTTTCATGTCTTTTGATTATATACCCAGAAGTGAAATTGCTGGATCACATTGTATTACTATTTTAATTTTAGAAGAACCACATACTGTTTTCTACAGAGGCTGTACCATTATGTTTTCATACCAACAGTGCAAAGAATTTTAATTTCTCTAAACTCCTTACCAAATTATTACATTATTTTTTAGTTTTTTTTTCTTTCTTAATATTAGTCATCTTAACAATGTGAGGTGATATTTCACTATAGTTTAGATTGGCATTTTCCTATGAGTGAGTGATGTTGAAAATTTGTTTCATGCGCATTTTGGCCATATGTATATCATCTTTGGAAAAATGTCTATTTGATTTTTTGCCATTTTTGAATTAGGTAAATATTTTCCTGTAATCATGTCTTATATGTACTTTACCTATTCCTGTGTTAATCTTTTATCAGGTATATGATTTGCAAATATTTTCTCCTATTTTGGGGTTTCCTTTTTAACTTTTTTTTTTTTTACTGTTTCTTTTGATGCATAATTTTAAAAAAAATTCATGAAGTCCGTTTTGTCTGTCTTCTGTTGCGCATGCCTTTGGTGACATAGCTAAGAGACCATTGCCAAATCCAATGTTTGAAGATTTTTCCCTATGTTTTCTTCTTAAAGTTTTACTATTTTAGGTCTTATATTTAGGTCTTTGTTACATTTTGAGTTAATTTTTTTTATATGGCATAATGTAAAAATCCAGTATCATTCTTTTGCATGTAGATGTCCAGTTTTCCCAGTACCATTTATTGAAAATTCTCTTATTTTCTCATTGAATAGTCTTGGCCCCCTTGTCAAAGATAATTTGACCATATAATTGAAGGTCTACTTCTAGGCTCTCTATCTATTCCCTTGGTTTGTATTCTTTCTCTATGACAATGCCATGCTATTTTGATTGTGGTAGCTTCACAGTAAGTTTTTAAATATGGAAGTGTATGTTATCCACCTTTGTTCTTTTTTGTCAGGATTGTTTTTTTGTTTGGGATTTCATATGAATTTTTGATGTTTCTACTTCTGCAAAAAAAAAAAATATATATATGTATATATATATTTTGATTTTGATAGGGCCTGCATTGAATATATAGATAGCTTTGAGTAGTATTGACTTCTTAACAATATTATTTCTTCCAATCAATAAACATTTGATATGTTTCCTTTCATTTACATCTTCTTTCACTTCTTTCAGGAATGTTTTGTAGTTTTCATTATGTAAGTCTTTCACTTCCTTGATTAAATTAGTTCTTAAGAATTTTATTCTTTTTTGTGGAAATCAGATTTTTGCTTCCCTATAGTTTGATGTTTTGTTAAGTTTTGATTGCTGTAGGCTCTCTCTATGCTGAAGATCAGCCTAAAGTATAATCTTTAAGTCTCTTCAAGTCTTTCTGAGACTGAATCTTTTCCTTTTTGCATGAATGGTGACTTTTAAACTTTCCCGACATATGTTTTTGAAGGTCTTAGTCTTTAATGTCTAACTTCTAGGAGGGGGAAGGTGGCAGGAAATGAAAGGCAGAAAACAGTGCTGCCTCCTTAAATACCTTGGAATTCATTTTCAGCCAGTGGAAGAAGAGTTTGTAACAATGAAAAATGATTAAAAAACAGTATCTTCCTGCCTCTGTCTCTGCATCTCAGTGATTAGAAGTAGAAATCAGTGATCAGAACATAGATGCCCTTTATTGGGAAGATTGGTCTTTATTACCCACTGTGAGTTCCTCAAGCTGCATGGAAACTATTCTAGGAACAAATGTACTGCTGCCTGCCATGGAACTGGAGACTAGGAGCTGGGTAGCAGCTGCTATGTTAAGAGCTGAAATTTACTTACCATCCAAGCCTTTCCTTGAAATTTTCAGTCCTTCAATGTACCAGAATCTGTACCTTAGGCAGATTCTGTCAGTGTACTTGTCTGTGTGAAAGATAGAATCCTAGTGCTTTCTACTCCACCATCTTCTCAGAATCCTCTTCTGCCTTGGGTTTTTAACATTGGATTAAAAAAACAAACTCTTTCTAATCATTAAGAATAGTGCAGCACTGGTTAAGAGTGGCAATAGACTAGTAACATAAATTATTTTCTTTGTGATTATAAATCAGTGATTCCCCTGATATGAAGATTTAAGACAGTTGTAATGTAATGATAAAAATTTCATACTTACAGATTGCAAATTCCCTGTATTTTTTGTGATCCATTATAAAAGCATGAAGTCAGCTTGATTCATCCTTTCCCTGACAACTTTATTTTACCTAGGTTTAGAAGATTACACACTGTTTAAAGATAGTGACTCCATTCAGTATTTTCTATTCACATATGACACAAGAGTAAATAAAAGGCCATGACCATCTTATACTCTAAAGATGAGCTCCATAAATGCTATTTCAAAGCATACCTCTTTTTTGGTCAACAATGTGTATACTTATAAAATTTTATTAACTAGGTAAAGATCCCAATATATGAGAATTCGTTGAAGTATAGAAGGAAATATTCTGCTGAGATGAAAAAATCACAAATAAGGATTGGAATCAACTTTTAAAGTTCCTTATTAAAATGAATCCCATTTTCTTGTTAAAAATAAATATGGCTTTAAAAGTTGATTACCTTTCAAAAACAAATAATAAGATATAGTTACAATATATTTAATTCTGGTTCCTAAACTGTAAGAATAATGTACTCTTTTTTTAGTTGATTATGGCCTTTTCTTCATGTACCCTCCGTGCCACTAGAAATTGGAAACTTTTCTAACATATTGTACCACAGGTGTCATCAAACTGAAAAGGCAGAATTGCTCTCCTTCTCCTTTCCAGGTCATTAAATGTTATCAGTAATAAAGCTTAAGTGAAACAGTTGTTATGGTGGAAGCTCCTGGTACTCTTGTATAGAATTCATGAGGTCAGATTCCACAGTGTCAAGGAAAATCAACCTAATGAAGCAATTTAATTAAAATTAATTGAGTATGATTCTGTCTCTTAACTCTGAGATTGATGTAGGGTTATTTTCAACATTTTCTTTGCTTAAGGTGAAACTATACTTCCAGACTTCTACTTTTCTTTTCCTTGGTCTTCTTCTTCTTCTTCTTCTTCTTTTTTTAATGAATGAGTAGTTTTAATTGAGAATAGTGGTTCATAGAACTTATCAATGTAAAAGACCTTTGAGGTCATTTAATCTACTCCATGTTAAAGTAGGATTATTCTTTTGTTCTCTGTTTATATCTCTTCTATCCCTCCTGAATGTAGTTGAAAATAAAGATTCAAAGCAAGCTGAAAAGTAATCATATATTGAAGCCTTTATGAGTGCATTGTTTAAAATATACTCCAGCAGAGGTGTGGGTTGGTGATGGCCTGCTGTAGGTTGGGAGCAGTGCCTGTAGCAGTACATGCCTGGGATCTTTTGAGGGAGGTCACAATTAACTTCCACAATCTGTCAGACCTCTCCACCATGACCCGCCCATCTTGGGTTGCATGGCTTAGTTTCATTGAGATAGACAAGGCTGTGGTCCTAGTGTGATTAGATTGACTAGATTTCTGTCAGTATGGTTTCAGTGTGTCTGCCCTCTGATGCCCTCTTGCAACACCTACCATCTTACCTGAGTTTGTCTTACCTTGGGCGTGGGGTATCTCTTCACGGCTGCTCCTTACCTTGGATGAGGGGTATCTCCTCCCGCCACCCTTCCTGACCTTCAACGTGGGATGGCTCCTCTAGGCCCTCCTGTGCCCGCACAACCACCACTCCTTGGATGTGGGGTTGCCCCTTCCAGCCGCTGCCCCTAGCCTTGGGCGTGGGGTTGCTGCTCCGGGTCGCTGCCCTGGCCTCGGGCTTGGGGTTGCTCCTTCCTGCTGCCGCCCTTGGCCTCAGGCGCCACCCCTGGCCTAGGACAAGGGGTATTTCCTCCTGGCTGTATATTGTCACCCTGCTTATTTAACTTATATACAGAGTACATCATGAGAAACGCTGGGCTGGAAGAAACACTAGCTGGAATCAAGATTTCCTGGAGAAATATCAATAACCTCAGATATGCAGATGACACCACCCTTATGGCAGAAAGTGAAGACGAACTAAAAAGCCTCTTGATGAAAGTAAAAAAGGAGAGTGAAAAAGTTGGCTTAAAGCTCATCATTCAGAAAATGAAGATCATGGCATCTGGTCCCATTACTCCATGGGAAATAGATGGAGAAACAGTGGAAACAGTGTCAGACTTTATTTTGGGGGGTTCCAAAATCACTGCAGATGGTGATCGCAGCCATGAAATTAAAAGACGCTTACTCCTTGGAAGAAAAGTTATGAGCAACCTAGATAGCATATTCAAAAACATAGACATTACTTTGCCGACTAAGGTCCATCTAGTCAAGGCTGTTTTTTCCTGTGGTCATGTATGGATGTGAGAGTTGGACTGTGAAGAAGGCTGAGCACCGAAAAATTGATGCTTTTGAACTGTGGTGTTGGAGAAGATTCTTGAGAGTCCCTTGGACAGCAAGAAGATCCAACCAGTCCATTCTGAAGGAGAGCAACCCTGGGATTTCTTCGGAAGGAATGGTGCTAAAGCTGAAACTCCAGTACTTTGGCCACCTCATGCAAAGAGTTGACTCATTGGAGAAGCCTTTGATGCTGGGAGGGATTGAGGGCAGGAGGAGAAGGGGACGACCGAGGATGAGATGGCTGGATGACATCACTGACTCAATGGACATGAGTCTGAGTGAACTCCGGGAGTTGGTGATGGACAGGGAGGCCTGGAGTGCTGCGATTCATGGGGTCACAAAGAGTCGGACACGACTGAGTGACTGAACTGACTGAACTGAATTAACAATTAACTTCATTACCTCCACCATAGTTTGGCCCCAGGTAAATAACAGGGAGGGGACACAGCTCTACCCATAAACAGAAAATTGGGTTAAAGATTTACTGAGCACTGCCCCGCCCATCAGAACAAGACCAAGTTTCCCCCTCAGTCAGTCTCTCCCATCAGGAAGCTTCCATAAGCCTCTTATCCTTCTCCTTCAGAGGGCAGACAGACTGAAAACCCTAATCGCAGAAACCTAACCAATCGGATCTCATGGACCAAAGCCTTATCTAACTTAGTGAAACTATGAGCCATGCCACGTGAGGCCACCCAAGATGGACAGGTCATGGTGGAGAGTTCTGACAAAATGTGGTCCCCTGGAGAAGGGAATGGCAAACCACTTCAGTATTCTTGCCTTGAGAACCCCATGAACAGTATAAAAAGGAAAAAAGGTGGCACTGACAGATGAACTCCCCAGGTCAAAGGGTGCCCAATATCTACTGGAGATCAGTGGAGAAATAACTCCAGAAAGAATCAAGGGATGGAGCCAAAGCAAAAAAAACACCCAGTTGTGGATGGGACTGGTGATGGAAGCAAGGTCCGATGCCACAAAGAGCAATATTGCTTAGGTACCTGGAATGGTAGGTCCATGAATCAAGGCAAATTGGAAGTGGTCAAACAGGAGAGAGGATGAGTAAACATCGACATTTTAGGAATCAGCGAACTTTCCAATCCCAAAGAAAGGCAATGCCAAAGAATGCTCAAACTGCCACACAATTACACTCATCTAACACACTTGTAAAGTAAAATTCTCCAAGCCAGGCTTCAACAATACATGAACTATGAACTTCCAGATATTCAAGCTGGTTTTAGAAAAGGCAGAGGAACCAGAGATCAAATTGCTGGATCATCACAAAAATGAGAGAATTCCAGCAAAACATCTATTTCTGCTTTCTTGACTATGCCAAAGCCTTTGACTGTGTGAATCATAGTAAACTGGAAAATTCTGAAAGAGATCGGAACACCAGACCACCTGACCTGCTTCTTAAGAAATCTGTATTCAGGTCAGGAAGCAACAATTAGAACTGGATGTGGAACAACAGACTGGTTCCAAATAGGAAAAGGAGTACATCAAGGCTATATATTGTTACCCTGCTTATTTAACTTATAAGCAGAGTACATCATGAGAAACGCTGGGCTGGAAGAAGCACAAGCTGGAATCAAGATTGCTGGGAGAAATATCAATAACCTCAGATATGCAGATGACAGCACCCTTATGGCAGAAAGTGAAGAAGAACAAAAGAGCCTCTTGATGAAAGTGAAAGAGGAGAGTGAAAAAGTTGGTTTAAAGCTCAACTTTCAGAAGACTAAGATCATGGCATCCGGTCCCATCACTTCATGGCAAATAGATGGGGAAACAGTGGAACCAGTGGCAGATTTTATTTTTCGGGGGCTCCAAAATCACTGCAGATGGTGATTGCAGCCATGAAATTGAAAGACAGTTCTTAGCAAGAAAGTTATGACCAACATTGACAGCATATTAAAAAGCAGTGACATTACTTTGTCAACAAACGTTCATCCAGTTGAGGCTATGGTTTTTCCAGTAGTCACGTATGGATGTGAGAGTTGGACTATAAAGAAAGTTGAGCAGTGAAGAATTGATGCTTTTGCACTGTGGTGTTGGAGAAGACTCTTAAGAATCCCTTGGAATACAGGGAGATCCAGCCAATCCATCCTAAAGTATATCAGTCCTGAGTGTTCATTGGAAGGACTGATGTTGAAGCTGAAACTGCAATACTTTGCCAGCTGATGTGAAGAGTTGACTCATTTGAAAAGACCCTGATGTTTGGAAAGATTGAAGGCAGGAGAAGGGGACAACAGAGGATAAGATAGATGGATGGCCTCATCAACTCAATGGACATGAGTTTGGGTAATCTCCAGGAGTTGGTGATGGACAGGGAGGCCTGGCGAGCTCTAGTCCATTGGGTCGCAAAGAGTCAGACACGACTGAACAACTGAACTGAACTGTACTGAACCTTAAGAATATTATGTAATCCTACTGACAAACTTATGTGAGACAAGTTTTATAGATTTTTGTTCAGACATATAGATTTATTTTCATGTTACATATTATACAAATCAGTGTGGTTTCAGTATATCTGATTGATTGTTGATGCATACAGACCTAGTATAGTATTAACATGACTGAATATACTATCTTTTGGAAATATTGTTCACTTTTAATATCAGCTTTAGTTTTCCAGTAAGTTAAATAGCTTCCATTTTGGCTTCCTCTACTGTGCTTGCTTATGCATAAATACTATAGTCCTCCTGCCAGGTGGTTGGTATTTGTAATTAAAGTATTCATTGTGTACTGTCACTTCAGTACATGGTATTAACTGATAACCCTACATCACTTGGATGGCATCACTCACTCAATGGAGATTACTTCAAGCAAGCTCTGGGATTGGTCATGGACAGGGAAGCCTGGCGGGCTGCAGTCCATGGGGTCACAAAGAGTCAGACACGGCTGAGTGACTGAACTGTACTGGACTATCACTTCAGTCATGTCTGACTCTTTGTGACCCTGTGGACTGTAACCTTGCAGGCTCCTCTGTCCATATTTTTCAGGCAAGAATACTGGAATGGGTTGCCTTTCCTGTTTTCATGGTATCTTCCTGACCCAGGGATCAAACATTCCTCTGTTGTTTCTCATGCATTTGTAGGCAGGTTCTTTACCACTTTCTTTCCTGGTAGCTCAGATGGTAAAGCATCTGCCTACAATGCGGGAGACCCGGGTTTGATCCCTGGGTCAGAAAGATCCCCTGGAGAAGGAAATGGCAACCCACTCCAGTTTACTTTCCTGGAAAATCCCATGGACTGAAGAGCCTGGTAGGCTACAGTCTATGGGGTCGCAAAGAGTCGGACACGACTAAGTGAATTCACTTTCACTTTCTTTACCACTCGTGCCACATGGGAAGCCCTTAAGATTTGCAAAATTGAGCCTAAGGAGGTAGATATGGTGGTGACCAAATAGGAATGTATTAGGCCTTGTTACAGGAACATATTTTACTCTGATAATATAGCATGATTTTTTTTTGGCATAACTAAAACAGATTTAAAATTTCCTTCTATGTCATGACTCTTCACTCCTCTGATATCATTTATTGCATACTTGATGAAGATGGCCCTTATCAAAATTAAAACATATATCTCAAACTTTGTGTTATCTTTAAAAATGTTGTGAAAAAGCTTTTTCTTAAATATGCAAGTGTGAATTTAACTCTTATTGGTCATGTTTGTGCCCTTTAAAAATTTGTTCATTTTTTTATTATTAGCCTGGGAGAATGATAAATTTAATTGATTAAGAAACATATATTGAATACAATTTTTTGAGTGTTGCTCTCTATACATTATATAAATCACTGACAGATACAATAGTAGTACAATTACCATAGCCCCTGGAATATACCAGTATACCTACCTACTAGAAAGCTTTGTGTATTCTAAAACTCTATCAACCTAGACACTGTCAGCATGGCAGGGTACCTGAGCAGAAATCATCCAGAGAGCTGAAGCAAGGTGACTGCAGGCAAAAGATATCTTTTTAAACAAACTCGCTGATAAAAAGCTTCAACAGCATGACATATCTCTGACATGCTGGGAAACAGCAGCTGACAGAGCAAACCAACATGTAACAATTGGTTTCAGGGGTGAAGATATAGGACCATAAACCAAATAAGGCTTGTGAACAGCTGCCAGGGTTGCAAATCAAAACCATTATACACCTATTCCATGCAGGGCCAACTTTTGGAACTAACAGCACCCTTCCCTTTAGACTTTCATGAATGAAAGCAGCCATCAACAGGTGATCAGATCAGACAATAGGGAATATCATTTTATTTCTGAAAGAGAAGCTATCCATCATCTGGGAAGCTTTTGACTTTGTCCATTGTCCATTTCAATTTTGTATTCAAAATCATATCCTGAGCCACCTTTCAGTATCTCTTGTTAAATAACTGAGCTTCAGTTGAGTGTCATTTCTTGTTCTCAAATCAATGGTAGAGAACTTCCAAATATTTCCTGTACTCTTGAGTAACTGAGGTATTCTTCATTCTGCCTGTCTTGATTGGCAAATGTGAGTAAGCATCTCAGATGATGAGGAGACCGATTGTACAAAAACTTGTGAAAATACTTCCTTCATCTTGGCTACTGTAAAACAAAGCAGATAACATAAAAAGCTTCACAAGGCTATATACTGAAAACAATAAATCATTAGCACCGCAGGAATGAGTTTTAATAGCCTTTGATTAATCTATAATCTACCACTATTACAATATTCTTTGCTGATGGAATTCTTAATTAGATTGTTATTTGAAACACAATTCATTTCACATTTGTTAAATGTTTTGCATACTCTTATGTTGTCATTTGGTAGCATTTAACAAACTTATCATTAAAGCAGCAAATGAGGGTCACAGATTTATCATGTTTAGGAGCTTTCAGTGCCTTTCAAACACTTGTTAAGAGTTGCTAAAACTCCGTCATTTTCTATATTCTAGTAATAATTGTCTTTTATTTACATTTTTTATTATTTTACCTTCTTGTTGACAAATACTTGGCAAGAGATTAACTATTTAGAGCTCATTTGTGTGCTTATGAAGAGTACCTAAACACTGCTTACATTATGCTACCTACCTCATAAGGTTTTTTGTAAGGATTAACTGCAGAGTAAGAGTTCAATTAATCTTATTTTATTATTGCTAGTAATACATAAATATAGGGTAAAATTTCAGTGAGTGTTTTAATGTTAAAAATAGTATTTAATGTGTAACACATAGTAATTTAAAAGTGCTGGGCACTTTTCTAAGTGTTTTGCATGTTTTAATTCACTGCCTTTTAAAATTGTCCTTTGAGGTAGATAGCATTGCTATTTATTTATTGCAGATAAGGAAACTAGGGCATAGAGAGACTGCCTGAGTTGTTGATTCAAGATCAACTTGTCTTTTGAACCCAAGAGAGTTCAACTTCAGAGTTTGTACTGTTAATCAGTGTAGTTTACTATCTCTCTTTCAGAAGTCTCAAATGAAATGATATGTTACTAAATGTTGATTTGCAAGATGGGTATTTGTAACTCTGAATATGTATATATCAAATAGAAGTAATACATATTAGCTAGCACCCAATCAAACTTTTTTTGACTCAATTTATCAGATATTTTATAGTAGAAAATAAATGCAAAGGTCCATTTACAGCCCTAAAATTATTCCTGTTTATCATAATGTTGATCTGGCAGTTGAAATAATGACCATCTCCTAACACTTGCTTTCCAGTTCCAAATATATGATGTTTTCTCCTATGACCTTTAACAGAGTCTTTAGCAAAAAAAGATAGGTGGTAAGGAAGGTATTTGTCAGAAATGTCCCCAGAGGAATTAACTGATGGAAGTATTGTATCAAGGTAGACTAGGGATTGGAGCAAGGAAAATGAAAAGAGAAGTACAATGGCCTGAATAATGAGAAGCAAAGAGAGAGGCATGGGAGAGAAGTGTGGGAATATCTTCAGTATATTTTCAGTCCTTTTATAGATTTCCTTTCACAAACTTTTGACAGTAACTGTCATATCTCTGTTGGGTCTTCCCTTTTCTCACATTTATTGTGTTTTCAGATCTTATGGTTTTTAGATACCTCTCCATACTGATGGTCTTTGCAGTGATAATTATTGAAAGTGTATGATGGACACATGGAGATTCCCTGTGCTATTAACATTCTCTCCTATTTGCATGTATTTGAAAATTTCTGCAATAAGCTAAACAAAAAATCAATAAAAACCAAATAACAAAATTGAATTAATTCTTTGGTGATAGAAATAATATGAAAGTGTTAAGATAACAAACAATAAAAAATCTCATCTATTCCATAGTGCTGGTTGGGCTGTTTAGGAATATTTGATCTAATTTTAAGTCACAATTTAAAACAAAGTATGAAGTGATTTAATAAATCTCAGTCACCAAACTCTGCTAATTGGATATGAAGAAAAGATTAATGGGGATGGTATACTTTAGTCTTTTTATTTGGTATTGTTCTATGAGTGTACCTAGGTAGTTGGTATTCATTTCTTTTATTAAATTGATGGCTCTCTTTTGAATAAGTACCAATACCAGTAGTATAAGTTTTGATAATAATATTAAAATAAACGCATTCTTAGTATCAGGTACTATTCTGAGCCCTTTACACATTTTGTTTTCCACATGCTATTTTGCTCAGTTCTGACAAAAACACCACAAAGTAATTATTTCGATTGGTGTATTTTCAACTGTGAAAACTGAGGATTGTAGGACAAAAATCACTTGTCGAGGCATGATGTAACTGGTAGATAGGTATACCATAGTGGTCTCTCTGACTTTAAACTCAGGCTCATTTTGGATCTTCCCTAGTGGCTACCCACTCCAGTATTCTTGCCTGGAGAATTCCATGGACAGAGGAGCCTGGTGGGCTACAGTCCCTGGGGTCACACAGAGTTTTGGACACCACTGAGCAACTAACACACAAAATACCTTAGTAGAGAATATATGTCCCCTGGAAATAAAGTATTAGCAGGAATGCTGCTGCTTAGTCACTTCAGTTGTGTCCAACTCTGTGCGACCCCATGGGCGATAACCTGCTGGGCTCTTCTGTCCATGAAGATTCTCCAGGCAAGAATACTGGAATGAATTGCCATGCCCTCCTCCAGAGAAACCCAAGGATTGAACCCAGGTCTTCCACATTGCAGGCAGATTTATTACTGTCTATGCCACCAGGGAAGCCCATTAGCATGAACAAATTGGGTCAATTTTAAAGATATCCCTAGTTCCTGAATATCTAATTTTATAACTCTTCATTGTAAACCATGGACAGATCTATTTCCTTTTTTTCAACAAGAAAGGATGTACTTTCATATATCTGTTTTCCATCCTTGAAATTTAAAATCAATGTATTGATTTAACTAGTATTTTCCTTTTATATTTTCCTGTTTATTTTATTTATTTTTTAATTTTTAAAATATTTTTAGTTTCAATCTCTGATTCCACAGGGTACACCTTTTTAGTTTGTAACAAAATTTCAAGTGCACTCTTTTGTTTCTCAGAGGTCTATTCTTTCATTGCTGAATAGCAGAAGAGCATTTTCTATTCATCACCAGTTTCTTGCACTATGCTGAATCTTTGCCTTCTGTCTTCTTCTACCACCCTGGTATTTTCCATCTTAGTCAGGACTTCCCTAATCCTCAACCATGTTATAACTAGTATTTCACATTATTTTAAGTATCTCAATATGTATTATCTGATTTCCTGAAAAAAAGTATGTCATTAAGGAAGACAGATATCTTCATTAATATAAACCTTCACTATTAGATGAGTTTATTTTTATGAGCTGGCACTTTATTTTTGTTTTATAGTAAACTGAGTTTATTTAGATATTTTAATTATCACTGAACAGTATGTGAAAACTCTCATCATTTAGCCTAGAAACATAATCGTATAATGAAGTTGC
This sequence comes from Ovis canadensis, assembly GCF_042477335.2. NCBI lineage: Eukaryota > Metazoa > Chordata > Mammalia > Artiodactyla > Bovidae > Ovis > Ovis canadensis. The sequence continues at coordinate 48,287,575 of NC_091250.1, read as the reverse complement.
TTGCAGCAATATTAGTGATTAATGCCACTAATAGAAGATAAGTAAAATGGAATGGCAAAGGTTAGAAATAGAATTGAATCTGTCTTCTGATCTTTAATGACAAGTATTAAAATTTTTCTAGATGTTAACTTGACTGAAAAAGAATGAATTGACTGACTGTTGACCTAAAAAATATTTATTTTTAATATAAATTTATTTATTTTAATTGGAGGTCAATTACTTTACAATATTTATTGCCCTAGAGAGGGAAGAGGCACTGAATTTGAAATGCACATGTTTCTGTGATTGACTTAATTCACCTTTTTTAATGGGGAAAAAAAGGATCATGACTTATCCTGACTTGTGAGCACCTAGGGTCAGAGACCAAGAATATCTCTGTATTGGAGATTCAGAAGATTCTAAAATCAGGACAGGATAGAGCCATTGGTCCAATAAGATGTAATCAGCATTTCAGGAAAAATTATTTAGCACAAGATGGATTCTGGTCCAATATTGACATTAAAATAAATATGTAGATATAATTTATGTTATAGAATATAACAACTTCATTTTAATACTAAGGAATTTCTTTAATAACATGCCAAACATATTTGCAATGTGTATAAAAAGTCTTTTCACAATATATAGTACACTGCTGCTGCTGCTGCTGCTGCTGCTAAGTCGCTTCAGTCGTATCTGACTCTGTGCGACCCCATAGACGGCAGCCCATCAGACTCACCCATCCCTGGAATTCTCTAGGCAAGAACACTGGAGTGGGTTGCCATTTCCTTCTCCAATGCATGAAGGTGAAAAGTGAAAGTGAAGTCTCTCAGTTGTGTCCGACTCTTGGCGACCCCATGGACTGCAGCCTACCAGGCTCCTCCATCCATGGGATTTTCCAGGCAAGAGTACTGGAGTAGAGTGCCATTGCCTTCTCCGGTGACTAATAATGGAAGGTAATAAAAAAAGAAAGTGAAAATGAAATTACTCAGTCATGTCCATCTCTTTGTAGCCCCATGGACTGTAGCCTGCTAGGCTTCTCCATCCATGGGATTCTCCAGGCAAGAATACTGTAATGGGTTGCCATTTCCTTCTTCAGGGGATCTTCCTGACACAGGGATTGAACTCCAGTCTCCCTTACTACAGACAGACTGTTTCCGTCTGAGCCACCAGGGGCTCCTAATAGAAGGTACTCCTAATGGAAGGTAATAATTCAAGACAAAGAAGAAGCATGAGACAGTTTGGGGGGTTATGAAACTTGTTTACCAAGATTGTGATGGTAGACAAATGATTTTATACATTTTTCAAAACACATAGGGCTGGACACCACAGAAAATTACATTTAACTATTGTACATTTAACAGAAATAAAATGAAGGAAAAAGTGAGAAACTAGTCATTGGTTTGTTGATTAAAAAGAGTAGATTAAAAATGTGAGAGATTAAGAGTATAAGGTTTATTGTTAATAAGAAGGAAAAGGAAGTGATTTAAGGGGGATTATAGATTAAATAAATATTTTTTTTGAAGAGAGGAATCTTGAATATATCTGTAATAGAGGTTAAGAAAAGAGTATGAATATTCAAAGATAACTAATTAATACAGAAAGCCTTTGAAGCCATAGTAGGTAATGAAAGAAAGACTTGTTTTTGCTCCTATGAAAGGGGGAAAAAAAAAGAATTAGTGTAGATACAGAGAATCATTTTAAGGGAGTACCACCTAATCTCAAATCACTAGAATTTAAGGTAGATGTATGGCAAAACTCACTTCTGCATGTCTAGTTTACTTCTTTCTTTTAATACTGTATGAAGATTCATTTTTTTATCCTCTTAAATGCTGTGTTCTCTCATGGTACCAAAGTGTGAAAAGTGATTAGTTTACAGCAGTGCTCTCAAAGTGTGATATTTAGATCAACAACATCACTATTACTAGGGAATTTGTTAGAAATAAATTCTATTCCAGGTATACTAAACAAAAAATTCCAACGACAACATATAAAAATTTAACAGGAACATGAAGAAAAAAATGTTAAACATCATTAATCATCAGTGCAATGCAAGTAAAACCTGTATGAGAAACCACCTCACACCAGTTAGGATGGCTGTTACAAAAAAAAAAAATAAAAAATAATGTTTGTAAAGATATGGAGAACATGCAAATTGTGCAGCCACTATGGAAAATAATATAAAGTTTCTTCAAAAATTGAAAGCAGAACTACTAGAGAATCTGGTAATCCCACTTTAGTATATTAGCACTTCCGTGTTCATCGCAGCAGTATTCACAATAGCAAAGATGTGTAAAAAATTTCCATGTCCACTGACGGTTGAATAAAGACCATGTATTATACATACATAATTATGTGGAATATTATTCATTCTGTTTTTTTTTTCCAAGGGACAAAAAGGTAGAGACTTTAATGCAATAATATTTGCCATCAAGCACGGATTCAGTTCAGCACTGAATCTAGGTTCCAAGTTTCAGAGGAAGAGATATGGCTAGGTCTTTTATTTATTTATTTTTATTTTTTATTTTTTTAGTTTTTTATTTTTAAAATTTTAAAATCTTTAATTCTTACATGCGTTCCTAAACATGAACCCCCCTTCCACCTCCCTCCCCACAACATCTCTCTGGGTTATCCCCATGCACCAGCCCCAAGCATGCTGCACCCTACATCAGACATAGACTAGCGATTCAATTTTTACATGATAGTATGCATGTTAGAATGCCATTCTCCCAAATCATCCCACCCTCTCCCTCTCCCTCTGAGTCCAAAAGTCCGTTATACACATCTGTGTCTTTTTTCCTGTCTTGCATACAGGGTCGTCATTTCCATTTTCCTAAATTCCATATATATGTGTTATTATACTGTATTGGTGTTTTTCTTTCTGGCTTACTTCACTCTGTATAATTGGCTCCAGTTTCATCCATCTCATCAGAACTGATTCAAATGAATTCTTTTTAACGGCTGAGTAATACTCCATTGTGTATATGTACCACAGCTTTCTTATCCATTCATCTGCTGATGGACATCTAGGTTGTTTCCATGTCCTGGCTATTATAAACAGTGCTGCGATGAACATTGGGGTACATGTGTCTCTTTCAATTCTCGTTTCCTCGGTGTGTATGCCCAGCAGGGGGATTGCTGGGTCATAAGGTAGTTCTGTTTGCAATTTTTTAAGGAATCTCCACACTGTTCTCCATAGTGGCTGTACTAGTTTGCATTCCCACCAACAGTGTAGGAGGGTTCCCTTTTCTCCACACCCTCTCCAGCATTTATTGCTTGCAGATTTTTGGATCGCAGCCATTCTGACTGGTGTGAAGTGGTACCTCACTGTGGTTTTGATTTGCATTTCTCTAATAATGAGTGATGTTGAGCATCTTTTCATGTGTTTGTTAGCCATCCGTATGTCTTCTTTGGAGAAATGTCTATTTAGTTCTTTGGCCCATTTTTTGATTGGGTCGTTTATTTTTCTGGAATTGAGCTGCAGGAGTTGCTTGTATATTTTTGAGATTAGTTGTTTGTCAGTTGCTTCATTTGCTAGTATTTTCTCCCATTCAGAAGGCTGTCTTTTCACCTTGCTTATATTTTCCTTTGTTGTGCAGAAGCTTTTAATTTTAATTAGATCCCATTTGTTTATTTTTGCTTTTATTTCCAGAATTCTAGGAGGTGGATCATAGAGGATCCTGCTGTGATTTATGTCTGAGAGTGTTTTGCCTATGTTCTCCTCTAGGAGTTTTATAGTTTCTGATCTTACATTTAGATCTTTAATCCATTTTGAGTTTATTTTTGTGTGCGGTGTTAGAAACCAAGCTCCACCCAAGGGCCAACAAGTTCCAAAACAAGACATACCACGCAAATTCTCCAGCAACACAGGAACACTCCCCTGAGCTTCAATATACAGGCAGCTCAAAATTATCCCAAAACCTTTGATGTCTCATAACCCATTACGGGTCACTCCACTGCACTCCAGAGAGAAGAAACCCAGCTCCACCCACCAAAACTCCAACACAAGCCTTCCTAACCAGGAAACCTTGACAATCCACTGATACAACCCCACCCAAAGTGAGGAAGCTCCATAATAAAGAGAACTCCACAAATTCCCAGAATATAAAAAGGCCACCCCAAACGCAGCAATATAACCAAGATGAAGAGACAGAGGAATACTCAGCAGGTAAAGGAACAGGAGAGTTGCCCACCAAACCAAACAAAAGAGGAAGAAGTAGGGAATCTACCAGAGAAGGAATTCCGAATATTGATAGTGAAAATGATCCAAAATCTTGAAATCAAAATGGAATCACAGATAAATAGCCTAGAGACAAGGATTGAGAAGATGCAAGAAAGGTTTAACAAGGACCTAGAAGAAATAAAAAAGAGTCAAAATATATTGAATAACGCAATAAATGAGATCAGAAACACTCTGGAGGCAACAAATAGCAGAATAACGGAGGCAGAAGATAGGATTAGTGAAATAGAAGATAGAATGGTAGAAATAAATGAATCAGAGAGGAAACAAGAAAAACGAATTAAAAGAAATGAGGACAATCTCAGAGACCTCCAGGACAATATTCATTCTTAAAAAATAAGAATATTATTGTTTAAGATAAGAATAAGAATATTATTGAAACAATAACAGTATTATTCATTCTTAAACATATTGTAGAAATTATGCCATATATGACAGTATTGGTGAACTTTGAGGATTTTATGCTAAATGAAATAAATCAGTTACAGAAAGACAAATGCATGATTCTGCATATATAAGTTATTTAAATAGTGAAATTCATAGAATCAAGATTGTTAGAATGTCCATTATACCCTACAGATTAAATGAAATCTGTATCAAAATACTGATGGGTTTATTAAAAAAACTGGAACAAATAATGCAAAAATTGGTGTGGAACCACAAAGAAACCCGAAGAGCTAATGCAATATTAAGAAAGTAGAAGATGGAAGTATCATACTCCCTCATTTCAAACAGTATTGTGAAGCTAAAGTAAACTTCCAGATGTACAAGCTGGATTTAAAAAAGGTAGAGGGGCCAGAGAACAAATTGCCAACATCTGGTGGATCATAGAAAAAATCAAGAAAATTCCAGAAAAATGTCTACTTCTACTTCATTGACTGTGTTAAAGCCTTTTATTGTGTGGATCACAATAAACTCTGGAAAATTCTCAAAGAAATGAGAATGCCAGACACCTGACCTGCCTCTTGAGAAACTTGTATGCAGGTCAAGAAGCAACAATTAGAACTGAACATGGAACAGTGAACTGGTACAAAATTGGGAAAGGAGTATGTCAAGGCTGTATATTGTCACCATGCTTATTTAACTTATATGCAGATTACATCATGTGAAATGCTGAGTGGATGAAACCAAAAACTGGAATGAAGATTGCTAGGAGAAATATAAATAACCTCATATATGCAGATGATACCACCCTAATGGCAGAACTAAACTAAAGAGCCTCTTTATGAGGGTGAAAGAGGACAATGAAAAAGTTGGCTTAAAACTCAACATTCAAAAAATGAAGATCATGGCATCTGGTCCCATCACTTCATGGCAAATAGATGGGGAAACAATGGAAACAGTGACCGACTTTATTTTCTTGGGCTACAAAATTGCTGTGGATGGTGACTGCAGCCCTAAAATTAAAAGACACTTAACTCCTTGAAAGAAAAGCTATGGCAAACTAAACCTGAGATATCACTTTACTGACCAAGGTCCATATAGTATAAGCAATGGTTTTTTCAGTAGTCAGGTACAGATGTGAGAGTTGGGACCATAAAGTTGGCTGAGTGCCAAAGAATGGGTGCTTTCAAATTGTGGTATTGGAGAAGACTCTTGAGAGTCCCTTGGACAGCAAGAAGATCAAGCCAGTCAATCCTAAAGGCAATCAACCCTGAATATTCATTGGAAGGACTGTTGCTAAAGCTGAAACTCCAATACTTTGGCCACTTGATGCGAAGAGCCAACTCATTAGAAAAGACCCTGATGCTGGGAAAGATTGAGGGCAGGAAGAGAAGGGGGCAGTAGAGAGTGAGATGGTTGGATGCATCATCAACTCAGTGTACATGAGTTTGAGTAAACTCTGGGAGATTGTGAAGGACAGGGAAGCCTGGCATGCTGCATTCCATGGGATCACAAAGAGACATGACTTAGCAACTTAAAGACAACAATAATATTTTTAAATAAATAATTTCAGGGTAGTCAAAAAGTTTAATATAAAATGATTATGATTGGCATCCAAATTGGATAGGGTCACAAAAATCAAGAGGTCTGTTTCTCTTAAAGTTGCAAAAAATTGGACATGACTGAGTGACTGAACAACAACAATAGTAATAAAAACTATGTTATGGGCACAAAAACATACACAAGATCAATGGAACAGATCATAAATAAAACCTTTGTTATATGGTCAGTTAACTTGTGACAGAGGAGCCACGAATATACAGTGGGGAAAGGACAGTCTTTTCAATAAAATGTCTTGGGAAAACCGAACAGCTACATCAAAGGAATGAACCACTTACTTACACCGTCTGCAGAAATTAACTGAAAATGAATAACATTGTAAACCTGAAACCATAAAACTTTTAGAAGAAAGCATAGGCAGTGAATTCTTTGACATCAGTCTTAGCAGTATTTTTTTGAATCCGTCTCCTCAGTCAAGGGAAACGAAAGCAAAAATAAACAAGGGAGTCTGTATAAAAACAGTTTTTGGACAGTGAAGGAAACCATAAATGAAATGGAAATGCAACCTATTGAATGGGAGAAGATATTTGAAAATTATATCTCTGATAAGGGGTTAATATATAAAGTATAAAAGAACTCAAATGAACGCAACGTAAAAAAACAATAACAGTCCAATTAAAAAATGGGGAGAGGACTTGAGTAGATATTTTTCCAAGGAAAACGTACAAATGGCCAACAGATAGATGAAAAGATACACAACCTCACTAACCAGCAGGAGTGAAAATCAAAACCACAATGAGTTATCACCTCAGATCTGACAAGAATAACTGTTATCAGGACAACAGAAAGGGTTAGCATCTGGAAAAAAGGGAACCCTCTTGTACTGTTGGTGGGATTGTGAAGTGGTGTATCCACTATGGAAAACAGTATGGAGTTTCCTCAAAAATTAAGAAGAGACCTGCCATATGATCTAGAAATTCTATTTCTGTTATTTATCCAACAAAAACAAAAGCAAAAAACTAACTTGAGAAAATGTGTACACCCCTGTGTTCATTGCAGCATTATTTATAGTGGCCAAGATATGGAAGCAACCTAAGTGCTCATCGATATATAAGTAAAGAAGAGGTGATACACACACACACACACACACACACACACAAACACACAGAGGAATATTATTCAACCTTAAAGAGAAGTAAAATCTTGCCATTTGTAATAACATGGATGTACTTAGAAGATATTATGCTAAGTGAATTAAGTTAGAAACAGATACCTTATAATATCACTTATATGTGGAATCTGAAAAACAAAATGAAGGAAAGCAGAAATAGTCTCCCAGATAGAACAAACTGGTATTATCAAAAGGGGAGAAGAATGAAAAATTTAGTGAAACAGGTGAATGGAATTAAGAAGTACAAAACTGGAGTTAAGAACTATCATGGGGCTGTAAAGTATAGCATAGGGAATATAGTCAATAATATTGCATGAGCTTGGTATGGTGAAAGATAGTTACTAGACTTGTCATGGTGATTAATTTGTAATGCATATAAATGTTGAATCACTTTGTTGTACATCTAAGACTAATGTACAACATGTATATGTATGTAAACTATACTTCAGTGATGTAAAAGAAAAGAGAATATATTATACTATTCCCGTAAACTTTAAAAACATGAAAAATAGTGGTTTGTATTGAAGTATAAAATTCAATTTCTAATTTCAGAGATGGGTTACATTCGGGATCCAGAGTGGTTATCTTTAGTTACTTAGAGGATGGGAATAATAAAGGTGAAAATCAAACTTAGCTATTTGAAATGTTTTCTTGTTATTACTTAAACATAATCTTGGTATATTGGAAATCAACCTGTAGAATACATTTTAGCAATAAGTTTTTGTAAATGACCATTACATTTTTTCCATGCCCCATCCCACTCTCTTTTTTGTTCTGTTTTACATAGCAAGGACATTGTGTTAGCATTCTCTCAAATTTAATAGAACTGTATTTGTGAATTACAATGATCAAATTATATTACAACGGACAGATGGCAGTTCCAATTATATGTGTTTTTCATGAACAGAAGTTACTTAAAATTGTGAGCCAGGATCTAACTACAAATGTCTGTGAACATGACATGTTATACCACTACATGTCCCTGAAGGTATTTTTAAAGCAGTTTTATCTACTCTAAGGAGGATGACATATTTCAGAGCCAGATAAATCATCATAATGTAATGTTGTGGTTCTCATAAGATTTTTAGGTACATGGGATATCCCAAATGAAGCATAGTTTGTAATGTTAATACATATCAGAAGGTAAATCTTAAGCTGTGTTCATGAGTCTTGCAATATTTTATGTAGAGTAATAGTTTTCTGAAACAAATGTCCTAAGCTTTATAATCATCACTGATATCTTCAAAGTGAAAATAATTAAACATAGTGATGCATCTAATTGCTGAAATTTCAATAATATAATTAACTCATCTGTCTTACTTATTTCAATTACAAGTGGTGAATTTATTTTATGAATGCTTATTTGAGACACCTATTAAGTGGTTTAATAAATAGTCATTGCTAACACTTAATTTTCTAAATCTAAATTTTATTAGTATGCAAATATTTTACTTATATTTATCAAGAAATTGAGATAGATACTGTGTCTACTTGTGTAGTTACTGTGCAGATACTTTGCTGAACTGGATAGTGGCTGGGAGGAGATGGGTTCAGTAATCACTTGCAAAGATGAATAAGATAGGGTTGATCTTACTAATGAAATAAATTATGGTAGAAAATAAATATGGTAGAAAACTTAGGTTAACTTCTTGGAAGAATCATGAAAATGTGAAGTGACACATAGCTAGTATTACTATATCTAGTATAGACAAAAAATGTATAACACTGAATCTCATGTGAGCTACTAAAATGCCTAAATGTTTTAAACAGATGTAATCCCCTTTTTAATACTTATGGATTAATTTGATTTTGTTTATATGCAGGTGTTTTCCTAGAGTTTATAGTTTCTTTAAGTAACTATAGACATAGGATATGGATATATGAAAATTTATGATCATATGATTTTAATTTCCCAGGACATTTCCAAATACTCTGTGAGATGGCAACAAGGATCCAGAATTCATCCACTTTAGAATCCTACCATCCTTATTCTCCCACGTATTCCCACCATCCTCACTCAGACAGTCCTTGGAACTGCAAGTTCTACCCAATATTTTTAAATAACACTGAGCTGGCCAAAACTTCAGAGAACTGAGGCCTATTTTGCACCAAGTATGGCATAGAACTTTGGGGAAATTTCATTCCTGTCTCAGTTTCATCATTCATAAGGCACAAACTACCTACGATTAAATGAGCCCCTTAAATAAAGAATGTGAATGCAAGTATTACATAGGTGTGGAATTAATATAACCTGATTGGCAATGGCAAAAGAGGAAAATAAAGTAAAATAACAATAATACTAATAACTTTGTTTAAAATGAAATTTCTTTATTTCATGTGGAAATTATTTTCTTATTTTCTTAGGTGTTAAACCTAAATATTGTCATATCATGAGACATAATTATATATACCTAATATTGTCACAAATGTCAGGTATATCAGTTATGGAAGGCAGTCTCCTGGTTTCTGTTATCTTGACAATAAATCTTATTCTTGATAATCCTTGCCCAGTTGAATTCTTGGCACTGAGAATTTAGTAAAATTTTTGCCAGATTCAAATTAGCCACTTTTCCTATTGCTTTAAAACAAATTGATCATTTACTAAAGCATTCATCAACTTGTACTTTAAGAGAAATACACCTCTTGATATTTGTGACCCTATTCAATTTGGATGCAAATCATAATCATTTTATATTGAAGTAAATACCCTGAAATTATTTATGTAAGAATATTGTTGTTGTTGTTCAGTTGCTAAGTCATGTCTCTTTGTGACACCATGGAATGCAGCACACAAGTCTTCTCTATTCTTCACTACCTCCCTGAGTTTGCTCAAATTCATGTACATAGAGACAGTGATGCCATCCAACCACCTCATCCTCTGTTGCCCCCTTCTCCTCCTGCCCTCCATCTTTCCCAGCATCAGGGTCTCTTCCAGTGAGTCAGCTCTTCAAATCAGGTGGCCAAAGTATCGGAGCTTCAGCTTTAGCATCAGTCTTTCCAGTGAATACTTGGGGTTGATATCCTTTTGGATTGACAGGTTTGAGCTCCTTGCGGTCCAAGGGACTCTCAAGTGTCTTCTCCAGCACTTCAGTTTGAAGGCATCAATTTTTCAGCGCTCAGCCTTCTCTATGGTCCAAATCTCACATTGCTACATGACTCCTGGAAAAAAACATTGCTTAGACTATATGGACCTTTGTCGGCAAAGTGATAACTCTGCTTGTTAAATAAGCCATCTAGATTTTCTTCCAAGGAGCAAGTGTCACTAATAATGTATTATTTCTAAGATACACTAGTTTGAGATGTGAATACTATTTGTGATGTTACTGTTTCTGTCAGTGTTTTTTAATTTCAGTGAGAAGTTGCAGGTGGTCTCTTCTTTCTCTGAAACTAAAATGTTCCAGTTCTCTCTCAGTGTTTTTCATTTAACTTCAAAATGGAACCAATTTTCAGTAACAGGGGCTTTTCCGAGAGCTCAGTTGGTAAGGAATCCACCTGCAATGCAGGAGACCCTGATTTGATTCCTGGGTCAGGATGATCTGCTGGAGAAGGGACAGGCTACACACTCCAGTAGTCTTAGGCTTCCCTTGTGGCTCAGCTGGTAAAGAATCCGCCTGCAGTGAGGGAGACCTAGGTTTGATCCTTCTTTTGGGATGATCTCTTGAAGAAGGGAAAGGCTACCCACTCCAGTATTCTAGCCTGGAGAATTCCGTGGACTGTATAGTCCATAGGGTTGCAAAGAGTCAGAAATGACTAAACAACTTTGACTTTTAGTAGTAGTTATCCCGTCTGTAAACATAGAGAATTTCACTCAATTGCATTCAGTCACCTTTCCTGATGTATAGTTCTATGTGTCTTGATTTTATAGATCAACTTAAAATTTATACAAATTCTGTGGCACTGTATTTCATTGCTGTGTTTTAAGAAATATTCAAAGTTTACTGTGTTTCCCGAAGTCTAAGTATAGTGACTTCTAATTTAAAAATCGCTGTAGATATAAACTTTCATATATCTATGACTTTAATTTGTTCACTTTATTTCTATTTTTTTAATTTTGTATTTTATTGGAAAATGAGTTTATTTTAATTTTATGTGCTGAAAATAATTTTAATAAAATGTTTTCCAGTGTAATAACTTGAAATTATATTCCAGTTTACAGCATATTATAGCATTTACTCCTTTATTTAACTTTTATCACAGTACTGTGAGATGAGCAGGAAATGATCATATTCCCATTTTAAGTTTTAGAAAACTGGGCCTCATAGTCATTAGAGGCATAAAGTTAAAAATTGAATTAAATTACATATAAAACCAGTGACTTAGAGCTAGTGCTAGTTGGATTCTAACAGACTCACACTTAATGAAACAGTGTATATTTGAGATATTTTTTCTTTCAGTTTAATTCAGCTTAAATAGAATTGCTTAGTTCTTATTTGGTTGAAGTACTGTGATGAGTAAAACGGTTGTATAAGACAGATTAAAATAAAGGATAGGAAAATTCATGATATTATAAGTTATGAGAATATTACTAACCAGTAAGAAAACATTTTTAATACACAGTAGTGATAGAAACCAGAATTCAGGTGTTAAGGAATAAGGAAGAGGTAAAGGTGTTGACCTATGTGGTGTGGACTATCCTCTGAAGACAATGGAGGTGTGGGTGGGCAAAGATGATGGAAGGCCCGAGAATGCATGTAAAGCAGAGAGCAGTAGATAAATGGAGGGTGAATTAAGTACATTTGCTAAAAAAAAACATTGAAGAATGACAAGGATAAAGTGAATTAACAAATTTGAGAGCCTAAGGAAACAAGTATAGGGGTTAACCTGGTAAAATTCTCAAGTAAAGGAAATATGAAAGGCAAACTTTTATTCACTAAGAATAAAAGCTTATTTATTTTAGAAGATACTCATTTATTAGCAAGTGACAGAACTTTTCTTTCCCCTAAAATTTGATATTCTTGAAGTATGGAAAAGGAATTGAGGAAGAATGGAATAAAGTTGTTATTGTTGTTCTTGTTCAGTCACTAAGTCATGTCCTACTCTTTGTGACCCCGTAGACTGCAGCGTGCCAGGCTTCCCTGTCCCTCAACATCTCCCAGAGTTTGCTCAAAGTCATTCTGTTGAGTCAGCGACGCCATCTAACCATCTCATCCTCTATCGCCTCCTTCTTCTCCTGCCTTGAGTCTTTCCCAGCATCAGGGTTTTTTCCAGGGAGTCTGCTCTGCATCAGGTGGCCAAAGTATCAGAGCTTCAGTCAGCATCAGTCTTTCAATGAATATTCAGGGTTGATTTCCTTTAGGATGACTAGTTGGATCTCCTTGCTGTCCAAAGGACTCTCAAGAGTCTTCTCCAGCACCACAGTTTGAAGGCATCTGTTCTTTCATACTCAGCCTTCTTTATGGTCTGACTCATACTTCCATTCAGAACTACTGGAAAAACAATATCTTTGACTATAGGGACTTTTATTGGCAAAGTGATGTATCTGCATTTTATTATGCTGTTTAGATTTGGCATAGCTTTCCTTCCAAGGAGTAAATGTCTTTTTAACTTCATGACTGCAGTCACCATCCAGAGTGATTTTGGATCTCAAGAAAGTAAAATCTGTTACTGTTTCCACTTTTCCCCACCTATTTCATGAAGTGATGAGAATGGATGCCATGATCTTAGTTTTCTGAATATTGAGCTTTAAGCCAACTTTTTCACTCTCCTCTTTCACTTTCATCAAGAGGCTTTTGAGTTCCTCTTCACTTTCTTCCATAAGGGTGGTGTCATCTGCATATCTGAGGTTATTGATATTTTTACTGACATTCTTGATTCCAGCTTTTGATTATCCAGTCCAGCATTTTGAGTGATGTGCTCTGCATTGAAGCTAAATTAAGCACAGTGACAGTATACAGTGCTGATGAACTCCTTTCTCAGTTTTGAACCAGTCCATTGTTCCATGTCCAGTTCTCACTGTTGTTTCTTATTCTGTATACAGGTTTCTCAGGAGAAGTTAAGGTCATCTATTATTCCCATCTCTTTATGAAGTTTCCAGTTTGTTGTGATCCATGCAGTCAAAGGCTTTAGCATAGACACTGACGCAGAGGTAGATTTTTTTGGGGGGAATCCCCTTGCTGCTTCAACAATCCAGTGGATGCTGGCAAATTGATCTCTGGTTCCTCTGTCTTTTCTAAATCCAACTTGTACATCTGGGAGTTCTGGTACTGTTAAAGACTAGTTTCAAGAATTTTTAGCATAATCTCGCTAGCATGTGAAACAAGTGCAGCTGTACAGTAATTTGAACATTCTTTGGCCTTGCCGTTCTGGCAAGGGATTGGAATGAAAACTAACCTTTTCCAGTGGCCACTGTTGAGTTTTCCACATTTGCTAGCATATTCAGTGCACCTCTTTAACAGCATCATCTTTTAGAATTTGAAATAGCTCAACTGGAATTCCGTCACCTCCTCTACCTTTGTTCATAGTAATGCTTCCTAAGGCCCACTTGACTCCACACTGCAGAATGTCTGTCTCTAGGTGAGTGACCACACCATTGTGGTTATCTGGGTCACTAAGACCTTTTTGTACAGTTCTTCTGTGATTCTTACAACCTTTTCTTAATAACTAGAAAGTAGTAATAAATATTTTTGATAGATTTTTACATATTTTCAGCCAAGTGTTAGCCTGTGAACAGTATGCAGAGGGTAACTTGATTATGAAAGAATTGAAAATCATGCAATCTAAGTTAGACAAAGCTAATCTCAAAGAGAAAGCCCACTTTACAATTCTTATGGTGGGAGAAAGGAGCTCAAAATATCTGATTGAAATATTTGTGTTGTGGAATTAACTTTTTTAGAAGAGAAATGTAACAGGAGGTAAGCTAAGGAAGAAGGCAAACCAGTGCTGCCAGCATCAGCCAGGGTCTTAGAATACTTCTAGTGAGCTAATTTAATACTCTTGAGCCTGCTTTCTGCCATGCCTTCAAAGGCAGAAGGAAGAAAGTCATCATATAGCAAGATATAATGCTTAATTTAGCTGCCTAAATGCTTTGGTACTTTGTATCTCAGTCTTCTAATTCAGATATTTTTTAACATGTAAAATTAAAAGGTAAAACCCACAGAACATGTGCGTTATCCTTAGCCTTTTCATTATTATTTTGCTTGTTATTATTCTTTCCTGCAGTAAAAGTGAAACAAAACAACAACAACAAAACAGCAGAAAGTGACTATAAAACATAAGAAAACTAATTACTCTTTAAATATATACAACTTCTTCATTAGCAAAGCAGTGAAAGAAATTAATATTTCATCTGATTAATCTATACAGTGCTTAAAAATTTAGAAGACTTTGAAGACTTCTAATATTTATTTTGCTTGTTATGGGAAGTATACTGCATCACAATGTGGAAAAAAGAAAAGATAGAGTGATGCCTGAAGAACAGATATAAATATCTTAGGTTTAAATAGAATACAGTTCTGTGTTTTGTTTTACAAACTATAACTATGTATTTTTAAGCACTGATTCTTGGGTTACTACATTTTCAAAACCCTTTGACTGTATTTGTTGATATTCTTCAAAGACGGTTCTGTGTTATGTGTTGATTCTTCTTATTTGTAATAAAATGGAATGATGAAATTCTCATCCATTTTCTTGAGTACCTTTGGTATCTCTCATTACATATAAAAAGTGAGGATATTTTCCTTCAAATAAGCTGAACTAAATTTATTCTTCAATGATTTTACTGTTTTGATATCAGTGAATTGATTAAAAATGAATACTAACCAAACAAAATATATTAAATCATGACATTGTAAGTCTGATGGATTTTGCTTTTGAAATGGTTTATTGTATATTATATTTTACTTATAGTTTGGTTGTTCAAAATTTGAAATGTGTCTTTCATATTAAGATTCAGACATGGTGGGCCAGATTCTAAGCCTAGTTGAAATAACCCTGTTTCAAAAAATTGATGATTTCATTTCTAAGACTTGTTAATAAATTGTATTAGTCAGAGTTCTTTAGAGATTCATAACCAATAATATATGTACTATATACACTCTTCTGTGTATACATTTGTTATGAGATATTGGCTCATGCAGTCATGAGGGCTGAGGAATCCTGTGATCTGCCTTGTGCAAGTTGGAGAACCAAAAATGGTGGTGGTGTAGCTCAGAGGCCTGGGGGCCAGAGAGCTGACAGTGCAGATTGCAGTCTGAGTCTGAAGGCCTAAGAACTAGGGCACAAAGGGCAGGAGAAAGTAAATGTCCCAACTTAACCAGCCAGATAGTGAGAGTGGGTCCTCCCTTTCTCCACCTTTTTTTGTGGTATTCATGCCCTCAACAAACTGGATGATGCCCACCCACGTTGAGGAAGGCAAACAGCTCTACTCAGTCTATAGATTTAATAGCAACTGTCCAGAAGCACCGTCAGAGACATGTCCAGAAATAATGCCTAAGCAGATATCTGGTCTCCCCGTGATCTAGTCAAGTTGACACATAAAATTTAGCTTTCTAGTAGACAATTGAGGAAAAAATAAAGTCAGTTTTTTTTTAAGTGTTTTGGTTAACTAGTTTTGAATAATGTGCACACTTACGTTAACAGTCATCCTAATTGAGATATGTAATATCTTCATTGCTCAAAAATGTCCTCCTTTACTTCTTTGTGGTTAGTTATTTTACTTAAAATATTTTCTTCCAATTTTATTAAGATATATTTGACATATAGTACTGTGTATGTTAAAGCTGTACAACATAATGATTTGATTTACATACATAATCAAGGGATTGTCACAATAATTTTAGTGAATGTCCATCATCTAATACAGATGCTAAATTAAAGAAATAGGAAAATTTTTTTTCTAGTGAAGAAAACTCAAGATTATCTCTATTTTACCAACTTTCATATGTAACACACAGCAGTATTAATTATATTTATCTTGCATGTTACATTTCTAGTGCTTATTTATCTTATAACTGAAAGTTTATAACTCTTGACTGCTATTTTAAAAGTGAATTTCTTTCTCTTTTTTTAAAAAAGAAATTCCACTTTCCTTCATTTTTACTTCTTTAAGCTCCACTATGATCCATGTTATAGACACCAGCTGAAGCCCCAGTTTTGACTTACTTCAGAGACTAGGAGCATAACAGGGAATAATAGGACGTGAGCTTTATTCATACTTTTCAGTTAGTGAAAATTATTTAAGATACCATGAATCTGTTATCACATTTTAGTTTGTTGATGAACAAAAGATGAATATATATTATTGCTTGAGTAGGCTTAATTTTTTGTACAGAAAATTTCACCAAAAATATTGCTTTAAAATATTTCTAATTTTAACAGATTAATTTTCCTTTTTTATTGACCCGATTTTCATGCAAAATATTACTTTGCTTATATTTGCTTTAGTAAAGATATAGTAGCCTGATTTTTAGAAGACAAACTTTTACCCTTTATCTTACACAAGCTGTCATTCATTACATTATCATTACACAAACATCATGTCACCCAGTTTTGATGCAGAAGCTCTTATCTGCATTGCTGTAATACCTGGGAAACACTTTGGAAATAAATCAGATCTATCCATTTGCAGTGATACACCAACAGACTAGAAAAGTAATTTAGAAGAGTATGATTTAAGAATGAAAAAAAAAAGTTCTCAAAATTAAATACTGTTTTAAGCCTGTAATTAAGAGGAGCATTTAAAGAGTATGTCTTCTCCATAATAGATGATAGAATATTCTACCATATGAAACTATGTACCTTGCTGCTTTGCAGCAGGTGCAATAATAAAAAAAAAAATTACCCCAAGATTTTACTTGACACTATTCTAATAGATTCCACGTTGTGTTTCAGTCTGTGAAGAATCTGCCTATAATGCAGGAGACCTGAGAGATGGAGGAGAGAGAGAGAGAGAATATGTTTGTATCTGCAACTATAAATTATATAAAGAAGATGAGGGTCAGATGGTATAGCACACACAGAGTATTTTATGACAACAGAGGATTCCATACTGGACCTGATTTTAATTTTCTTTTTATTTTCATCATTGCTGAGTTAGATTTGACAGCTATTTAAAATGTACTTTGTGTTGATTTGATACATGTATACATTATGAAAGGATTAATTAATACATACATCACCTCATATAATTATCTCTTTTTTTTGGTGGAAACATTTAAATTTTACTCTGTTAGAAAATTTAAGTTATACAATAACGTTTTTCTTCTCTTCATGATCAGGGAAGACACTGGGGAGAAGGTTAAGTTAGCAAAAACCCTTAACAGAATAAAGGAGGTGAAACAAAGTGCATTCTTTGTGGTGCCTTTATACGAGCCAAAGTTGTGTGAAAGTACAGGGAATTCACCTTGAAGATCTAACATCACTGATACAAGCTGAGGGTGCATATAAGAAATTATGGGGTTATGACAGGAATATGCTCTTGGTTCTTAACTGTAGAAGGCCTGGACAACAAGCTATGGTGTTTGAATTTTATCTGTTAGATACCAAAGAAAATTAGCAACAGTTAACTTGTATGACTAAACACAGCAAGACCCAAGTACTAGATGAAAGTTTTTTTGTAGTCATATACCTAAATCACAGTGATTTCAGTGAGACAGAAGGACATATGTGAGAATATTTTAACAGAAAATCAATAGGACTATCTTCAGTATTTGGTAAGGCAAGAAAAAACCTCAACCGTAACGTGATGAAAGGATGACAACACCCTCTTATTGAAATAGAGAAGTCAGGAACTGCCTGCAATGTGGGAGACCTGGGTGCAATCCCTGAGTTGAGAAGACCCCCTGGAGAAGGAAATGGCAACCCACTCCAGTATTCTTGCCTGGAGAATCCCATGGACAGAGGAGCCTGGCAGGCTACAATCCATGGGTCGCAGAGTTGGACATAACTGAGTGACTACACTATCTACCCTAACTGGTATGACCAAACCCAGCAGGACCCAAGTGTTGGATGGAAGATTATCTACAGTAATATGCCTAAATTACAGTGATTTCAGTGAGACAGAAGGGTATATGTGAGAATATTTTGACAGAAAAATCACTAGGACTCTCTTCAGTATTTGGTAAGGCAAGACAAAAGATCAACCAAGCATAATTTAATGAAAGGAAGACAACACACTCTTAATTGAAATGGAGAAGTCAGAAACAGGTTAGGTTTGAGAATGATGAGATCAGCTTTCACCATTTAGAATAAGATATTCAATGGGATGCCTAAAAAAGAAATTAAATATATGGACTGAGAAAGCATGGGAGAGGTATAGAGTGATAATAAAATTTGGTAGCAGATGTCTATTTCCTACCATTTTAATTTATGTTAATGAGTTGCACAACAACGATTAAATAAATGAACTCATTTTGAAAAGAGCTACTCCGTAAAGAAGACAGTAAAACATTAGCTGACTGAAATCTGAGCTAATATGTACAACATTAATATAACTGAATGACTGCTTCAATTGCTGTCTTTCCATCCAGGTGTTGCCCACTGTGCTTGTATATATGACATGCAAGGCAACAGGGACCAAAATAAGTGAAATTCATGGTCTGATTTCACCAGTGGTTTCATTTCTGTTCATCAGTACGTGCTATTTACATTTTTGCAAAAATGACTAAGAAAGTAAGCCCACAAAGATGTATATTTTTATTGGATAGATAAGAAATTTACTATTGTAAAAGCCATTTTAACTTTTTTCCTCAATTTGCCCTGCCTAAAATGAGAATAATTATATTGTTTATTGTAGTCACTGAGTTGTCACTATAAATAATCCCCTAGATCATAATATAGTTGGAGTTCATTTTCTAAAATTTTCAGTTCAGTTCAGTTCAGTCACTCAGTTGTGTCTGACTCTTTGTGACCCCATGAATCCCAGTACGCCAGGCCTCCCTGTCCATCACCAACTCCCGGAGTTCACTCAAACTCATGTCCGTCGAGTCAGTGATGCCATACAGCCATCTCATCCTCTGTCATCCCTTTCTTCTCCTTCCCCCAATCCCTCCCAGCATCAGAGTCTTTTCCAATGAGTCAACTCTTCACATGAGGTGGCCAAAGTACTGGAGTTTCAGCTTTAGCATCATTCCTTCCTAAGAATACCCAGGACTGATCTTCTTTAGAATGGATTGGTTGGATCTCCTTGCAGTCCAAGGGACTCTCAAGAGTCTTCTCCAACACCACAGTTCAAAAGTATCAATTCTTCAGCTCTCAGCTTTCTTCATAGTCCAACTCTCACATCCATACATGACCACTGGAAAAACCATAGCCTTGACTAGATGAACCTTTGTTGGCCATGTAATGTCTCTGTTTTTGAATATGCTATCTAGGTTGGTCATACCTTTCCTTCCAAGGAATAAGCATCTTTTAATTTCATGGCTGCAGTCACCATCTACAGTGATTTTGGAGCTGAAAAAATGAAGTCTGACACTGTTTCCACTGTTTCCCCATCTATTTCCCATGAAGTGATGGAACCAGATGCCATGATCTTAGTTTTCTGAATGTTGAGCTTTAAGCCAACTTTTTCATTCTCCTCTTTCACTTTCATCAAGAGGCTTTTTAGTTCCTCTTCACTTTCTTCCATAAGGGTGTGCCATCTGCATATCTGAGGTTATTGATGTTTCTCCTGGCAATCTTGATTCCAGCTTGTGCTTCTTCTAGACCAGCGTTTCTCATGATGTACTCTGCATAAAAGTTAAATAAGCAGGGTGACAATATACAGCCTTGCCGTACTCCTTTTCCTATTTGGAAGCAGTCTGTTGTTTCATGTCCAGTTCTAAATGTTGCTTCCTGACCTGCATATAGGTTTCTCAAGAGGCAGGTCAGGTGGTCTGGTATTCCCATCTCTTTCAGAATTTTCCACAGTTTATTGTGATCCACACAGTCAAAGGCTTTGGCATAGTCAATAAAGCAGAAATAGATGTTTTTTGTGGAACTCTCTTGCTTTTTCAATGATCCAGTGGATGTTGGTCTAAGATTTTATTCACAAAAATTATTTACAGGGAGCATGGAATTTATTATCTTAAATTCAGTGCTGGAAATACCTTTTTTTGGGTCATTGGGACCCTGGTATATTGCTCTTCTCATCCGGTTTTCTTGTTATTTTGCCTTAGTAAAATTCACTACAATTTTTTTTTTCCTATGGCTATCTTATCATTATGTGTGTTTACTAGCTCAATCATGTCCCACTCTGCAACCCTTCAGACTGTAGCCCACCAGACTCCTCTGTCCATGAAATTTCCCAGGCAAGAATCCTGGAGTGGGTTGCCATTTCCTCCTCCAGGGGATCTTCTCAACCCAGGGATCAAACCTGCATCTTCTGTGTCTCATGCATTGCAGGCAGATTCTTTACTTGCTGAGCCATCACTACTTTACTGGGTAGTAGTAAAAACACTACTTTTTACTAATTTCATGGTTATAAAACATTTTGAAATGTTCTATATGAAAAAAAATTAGAGTATTCAGCTACATTAATTTACCAAACTCTGGAAACTGATTTCTGTGTATTCTTAATTCCAGGATATTTACCTCATAGGATTCTTGTTTAGTGATTGAATCTGACTGGCTGGTTTGATTCATTCCTCACTGAGAAGTGAAATAAGCTGATACCATTGTAATAATATTAATTTTAAACATCCCAGTGTATGCTACTAGTGTGTATATTAGGGCATTTTAAAAGTTCAATTTTGGAAACAGATTTATTAGTCTTGTACCTGCCGTATAAATAGCTGGGATCATCTATTTGGCATCTATTTAACTTAAGCCTCAATAATTCATATGTGATTAAATGAGGTAAATTTGAATAATAATTAGGATAGACTAAATAATTGTTAAATAGCAGATATACCTTGAAGAGAAGGCTTATCATTGGCCCTTGCTTTTTTACTGTATAGACAGATGCTTTCACTGACTGATTTCCTTTGTTTTTAAAAATAATTTTTTGTGGGTTTACTGAGATAACACAAACTCAAAATCAGCCCTGGTTTTTATCATCTATTTTAATTTTGGAGACACGATTAGTTAAGAAGCATCTTTCATATTTATCCACTAGTTAAAAAAATAACTTCTCACTTGAGTTTTCTGTTTGTTACCTAAGCCCTGGAAAATTCTCACAATTATAATATTGCTCTTAGGTAGTTAGAATTGAAAAAAGGAGTCCAGAATGGCAGTGACTAAAAGACAAGGGAGGTAAAAGCCCACAAAAATAGAACAAAGGAAGGTCGGAGGACCAGCGTGAGGACTTCAAGTAGAACAAACAGCACTCCTGGCTAGCCCAATTTATATAGGGCAGGCCCGGGGGAGGAGGAAAAAGACAGAAAGAAAGAGGAGCCAAAGGGCTGGAGATCTCTCGCTCTCTCAGTCTCTCTCGCTCGCTGTGTCTGTCTCTCTCTCTCTTCTCTTCGTGTCTTTTGGGTCGGCATGTCCTCAGGCCTTGAGGATGTATTTTCTTTTATTTTCTAAATAAAGCTGAGCTGTAACATGGAGTTGTAACACTGTTCTGTCCGATAGCTGTGACCCGGTCCATCGGAACGCTGTAATGCCGGTCCGTGGCTTCAAATATTTGTTGTGGCAAGACAGAACCAAGGAAATTACACACTCCCCCAACATCTATGGTACATGATTAGGGTTTAACCTGGCTGCAACAACCTTGGTGTGGCCCTTGCAAGGAGGAGGCCAAGCACAGCAGGAGTCCAGTTTGGCAAAAGCTCCCGCTGTGGAAGTTAAACACAAAGAGAAGACAGAGAGAAACAGAGAGGAGACAGAGCGAGTGAGACCGAGCAGGCAAGAGCAAGAGACCCCCGGCCCTTTGGCTCCTCTTTTTATGTTTTTTTCTCCTCCCCCTAGGCTAGCCGTGAGTGCTGTTTGTTCTGCCTGAGGCCCTCAGTCCAGCTCTCAGACCTTCCTTTGTTCTGTTTTTGCGGGTTTTTCCCTTCCTTGTCTTTTAGCCACTGCCATTCTGGACTCTTTTTTCCTATTCTACCTACCTAACATTACCATGTTACAATTTTAGATTCATACAATTGTATTGTTTTTAGATTTAAGGAAATCCCTTAGGTCTAATTCACAAGCACCTTTTTATAACAATAAATACAAAGTTTTGTAAGTCTGTGTAGGTAAGTATATGTGTATGTGTGCTAACATACGGCTGTGTCCAACGCTTTGCGACCCCATGAACTGTAGCCCACCTGGCTTCACTGTCTGTGGGATTCTCTAGGCAAGAATACTGGAGTGGGTTGCCATGTACTCCTCCAGGGGATCCTCCTGACCCAGGGATTGAACCCATGTCTCTTCCATCTCCTGCACTGGTAGGTGGGTTCTTTACCACTAGCACCAACTGGGATGCCCATAGGTAAGTATAATGAAGCACAAAACACACACAGTACACATATTTATAATATGTGTTTCTTTAGTATGTATCTTAACATAGCCAAAGAACAGTAATTAACTTTTAACAGGGTCTCTGTTGGTAATAATCCAAGACTTGAGGTTTTTGGTGTGAGAAAATATATTGAAAACTGAAGCAGCCACAAATTCCACCTGAAATACTAGAGTCAGAAGTTTGCCTCTCACAAACTAGTCTTGGGAAAATTATCTGTCTCAGATAACAGCGTTTGTCTGTCATGTCCCCAGTAACATTTACTACCCTCTCCATTGATAACAATGTATTTAAATAACCAAATATTTGCATTCATAAGTCTGTGTCATCTGCATAGGTTGTAGGTTGAGAATCAATAGTGCCTATTGATTAAGAGTCTCATCTTTAAGTATGTTAAACATTCTAATAGTAGAAAGCAATATAATTTCGTATACATACAAAGGCTGTTCTAGAGACACCATGGATGCAGTAAATTTATATGTAAAGCATTGTCTCAATCATAGGGAAAGATGCTCCTTAAGTGCCTTTTGAAACCTGGTATTCCCTTTCCCCTGTTAATCAAGTAGCTTTTCAATTAATTTCTTTTCATTTATTCATTAATTCATTAAAATGATTAAGTACCTAGTAGGTGCAGATTTTGATAACAGCTGTCATTTTGGTTAAGGAAGCCATAGGTTATAAAGAGAGTGCTATAGGAACATATATTTGTTGTGTTGTTTGGCAAATATAAGACCAGAAAGATGCCAACTATCAAGGGACTACTTACCAAGCCTAGAGGGAATAGAGTTCTTAGGATTATTTCTGGTGATGGATGAGGCCTGACTAGAAATTCATAGTATCTAGCTAATTAACAAGAAAAAGTGCATTTCAGAGAGAAGGAAGAGCTTTGAGGAAACCACAGTGTTGAAAAATCTCTAACGTCTTTAGCATTTACTAGATTTAGCTCTGGAGAAGTTCATCTCTCTTGATTTAAATTTTTTCATCTATGAAATAAAGATAATATTCTAAGTTTGTTGTGAGGACAAACTAAATGAGAAAATTTGTGTGAATGGTTTGGCTTTGTGCTTAATGCATATTAAAAGCCTAACTTTTTTGTTTAACCCTTACTTTATGCCTACAGTTCTAAGTGCTTTGTATAATTATGCAGTGGCTCTTACTCCATAGTCTTCACGCTTAATCACTAGAATCACCAGATAAATGTTAACTGGTATTGTGTATAGAAGTAATATATTTAAGCAAAGTGGATGCTCACATTAAAATGAATTTTAACATAAGTCCAAGTACTAGCATATACTCTGAAGCTAACCAGTAACGATAGTGTTCTTACTGGAAAATAACTGGAAGTGAATTACATACTATACATAATAACTAACTCAACAAAGTTGAAATATTGCAAGTGTTTTAACATAATGATAAGGCTGTTATTTTCTTTTTTATTATAAATATTCTATCTACCATATGTGATGTTAATATTTTCATGGACAAAATGAAATAAATTGTCATGAGATATATTAGGAAATACCATATTAAAAAAAACAAACATATCACCTACTCTTGATAAAGCTAGAGGATATTTTCTTGCCTCAATTATGAAGCAAAATCAAACCAAAAAATAAACTTGTCATGTATCATTTTTGGACAGTTCATTATTTCCTCCTACAACATTTTAGTATTGCTATACCACATAGGGTATACTGTAAATTATATTTTTAATGAATAATCATAGAAGTTTTTTGATATTGTAGGTAGGTTGTGCATGTGCTAAGTCCTAAGTTGCTTCAGTCATGTCCAATTCTTTGCAACCCCATGAACTGTAGCCTGCCAGGCCCCTCTGTCCATGGGTTTCTCCAAGCAAGAATACTGGAGTGGGTTGCCATGCCCTCCTCCAGGGATCTTCCTGACCCAGGGATTGAACCCACTTCTCTTAGGTCTCCTACATTAGCAGGTGGGTTCTTTACCACTAATGCCACCTAGGAAGCCTGTAAGTAAGAGGTCTTTTATGTGCCTTTTAAAAACTGGTAAAAAACAGTCTTTTCTAGTCATCTAAAATTCAACTACTCTCCCACAGTTTTTATCACTAAACACTAATTGCCATGAGAGTTCCTCTTCCCATTCTTTACCATCTACAAGTGGATGGTTTTTCAACTGACCTGCAACCATTAAATTTGCTTTTCTTCCCAGCTGTTTGGTTCCTGTTTTAATTTTCATTGCTATGCTTTTACCAGTTTAAAAGAATTACCCTAAGTGAATAGAATGAAGTTTAGCAGGGATGACTACCTTGAAGTGCAATCAAGGTAGAAGTAACTATTGTGTATAAGAAGTTTTAGAAACGAAAGAAACCTGGAAGAAACAACAGGGTCATAATTAAATACAATCTGACTGTGAGAGAGATACATATCTCTGTTGTGCTTAACAGCACCTATGAAAATGTCTCATGGAGATAAAGCCTACCACTGCAAGTCAAATCCCAGATTTAACACCATTATCACAATGAAGATATTCAGTTCAGTTCAGTTCAGTCGCTCAACCGTGTCCGACTATTTGCGACCCCATGAATGG
Source organism: Ovis canadensis (assembly GCF_042477335.2). Classification (NCBI taxonomy): domain Eukaryota; kingdom Metazoa; phylum Chordata; class Mammalia; order Artiodactyla; family Bovidae; genus Ovis; species Ovis canadensis. The sequence continues at coordinate 48,262,327 of NC_091250.1, read as the reverse complement.
CACCACGCCAGGCCTTCCTGTCCATCACCAACTCCCGGAATTCACTCAGACTTGCGTCCATCGAGAAACAAGATATTACCCCCCTCCCACCCCATATCATCTCTCTGGATCATCCCCGAGCACCAGCCCCAAGCATGCTGTATCCTGTATCGAACATAGACTGGCGATTCATTTCTAACATGATAGTATACATGTTTCAATGCCATTCTCCCAAATCATCCCACCCTCTCCTTCTCCCTCTGAGTCCAAAAGTCCATTCTATACATCTGTGTCTCTTTTGCTGTCTCACATACAGGGTCATCATTACCATCTTTCTAAATTCCATATATATGTGTTAGTATACTGTATTGGAGTTTTTCTTTCTGGCTTACTTCACTCTGTATAATCGGCTCCAGTTTCATCCATCTCATTAGAACTGATTCAAATGTATTCTTTTTAATGGCTGAGTAATACTCCACTGTGTATATGTACCACAGCTTTCTTATCTGTTCATCTGCTGATGGACATCTAGGTTGTTTCCATGTCCTGGTTATTATAAACAGTGCTGCGATGAACATTGGGGTACATGTGTCTCTTTCCATTCTGGTTTCCTCGGTGTGTATGCCCAGCAGTGGGATTGCTGGGTCATAAGGCAGTTCTGTTTGCAATTTTTTAAGGAATCTCCACACTGTTCTCCGTAGTGGCTGTACTAGTTTGCATTCCCACCAACAGTGTAAGAGGGTTCCCTTTTCTCCACACCCTCTCCAGCATTTATTGCTTGCAGACTTTTGGATCACAGCCATTCTGACTGGTGTGAAATGGTACCTCATTGTGGTCTTGATTTGCAGTTCTCTGATAATGAGTGATGTTGAGCATCTTTTCATGTGTTTGTTAGCCATCCGTATGTCTTCTTTGGAGAAATGTCTATTTAGTTCTTTGGCCCATTTTTTGATTGGGTTGTTTATTTTTCTGGACTTGAGCTATAGGAGTTGCTTGTATATTTTTGAGATTAGTTGTTTGTCAGTTGTTTCATTTGCTATTATTTTCTCCCATTCAGAAGGCTGTCCTTTCACCTTGCTTATAGTTTCCTTTGTTGTGGAGAAGCTTTTAATTTTAATTAGATCCCATTTGTTTATTTTTGCTTTTATTTCCAGAAGTCGGGGAGGTGGATCATAGAGGATCCTGCTGTGATTTATGTCTGAGAGTGTTTTGCCTATGTTCTTCTCTAGGAGTTTTATAGTTTCTGGTCTTAGGTTTAGATCTTTAATCCATTTTGAGTTTATTTTTGTGTGTGGTGTTAGAAAGTGATCTAGTTTCATTCTTTCACAAGTGGTTGACCAGTTTTCCCAGCACCACTTGTTAAAGAGATTGTCTTTGCACCATTGTATATTCTTGCCTCCTTGGTTGAAGATAAGGTGTCCATAGGTGTGTGGATTTATCTCTGGGCTTTCTCTTTTGTTCCATTGATCTATATTTCTGTCTTTGTGCCAGTACCATACTGTCTTGATGACTGTGGCTTTGTAGTAGAGCCTGAAGTCAGGCAAGTTGATTCCTCCAGTTCCATTCTTCTTTCTCAAGATTGCTTTGGCAATTCGAGGTTTTTTGTATTTCCATACAAATGTTGAAATTATTTGTTTTAGTTCTGTGAAAAATAACGCTGGTAGTTTGATAGGGATTGCATTGAATCTGTAGTTTGCTTTGGGTAGTATACTCATTTTCACTATATTGATTCTTCCAATCCATGAACATGGTATATTTCTCCATCTCTTAGTGTCCTCTTTGATTTCTTTCATCAGTGTTTTATAGTTTTCTATATATAGGTCTTTAGTTTCTTTAGGTAGATATATTCCTAAGTATTTTGTTCTTTCTGTTGCAATGGTGAATGGAATTGTTTCCTTAATTTCTTTCTCTACTTTCTCATTATTAGTGTATAGGAATGCAAGGGATTTCTGTGTGTTGATTTTATATCCTGCAACTTTACTATATTCATTGATTAGCTCTAGTAATTTTCTGGTGGAGTCTTTACGGTTTTCTATGTAGAGGATCATGTCATCTGCAAACAGTGAGAGTTTTACTTCTTCTTTTCCAATTTGGATTCCTTTTATTTCTTTTTCTGCTCTGATTGCTGTGGCCAAAACTTCCAGAACTATGTTGAATAGTAGTGGTGAAAGTGGGAACCCTTGTGTTCTTGACTTTAGGGGAAATGCTTTCAATTTTTCACCATTGAGGATAATATTTGCTGTGGGTTTGTCATATATAACTTTTATTATGTTGAGGTATGTTCCTTCTATTCCTGCTTTCTGGAGAGTTTTTGTCATAAATGGATGTTGAATTTCGTCAGAGGCTTTCTCTGCATCTATTGAGATAATCATATGGCTTTTATTTTTCAATTTGTTAATGTGGTGAATTACATTGATTGATTTGAGGATATTGAAGAATCCTTGCATCCCTGGAATAAAGCCCACTTGGTCATGGTGTATGATCTTTTTAATGTGTTGTTGGATTCTGATCGCTAGAATTTTGTTGAGGATTTTTGCATCTATGTTCATCAGTGATATTGGCCTGTAGTTTTCTTTTTTTGTAGCATCTTTGTCAGGTTTTGGTATTAGGGTGATGGTGGCCTCATAGAATGAGTTTGGAAGTTCACCTTCCTCTGCGATTTTCTGGAAGAGTTTGAGTAGGCTAGGTGTTAGCTCTTCTCAAAATTTTTGGTAGAATTCAGCTGTGAAGCCGTCTGGACCTCGACTTTTGTTTGCTGGAAGATTTCTGATTACAGTTTCAATTTCCGTGCTTGTGATGGGTCTGTTAAGATTTTCTATTTCTTCCTGGTTTCGTTTTGGAAAGTTGTACTTTTCTAAGAATTTGTCCATGTCTTCCACGTTGTCCATTTTATTGGCATATAATTGCTGATAATAGTCTCTTATGATCCTTTGTATTTCTGTGTTGTCTGTTGTGATCTCTCCATTTTCATTTCTAATTTTATTGATTTGATATTTCTCCCTTTGTTTCTTGATGAGTCTGGCTAATGGTTTGTTAATTTTATTTATCCTTTCAAAGAACCAGCTTTTGGCTTTGTTGATTTTTGCTACGGTCTCTTTTGTTTCTTTTGCATTTATTTCTGCCCTGATTTTTATAATTTCTTTCCTTCTACTAACTCTGGAGTTCTCCATTTCTTCCTTTTCTAGTTGCTTTAGATATAGAATTAGGTTATTTATTAGATTTTTTTCTTATTTCTTGAGGTATGCCTGTATTGCCATGAACTTTCCTTTAGCACTGCTTTTATAGTGTCCCACAAGTTTTGGTTGTTGTGTTTTCATTTTCATTTGTTTCTATGCATATTTTTATTTCTTTTTTGATTTCTTCTGTGATTTGTTGGTTATTCAGAAGCATGTTGTTCAGCCTCCATATGTTGGCATTTTTAATAGTTTTTCCCCTGTAATTGAGATCTAATCTTAATACATTATGGTCAGAAAAGATGCTTGGAATGATTTTGATTTTTTTGAATTCATCAAGGTTGGATTTATGGCCCAGGATGTGATCTACCCTGGAGAAGGTTCCGTGAGCACTTGAGAAAAAGGTGAAATTCATTGTTTTGGGGTGAAATGTCCTATAGATATCAATTAGGTCTAACTGATCTATTGTATCATTTAAAGTTTACGTTTCTTTGTTAATTTTCTGTTTAGTTGATCTGTCCATAGGTGTGAGTGGAGTATTAAAGTCTCCCACTATTATTGTGTTACTGTTAATTTCCCCTTTCATACTTGTTAGCATTTGTCTTACATATTGCGGTGCTCCTATGTTGGGTGCATATATATTTATAATTGTTATATCTTCTTCTTGGATTGATCCTTTGATCATTATGTAGTGGCCTTCTTTGTCTCTTTTCACAGCCTTTGTTTTAAAGTCTATTTTATTTAGCGTGTGATGAAAGAATTGCCTTTAGAACTCTTGTACAGTCCTTGTTGCCTGGGGGAGAATGGGCTTTGGAAAAAATGAGCCTGGCTTAGAATTCTAGCTTTTCACTGGATAGATATGCAATCCTGCGTACATTTCTAAGTCCCTCAACTTTCTCATTTTTAAAATGAGAAAAACATGTATATCATGCAGTTTTGTAAAGATTAATGAAATAATGCATGTCAAGTACATTGTACAGTGTCTAGTTTTTGTTATTGCTAATTTTAATAGCAATAACTGAAAGCAATTCCAACACAATAGTCTAGTGAAAGATATGGTCTTTCCAGTAGTCATGTATGGATATGAGAGCTGGACTATAAAGAAAGCTGAGCACCGAAGTATTGATGCTTTTGAACTGTGGTGTTGGAGAAGACTCATAAGAGTCCCTTGGACTGCAGGGAGATCCAACCAGTCCATCCTAAAGGAGATCAGTCCTGGGTGTTCATTGGAAGGTCTGATGTTAAAGCTGAAACTCCAATACTTTGGCCACCTGATGTGAAGAACTGACTCATTTGAAAAAACCCTGATGCTGGGAACCATTGAAGGCAGGAGGAGAAGGGGACAACAGAGGATGAGATGGTTGGATGGCATCACTGACTCAATGCAGATGAGTTTGAGTAGACTCCAGGAGTTGGTGATGGGCGGGAAGACCTGGCATGCTGTGGTCCATAGGGTCCCCAATAATTGGACATGACTGAATGACTAAACTGAACTGAACTGATTCCATCAGAATATGCTGATTAGCTATATTCTTCTTCTGCTGCTGCTAAGTTGCTTCAGTTGTGTCCGACTCTGCGTGACCCCATAGATGGCAGTCCACCAGGCTCCCCCGTCCCTGGGATTCTCCAGGCAAGAACACTGGAGTGGGTTGCCATTTCCGTCTCCAATGAATGAAAGTAAAAAGGGAAAGTGAAGTCGCTCAGTCCTGTCTGACTCTTAGCCATCCCATGGACTGCAGCCCACCAGGCTTCTCCGTCCATGGGATTTTCCAGGCAAGAGTACCTGGAGTGGGGTGCCATTGCCTTCTCCAGCTATATTCTTCTAAGTAGTCTCAAACTCATTCTCTGTTAGTTAAAAAATGGGAACAAAAATAAAAGGCATTGACACTGACTTATTCACTATTCTCTGCCTCGAAACTGATTTCCTGACCCTGACTGGATACCTCATAAACGTTCATAGATTAGTGAAAAAGTAATGATGCTATTTGAATGATTCAAGACTAAATGAGTTTAGGCAAGTGATTGGTTTGGAAAATTTTGATTTATTACTTTGCCCAGGTATTATGGGTTTTCTTTGAGTTATCACACTGAGTTCATCATCTATGATTTTGTTTTGTTTAGTTTAAATAATAAAACATTTCTTTATATGTTGCTTGGAAGAATGGCTACAGAAACACATATCTCCATGTGGTGTGTGTTCTGAATATGTCCTTTATTTTATATATTATAGTAGTGAAAGTCACTCAGCCGTGTCTGACTCTTTGCGATCCCAAGGACTATACAGTCCATGGAATTCCCTAGGCCAGAATACTGAAGTGGGTATCCTTTCCCTTCTCCAGGGATCTTCCCAACCCAGGGATAAAACCCAGGTCTCCTGGATTGCAGGCAGACTCTACCAGCTGAGCCACAAGGGAAGCCCATATTATACCAAGAGAAGGGAAATTTTTCCCAATCCTTGTCTTTGGAAAATATAATCATGAGAATGGATAATAATGTATGTAAAGGAAGTGGAGGCTTTTCCTTATATACCTAGGATTGCTTTGGCCCAGCACACTCTACATTGCAGAGTGTGTTTCATTCAGTCTCTCTTGCCTCTCTCACAGTCTCACCCTAATACTCTCTTTCCCTGGTACTGCATTTGTAATATGATAAGTGGAGATGACAAATGGTTTTCAGATGTGTATGAGCTCAGTCACTCAGTTTTGTCCTACTTTTTCCGACCCCATGGTCTATAGCCTGCCAAACTCCTCTGTCCATGGAATTTTCTAGGTAAGAATACTGGAGTGGGGTTTCCTTTCCTACTGCAGGGGTTCTTCGACTGATGGGTCCAACCCACATCTCCTGAGTCTTCTGCCTTGGCAGGCAGATTCTTTACCACTAGCACCCTCTGGGACACCCATGTACTTAATGTACCTAAGTATAAATTCTAAATGTCACTTATGTTATATCTTACTTAGTTCCTCTTTAAAATGGCAAAAATGTCCACCCAGTTTTTGTGAGCATTTTAAAATAGTATGTACAAACTGCCTTGGATGTAGTAGATGATCATAAATAATTTTTTAAATTTTCTTGTACTTTAAATAAATGTTACCTGATAATAGTAACATTTTAGGCTTTACAGACAAACATCAAGGTCTCTACAATTATCTGAAAAGTAAGCAAATGTACCACATAAAAGATAATTTTCTGATAGTATTAACTTTTTATGTTACTGTGTCAGACTTGGGTTTTCTTTACCTCTCACAGTAAAGCCAGTCTATTGACACCAGGGGTTGTGGTGAAGGAGAATGCAGCATTTAGTATAAGTCACTGTACAAGGAATCTGGGGCAATGAGTGCTCCAAAAGTGTGAACTCTCTGAGCATTGTTAAAGGTCAGGTGAGGGAGGGGAGACTCAGGGTATAAGATCAACTCCTGCACAATTCTCTGACTGGGCGATGGTGAGGTAATGTCTTCCATTTGGTGAGGTCTTAACATCTGTTAAAAAAAAAAAAAAAAAAAAAAAACCAGGAAGTGAGCATCAGATACTATTAGCCATTCAGTAGTTATCAGAGAGGAACTAAAACAGAAGCTTTGGGGGAGGGGCCTGTCTCATGAAGACCCAGTAGGGTCCTGCTTAGTTGTATTTAATGTTACTTTGAATGTATTATTCTAAGCAGTTAAAAAAAAAAAAAAAGAAATTTCATCAAGGACTCTTGAAAAGAAGAATAACCAGTATATTTTCAACAGTTTTCATCCTATTCAAGTTAATTACTACTTGTATATTACAAACTTATCATAATAAGGCAATTCATTCTTGTGTTTTTTTTCTATCAACAAATATTTGTTGAGAACCTACCACATGCTAAGCATTGTTTAAAGTGCTTAGGAAATATGAGTGAACAAAATAGACCTGAACTGAAGAAAGTTACTTTAGAAGAGTCATAGTTTCTTCTGATAAATAGGAGCATATTATTTGCGGAACTGGTGTTTATTGGCTTCACCTTTGAGGTACAGAGTATCAGAATTTCACTCTGTAAAGAGGTAAAAGTGTTTACTCACCTAACTTTATATGCGTAGAATTTGTAATAGTTAACATTTTCTATTAATTAAAGGGTTTTTATTTTTACTTCATACATGATTTTGTTACAAACTAGAAATAATTTTTCTACTTCTCTAAAAGCATAGGTACTTCCCAGATGGCTCATTGGTAAAAAATCTGCCTGCCAATGCAGGAGACACAGGAGACATGGTTTTGATCCCTGAGTGAGGAAGACTCCCTAGAGGAGGAAATGGCTACCCACTCCAGTATTTATTCCTGCAAAATCCTACAGACAGAAGAGCATGGCTGGCTAACAGTCCATGGGATTGGCAAGAGTCAGACAAGACTGAGCGTGCAACACTCATTCACTTAAGAGCGTAGAGTTTGGGAACCTTACTGGCTCTGCGGGGTACGGATTTGTAACCCTGTTTCTCCGGTGATTAGTTTCCCATCCCAACCCCCGTATCCCAATATATATCATTTGTTAAATTCAACATTAAAAATAAAAACAAAAGCAGGATGGACTAGTAAAAGTCCATGCCACTTTTAGTGTCCTGTCCTTCCCTCTGTTTGCCCTGGGGAATGTGATTTGCCTATTTTACTAAGATACTTTCCCAACTATTGCCTTCTGCTATTAACTTCTCAATCAGCTTATTTCTACACAGCAGGAACAGTCTGGAAGAACTTGAATCAAAGTTGTTTTCTCTGTTGTGTATATTAGAATGTTGTCAGTAACGTATTACGGGACTTTATTGGATAGTCTTTGTCCTGCTTTATCACTTTCCTTGCAGAGGTACAGGTAATAAAAATCTCTATGACTTGGGTCTTGGATTTGGATAGTTCAATTAGCTGTTCAGGAAGTCTATCAAAACTGTGACTCCAGGTCCCTGAACTCCAGCATTTTCATTATTAGTGTGCAATGTTAGTGACAAATGAGATATGATTGTCTAGATACCTCATCAACGTGCTGGCTTGTTGGCTTGCTGCCTGAAGTAAAGGGGCAGTTTTAAAAGTGTCAAGGTTTTGATGGGGCTCTAAGCATGTGGCCCAAAAACAAAGCCCATGAAAAATGGGGAACATCATAATTTTGGAACAGTGATAAGCTTTCATAGTTCTCTGAAATTCCACAGTCAAAATCAAAGCTAAATCTTATTTTTAGATATTAGACAGTAAGGATTAAGATAAGAGTTTTCTTATTAGCTATGCTTGTAAATACAAAGATTAAGAAATTGTTGGCAACAGTTTAAATATAATTATAGTAAGAGAACTTATATAAATGTATTTTATTAAGAATTTATATTTAAAGCAGTGATTAACAAATACTAATTTGTTATTTTAATAAATTTCATGTGTATGGATAGACATCATCAAAGAAAGTTTGTGCTGAACATATATTTACACTATTGGTTCTCCATGGGAATGGTAGAGTCATAATCACCCCTAGAGGGCAGTCATAATCTGCCCTCTAGGGGTGATTAGATAATCTGTGGGATAAGTTGATTTTTAGGATGTGGAGGATGCTATGAGCATACAGTGGGTTCAGTTCAGTCGCTCAGTCTTGTCCCACTCTTTGTGACCCCATGAATCGCAGCACGCCAGGCCTCCCTGTCCATCACCAACTCCTGGAGTTCACTCAGACTCACGTCCATCGAGTCCATGATGCCATCCAGCCATCTCACCCTCTGTCGTCCCCTACTCCTCCTGCCCCCAATCCCTCCCAGCATCAGAGTCTTTTCCAATGAGTCAGCTCTTCACATGAGGTAGCCAAAGTACTGGAGTTTCAGCTTTAGCATCATTCCTTCCAAAGAAATCCCAGGGCTGATCTCTTTCATAATGGACTGGTTGGATCTCCTTGCAGTCCAAGGGACTCCCAAGAGTCTTCTGCAACACCACAGTTCAAAAGCATCAATTCTTCGGCGCTCTGCCTTCTTCACAGTCCAACTCTCACATGCATACATGACCACAGGAAAAACCATAGCTTTAACTAGATGGACCTTAGTCGGCAAAGTAATGTCTCTGCTTTTGGTTGGTCATAACTTTTCTTCAGAGATACTCAATCTAGAAAATAAAAAGTTCTTCTACCTACAGACTATATTCCCATGTTTTAATGCCCACTCATGCAGCAGGAAAATGTGTTTGATGATCTGGACCTAGATCCTACTTGCATTACACATGTAAACCTAAAGTGTATTTCGTATGTCTTTACATACAGACTGACTTTTTCACAATCACAACTATTTTCTGAATTTATAGAAAATGATGCTTTATTTTGTTTGAAAGTTTGCCAAAAACTGTTTTCCATTTTGTAAAATCACATTACTAATGGCAGTGTCAGTCATGGTTTTTAGCCACCAATTCAACATACTACCTTTCTTTCTTTGCAGCTATTGCATTCATGGGGATTATATGTACATTTATAAGCATGACTGCTTCTTTATAGAATAGTGAGGGTTGGTAATTTAAATACTTATTTTTAAAAAATTCTGATGTATATATATATATATATATATATATATATATATATATATATGAGATAGTTGCATTGAAACTTCTCAATCAGCTACAATACATTGTAGATAAATTGCATTTCAGATAATAACATGGACCATAAAAAGTTTGTTGTGAAAATGACTTGAATTCTGTAGAATTGAGAATCATTGATTTATGTATATAGAAAGTCTGGATGATTGATCATATAGCTAAATATAAATGCTGCAAGTATCCAAATTATTGGCACATTTCTTTGGTAGGAATATGTAGATTTTAAAGAAATTTCCTGGCAAATTCAACCCTATACATTGTAGGAAATTTTGAGATAGAGGCCTGAAAATAAATCTTGAAGTCAGCATAATTAATTCTCTTTAAGCGGTTCAACTGCATGTATATTAAATGCCTCATTATGCAAGACACCTTTCTAAATGCCTAGGAGACAAAGACAAATATGAAATAATTCACTCTTCCAGGGAGTATATATTCTTGTAGGAGGGACAGACAGATATCTAAATAATATTAATGCAGTATAAATGCTAATAGAGTTATTGTTGCAATTTTACAAAGAAATGAAAGTTGGAACTGAGACAGAACCTGATGGGAGACATAGTTTGAAGACTGTGTAGGGACTTACGTTGTGCAAAGCCTTAAATATTGTACTAAGTTAATGTCATAAGATCATTAGATGAAAACAAAAAGCTACCTAAAACAAGCAAATAGCAGCAATAAAACTTATTTCCGCAGTTTCTATGTTTGAAGGAATCTGGTCCTAATGTAAAAGAACACATTTGTTAGTCACTGTTAAGTTTCTTGGAAGAATAGGATGATGAACTCAATGAGAAAAAGAAAAATCAAAATTCCTCTGCATAGTTAAAAATAGTTTTTGAGTATGGGGGATAAGAACAAAAGGAAAAAATAGATTTACTTGATGTTGATTACACTGTGGTGGGGAAGAGAAGAGCACAGAAAGTAAACACACAAAATTTAAGAGATCACTGGGTTAGAAAGGAAGGTCCCCATGATTATGTAATTCTGTGAGAGTCTACAGAAGTCTGAGTGAACCCTGGACTTCCTACAGTTTCTGTAAAGGAAATTGAGGTGATTTTATTTAAATTCTAAAGAAAATAATTGCCAATATAAAGAATTTAGAATGTCCAGAAAACTAATATGATTTTTTTTTTTTTTTGGCAGACTCTAAAAGTGTAGTCTTTTACATATCTCTGAAAGATTCAATTTTCCCTTCTTGATCAATCTTGGACTAATACGTTTTAAAATAAAAAATCATATGCCTCAAGCAGTGCAAATATTTTCATTTCTATCTCATGTTGGGATGGTGGTGGATTGTTTGTAGACCACTACTGGTTTAGAGGCTATGCGCTGAGTAACAGTGCTTAATTGAGCAGCATGGGTAGCTCTCACATAGTATTATGAACTTGTGAAAGACAGTCTGTTTCACTCAGTTTGTAATCTGCAGTAAAATTTGTGTATATATATATATATATATATACATATATATATATATGGTAAGAAACATGAAAGAAACTAGCACAACACATTCTCCATTTCTTTTTAAATAATAATATCCCTCATTTTTGGTTGGATACTTGGAATAAAGCTTACTTTTCTCAGACTTCTGTTGCCATATAATGTGTACAGTGTATTTTAGGAGGAAATGTTTTGTGAAACATCTAGGTTGTACCTTCCAATGTTGCTTTCTGTCCAGATGAAATGAATATGTGATATCTGATGCTTCTTGAGCCATGAGCTAGAACTCATACTGAGGTTGGTGGATCACCAAAATAGAAAGAACTTGAGGCATTTATACCATGGATGATTGTATTAGCCCTGGAGTGTTTACCTTCAGTATCCTTCTAAGATTTTAACTTCTAAGAAGTAAAATTCCATCTTCTTTAAGTTATTTTAGACTTTCTATCGCATACAAAACAGCCAAAGTCCAATCAGTAAATAGAATAGATGTGTAAAGCTGTACCTGATACATAGAAAACACTCAGTATACATTAATGTTAATTATTAAATAAGTGTAGTGACAAAGTTATTAGCTTATTCAATAAATATTTAATAACAGTCTTCTGTGTGTCATTGTGTTTTGTAATGGTAACGCAAAAATGATTAAGTTCAGTTATTCGCACATAAATTCTTGTCTTGAAGGTGTAATAATGAATCATTAACCATTTATTAGTACTTTTCAAATGATTTTCAAAGGAGAGTGTTTGACATATATAGCATTAGCATTACCTAATTAAGAAGAAAATTAAGCACATTGAAATGTCTGACAAATATTCTCCTTAATAAAAATGGCTGTTATGAGGTTTTACACAAATAAGAGTTAGCCCCTTTGGACTAGTTATAATTATTTGTGATCTTTAACTTGTATTCTGCAATTTGCATTTTCCCTGGAGATTCCAAAAATCAAAAGCTCATAAGTAATCGAACTATTAAAGTTTATGGCTATATTTTAGTAAAACACTTATCATTTATACTTTGTAGTATCTGTAAATATGAAGTTTTTTAGGGGAACTGCATAGGTAAAGATATTTCATAATTTAAAAAAATTAAATGAATAATATATTCAGACTTTTTAGAGAAATATAGTAGAAATTAATTGTTAATCATTTATTAAAGTAAGCCTGCTTAACAGACTTACCCATTTAATCTGGTGGGTTTATTTGGGTTCTCTGTTCAGAACTGAAAAAAGATACTGTCTGGCTGTGTCCTGATCTGGAAACTTGACTAAATAAAATTGACTTCCAAACTTATTCAGAATGTTCACAGATTCTGTTCTTTGGCAGTGAAAATTCTAAGCACCTACAGGCCACTTTCACATCATCCTTGCTCTGAAGCTCCCTCCATTTTAGCAGTGGAGAAATTTCTTTTTCATCAAATTCTTCCTAGTTTTCAAATGACTGAATTCTTCTACTACCAGTCAGAGAAAACTCTGCTTTTAAATAGTTCATGGGATTTATTTATTTATTTATTTTATGTGCAACTGTCCAGTTTCTGAGCATCATTTTTTGAAGAGACTGTCTTTTTACATTTGTATAGTCTTGCCTCCTTGTAGATTAATTGATCAGAGGTGTGTGGGTTTATTTCTGGACTTTCTAGCCTGCTCCATTGATGTATACTTCTAGTTTTGTGTCAGTATCATACTGTTTTGATTACTATACCTTTGTAGTATAGTCTGAAATCAGAGAGCCTGGTTCCTACAGCTCTTTTTCTTTCTCAAGATTGCTTTGGCAATTCCAGATTTTTTTTTATCTCCATACAGATGTTAAGATTTTTGTTTATTTTGTTTTAGTTCTGTGAAAAATATTGTTGGTGATTTGATAGGGATTGTATTGTATCTGTAGATTACCATGGGTAGTATAGTCATTTTGACAATTTTGATTCTTCCTATCCAAGAACATGGTATATCTTTCCATCTGTTTGTGTCATCTTTGATTTCTTTCATCAATGTCTTACATAGTTTTCATAATCAGTTATTTTGTCTCCTTAGATAGGTTTATTCCTAGATATTTATTCTTTATGATGCAACAGAAAATGAGATTGTTTCTTGAATTTCTCTTTCTGATTGTTGTTAGTGTAGAAAAATGCAACAGATTTCTGTGTATTCATTTAGTACTTTTCTGGTAGTTAGGATTTTCTATGAATAGCATTGTGTCATCTGCAAACATCAAATAAACTATTCTGTAATACCACATGCAAGAATAAGCTCAAAATGAATAAAAAATGAAGTAAAATGAATAGAAAACCTAAATATTAGAGCAACCCAGATAATCTCCTTGAGTTAAATTCAACTGATTAGTAATTCTCATCACATCTGTAGAATCTCTTTTTCCATATAAGGTGATAGTCACAGGAGTAACAATAGAGGACAGAAGTCATGAATTCCATCTTGTAATTTGGCCTATAAATTAATCTCAAAGTAAAAATTACTTCGTAAAGTATACAAATGTAAAAGGACTTCTAAGTGAGTTGTTTATATTTTAAAAATCCCTTTTGAATGTGGTAATGTGGTAAAAATCATATTGGATTTTCTTATTGCTAATTAATATATCTATTTTATGTTTATAGATGAGTAATTTTAGGATCATCTTTTAAGGTATTTCTTTCAGTTTCATTCTATAGTATCATTTCTTTAAAATATTGTTAAAGCTATGTATCATTTAATGGCAATTTAAAAGCTTAGTTTTATTTTTCCAATAAATTCTTAAAATGGCATGCTGTGTTGATATTATTATTTCTAAGAATTTGCAATTACACCACTAACAATTTTACTTAGTTGATGCCATGGTAACATTCATGGCATTTCATCAACATTCCAGTTTGATACTTATGCTTTATATAAACATTTATAGTGTTATAATTATGGTCAAATACATAAAAATGCCCCAATACCCATATATGGATTATAGAATATTATATCTTAAATTGGGCTTCCCTTGTAGCTCAGTTGGTACAGAATCTGCCTGCAGTGCAGGAGACCCAGGTTTGATTCCTGGGTTGGAAAGATCCCCTGGAAAAGGAAATGGCAACCCACTCCAGTATCCTTGCCTGGAAAATCTCATGGACAGAGGGCTGCAGTCCATGGGGTCGCAAAGAGTCAGGCACGACTGAGTGACTAACACTATATCTTAAATTATGTTTAAGATTCTATTTTAGGCAGAATGTTTTGGTTTAAATCTTTTAAATTATGCTTCACCCTGTTTACTGATACTGCCATAGTTTGTGTGCATGTGTGCATAGTTGTGTCCTACTCTTTGCAACCCCTGCAACTGCTGTGTCCCCTACATTGTAGAAAGAAACTGCCATTGTTTACGTTACTCTCTTATTGTTTTATTTACTATGTTAATATCTTTAGTAAAATACTTAAATATAATACTTGGTTGACAAGTGTTGGTTGGTATCATAATACTTGGCTGACTTGGTTTGTTGTAAGTACCTTTAGGTAATGTGCATACATATTATATAATTTAGATTTACTCCAATAACCATGTATTACTGTCTGTGTGCATGCATGTTAAGTTGCTTCAGTTATGTCTGACTTTGTGTGACCCTATGGACTGTAACCTGACAGCCTCCTGTGTCTGTGGGATTCTCTAGGTAAGAATACTGGAGTAGATGGCCATGCCCACCTTCAGGGGATCTTCCCAACCCAGGGATTGAACCCTGGTCTCATATTTCTTTCACTGGCAGGCAGATTCTTTACCAGTAGTGCCACGAGGGAAGCCCATGTATTACTGTACTTGTATATTAAATGTTAAAAATAAATTTTAAGTGTTTAAGATCCAGCTTCTATGTGGGATCACTCACAGATGGAGGTATGCTGAAAATCAAACCCTGAATTGCTATTGATTACATTTTGACTTAACCTTGGCTTTACTTTTTCTGCAAAGTTTAGATAGTCTTTTTTTGCATCATTTTTTCTTTTTATTATGTAAAATATATAATGAGTCAAATATTCTAACTTACAAGGGATGGCAAATATTTCACCATTTATCAAGACTTTTTTCTGAGTGGACTGTAATCAAGAAATGTATATTATATTTACTGCATAGAAAAATAATTTTCAGGGTTAACTTAATAGAAATTGGTTCTTGGCCGGCATACAAAAACACTAATAAATTGAATATGTAGCTGTAATAAAACAGTTAACTTTTCTCAGTTTCTGTTAGTATAAATAATAGATATTGAGAAAGAAATGCATTTTTGTGGAAACTGGCACAGAATGAAATCTTCTAATGGTTTTCTACTTGAGATGTTTTCTGTCATTAGAGATCTTAGCAGAATCAAATGAATCCTTTATAAAATCTCCAACCATTTATTCCCTATTAAAGTGGCAAACACATGTAAATGACATAGTCATTAGCATGGGTGAGTAGGTCATAACTGCATTTTCACATTAGTGGATTGAGTCATATTTGAATTCACTAAATGAATGCAACACATTTTCTTTAACTAGTCAAAAATCCAATAATGATTTTTAAGATTGTTCCATGAAAATTAGATCCTTCAATTACTGTCTTCTCTTATCCTTTGACCTTATACAGAAATTTTATTCTTTTATCCAGTTTACTCCCTGAAAAGGACAAGACAGAGGAAGTCTTGAGTTTTGATATAACCATGATATTATTAGTGGAAATGCTGTGCTTTAATAGAAAGTCGCTTGGCCCTGTGGTGGCCATGTGCCCTGCCTTCAAAGGCTTTGAGGTGTTGTGATTATGATATAAGGCATTGAATGGTAAATTTGAATTGCATATTATAGAGGAATATTGAATGCTTTGATGCTATAAGACACTCTCTTTCCCCTCTTTCTCTTTTTGTTCACTGATCATTTTCATGGTCATTTATTTTTACACTCTGTTGTAAATGAAAACCTTTCAACTCTGTGCTTTATTCGATTTCAAACAGCACTAGGACCCGTTCTATGTTATCTGACTTTACACAATTACATAGGAAGCTGCTTCAGTGATTTGCTATCATGAGTAAACCCCACTATACATATGTTTATATATATATGTATATATGTATAGTGGGGTTTATATATATATATGTATGTATATGTGTGTATATATATATATATATGTATAGTGGGGTTTATGTATATATGTGTGTGTGTATGTGTGTGTGTGTGTGTGTATATATATATATATGGTGAGTTCACCTATTATTGCCTGAAAAACCATTTGTGTTGTTCATATTTATTGACTTAAAATATTGTAAGAGTCTCGAATATTTTTCATACAGGAAGCTCAGTTTTGCATCTCATTGTATCACATTTTCACCTCTGACCTGGTATAGCAATAACATAGAAATCAATACATCCAGAGCAAAAGTAAAAGTGAAGAGATGGGACAAATCATAAGTATTCACCACTTTTGTGGTAATTGGCATCATGACTTGGCTCTTAAAACTCTGCACAGAATGTTCTTGCATTGTGTAAGAACACATTGTATTGGGCACACTATACAATGTCTGGAGCACAGTGGTCCATTAATAATCAGTTGTTGAATGAATGAAATACAAAAGGGGAGTGGGTAAAGGGGAAAAGAGATAGGATATCTATCTTCTTTCTTTAAGGATGTTTGAAAGTGCTCTGAGAAAGCCTCCCATTCTTATCTTAAGGCAGTGTATATGCAAAACTGGGAGGAAAGCAATCAGCTTCTTTCTGTACACTAAAGTGAAGTCACTCAGTTGTGTCCGACTCTTTGCGACCCCATAGACTGTAGCCTGTCAGGCTCCTCTGTCCATGGGATTTTCCAGGCAAGAGTGCTGGAGTGGATTGCCATTTCCTCCTCGGGGATCTTCCCGAGGCCAGGTATATTTTAAAGGCAAGATGGAGGCTTTCTAGCAAGAAATTCTTGTTAATAGAACAAAGAAATGTTAAATACAAAGAAATGTTACATACTAATGACAGAAAATAAGTAATCTTACATTCTATAGATAGGTATGTAGAACAGAACAGAGACTGCCATGCAGCTCTCAAGGTGAGAAAAGTGGTGTGTGATGACATAAAAGAGCATGTTTAATCCACAAACACATTTAATTGGAAGAGCCATATACACCACAATGATTTGTTACACTTTGTTCGATTAATGACTTTTAAATTAAACATAGTCTGTCTATATGTAAAATAAACAAAACACAAATATTTGGGGTAAATTATACATTTTGCATCAGATTTGCTCATTTTTCTTGAATAAAACTGTATTAAAATTAGTATACAACAGTCATTAAAACAAAATATATTAGATTGATCAACTGAACTATAAGAAAATAAATCACAGCTCATTAAAATAAGTAACCTATGAGATCTCACAGTTCATTCATTCACTTATTTCCATGACCTGCCACCATGCTTGACAATAGCTTTCAAGAAAATATGGGCATCCTAAGTTATTTATGTGACAAATGATATGAACAGTTTATAAAACATAAAATGTAATTGATTATATTTTAATACCAATTGATTAAAATGTATATTAACACAATACTCTGTTTAAACTGTAATTGATAATTATTATTACTAATGCTATTATGAGTTCTTAGTTGAACATTCACAATAATGAAAATACAAGAATAGAAAAATGTAACAGTTCATTTTGTATTTTCAAAATGTACACATTTTGTGAATTATTAATCATTAAAGCTATTATTTTTTATTCTATTTTTAAAAATAAGTCCTATGACTTCTAGCTCTTCACATGTACCTTCTGGGGGTTGATTCTTTAGTATATTTGCAATCAATGCCATAACTGTAGATAATGGAGAAGACCTTAATGACTGACCTCAACATACCTTTTCATTTTTAAAATTAAAAAAAAATTAGGGGGCACTGATATTGTTGTAATTATTTCAGGAACATGATTAAAAGTCATTAGTCATATTAATATAACATGTTAAGTTGGAATTTTAAATGTTATGTCAAAATATGCTGGCTTGAAGTGCTTTTACTTTACAAAATTTTCAGTAAATCATTTTTTTTGTAGCTGCACCAACCACATTTTGAAATGTTGGTGATGAACAGCTAGAATTTGTTCATGTAACAAACTGTATTTGGTGTTGCATATGTTGTTTTAAGAGAAGTGCAGCATTTGAACAAGAATAATGAAGAACAAAAAATTCCTATAAAAAAGGGTTTTTTTGAACCATTTACTTAAGCATTCATCTTGTGTCTACATCTCAGAACCTTGACAGAAATATGTCTCTCTTCATGAATCTTAAAATCACCATTCCTATCTTTAATATCCAATCAGTCTGTACTTTGCAACATTCAATAGCTACTTCTATATTTTAAAAAGAAACATTATCCTTTCAGAATTGCTGTTTCTTGTAGAATTACAGTCTATTATAATAAAATTGTTCACATAATGAAGAGTGGTCAGGATGTGGCCACTTTCCATGGTGCTACTAATGTAAGAAATATGGGAGATGGTCCAAAGTCCTCTACAAACTGCTTGTTTGATTTAGTACTAGTCCCTTAAAAAAATTGCTATGGCCTGTGTCCCAGACTTTACAATCAAGGTAGACAACTACTCTTTTTTCTTACTTCATGTTTGCAATATCACTTAAATAAACAGATTCAGAACCACTTTAAAATGGCAATCATGAATATTCAAGATAAATTGTTTTCTGTATTAAGTATCTGTAGGGTCTCTTTTTTTCCTACTGTGAATTAGATGTATTCTTCATTCCAAACTAGGTTTGCTCCATTTCAGTGACATAGCAAACATTTTGAAAAGTATATGAGACTGTCCATCAGTTAAAATGAATTTTACATTCTAATGATACATACTGCTACAAGGCTTTTTTTTTTTTTTTTTGAAGTAAGGTTACAAAACATGGTAAAGTATTATAAAATATTACTCGGATATTTTAAAAGGCAGTGTATTATATTGATAAAATAAATGGTCATATAGCATGTATGTGTTAAGCAGAGTCTGGTCTAAGAACAAGTATCTCCAGGATGCACATCTCTTATACCATTCCCTCTCAATCCCTCACCTTCCATTTCCCACTCTCCATTGTAGTTGCATGCCCACTTTTACAATTCCAGAAGTCCAGTGAGCTCCTGAGTTAGCATATTACTGCCCTACCTTGTTCACCTCACTCCTGTTCTAGGACAGAATGACATTTTAACACCCCATTAACAAATGTAGCTATTGGACTCCACAATCAGAATCCATGCTCCATAAATTTTGAATGTCTCTTGAGAAACAGAATTTCTAACCTCCCTTCCATCAATTCAGTTCAGTCAAGTCACTCAGTCATGTCTGACCTTTTGTGACCCCATGGACTGCAGCACACCAGGCCTCCCTGTCCATCACCAACTCCCAGAGCTTGCTCAGACTCATGTCCATTGAGTAGGTGATACCATCTAACCATCTCATCCTCTGTTGTCCCCTTCTCCTCCTGCCTTCAGTCTTTGCCAGCATCAAAGTCTTTTCCAATGAGTCAGTTCTTCACATAAGGTGGCCAAAATTTTGGAGCTTCAACTTCAGCATCATTTCTTCCAGTGGCTATTCAGGACTTATTTTCTTTAGGATTGACTGGTTTGATCTTGCTGTCCAAGGGACTGTCAAGAGTCTTCTCTGACACCACAGTTCAAAAGCATCAATCCCTTCCATATATTTACCACATGTAAAACAGCATAGCTACCATACTGCTTACATGTTAGTATTGCCTTGGTTGTAGAAGTGTGTCATAATAATTAAGAGCACAAATGTGGGAGCTGCCTCTACCATTGTCATTGGAATGACTTTATACAAGTTATTTCATCTTTTTTGCCTCAATTTCCTTATCTGGATTAATGATGATACTGACATCAAGGAGTGTTGTGAAGATTACATAAAACAATAAGTAAAAAGTGTTTAGAACAGTTAAAGTAGTAAGTGCCATATAAATATTAGCTCCTATTATTAATAAATTCATGATTCTGTAGCGGGAATTTTAAAGAAGTGATAGAATTTGAAGAATGAGGATTTTAAATTCAAATTTCTTTTGCTTTCACATGAATTTCTGTGTCTTAGCCAAGTGTTCTTGAGAGCAGCCAGGAGTTGTCTACGAGTTTAACCAATGCTCAATAAGGATAAAATTTATAAATCTAAATAGGTTGGATCAATTGGATAGAAGAAAAAGGCTAAATTTCTTATTACTTATTTCAGTTATACTAATGGAATTGAGAAGAATAGTGGCATGTAATTGTAAATTGGCAAAGAAGCAAGTTAGATGAAAGTGTAAGTGTAAACCATCTAGATGTCTCTCTGAAGGCTCATTCTCTTAAAAGCAGATCATCTGATAATTTTGGCCTTACTGAAAGCTTTACTTTTCAGAGAGTTGAATAAGGCCTGCTACTTGGGATTTTATTCTATCAAGAAAGCATCAGTTGGTGAAATGGAAGTGACAGGAATCTTGGGAGAAGATGATGATATCATCTTAGGTGCCGTAAAGCTAAGGAAATTAATACTTTGTAGAATCTAATATCTCCCCTAGATTTTAAGAAAATCTTCTGAACAAAACAAGTTTGTGACAAAGATAAGAATGTTCAAATTCTAAATGCTCTGGCAAGTGAAATCTTTATTATAGTCTCACAGATTGTCTAATAAGAAAGGTAGTAAACAGACATATGCATTTGTACAGAGAAGGAGCTCACTGTTGAGAATTATTTTATTTCATAACAGTACAAATAAGAGATGAGAGAAAGGACAGAATGATAAATAAATTGTAATAAAAATGAGAAAAACTCTGAAATGTGGAAAGAAGTATACTGGAAAATTTTTCAGCAAAATATGAAATGTGTTTATATCATGCAAGTTCTAGGAAAAAAACAAGAGAAAGTAAGGTTTACTGCTTAGGTTACTGATGAGAGATAAACAGATCTTCTCAGTTTGTGTTTTCCTTCCATATTGCCCATTTTATAAAAAGCTAAGAAATTGCATAAATATGGAAAGAGTTAAAAGTGAAATCCAAGATAGAAGGAGAGAAAACGTAACATAAATTAGACAAAATATTTTCCTCTCACAAAGATATTCTCGTCCATAAAACCTATGTACTGGCATGAAAACTAAAGCAATACTTTGTAGTGCTCTAGGATTAGTAAAGCATGGCATTTCAGGATTTCAGTTCAGTTCAGTTGAGTCTCTCAGTCGTGTCCGACTCTTTGCGACCCCATGAATTGCAGCACGCCAGGCCTCCCTATCCATCACCAACTCTCGGAGTTCACTCAGACTCATGTCCATCGAGTCAGTGATGCCATCCAGCCATCTCATCCTCTGTCGTCCCCTTCTCCTCATGCCCCCAATCCCTCCCAGCATCAGAGTCTTTTCCAATGAGTCAACTCTTCACATGAGGTGGCCAAAGTACTGGAGTTTCAGCTTTAGTACCATTCCTTCCAAAGAAATCCCAGGGTTGATCTCCTTCAGAATGGACTGGTTGGATCTCCTTGTAGTCCAAGGGACTCTCAAGAGTCTTCTCCAACACCACAGTTCAAAAGCATCAATTCTTTGGCGCTCAGCCTTCTTCACAGTCCAATTCTCACATCCATACATGACTACTGGAAAAACCATAGCCTTGACTAGACGGACCTTAGCTGGCAAAGTAATGTCTCTGCTTTTGAATATACTATCTAGGTTGGTCATAACTTTTCTTGCAAGGAGTAAGCGTCTTTTAATTTCATGGCTGCAATCACCATCTGCAGTGATTTTGGAGCCCAAAAAAATAAAGTCTGACACTGTTTCCACTGTTTCTCCATCTGTTTCCCATGGAGTGATGGGACAGGATGCCATAATCTTCGTTTTCTGAATGTTGAGTTTTAAGCCAACTTTTTCACTTTCCTCTTTTACTTTCATCAGGAGGCTTTTTGGAGGCACCTTAACTGGGTGTTCTTTGGAAGGACTGTTGCTAAAGCTGAAATTCCAATACTTTGGCCACCTCATGCGAAGAGTTGACTCATTGGAAAAGACTCTGATACTGGGAGGGATTGGGGGCATGAGGAGAAGAGGATGACAGAGGATGAGATGGCTGGATGGCATCACCAACTCTATGGACATGAGTTTGGATGAACTCCGGGAGTTGGTGATGGACAGGGAGGCCTGGCGTGCTGTGATTAATGGGGTCGCAAAGAGTCAGACACGACTGAGCAACTGAACTGAACTGAACTGAACTAACTGTTGTTTTGACATCTAATGCTTCAATGTTGGTCCCTCTTCTTCTAACATATTAATATAGACATTATGATTTTCAAAAGATGAAATGATTAATTAACTAATCCCTAGATCTTGCTGTTCAGTTCAGTTACAGTTCAGTCGCTCAGTCATGTCTGACTTTTTGCAACCCCATGGTCTGAAGCATGCTAGGCTTCCCTGTTCATCACCAACTCCCAGAGCTGGCTCAAATTCATGTCCATCGAGTCAGTGATGCCATCCATACATCTCGTCCTCAGTCATGCCCTTCTCCTCCTGCCTTCAATCTTTCCCAGCATCTGGTCTTTTCCAGTGAGTCGGTTCTCCACATCAGGTTGCCAAAGTATTGGAGTTTCATTTTGGCATCAGTCCTTCCAATGGATATTCAGGACTGATTTTTTTTAGGACTGACTGGTTTGATCTTCTTGCAGTTCAAGGGACTCTCAGGAATCTTCTCCAACACGACAGTTCAAAAGCATTAATACTTTGGCCCTTAGCTTTTCTTATGATCCAGCTCTCACATCTAGATCTTGATGTTAATCCTTGGCAAAAAGAAAAAAGTGAAATGGTTTGGTAATCAAGTGGTTTTTGAATGATAAGAGCAGAAAGAGCCAAGCCCTAGAAGCCGGACTGGTTCACAAGGTAAAAAACAAAAACAAAAACACACTTCTGTCACTGAAATTTTATAATGTAGCTAAGTATCGATAGATTAGGAAACATACTATATCCCTAATATGTCCTGATTTCACTGAATTCATTAAATGTTTGTCATTTTGTCTTGTGGACTAGACATGGAAATGTGTGCTTAATGATGGTAGAATTCATCAAATTGTAACTAGTTGGGAAATCATCATGATCTTTTAACGTATGGTTGTTATCTGGAGAAATATCTTTAAAGGCATGAATTTGCTTACTAGTTATTATTTACTGTACTACATCTTTATAAAAAGCAAAAGAAAGCATCCTCATCCTAAAACCGGCAGTCATAGTGTATATTGTCATTTATTTGATGTAATATTTTATTGTGAATAATAGAGAAAAGGCTTAATCAGAAATGCTGAGAATAACTAGCTAATTTTTTGGAATAAATTAAATTATATCCTAACCTCACACAAACCAAGATTATATGTGAACTAAAATATTTAATTTTTAATTAGAGTTCTAAAATATTGCAAAACTATTTGCAAATATTAAATCTATTTCTGCTACTTGGTGTCCTTTCCTGAGCTTCTTGCCCCTAAACCTGCCTCTGTTGGACATGCCCATGTTGTTTTCTCACACACAGCCAACTCAGCAGACCCAAACTGTGTTCATTCAGTTCAGTTCAGTCGCTCAGTTCCGACTCTTTGCGACCCCATGAATTGCAGCACGCCAGGCCTCCCTGCCCATCACCAACTCCCAGAGTTCACTCAGACTCCCGTCCATCGAGTCAGTGATACCATCCAGCCATCTCATCCTCAGTCGTCCCCTTCTCCTCCCGCCCCCAATCCCTCCCAGCATCAAAGTCTTCTCCAATGAGTCAACTCTTCACATGAGGTGGCCGAAGTACTGGAGTTTCAGCTTTAGCATCATTCCTTCCAAAAAAATCCCTGGGTTGATCTCCTTTAGAATGGACTGGTTGTATCTCCTTGAAGTCCAAGGGACTCTCAAGAGTCTTCTCCAACACCACAGTTCAAAACCATCAATTCTTCGGCGCTCAGCCTTCTTCACAGTCCAACTCTCACATCCATACATGACTACTGGAAAAACCATAGCCTTGACTAGACGGACCTTAGTCGGCAAAGTAATGTCTCTGCTTTTGAATATGCTATCTAGGTTGGTCATAACTTTTCTTCCAAGGAGTAAGCATCTTTTAATTTCATGGCTGCAGTCACCATCTGCAGTGATTTTGGAGCCCCCCAAAAATAAAGTCTGACACTGTTTCCACTGTTTCCCCATCTATTTCCCATGGAGTGATGGGACCGGATGCCATGATCTTCATTTTCTGAATGTTGAGTTTTAAGCCAACTTTTTCACTCTCCTCTTTCACTTTCATCAAGAGGCTTTTTTAGCATGCCTTATATCCCACTTCTCCTCCTCCTCTTGGAGTTTCAGCCTAAGAAGTGGAAGCATCATCTACCCACATCTTCCAACCAGAATCATGCAACTCATCTTTAACTCTCTATAATATCTTCCCTAAACCATATTGATAACTAACAGCAAACGATGTCAGAATCACAATCTCTGAAGAAGATTTAGCTTCAGGACCAGAGAACAGACTTGCCCACTCAGGGCTCTTGTGTGTCAGAAGTTTTATTACAGTGAAAAGGAACCGAGAAAGCTTCTGACATAGACATCAGAAGGGGTCAGAGAGTGCCCCCGTTGCTAGTCTTTAGTGAGGGAGTTCTATACTTTTTAATTCGTTATTCAGTTCAGTTCAGCTCAGTGGCTCAGTCATGTTCGACTCTTTCCGACTCCATTAATTGCAGCACGCCAGGCCTCCCTGTCCATCAGCAACTCCTGGAGTTCACACAAACTCATGTCCATGGAATCGGTGATGTCATCCAGCCATCTCATCCTTGGTCGTCCCCTTCTCCTCCTGCCCCCAATCCCTTCCAGAATCAGAGTCTTTTCCAATGAGTCAACTCTTCGCAGGAGGTGACCAAAGTACTGGAGTTTCAGCTTTAGCATCAGTCCTTCCAAAGAAATCCCAAGGCTGATCTCCTTCAGAATAGACTGGTTGGATCTCCTTGCAGTCCAAAGGACTCTCAAGAGTCTTCTCCAACACCACAGTTCAAAAGCATCAATTCTTCGGTGCTCAGCTTTCTTCATAGTCCAAATCTCACAGCCATACATGAACACTGGAAAAACCATAACCATGACTAGATGGAGCTTTGTTGACAAAGTAATGTCTCTGCTTTTGAATATACTATCTAGGTTGGTCATAACTTTTCTTGCAAGGAGTAAGCGTCTTTTAATTTCATGGCTGCAATCACCATCTGCAGTGATTTTGAAGCCCAAAAATATAAACTCTGCCACTCTTTCCACTGTTTCCCCATCTATTTCCCATGAAATGATGAGACCGGATACCATGATCTTAGTTATCTGAATGTTGAGCTTTAAGCCACCTTTTTCACTCTCCACTTTCACTTTCATCAAGAGGCTTTTTAGCTCCTCTTCACTCTCTGCCATAAGGGTGGTGTCCTCTGCATATCTGAGGTTATTGATATTTCTCCAGGCGATCTTGATTCCAGCTTGTGTTTCTTCCATTCCAGCTTTTCTCATGATGTACTCTGCATATAAGTTAAATAAGCAGGGTAACAATATACATTTTTGGAACCAGTCTGTTGTTCCATGTGCAGTTCTAACTGTTGCTTCCTGACCTGCATACAGATTTCTCAAGAGGCAGGTTAGGTGGTCTGGTATTCCCATCTCTTGAAGAATTTTCCACAGTTTATTGTGATCCACACAAAGGCTTTGGCATAGTCAATAAAGCAGAAATAGATGTTTTTCTGGAACTCTCTTGCTTTTTCCATGATCCACTGGATATTGGCAATTTGAATTTTGGTTCCTCTGCCTTTTGTAAACCCAGCTTGAACATCAGGGAGTTCATGGTTCATGTATTGCTGAAGCCTGGCTTGGAGAATTTTGAGCATTACTTTACTAGCATGTGAGATGAGTGCAATTGTGCGGTAGTTTGAACATTCTTTGGCATTGCCTTTCTTTGGAATTGGAATGAAAACGGACCTTTTCCAGTCCTGTGGCCACTGCTGAGTTTTCCAACTTTGCTGGCATATTGAGTGCAGCACTTCCACAGCATCATCTTTCAGGATTTGAAACAGCTCAACTGGAAAGCCATCACCTCCACTAGCTTTGTTCGTAGTGATGCTTTCTAAGGCCTACTTGACTTCACTTTTCAAGATGTCTGGCTCTAGATTAGTGATCACATCATCATGATTATATGGGTCATGAAGATCTTTTTTGTACAGTTCTTCCCTGTATTCTTGCCACCTCTTCTTAATATCTTCTGCTTCCATTAGGTCCATACCATTTCTGTCCTTTATTGAACCCATCCTTGCATGAAATGTTCCCTTGGTACCTCTAATTTCCTTGAAGAGATCTCTAGTCTTTCCCATTCTGTTGTTTTCCTCTATTTCTTTGCATTGATTGCTGAAGAAGGCTTTCTTATCTCTTCTTGCTATTCTTTGGAACTCTGCATTCAGATGCTTATATCTTTCCTTTTCTCCTTTACTTTTCGCCTGTCTTCTTTTCACAGCTATTTGTAAGGCCTCCCCAGACAGCCATTTTGCTTTTTTGCATTTCTTTTCCATGGGGATGGTCTTGATCCCTGTCTCCTGTACAATGTCACCAACCTCATTCCATAGTTCCTCAGGCAGTCTATCTATCCGATGTAGGCCCTTAAATCTATTTCTCACTTCCAGTGTATAATCATAAGGCATTTGATTTAGGTCATACCTGAATGGACTAGTGGTTTTCCCTACTTTCTTCAATTTAAGTCTAAATTTGGTAATAAAGAATTCATGATCTGAGCCACAGTCAGCTCCTGGTCTTGTTTTTGTTGACTGTATAGAGCTTCTCCATCTTTGGCTGCATAGAATATAATCAATCTGATTTCAGTGTTGACCATCTGGTGATGTCCATGTGTAGAGTCTTCTCCTGTGTTGTTGGAAGAGGATGTTTGCTGTTTCCAGTGCATTTTCTTGGCAAAACTCTATTAGTGTTTGCCCTGCTTCAGTCCTCATTCCAAGGCCAAATTTGCCTATTACTCCAGGTGTTTCTTGACTTCCTACTTTTGCAGTTATTACAGTAAATCAAAAGAATGTCTCAAGTTTGGGAAAAATTTACCTGACCCACTCCCACAATTTACATTTAAGGATAACAGGATTTGAATTCTACAATAGGAAAACCCTACCAGACCCACTGCCATAATATACATTCTGAGATATCAGAATTAGTCAGAAGGTTTGAACCTGTCCTCAAGCAGGATACATTGTTGTTGTATAATCCCTAGTACAGAGTTTAAACTGAGTTGTTTGTTGTGTAATCATCAGATCTAGGCTTAAAGAAACAAACAATTTTATGTGACTAATACTAAGGAATGTAGAGAAAAAAAAAGAAGAAGAAACATTTGTCTTTTTCTCCTCCTTGAGAATTCCAGGCCCCTATCCCTCCGGGACCCCTGGAATTCTTACAAACCTGCTTAGGAATTGACCTGTCTCAATTTTAGTTATCAAGCTAAATCAGGCATTTGACCAAAATTCCATTTTAGAAATACTACTTTGACAATAAATAAAATGATTAATTAATTTACTTTAGTTTCCTATTGAGAATTTGACACAGATTATAACTGGGTTTCAAGCACAGTAACCCATTTAGTCCTTTATTAAATAAGTATTTATTAGCACTTACGGTAAGTAGAATGAGAAGAATTTAATTTTCTGTAATATCAGGTATGTGTGGTACTTTACATTAAAAAAGACACAAACCTGAGTGAATGCTTTTAAGAAAAGATGTCTTTGGTAGATTACAAATGAACTAAGTTGATATTGAATAGCTTGGATTCTGAATCCTAACTTTGATTCCATTTGTGTAGTCCTAGACCATTTACTTCTGATCAGAAATTGGGGATAACGAGGTGATACAAATTATACAAAATTGTATAGATAGCTCATTTGATACAATTTCTGTCACATAGTAGCATTCAATAAATATAAGCTACTTCTCCCCTTTTTCTCTCTTCCCCAGAAAAATTAAGTTAATTTCTGCCTAGGAAATTAAAGAATGTTTCATAGTAAGCCACATAATCAATTTGCCCTGTAAATATGATTAGTATTAGAATAAGAGTAGACAAAAGTGATCATATTTTTGGAGGTACAAAGAAAAGTTTAAGTAAAGATGTACAACTGGGAAAGGACAGTGACTGTTTAGACAATTAGTTAAATATCATTTAGATAAACAAGGGATATATTTTTTCCCAATAAAATATATAATCCATACAAGAGGAATTGTGTCTGTTTTTGTTTTCAATTATATACAAAACATCTAACAGTGCTTTACACTTAGTAGTTTCTTGAGAAAATATTTATTGAATGAAATAATTAATAAAAGATTTTAGGGCAAACTAAAATTATTCTGGAAAATCTTTACTTACTGAATCACATAAAATACAGGAAATTAGACCAGTAAACATTCTTTGATTAAATTCTGGGCTGCTCTAATGACTGGTGAATACTTAGGAAATCAGGGAAGAAGCTGAAAAATAGAGGATCCCATTCATTGATGCATAACACACTTAAAACTTGATCAAAAAGGGTCAAATATCAGCAGTTTCAAAGGATCCACCTGTGTAATAAACTCACATCTGCTTTTCCAATATCCTGAACAGACTAGATGCAGTACCCCTTTCTCGTCTAGCCTGAGATGTAATCTGTCTTAAATGTAGCATGATCAGCAACAGTAGATGAATTTCATGTTTATGGTATGTTTTATAGTTCTTTTTTGGTAACTATTAACTCTCAAGAGGGGCTTCCCTGGTTGCTCAGAGGTTAAAGCATCTGCCTGCAATGTGGGCGACCAGGGTTTGATCTCAAGTAGCACCTTACTAAGATTTTCAAAGGTGTTTTTCTACCCCTGTGTGTTCAGGGAAGCAATCTGATTTTACAGAATTAGAATGTAAAATTTTCAATCCAATGATTTTTTTTTCCTTTTCTCCATACAAGAAAATGGCTGATTTCTTATTTGGCATAAAAGAAATGGAAAGTTTCTTAAAATTTCTTTTGTTATGCTGATATATGCTTCCTAATGTACAGAGTATAATAATAATAAATCATAACATGATACCTAGAATGTATTTCTTTATTTTAAAGGTAAAATTTAAAAATAGCATAATATAATAGATGCAATTGAACAAAGCTAGTTTTTGTAATCTCAAAGCAATATATGGAAAGAGATAGATTGACTCAAATGGCCTATCTCTTGATCAAGTTGCTAAAGCAGTTAGTCCATATTGATTAAGCTAAAAAAGACTCAGGTTGAAAATCAGTTCTATCCATTATAAGACGTTTGCAGCTCCAATGAAATAATTTGGTGTCTCCCATCTGGGATCACAGAGTATTGATTCTAGGGAGTCAATGAAGTTGCAAGTTTTTTAGATTTTTCAGAGTCTTCAGTGAAAATGTTGATCATAACTCACACCTGAATTTTATCTGACTCATTGAAGGAAGAGTGAAAGAAATTAACACTGTCTTTTAGTAAATAAAAATTACTTTTCTTTCTATAAGAAAATTTAGGCTCCAAATCTTTGAAATGATAATATTCTCAATTATCTAATTATCGTCGTTTCTTTCTAGGTATCTACTTACCCATGTTTCTTTCTAACTGAAGCTTAATCTCTTATCTGTGTGTAAATGACAATATTTAGTCATCAATATTTTTCACTTATTAAATATGAAATCATAGGCCATCCAAACAAAAGAAAAAGTTAGCATAGAAATAAAAAATTTCAGTATACAAAATGGAGTTGTAGCTTGTTTCTGGATTTCTTTGCTGACTAAATAAATCTCAATATAAATTTATTCTAAATGATTCACTATTGAAAGCAAATAAAGCATAAACAGACATATACAAACCCCTACAGGAAGAGGAAGCCTATCACTTTATGTGACTGTGACCTCTAACACAAAATAAGTGAACTAATTTTGATCCCTGCCTAACAAGTTTTATATTGCTGTTTTAGTCAAGCGCCTTCCAAGAAATTCTCCATCCCATTACTAATATCCTTTAGATTAACTATCCCCTAGAATTTCTTCTTTCAGCATTTCTGAAACATTGGCCAGATTAATCTGTGTAAATTTTGATTTCTCCAAGCTACTTTCCTTCAAAATAACCAAAAATGAGTCCTTATAATCTGTGGCCTTAGCACCAACCTTAGATCCAAATAATGGGAAAAAAATATGAATTCCAGCTGAGACTGGGACAGGTGATTGATGAAGGAAAGAAGAGAAATTATTGTTTATAAAAAGTCCTACTTTCTACAAAGTACAATTCTTAGATTTTTGTCTACATTCCAATACTTATTTTACAAAGTAATTTATGATGGTGTATTCCTACCCACATTTTTGAGATGAAGACATTTTGAGTAACTGATACCTGTACAACCAGCTCTGTGTGATTCTAGCCCACTTTTCGAAATGCCATTTGTAAATTACAGGTTTAGAGATTAAGTTTGATTTGAAGGAGATGGAAAGCACAATATTTGAACAAAAATAAGAATCATGGAGCTTCTCTAGGAGTTCAGGTTGCTCTCATTTGGTTGGTGCTAAGGAAATGTGGAGAAGATGGAGTGACAAGAGATGAGAAAGACAACTTGAGACAGACCACACAAGAATTTAAATGTTGAAACTGAGGAAGCAATTTATTTTACTGGTAAGGAGAGGCATTGAACACGTTTGGTTGACAGTATATTGTGATTGAGCCTCTTACAACTGTCCATTCAACTACCTGACAAATTTCTACCTGTATTACTCTTCTGTTGATGAATAACATATTAGCTAAAACTTAGCAGCTAAAGAAAAATAAAGTATTTATTATATCACCGCTTGTTTAAGTGAGGAACTGGGGAACAACTAAGCTGGGTGCCTCTGGCTCAGAGTCTCTCATGAATTGGAGTCAAGTAGTCTCATCAAAAGGCTGACAAGGGGTGGGAATCATTGGAGATTCATTTCTTGGCTGACTCAAATGGTTTTGACAGGCCTCAGTCCTTCACCATGTGGACCTCTTCTTTGGACTGCCTCAAGCACATATATTTGACTTCTTCCAGGGTAAGAAAGCCATGGAAGAGTGACACCAATAAGAGAGCACCATCATACTTCTACCATTCCCCTTCTAGACTTTTATTTGTATTGAGACTGTCATCTTCTAGACTTTTCAAATTCAATAAAAGTATTTCAAGGGCTACCTTTCTCTTTGATTCATCCTCTGAAATAGTGAACTATGCTTTTCTTGACTTGCAGATATTAAAAAAAATCCTTTTCTTCACCATGCACTTGGGAGACATACTTTTTGTTTATTTAGCAAGAGCCAGGCCATGCAAAATACATGATTCCTCATAACACTTAGCAAAGTTCTGAGTGTAGTCAAGTGAAGTGAAGTGAAATGAAGTCGCTCAGTTGTGTCCCAATCTTTGTGACCCCATGGACTGTAGCCTATCAGGCTCCTCCCTCCATGGGATTCTCCAGGCAAGAGTACTGAGTGTAATATATGCCCAATAAAATTATACTGATCAGTTGTTGTTTAGTCACCAAGTTGCCCCCAACTCTTTTGTGACCCTATGGACTATAGCCTGCCAGGCTCGTCTGTCCATGGGATTTCCCAGACAAGAATACTGGAGTGAGTTGCCATTTCCTTCTCCAGGGCATCTTCCCATCCTAAGGATCCAACCCAGGTCTCCTGCATTGCAGGAGAATTCATTACAACTGAGGAAATTCAGAGGAATTACCAGAGGAAATCTATTAAATGCAATTTTTTCTTTGAGTATTATCTTTCAAGGTTCACCCTTACTTTTAATTTTGAACCCCTGATTTTCATTTATACTTGAATTCTGATTGGATGGCTTAAATAACATTTCCCTAAGTCAGTTATGCAGGATAAGTGATTCATTGCCTTTTCTTGTTCGTTTGTTTTGGCATTTACTGTTTTTGGCATTTCTCAGACTGCTTAATGTGCTAAAGTTATAGGATTTCAGAAGTTCAGAATTTTTAGAAATTCTGTGTATGTTAACACTTTTCAAGTTACTTTGAACACAAGACCCTTTTATGAAAATGCTAACAGTAATCAGTATAAGACCAAAATGATCACTCAGCTTCATTCATTTTCAAAGTTGTTCTAAGAATTTTGCATTTGCCAAACTCTTTGAGTATTGTAAAATAAAATGTAAAAAACAAAATGAATATAATATCCCTTGTATAAAGGGATTTAATACCATTAGACCCCTTTGTTATTTTCATTTTCCAACCTCAAATAATCACCACAACAATAAAACAAAACCATTACTCTTTTGAGCTTGTCATAATATTAAAACATGGAAATGATAGTAAGGAATGGTAGTAATTATCATGCCACATTAAGGTGAGCATAAAATTATTTTTAAGGTCTACTGCTGCTACTGCTGCTAAGTTGTGTCAGTTGTGTCCGACTCTGTGTGACCCCATAAACGGCAGCCCACCAGGCTCCCCCATCCCTGGGATTCTCCAGGCAAGAATACTGGAGTCGGTTGCCATTTTCTCCTCCATTAAAGTCTACTGCTGCTGCTAAGCTGCTAAGTCACTTCAGTCGTGTCTGACTCTGTGTGACCCCATAAATGGCAGCCCGCAAGGCTCCCCCATCCCTGGGATTCTCCAGGCAAGAACAGGGGAGTGGGTTGCCATTTCCTTCTCCAATGCATGAAAGTGAAAAGTGAAAGTGAAGTCAATCAGTCATGTCCGGCTCTTAGCTACCCCATGCAGCCCACCAGGCTCCTCCATCCGTGTGATTTTCCAGGCAAGAGTACTGGAGTGGGTTGGCATTTCCTTCTCCATTAACAACTAATAGTTGTTAAAACTATCCTTGAGTTTAACAAAGGATGAGAAAAACAAGGATGCTATTACAGAGAACTTCAATTTTTATTTCCTATTAAAGGTTTTCCTTTTTTTATGCCTTTCAATAGCACCTGAGATAATATACTCCTTAACAATCTTTGCATCCCATACGTTTCATTTTTTCTATTGGTTATAAGCACAATTGCTTCACAGAAAAAGTAGGAAGGAAAATTGTCATAACTGTTGTGGTCCTAGCTGTTTTTAAAGAAAACCTAATTTTTTCTCTCCACAGGAAAAGTTATATTGACACCCACCCACTGAACAGTAATACAAAGTTGCATTGATTTTTTTCACCACCATTAATGGCATTTTATTGGATTCATCTTTGACTTAGATTAAGCACACAGAAATTAATAGAATTTAATAGAGCTCAATTCACCTTAATTTTGTTCCCATTTTCTTTAGGTATTTACAATATTTTCTCACAAATTTCTTTCATAAAGAAAAGTATGAGAAAATATTTGCTTTTAAACAGATTTAAAACCATTTTACTTAGTTCATGCTGAGTGAGTTAAGATGTTTCTTTATAAGAGGCACCAGGCTATTTTAGTGACTTGTGTAAAATAAGTCTAAAGTAATAATAGCGTAGAGTCTTTCAGCAGAACAGAAGAAAATGTTCCCCGGTTCAGTATTGATGTTTCTGTAATCTTGAGGTGCCAATAGAGATGAGCCTTGGATTTGGCTGGTACAAGTGAATAAACAATAAGTTAAATCAAAGCACAAGGATGTTACTTCACACCCTTGCAGCAGATAGTATATTATTCAGAACCTGGCTCATCTATCAAAAATTTCACTGAATGAAAAGGTGGGTTTGAATACTAATATATTAATATTATACAAAAATAGAAAGAATTAGGGCATTTAAATCATTAAACATGGTGAAAAATGGAGATGTGGCATGCAAGTAAATAAAATACTAATTCCAATTTTAGGCATTATAATTTATATACTAGCTTAAACTTGAAAAATGAGCAAAGGATTTATATGATCTGAAGAGAAACCAGAGAATATAGCTTAAGTTTTTAGATAATATGTAATTGCATATCCTAACTTTGCGCTGGAGAAGGCAGTGGCACCCCACTCCAGTACTCATGCCTGGAAAATCCCATGGACGGAGGAGCCTGGTAGGCTGTAGTCCATGGGGTCACTAAGAGTCAGACACGACGGAGAGACTTCACTTTCACTTTTCACTCTCATGCATTGGAGAAGGAAATGGCAACCCACTCCAGTATTCTTGCCTGGAGAATCCCAGGGATGGGGGAGCCTAGTGGGCTGCCGTTTATGGGGTCGCACAGAGTCGGACATGACTGAAGCGACTTAGCAGCAGCAACTTTGAGCTGAGGAAAAAAAAAATCCCAACAAAAGAAAAGCATCTATTATTGTTTTGTTTACATTAAATATAATTTGTAGTGAATAGAAGCTCTTGAATTTGGACACTAAAATAATACATGTAGCTCATTTTAGGGAAGAAATACTTTCATACTTTTTCTTAAACAAGGCCAGTAACTCTGGGAAAATCTAGTGTTAGGCTTTGTTGTAAACAATTATTCTCAGTTTATAATTAGCAGGAGCCATTGACTACCCTGTCCCTTTGCAGCCTAGGAAAAAACCTTAATACACTGTATTCAAAATAAGCAGAAAGCATAATAAAAACATAAACAATACATTTATTTTAATGTATATTTTCTATGTGATCTATGCATGAATTCAACTTGAAATTGCATTTGAAATTTGTTAAAGTGTTTTTTGGCATTAGCCTAAGTAGGAATCTATTTAATTTTCTATTAAGCGTGAGTAATTAAAGAAAGTAATTTTAGGAAGGGGACTTCCCAGGTGGCAGCAGTGGTAAAGTATCCATTTGCTAATGCAGGAGGCATAAGAGAAGCAGGTTCAGTCTCTGGGTCAGGAAAATCCCTTGGAGGAGGAAATGGCAACCTGCTCTAGTATTCTTGCCTGGAAAATTTCCATGGACAGAGGAGCCTGGCGGGCTCCAGTGGGATCTCAGAGATTCAGACACAATCTAGGGACTGAGCATACATACACACAACTTGAGGAAAGCTAATTTATTCTTGAATAAAGAGAGTAACATTAGGATAACTAATTTTTCTTATACATAGTCGTTCTCTTGAGTAAACTTGTGCATAAATAGCACACTCTAGAGAAATACTTTTATTTCCCAACTGAACAGTTTTTCTCAGGACAAGTTTTATAAGGAAATTAATAGTTGTATTTCAAATTGATTGTTTAGTCATCGATTTTCATAAGTTGAATGGATTGTTTGAAAACACAGAAAAGTGTACAGTGCATTTTATTATTTGTAAAATTTAAAAAATATCACTTCTAAAAATTCTTAGAATGTGTCTCCTTATTCCATAAGTAGGGGAGGGAAATCTTTGTAAAATAGAGCAAGTGGGAGAAGTTAAGACTGCTTCTTTGAAAGGATCCAGTGGAGTTCAGTTAACACTGAAATACATGGAATCAGTGATAATTAGTATATTGTAGTCTGCGTCCTATTCCTCTTCACTTTAAATTTGCAAATAATTTCACAAACAGGAGTAATATTAAAAATGGACCATGATAATTTGAATATACTTTTTTATTTTTCTGTCATTTTGTATATCTTCATGTATATATTTAATTTTAAAGAATAAGTTTAAATGCATATTAGAATGACTTTAAATTATATGACCTCTAACTCAGTAACATGTAGAATATATTTATCTATTAACCTTTCTACAATACATTCTATTATTGAATGTATATTATGTTCAGTAATACATTGGACAAAATGAAAATAATAATGGACATGATAACAATAATCTTGAGTTACATTGATATATGTGACAAAATCCCTGCATTCAAAGAAATCCAAAGTAAATAAGCAATTGTCATGAAAACAGTTTCATAGAAGAGTGATAAATAAGACAATAGTAGTAGTGACTAGTGTTTTCTTAACCTGCTGATATTTAGGCTGTATTTTTTGTTAGTATTAAGTAATGTACTTCCATGTGTGTTTACTCTAGCTATTAGCACAGACTTAAATATGATTGTTCAGTTTTCAGCCTTTTAACCAAAATTTCATTGTTGAGGTAATTTTCCCCCTTAAGAATACATAGTTTTCTCCTTTTATATGAAAGAAGCAAGGTCATCTGGCTTTTACACATTTCCATGCTCAACTCACCACAAATATAAACTCTTTTTATTTGGTTTTTGATTGTTTTATGTGCTTGTGTGTCTGTTGTGCATCCCACCTCAATTGCAGCTGTAAGGCCTAGTAGAGTGATTGGCATACAGCGGGGGCTATAACACTAAATACTGAGAAAATTTGTGATCAGTTGTACCTATTGGGTTGGTTTTTAAACAGACAAAGAAAGTTAGGATATCTACTCTTACTCCTGTCTTACTCTTCTCTCTCCCCATGTGTGTTTGGTTGTGTTTGTGTGTGTGTGTGTGTGCGTGCATGCACGTGCACACATGCCCGCTCATGCATACATATATGAGTATTTCTGTCAGATAGATGAGGTATCTGATATGTGTGAAAGGACAAAATATTGCTATTGTGTCAC
This sequence comes from Ovis canadensis, assembly GCF_042477335.2. Classification (NCBI taxonomy): domain Eukaryota; kingdom Metazoa; phylum Chordata; class Mammalia; order Artiodactyla; family Bovidae; genus Ovis; species Ovis canadensis. Next base: position 48,225,767 of record NC_091250.1, on the reverse strand, counting down.
AGTACATTCATTTTAGGACAATTATGGTTTCTAATTTCCATCCAAATTGGAAATCTTGCAAACCATTCCTTTCTTATACTGTTTAAGCCATACTGACTTTATAAATTCTAGCTTGTAACTGATTACCTATGGCTTAAAAGTTCTCTCTATTCCCTTTATGTTAGTCTTGGTCTAGAAGAATCTTACATGGAACTGCCACTGCACAAGCTAACCTAGGAGGCGCTCTCTATTCAATGATTCCTAGCCAAGAATTCAGAGCTAGTTGGGGTGGGGAGGTAGTCAGGGGACAAGGCCAAAAGGAGACAAGGAGATGTGTTGAACTGAAAAGGTAGATATCCACTGTAGAAACTGTCTGGTTTCTAGAGCTGAAGGTTCATGGAAATTAGTATAAAGTATATACCCTACTACCAAGGCTGCAAGAACTCAGTTTACTGTCAGTTTGGCATGCAATCTTTTTGCTTCCTAAACATTTTGTAAGAGACCAAGTAGAATTTAAAAGGTTGGACCTAATCAAGGTGTTACAAATGACTTTGCTATCACTAAATCAAATATGGAGTGTCATATCATGAGAGCCTTGCTATGGATTTGTCCCTTTGAAAACAGTGAGATTTTTGGTCTGGTCTCTACCAGAACTGGAGTTCCCTGGTGGCTCAGACAGTAAAGAATCTGCCTGCCATGCAGGAGACCCGGATTCGGTCCCTGGATTAAGAGGATCCCCTGGAGGAGGGCTCCTCAACCCACTTCAGTATTCTTGCCTGGATAATTCCCATGGACAGAGGAGCCTGGCAGGCTACAGTCCATGGGGTTGAAAGAGTTGGACACAGCTAACCTCAGATATGCAGATGACACCACCTTTTGGCAGAAAGTGAAGAGGAACTAAAAAGCCTCTTGATGAAAGTGAAAGAAGAGAGTGAAAAAGTTGGCCTAAAGCTCAACATTCAGAAAATGAAGATCATGGCATCCAGTCCCATCACTTCATGGGAAATAGATGGGAAAACAGTGGAAACAGTGTCAGACTTCATTTTGGGGGCTCCAAAATCGCTGCAGATGGTGATTGCAGCCATGAAATTAAAAGACGCTTACTCCTTGGAAGAAAAGTTATGACCAACCTAGATAGCATATTCAAAAGCAGAGACATTACTTTGCCGACTAAGGTCTGTCTAGTCAAGGCTACGGTTTTTCTTGTGATCGTGTATGGATGTGAGAGTTGGACTGTGATAGAAGGCTGAGCACTGAAGAATTGATGCTTTTGAACTGTGGTGTTGGAGAAGACCTTGAGAGTCCCTTGGACTGCAAGGAGATCCAACCAGTCCATTCTGAAGGAGATCAGCCCTGGGATTTCTTTGGAATGATGATGCTAAAGCTGAAACTCCAGTACTTTGGCCACCTGATGCGAAGAGTTGACTCATTGGAAAAGACTCTGATGCTGGGAGGGATTGGGGGCAGGAGGAGAAGGGGACGACCGAGGATGAGATGGCTGGATGGCATTACTGACTCAATGGACGTGAGTTTGAGTGAACTCTGGGAGTTGGTGATGGACAGGGAGGCCTGGCGTGCTGCGATTCATGGGATTGCAAAGAGTCTGATACGACTGAGTGACTGAACTGAACTGAACTGAGTGACTAAGCACAGCACAATACACAGCTACTAGGACTAATAATGCTAGAGGCTGAGAGCTGATGGAATTAGCAACAGTGATCTTCCTGCAAACAAAATGTTCTACTACTTCACAGACTTCTCAGGTGGTGTTAGTGGTAAAGAACCCAGCAGGAGACATAAGAGACCTGGGTTCAATCCCTAGGTTGAGAAGATTCCTTGGAGAAGGCAATGGCAACCCACTCTAGACAGCATATTAAAAAGCAGAGAAATTACTCGGCCAATAAAGGTCCATGTAGTCAAATCTATTGTTCTTCCAGTTGTCATGTGTGCATGTGACAGTTGCACTATAAAGAAAGATGAGCGCCACAGAGCTGATGCTTTTGATCTGTGGTGTTGAAGAAGACTTTTGAGAGTCCCTTGGATATCAAGGAGATCAATCTAGTCAATCCTAAGGGAAATTAATCTTGAATATTCATTGGAAGGACTGATGCTGAAACTCCAATACTTTGTCCATTTGATACAAAGAGCCAACTCATTGGAAAAGCTTCTGATGCTGGGAAAGATTGAAGATAGGAGGAGAAGGAGACAACAGAAGATAAGATGGTTGGATGGCATCATCAACTCAATGGGCATGAGTTTGAGCAAGCACCAGGAGATGGTGAAGGATAGGGAAGCCTGGTGTGCTGCATTTCATGGGATTGCATAGTCAGATGTGACTGAGCAACTCAGCAACAACGACAAGTATTTTTGCCTGGAGAATCCCATGGACAGAGGAGCCTGACAGGGTGCAGTCCATACCGTTTGAAAGAGTCGGACACAACTGAAGCAACAGGACTCACTCCTTCACAGTTTGTTCAGAGGAGCAAAGATCTTGGATCAGGAGAGAAAGTTCTCCAGCACTTTCTCATTTTCAGTTAGGAGGGAAAGCAAAGATCCATTATGAGCTTATATATTCCAAGGTATAGCTTCATCCTGGCCTTAAAACTTACATGCCTGAGCCAGCCTTGTTACAGTACTGTTTTTAGTTTTCCTTTTATAGAAATATGAAAGAAACTGACTTTATAATATATCCTGAGATACTCCAAGCAACCCAAAGAAGTTAAAAATTGAACTTATGAAGTATGTTAACTTTACACTTAAAAATTAATTACATGAATTTTAAAGTACTTGACTTTATTCAGATAATATTTGAGAAGTTAAATGTAGAACATTTTATTCTTTACTTGGTGAAATTATTTTAAAAATTTGACATTAATGGATGTTGGAATCAAGAATGAGAGTAAAAAGTGAGCCATTTTATTTAGAATATACTACTTTTTTTTCCTCATTCAGGTTTCACAATGCATATAATTTAACCATGAGTTATTACACATTAGTTGTTATATTTCATTTATACAGTTAGAATTGTAATGTTGAACGTTTTAGCATATAATTAATGCAATTTAACAGTAATCCCATTTAACATTAATCTCATAATCATGTTCCTTAAAACAGGATATATTGCCTTGAAATAAGAAATTTAAAAAAATTATAACTTCTTCCACCCACAAATTTATAATCTAGTTGTTGATCTTTATACATTTGTTAAAATTATTGCATAGATTTCTGGAGAGGACAGTGATGGAATTTCTTCAGTTCAGGAATCAACATTTTAGTTCTGGACAAATGTCTCTCTCTGTAGAGCAGATGATTTGTTATATTTTTATTTTTGGACTTGTCTCAACTATGGATCAACTTTAATTCTGTTTTATATCAACACTGTACACAGAAAGAGCATTCCTCTTTGTTTCTTGAAATAACTTTAAATTCTCAATCACATGAGGAATTCTCATTCTCACAAAAGCTTTTTTTCTTAGAAGTTTACTATGCAGTAGTAACCTGAGCACCAGTAATCTTTCTCCAAGAAAAAAAGGAGAATTAAGAACGCAGATGTGGCGCAGAACAAGGAACCGTGTATAATGAGAACCTATTTTCTCTTTTATTCTACTGAATCTTACCAGTCACGATCATTTTATCATAGACTAGTTCTATGTATATTTAATAGACTGTAAAAATAGAATGTGTGATCATTTCTCTATTATTGTTACAGAACATTATATAAATATATGTGCATTTGTTTTCCCCATTTCTCGTATATATGAGCAATCATGTAGAAACTCTTTCTCTGATTTATAGAAACTCTATTATAGAAAGAGTTTTATAAAAGGAACTGATTTATAGAAACTCTTCACTTCAGATAGTGATAACTAGGTGATAGGTTCTATTAAATTTAGAAGAAGAGAGATGACACCAGTGCCATGTAAAAGTATGGGAGCAAGAAATCTTTCTCTTTTACTGTATATATTATTTGTGCTTATTTTTACTGTTTTGAACATTATTTTATATAAAATATTTGGGGCATGTTATAGTTCATTACTATGAAAACATTTTATCACTTTACTGGATATGCCAACTCACAAACTGAAATAGAATATAACAAATCATTGTCCAAGTTGTGCAAGTAATGGACTTTTTAAATGTTTTTTATGTTTTCTAGTAGTCCCATTTGATAATGAAACCTGTCTGATTCAAGCAAGGATTTCTTGAATCCCATCTGATAACTTTTCTTGCTAGTTCACTTTGTTGTTGGGAATTCAATCTTTAAAAGGAAAGTCTCAGCAAAATCTGGTATGGTCATTGTTTGTAAATAGACATTGTATTTTGACATATGCATAGATGTTCATATCTTATTAAAACACAGACATTCAAGTAAGTTGCTGATGTCCATTTGCACTTAACCACTTGATATGATATTCCTAGTTCCTCTCTACTCAAATTACCATTCACTGATTTCCTCTCATTTTCATTAACTCATTCTGGGTTGTTTTTTTTTTTTTTTTCCCCAATCCAACCTAATAGAGTGTCATGATTTAAAGGAGTGAAATGTGATCACCACTGACATTTTCAAAAGCATATTTATTCTGTGCATTTAGATTTGCATGAGAGAAAGGAGTAGAAAACTTGAAAGGGAGGTAAATGTTTTTAAATCCTTCAGAGACTTGATACAAAAGTATAGAATTCCATAGTAAACTTGGTCGCAACTCTTTTAACCTTCTGCGCTAGTTTTTATCCACACTGTCTCTGTTGTAAGCCATGTGGTCTGTACCAAGCGCCTTGCACTTTTCCAATGTGTTTTATCCTTCCCCCCTCCCATGTTAGAAATTTGATGTCCAAGGCAAATACTACCATTCCATGAAATCCTAAGTACAAAGCAAATGGTTATCAAGTCATCATGCTTTGCTTTATAATATTTCTTAAGTTGTTAATGATGCCTATTTCTCCACTGGTTTGTGAACTCTCTAAAATATCTGGCATTCTGGCTGGATATAATGCTTTGTAGCAAAACGGATTGCAAATGTAATATTATTAAATAATTTACTCTTTTAGGAGACAGTTTATTTCAAAGTCATATTAATAGTTTGAGGTTTACAGGATCAATGGAACTTTTTACAGTAAATTGGCAGATTCTATTGCTTAATCCATTTGTGCCTCCCTCTGAAGTGTCACAATACAGGATCAACCTAGATTCAACAGGGAAGACAGAAGCAGAAACATAGGAGCTAAAGCACATAGTTTCTATGAGTAGAAACTAATATCATCTAGATGACCCATGCTGAAATAGACATTTATTTAATTATGATCACTGTTCTTGATAAAAATTCTAAGATTAAAAAAGACAAAGATGTTCTTTATGACTTTAAGCATATGGTTTTAAACATAACTTGCATTGAGAATATTTGCTTGCTTTCAAGTAGTTTTTATTGAATTGATCATAACTTTTGAACACTACTCAGAGCCTAATATAGTGTTTTTATTCCCTCTTTCCTCCTTCAGCTCATTACGCACACACATACACACGTCAGCCTTTACACTATTTATTATTTATTTGGTAAAAATCAAATATTTTAAAAAGATTTTTGTTTTAATTTAAATTTTTATTTTTACTTAATTTTACTTTACAATACTGTATTGTTTTAATACTAGAGGATGAATCCTTTTGAAATTTGGGTCTAATTATATCATTGGTATGAAAGAACACTATATTCACCTTTCTACTTGTTTTTTTCTAGAATTTTACCTTCTATGATTTTTCCAATGTATTTAAGTGTATAGTACTTTTATTTATAGTATTTTTTTCCTTTCTTCTTTTATTTTTTAGACTATGAAAGTATAATAACACATTTACCAGAAACGTGGAAAATACAGAACAAGGTTACATGTAGTTCTACTATATATTACAATTATTTTTTAAAATAGATATATTTGGATTTATAGTTGGGCTTTCAATATCAAACACTTAAAATTTAATATAATGAATAAATAGAGAGGGAGAAGAATATAGTAGACCTGAAAAGCACTATTAACCAATTAAACATAATTAAGATTTATTCAATTTACACACAACAATAGGATACAAATTCTATTCAAGTTCCCATAGACTATAAACTATGAGACCCTGGAATATATCCATTAACATTAAAAAAGATAAAAATTTCATGTTCTAAAGGTACTGAAATCATACAGAGTCTGTTCTCTTACCACTGTGGAATTATATTAGAAATCAGTGTGAAAAAATCTTAGAAAATAACCCACATATTTTCAAGTGCAGTGTGACATTTGCCAAGAGAGACCTTTGACAAGCTGTTGAAAGCCTCAATAAAGTTACAGGACTGGAAAAACACAGAGGGTGATTTCAGAGAAGAAAGCATTTAAATGACAAATTAATACAAAAATGAGAAATTAGTATCAAGGATAATTTTAAAAATCCTATATATTTGGAAATTAAATGTTCACTTTTAAATGATGGGTGTATCTAATAAGCTACTAATTTTAAAAAGAGCAGTACTTTGGAATTGAGGGTGTGGATATCCCTCTTTCTTGTTTGCTTTCAGTGTACATACCTAGGTTTCAGTTCAGTTCAGTGGCCCAATTGTGTCCAAATCTTTGCAAGCCCAAGGACTGCAGCACAACATGCCTCCCTGTCCATCGCCAACACCCAGAGTTTACTCAAATTCATGTCCATTGAGTCAGTGATGCCATCCAACCATCTCATCCACTGTCATCCCCTTCTCCTCCCACCTTCAGTCTTTCCCAGCATCAGGGTCTTTTCCAATCAGTCAGTTCTTCGCATTGGGTGGCCAAAGTATTGCAGTTTCAGCTTCAGCATTAGTCCTTCCAATGAATATTCAGGACTGCTTTCCTTTAGGATGAACTGGTTAAATCATTTTGCAGTCCAAAGGACTCTCAAGAGTCTTCTCCAACACCACAGTTCAAAAGCATCAGTTCTTTAGTGCTCAGCTTTCTTTATAGTCCAACTGTCACATTGATATGCGACTACAGGAAAAACCATAGCTGTGACTAGACGGACGTTTGTTGGCAAAGTAATGCCTCTGCTTTTTAATATGCTATCTGGGTTGGTCATAACGTTTTTCCAAGGAATAAGTGTCTTTTAATTTCATGGTGGAGTCACCATCTGCAGTGATTTTGGAACCCAGAAAATAAGTCTGTCACTGTTTCCATTGTTTCCCTGTCTCTTTGGCATGAAGTGATGGGACTGAATGCCATAATCTTAGATTCCTGAATGTTGATCTTTAAGTCAGCTTTTTCACTGTCCTCTTTCACTTTCATCAGGAGGCTCTTTAGTTCTTCACTTTCTACCATAAGGGTGGTGTCATCAGCATATCTGAGGTTATTGTTGTTTCTCCCAGCAGTCTTGATTCCAGCTTGTGCTTCATCCAGCCCAGCGTTTCTCATGATGTACTCTGCATCTATAGTTCCATGTCCAGTTCTAACTGTTGCTTCCTGACCTGCATACAAATTTCTCAAGAGGCAGGTCAGGTGGTCTGATATTCCCATCTCTTGAAGTATTTTCCACAGTTTATTGTGATCCACACAGTCAAAGGGTTTGGCATAGTCAGTAAAGCAGAATTAGATGTTTTTCTGGAACTCTCTTGCTGTTTCAATGATCCAGTAGATCTCTGGTTCCTCTTCCTTTCCTAAACCCAGCTTGAACATCTGGAAGTTCACTGTTCATGTACTGTTGAAGACTGGCTTGGAGAATTTTGAGCATTACTTTGCTAGTATATGAGATGAGTACAATTGTGCGGTAATTTGAACATTCTTTGGCATTGCCTTTCTTTGGGATTGGAATGAAAACTGACATTTTCTAGTCCTGTGGCCACTACTGAGTTCTACAAATTTGCTGGCATATTGAGTGTAGTACTTTCACAGCATCATCTTTTACGATTTGAAATAGTCAACTGGAATTCCATCACCTCCACTAGCTTTGTTCATCGTGATGCTTCATAAGGCCCACTTGACTTCGCATTCCAGGATGTCTCATTCTAGGTGAGTGATCACACCATCGTGATTATCTGGGTCATGAAGAACTTTTCTGCATAGTTCTTCTCTGTATTCTTGCCATCTCCTCTTAATGTCTTCCGTTACTGTTAGGTCCATACCATTTCTGTCCTTTATTGTGCCCATCTTTGCATGAAAATTTCCCTTGGTATCTCCAATTTTCTTGAAGAGAGCTCTAGTCTTTCCTATTCTAATTGTTTTCCTCTATTTCTATGCATTGGTCACTGAGGAAGGCTTTCTTATCCCTCCTGGCTATTTTTTGGAACTCTGCATTCAAATGAGTATATCTTTCCTTTTCTTCTTTGCCTTTCGCTTCTTTTCTTTACACAACTATTTTTGAGGCCTCCTCAGACAACCATTTTGGCTTTTTCCATTTCTTTTTCTTGAGGATCATCTTGATCCCTGTCTCCAAAGTCACAATCCTTCGTCCATAGTTCTTTAGGCACTCTATCAGATCTAATCCTTTGAATCTATTTCAGTGTAGACAGTCTAGGTTTGGAAGATTCAAATGTTTTTGAATATTTAAAAACCTTGGAGCAACTTTAATGCTACAGAGTAAAAAGGGAAGTAGAAAAAAAGGAAATATGGTCAGCATATAAATTTATGATGTAATAGGATTTGGCTGTAAATCTGTTAATTTTTCTCTTCCTTGCTTTCAGCTTTTGACCCAAAAACAAGTGCCTCACAACATTAAATTTTGTCAGTAGTCTTTCCTCATGTAAATACAGGAGACTAGGATGCAGTAAATCTGCATCCTCCTGCTTTATAACCATTGTAGATCTAGTGATTAGGTAGTAACTTGTAATAATTTTGCTTTACACCCAAATATTTGTGCTGTCGCTGTATATCTTTCTAAAGTTGACATCAACTTCCAATAATTTCACTCTACATTGCCTGATAAAATTGTGGTATGTGAATAAACCCATGGTTGAATAAACTCATGAGTAACTTCAAGTATCTGAATTTAAATATAGAGAATTTATGTTATGTTGGACATGGAATTTAGTTTTTAAATATATTTGTTGTGGCATTTTTTTATTATAAAAATGCAAAGCTTTGGAAAAATGTCATCTAGTTTTATTCTGTGATTGGGATGAGAACAAAAACAGAGTCAGAATATATGGAGTTTCCTTCTCAGAGATGTTTAGTAGTTCCTATTTATTCATTTTGGAAGCATGTGTGTTTTCAGTCACATCCGACTCTTTGCAACCCTATGTTCTGTAGCCTTCCAGGCTCCTCTGTTTTTGGAATTTTGGATGCCATTTCCTGCTCCAGAAAAGCTTCCAGAAATGGATCAAACCGTATCTCTTGAGTCTCCTGCATTGACAGGTGGATTCTTTTACCACTGAGCCACCTGGGAAACCCCATTCATTATAATAGGTACTACTTAAATCATTGTTAATTTATCAGTTATATGATACTTTTACTTCCAGCAATTTAGCCATCTGGATTTTTACTTGGGATGCAGAATTGATGGAATAATTTATGGTAGAATTTTTGTCCATTAATCAGTTAGAAGAACTCATAAATTTTACTTCTTGTGGTCCTTTTAAATATTTACAACATGTTTCACTGATGTGCATGATCTTGGTATCTAAAGAACCATTATTTTACCTATGACCTGTCAGTTTCTGTGTCACTTTGTGCAAGTTCTTTTTTTTTTTTTTTTCTGGGTCCTCACATCATCTTTATATTCCCTAAAGATATAGACTTCTTGGATACTACTGAGCTTATATACAACTTTCTATATAAGAAGATAACTCTTTCCTCTTATTACCTCCTAAGCAAACCCTTCTTTCCAGAAGTCTTTTCCAACTAGGCAAGTTATGTGTGAAAGAGATGTATTATCTCCAGAGCATCAATGCTAGAAACAGTATTGGCTTCCCATTAAGTATATGCCAAACAGAATTCTTGGAACACAAATTGTCAAATCCTTGAGATTTTTATCACAGTGGGAGCTGGATAAATATTAATTCAATTGAAGATGAGAATATTATATAATTTAAGTATAGAAAAATCCAAACATAAATTAGAAGTAATCTAATATAAAATGATGCAGAATGTCTTTTTATAATGGTAAAAAAAGAAAATGTTACCTTTATTTTAATTAAGTGTAAAAAATCTGTAGATACTTTCTGTTCTATTGAAAATTTTCTCATCTCTAATAGTTATATGATCTTAAGTTCTTTGTTCAGAGTAATGTGTGTTTCTCTAGGAGTTATATTTATGTGAGGATGTATATACAAAAAAAATAAATTCTCCTATAACTTATATGCTATTTACCCTAAAGTTTCAGAAAAAAGCACAAATTGTGTTATTTATATGCTCAAGGCAGGGTATTAAGCAAATGTTCTATTCTTAAGAAAGATACAAGTTATTGGAACCAAAAAAAAGCATTCTACAATTCTTATCCATAGTTTTGTTTACCATGTTGTCTTCATACAGCTCTCCACTTTCCCCATTATTCTTTATAAATATGAGGCTTTTCCATAATCTGTAGGAATGGAGGTGGTTACAAATATCCTGACCTTTCTCCCTTTGCTTAATAAATATCAACTTGGTCCCACAAAAATCTTGATAAGAAGCAAATAGTATTTATTTATAAACATCCAGTAATATTTATCACTTAAACTGTTCTCCCAGTAGTGTTGTGGATTTCCACACTAGATCTCTAGACGCAGTTGCTTCAGCTCTTTTGTCTGTTATAAACTAATCCTCACTATCCAGTGATCATGTTTGAATTCCTGAGGCATAGTATTACTCCAAGCATCAATGATGCAGTTTATTTCTTCTTAATGAAATTATTACACTTAAGTTTTTCTGACCCAACAATTCACAGGACAGTGTAATTTCCACTTTTAGAAAGTCTCTTCCTAAGGCTAGGACAATAGTATGCTTTTGCCTGGCTCCATTGTTACTTTCTGTTGTCCTGACCAGCCTCTAGAGACTAGGACTCTGGTATTAATGACAATTAACAGCTTGTTCACGTTTCTGAATATTTGTCATCTGGGTTTCCCATCACAATATTTAAGAATAAATTGGAAAACTGTATCAGATAAGATATTTTGTATAGGCAGTGCCAAAAAAAAAACAAAAACAAACAATAAATCCTCAAAATGACTTAAATCAGTAAAGACATATTTTGGCTTAAAAATAGATAATAAAAAGATCTATATTCAACTATGATATAGAGATTCAGCACCATCATCATTCCTGGCTTCTCTAGTTTTCCTCTAAATTCCAGAGTGTTAACCTTATCCCAGGAACTTTCATAGTTTCACATCATATTGTTCAAGTTTAGAGAGAGATATTCTTTCTGAAGCCTCTGCAAAGTCCTGTGATTTACCTGTCTGGTCTCAATTAGATTTGTGTCCACCTCTAAACTAATTATTGATTTTTAAAGCAGTAGATACACTGAAATTTTAAGCTATTCAGTCCTCTGCTGGAGCTAGTGTAGAATTCAGTTCTAGAAAATTTTTAGTTTTCTTCTAAGGAATATCAAAGTAGAAAAAAAGGATGCTGCAGAAGAAATCAACCAATGTTCCTTACAGGCATTCCCAAGAACCTCATAACCTAACACTAGATGTCAGCTGTTTGCAGAATATGATTAAATCGCCATGTCTTTAAAGACACTTTGGCTTGCCCACTGAGATCAGTGTCTATTAATATCTTGTCTAGCTGAAAATTCACCTCCGAAACAGATCCTGATATAGGAGGCAAGTCATTATCATCTTCTAACCCTCTTTGCATTCTGCTTCATTTGCTATAGTCAAGGCATTAGGATCAGTGATGAATATGATATTTCGGTACTTATGAGTGAGGACATTAGTTCAATCTAAAATAATAAGAACAACTAATGAAAGAGCATCTCCAGACATTCACATGGACTGAGAAGGAATTCTAGAGACATGGTAGGAACAACACTTAAGCTTAATAGGTATTAGTGATTCAAGACCTTTGCTGTTGAAGTGATCCAATGAGAAGTAGAAACTGAGTGTTTTTTATGGAAGCTGCCTCCTGACTTTGTTTTGAAAAGTTCCAATGTTTGTTTTTCAACCTTGATCTTTTCTACATTACAAAAAGTGTTGAGAGAACTCCTGCATTCTTTTTTTTTAAACTAATTTCAACTATTTGCCAGTTTTGAAGTCATAGTACTTCAATAAGACAAAATTGCAGAAGAGAATACTTTATTTTCCAATAGGAGCACTAATTTAAGCCAGCATTCAGATACATATTCAGATACATATGCATATTCATCTATTGATAAAATATAGTTGGAGATAATATTTTTCTGTTTGTAAAACTGAATTTCACGTTCTATCAAATTAAATATGAATTATTCAGTGTATCTAATATTTGTTTATATGCACAGAATATTAATTATAAGAAAATTACTTTTGATTTTTTCACTAGAAAAATGGAAAACCTTTTGTTGATTCTTGGCAAACCATTTTTGCACAAGGAATGGACAAAGCAAACATACAGAGCATATGTACATAAAGTTTACACATACGTTTGATTAAGAAAAAGGAATAAATATTCAAATATAATAGAAGCTATATTGAGAAAATAAAATATGGATGACATCCTGATCAGGCTTTAAAATAGCTTGGGAAAAAAATAGCTTGAAGAAAACAGTTATTAAACTGTTTCTGCCAGCAAAGCATATAGACATACAGATCTTAAATCATATAATTTTTTGAGTTTGACTTATGACGAAGTAGTGAAAGAAAAATAGTAAAGGAATGAATTAAAAAGCAACCATTCTTCAAACAATGTGAATAAAAAGGCAATAATAAAAAATTCTGACTGAATATATTTGTATAGCTATTCAAAATACATGTCAAATGACATCCTTGAATTTTAAAATAGTTAAGGTATTTATTCCCACAAAATAGGCTGCTTCACTTATAAAATATGAAACTTCCAAATACAACTACTTAATAACTACAAAGAAATAGTGTTTAGAAATAGACAAGCTAGAATCAATGTTCTCTTTTCTATCTAGCTTTCTTTTCAAAGTTGTTAAGTAAAATATATATTCTGTGACTCAATTTTGTAGCTCTTTTTCTGACACCTGTTCTGACCTTCGTTTGCCTTCAATGTCAGCCATGATACATAGACATGAACAGCTTCTACGCTTTAAAGTACAGACATACTGTGCTATTATGACTTTTGATATTCGTAGCCATTTTAACATTCTAATAATTAGTTTAAATATACTGGTGAAAAAGTATGAATAACATTTTGATTAACTATGTCTTGATGTTTTGAACCTTGAGGAGTCTAATCTGAAATATCCTTCATCATAACCTATGTAGACAAGGGGAAAGTGGGACTTCAATAGCCACTAGACAGTTTGGATGACAGCCAGATGAGCCAATGTTCTAAGCACTGTCAGTGACCTTGGAGTGAATTTTGCAAAGGTGCAAATTTCTCTGTGTCAAGACAGGCAGGTCTGTGATTAAGTAAGTAAGCTCACCCACAAAACTATAGAGCTTGGTAAACACATGTTGGCTATAAACAACATCCTTTATCTAAAGTATTTGAATGGAATGCTGAATACAGAAACAGATTTATAGTATATTAGTCTATACTTCATATGTAGGAAGTACTCAAATAACTGGAGTGGATTTATGCATCTTAGATTAAATAGTAAAAAAAAAATCAAAGCTTATAGCTTTTCAATCCTTTGAAACAAGACACAGTTTTTTCACTTTTCTGTAGTATTTCTTCCATTGAGTAATGTTCTCTTTTAACTATGTAGGGAAAAAAATCAAGAGGTAGACACAGCACAAAGTACATTTATGTATTTGTCTATGAAGAGTTCTCATTTTTCTTGGATATTTGAGGTCTGTGACAAGCATAAAATATTTTGAATAGAATGTTAAATAAATGCATGAGTGATTCTTAGCCAAAGACATGTTAGAGTGCACAAAGTTAAATCATCTGACAGCTGTACAGTCATGGATATAGAGTTTAAAATGCTCATGGGGATGAAGGATATTGTGAGTGAACACTTTAGGATATCTGTGAAGAAAGGGAATAAATACAGTATATTTTATTTAAGTGAGTTTTTTCATTTGGTTCTTTCTGATACTCTGACAAACATGCTAGACCACAGCATAATACAGACTAGATTTTTTAGACCACTGGCGACTAATGGGGTACTTCTTTAAAAAAAAATTGTTTTTACTTTATTTTCCTTTACAATACTGTATTGGTTTTGCCATACATTGACATGAATCCACCACGGGTGTACATGGATCCCAAACATGAACCTCCCTCCCACCTCCCTCCCCACAACATCCCTCTGGGTCATCCCTGTGCACCAGTCCCAAGCATGCTGTATCCTGCATCAGACATAGACTGGCGATTCGATTCTTACATGATAGTATACATGTTTCAATGCCATTCTCCCAAATCATCCCACCCTCTCCCTCTGAGTCCAAAAGTCCGCTGTACACATCTGTGTCTTTTTTGCTGTCTTGCATACAGGGTAATCATTGCCATCTTTCTAAATTCCATATATATGTGTGAGTATACTGTATTGGTGTTTTTCTTTCTGGCTTACTTCACTCTGTATAATTGGCTCCAGTTTCATCCATCTCATCAGAATTGATTCAAATGTATTCTTTTTAATGGCTGAGTAATACTCCATTGTGTATATGTACAACAGCTTTCTTATCCATTTATCTGCTGACGGACATCTAGGTTGTTTCCATGTCCTGGCTATTATAAACAGTGCTGCGATGAACATCGGGGTACATGTGTCTCTTTCAATTCTGGTTTCCTCGGTGTATATGCCCAGCAGTGGGATTGCTGGGTCATATGGCAGTTCTATCTGCAATTTTTTAAGGAATCTCCACACTGTTCTCCGTAGTGGCTGTACTAGTTTGCATTCCCACCAACAGTGTAAGAGGGTTCCCTTTTCTCCACATCCTCTCCAGCATTCATTGCTTGCAGACTTTTGGATCACAGCCATTCTGACTGGTGTGAAGTGGTACTTCATTGTGGTCTTGATTTGCATTTCTCTGATAATGAGTAATGTTGAGCATCTTTTCATGTGTTTTTTAGCCATCCATATGTCTTCTTTGGAGAAATGTCTATTTAGTTCTTTGGCCCATTTTTTGATTGGGTCATTTATTTTTCTGGAATTGAGCTGCATAAGTTGCTTGTATATTTTTGAGATTAGTTGTTTGTCAGTTGCTTCATTTGCTATTATTTTCTCCCATTCAGAAGGCTGTCTTTTCAGCTTGCTTATATTTTCCTTTGTTGTGCAGGAGCTTTTAATTTTAATTAGATCCCATTTGTTTATTTTTGCTTTTATTTCCAGAATTCTGGGAGATGAATCATAGAGGATCCTGCTGTGATTTATGTCTGAGAGTGTTTTGCCTATGTTCTCCTCTAGGAGTTTTATAGTTTCTGGTCTTACATTTAGATCTTTCATCCATTTTGAGTTTATTTTTGTGTGTGGTGTTAGAAAGTGATCTAGTTTCATTCTTTTACAAGTGGTTGACCAGTCTTCCCAGCACCACTTGTTAAAGAGATTGTCTTTGCACCATTGTATATTCTTGCCTCCTTGGTCGAAGATAAGGTGTCCATATGTGTGTGGATTTATCTCTGGGCTTTCTCTTTTGTTCCATTGATCTATATTTCTGTCTTTGTGCCAGTACCATACTGTCTTGATGACTGTGGCTTTGTAGTAGAGCCTGAAGTCAGGCAAGTTGATTCCTCCAGTTCCATTCTTCTTTCTCAAGATTGTTTGGCTATTCGAGGTTTTTTGTATTTCCATACAAATCTTGAAATTATTTGTTCTAGTTCTGTGAAAAATGTGGCTGGTAGCTTGATAGGGATTGCATTGAATTTGTAAATTGCTTTGGGTAGTATACTCATTTTCACTATATTGATTCTTCCGATCCATGAACATGGTATATTTCTCCATCTCTTAGTGTCCTCTTTAATTTCTTTCATCAGTGTTTTAAAGTTTTCTATATATAGGTCTTTAGTTTCTTTAGGTAGATATATTCCTAAGTATTTTATTCTTTTCATTGCAATGGTGAATGGAATTGTTTCCTTAATTTCTTTTTCTACTTTCTCATTATTCGTGTATAGGAATGCAAGGGATTTCTGTGTGTTGATTTTATATCCTGCAACTTTACTATATTCATTGATTAGCTCAAGTAATTTTCTGGTGGAGTCTTTAGGGTTTTCCATGTAGAGGATCATGTCATCTGCAAACAGTGAGAGTTTTACTTCTTCTTTTCCAATTTGGATTCCTTTTATTTCTTTTTCTGCTCTGATTGCTGTGGCCAAAACTTCCAGAACTATGTTGAAAAGTAGTGGTGAAAGTGGGCACCCTTGTCTTGTTCCTGACTTTAGGGGAAATGCTTTCAGTTTTTCACCATTGAGGATAACGTTTGCTGTGGGTTTGTCATAGATAGCTTTTATTATGTTGAGGTATGTTCCTTCTATTCCTGCTTTCTGGAGAGTTTTCATCATAAATGGATGTTGAATTTTGTCAAAGGCCTTCTCTGCATCTATTGAGATAATCATATGGCTTTTATTTTTCAATTTGTTAATGTGGTGAATTACATTGATGGATTTGCGGATATTGAAGAATCCTTGCATCTCTGAGATAAAGCCCACTTGGTCATGGTGTATGATCTTTTTAATGTGTTGTTGGATTCTGATTGCTAGAATTTTATTGAGGATTTTTGCATCTATGTTCATCAGTGATATTGGCCTGTAGTTTTCTTTTTTTGTGGAGTCTTTGTCAGGTTTTGGTATTAGGGTGATGGTGGCCTCATAGAATGAGTTTGGAAGTTTACCTTCCTCTGCAATTTTCTGGAAGAGTTTGAGTAGGCTAGGTGTTAGCTCTTCTCAAAATTTTTGGTAGAATTCAGCTGTGAAGCCGTCTGGACCTGGGCTTTTGTTTGCTGGAAGATTTCTGATTACAGTTTCAATTTCTGTGCTTGTGATGGGTCTGTTAAGATTTTCTATTTCTTCCTGGTTCAGTTTTGGAAAATTGTATTTTTCTAAGAATTTGTCCATTTCTTCCACGTTGTCCATTTTATTGGCATACAACTGCTGATAGTAGTCTCTTATGATCCTTTGTATTTCTGTGTTGTCTGTTGTGGTCTCTCCATTTTCATTTCTAATTTTATTGATTTGATTTTTCTCTCTTTGCTTCTTGATGAGTCTGGCTAATGGTTTGTCAATTTTATTTATCCTTTCAAAGAACCAGCTTTTGGCTTTGTTGATTTTTGCTATGGCCTCTTTTGTTTCTTTTACATTTATTTCTGCCCTAATTTTTAAGATTTCTTTCCTTCTACTAACTCTGGGGTTCTCCAATTCTTCCTCTTCTAGTTGCTTTAGGTGTAGAGTTAGGTTATTTATTTGACTTTTTCTTGTTTCTTGAGGTATGCCTGTAGTGCTATGAACTTTCCTCTTAGCACTGCTTTTATAGTGTCTCACAGGTTTTGTGTTGTTGTGTTTTCATTTTCATTAGTTTCTATGCATATTTTGATTTCTTGTTTGATTTCTTCTGTGATTTGTTGGTTATTCAGAAGTGTGTTGTTCAACCTCCATATGTTGGCATTTTTAATAGTTTTTCTCCTGTAATTGAGATCTAATCTTAATGCATTATGGTCAGAAAAGATGGTTGGAATGATTTCGATTTTTTAAAATTTATCAAGGTTAGATTTATGGCCCAGGATGTGATCTATCATGGAGAAGGTTCCATGAGCACTTGAGAAAAAGGTGAAATTCATTGTTTTGGGGTGAAATGTCCTATAGATATCAATTAGGTCTAACTGGTCTAATGTATCATTTAAAATTTGCATTTCTTTTTTAATTTTCTGTTTAGTTGATCTGTCCATAGGTGTGAGTGGGGTATTAAAGTCTCCCGCTATTATTGTGTTATTGTTAATTTCCCCTTTCATACTTGTTAGCATTTGTCTTACATGTTGCGGTGCTCCTATATTGGGTGCATATATATTTATAATTGTTATATCTTCTTCTTGGGTTGATCCTTCGATCATTATGTAGTGGCCTTCTTTGTCTCTTTTCACAGCCTTTGTTTTAAAGTCTTATTTTGTCGGATATGAGTATTGCCACTCCTGCTTTCTTTTGATCTTTATTTGCATGGAATATCTTTTTCCAGCCCTTCGCTTTCAGTCTGTATGCGTCGCTTGTTTTGAGGTGGGTCTCTTGTAAGCAGCATATAGAGGGGTCTTGTTTTTGTATCCATTCGGCCAATCTTTGTCTTTTGGTTGGGGCATTCAACCCATTTACGTTTAAGGTAATTACTGATAAGTATGATCCCATTACCATTTACTTTATTGTTTGGGGTTCAGGTTTATACACCCTTTTTGTGTTTCCTGTCTAGAGAATATCTTTTAGAATTTGTTAGAGAGCTGGTTGGTGGTGCTGAATTCTCTCAGCTTTTGCTTGTCTGTAAAGCTTTTGATTTCTCCTTCGTATTTGAATGAGATCCTTGCTGGGTACAGTAATCTGGGCTGTAGGGTATTGTCTTTCATCACTTTAAGTATGTCTGGCCATTCCCTCCTGGCCTGAAGAGTTTCTATTGAAAGATCAGCTGTTATCCTTATGGGAATCCCCTTGTGTGTTATTTGTTGTTTTTCCCTTGCTGCTTTTAATATTTGTTCTTTGTGTTTGATCTTTGTTAATTTGATTAATATGTGTCTTGGGGTGTTTTGCCTTGGGTTTATCCTGTTTGCAACTCTCTGGGTTTCTTGGACTTGGGTGATTATTTCCTTTCCCATTTTAGGGAAGTTTTCAACTATTATCTCCTCAAGGATTTTCTCATGGTCTTTCTTTTTGTCTTCTTCTTCTGGGACTCCTATAATTCGAATGTTGGAGTGTTTCATGTTGTCCTGGAGGTCTCTGAGATTGTCCTCATTTCTTTTAATTCGTTTTTCTTTTTTCCTCTCTGATTCATTTATTTCTACCATTCTATCTTCTATTTCACTAATCCTATCTTCTGCCTCCGTTATTCTACTATTTGTTGCCTCCAGAGTGTTTCTGATCTCATTGCATTATTCATTATATATTGACTCTTTTTTATTTCTTCTAGGCCCTTGTTAAACCTTTCTTGCATCTTCTCAATCCTTGTCTCTAGGCTATTTATCTGTGATTCCATTTTGATTTCAAGATTTTGGATCATTTTCACTATCAATATTCAGAATTCTTTCTCAGGCAGATTCCCTATCTCTTCCTCTTTTGTTTGGTTTGGTGGGCATTTCTCCTGTTCCTTTACCTGCTGAGTATTCCTCTGTCTCTTCATCTTGGTTATATTGCTGCGTTTGGGGTGGCCTTTTAATATTCTGGGAATTTGTGGAGTTCTCTTTATTATGGAGCTTCCTCACTGTGGGTGGGGTTCTATCAGTGGCTTGTCAAGGTTTCCTGGTTAGGGAGGCTTGTGTTGGAGTTCTGGTGGGTGGAGCTGGGTTTCTTCTCTCTGGAGTGCAGTGGAGGGACCAGTAATGGGTTATGAGATGTCAAAGGTTTTGGAGTAGCTTTGAGCTGCCTGTATATTGAAGCTCAAGGGTGTGTTCCAGTGTTGCTGGAGAATTTGCGTGGTATGTCTTGCTCTGGAACTTGTTGGCCCTTGGGTGGTGCTTGGTTTCAGTGTAGGTATGGAGGCGTTTGATGAGCTCCTATTGCTTAATGTTCCCTGGATTCAGGAGTTCTCTGATGTTCTCAGGCTTTGGACTTAAGCCTCCTGCTTCTGGTTTTCAGTTTAATTTTTACAGTAGCCTATAGGCTTGTCCATTTATACAGCACCGATGATAAAACATCTAGGTTAAAGATGAAAAGTTTCTCCACATTGAGGGATACCCAGAGAGTTTCACTGAGTTACATGGAGAAGAGAAGAGGGAGGGGGTAGTTAGAGGTGACTGGAATGAGATGAGGTGGGATCAAAAGAGGAGAGAGCAAGCTAGGCAGTAGTCACTTCTTTATGTGTGCTCCATAGTCTGGACTACTCAGAGGTATTTACGGAGTTATACAGGGAAGAGGGGAGGGAGGAAGTAGACAGAGGTGGCCAGGAGGATAAGGGAGAGGAATGAAAAGGAGAGAGACAAATCCTGCCAGTAACCAGTTCCTTAGGTGTTCTCCACCGTCTGGAACACACAGAGATTCACAGAGTTGGATAGAGAAGAGATTGGGGAGGAAAGAGACAGAGGCCACCTGATGGAGAAAAAGGAGAGTCCAAAGGAGGAGAGAGTGGTCAAGCTAGTAATCTCACTCTCAGGTAAAATTGGGTAATGAAGTTTGGGTTTTTCAATGTACAAAATTGACAACAAAAACCAAAAAGCAAAGATTAAAAATCTAGAGTAGAGGTTGGATTTTCAAAAATACAATATTAAAGAAAAGAAGCAGAAGGAAAAAAGAAAAAAGGAAAAAAAAAAGAAAAAAAAAGCCATAAGAATTATTAAAAAACTCCAACACCAACCACATAAAGGCTATATATGGTGTTTGCCTTAAAAAAATAGTCTTTTTTTTGAAAAGTAATAGTAGGTTATAGAAATAAAAATTAGAGGAGAAATAGAAGGCTTAACAATTTAAAAAAAAGTTAGAAAAAAAAGCAAGAAATAAAGAAAAAAAAGGGTGGGGGGAGAAAAGGAATGATTGCAAAAATAGTAAAGATATATCTGGCCCTTCTCTGATGATGTGGGCAGTGTGGGGTCACTTCCAAGGCAGTTCCCCCTGTTTAACTTCTGTTTGCTGGTTTTTTAGGCTCACTAGTACAGTCGCGCTGTGGGGAGGGGGGGGTGCTGCAAACAAATAGCACTGTCATGTGCACACAGTGTCTCAGCCCTGCTGGACCTGTCCCTTCCCGCGGCACACAAACCGCTCTGGTTCTACGATGCTCAGCCGGGAACCATCTGAGGCCGGCCCTAGGCTGCGTGCACCTCCCCGGTCTAAGCCGCTCAGGTTCGGCGTTCAGGTAGCCCTCAGAGGCTCAGATTCAGTTGGAACTGCGTTTTGTGCCCTTCCCAGGTCCGAGTAGCTCAGGAGTTTGGCGAGTGCGGTCGCTATGACTTGTCGCCTTTTCTGTCTCTGCTGCTCAGTTTTCTGGGTGGACTGCTGGCGTCCCTTGTGAGGCAGATGGTGACTGTCCAGCACCCCCAGAAGTCTTAGCAAAGAAGTCTGCTTGCAGTTTGATAGGTAGAGTCTATCTGGGGCTGCAGTTGCCCCTTTCCAGCCCTTATAGCTCTGGCTGCCTGTCCTTGGTGGGGGATGGTCTGCAGTCGGCTATTTCCATTCCGTCCTTTGTTCTGTGTGTGGTCCTGGCGGTGTCTTATGTTCGAGCTTTTCACGTGGTAGCTATCCCACAGTCTTGTTTACTAGCCCAAGTTAGATCGTTCTGGTTACGCGTGGGGTGTTCCTGCCCAATTCTTACAAATCTCTGCAGCCCGAGCCTCATGCGCTTCCCTGCCCTGCCCCCACTTGCTCATGGCAGATGCAGGTGTCTGTGCTGCTTTTCTGCTGGGGGAGTTACTGTTGGGCTTGTAATCTGTTGGTTTTAATTATTTATTTATTTTTCCTTCCTGTTATGTTGCCCTCTGTGTTTCCAAGGCTCACCACAGACTCTGCAGGGAGAGTGTTTCCTGGTGTTTGGAAACATCTCTTCTTAAAATTCCCTTCCTGGGACAGGCTTCCCTTCCCGGGACGGAGCTCCCTCCCCACCTCCTTTGTCTCTGTTTTTGTCTTTTATATTTTTTCCTACCTGTTTTCAAAGACAATGGTCTGCTTTTCTGGTTGCCTGATATCCTCTGCAAGCATTCAGAAGTTGTTTTGTGGAGTTTGCTCAGCATTGAAATGTTCTTTTGAGGAATTTGTGAGGGAGAAAGTGGTCTTCCCTTCCTATTCCTCCGCCATCTTCTAATGGGGTACTTCTTATTTGATAAGCTGATACTAAGACATAAACCGAATATACAGGTTATGGCCAGTGAATATGTAAATGGCTTCATGAATAAAGGTACAGTGTGTATACATCTATGTCTGTGTAATCCTATGTTACACAGGATATTTCTATGTTGTAGAAATTGGAAGTATGCTTAAAAAGAGATAGCAAACTTATAACTTTCAACAGCAGCAGTATGAATTTCATTTATTTCAATTCTCTTTTGAACAAATACATTTTAATATTTAAGTCTGGTAATGAGCATAGAATAAGGTATACATTCAGTTCAGTTCAGTTCAAGTATACATTACTTTAGTAATTAAGAAAAGATGATGCAATGAAAATTTATAGCACTTTGACTCCTATAGAGTTATTATTGTAATTGATTGCTATATAAAACTGGCTTATTACTAACATGACTAATAAACCTATTCTAAATAATGTTTAATTGTTTAGAGAATTGAAGACTCAAACATAAATGAATATCACAATCTGTGGACATATCAAATATCACCTTTTGGAGGTATGTTTTTATCCAGAATTTATTCAATTATGTTATCAAAGCACTTTCAGTAAGATATAGAATGATACCACTTTGGATGCAGTTACCAAAATCTAAACAGAGAGAGTTAGGATTTCTTGTAACTTTGAAATATTGGAGGAATGTTACATAATCAATGGCATGGTATTCACAAGGGATAGTGTGATAGAAAATAGCTGAATAGTTACAAATCACTTTGTCTGAAACCAGTTAATGTAAATAAGCAATGTGATCTTACTGAAAGCTCCAAACCATAAACATTCTGTTGTTTTACAGGATGGCATTTGTTTCATTTACAACAACAACAGCAACAACAAAACACTACAATGTTTCCTTAACAGGATGACTGCAAGTGTGCACTGGAAAAGAAATCTCAATTTGACTAAGAGTGAGGGTGCAGTTTAATTCCTACTTTTCAAAACTGATGGGATGGACGTATCTTAGACTCAGAGATGCCAACTAAAATAATTAATGGCCTGGAAACCAGGACCTCTGAAGAAGGGTTCAAAGAGTTACTGTCAGTTTGAGAAAAGAAGGCAACTCTCATATATAAAAGAATCTGGTAAAAAATATATATATATAGATTCCCCAAATGAAAAGCTATGTGACAACCAAGTCATATGATTAAGTACAAAGAAGAGAATTTAGACTAGCTATAAGAGTGTTATGACAAGGTTTTAATTTTTTTTTTGTTTTTGTTTGTTTTTATTTTTAAATATAAATTTATTTATTTTAATTGGAGGTTAATTACTTTACAGTGTTGTATTGGTTTTTCCATATATCAACATGAATCCACCACAGGTACACACATGTTCCCCATCCTGAACCGCCCTCCCTCCTCCCTCCCCATACCGTCCCTCTGGTTCGGCTCAGTGCACCAGCCCCAAGCATCCAGTATCATGTATCGAACCTGGACTGGTGACTCGTTTCATTTAAAAGAGTGTACTTTTCATTGTTTATTGATAGAGGTAGGAAGTACCGTATCTTTATTGATGCCTAAATAAATGATAGTATGAAGAAAATTCCTTCATTGCTTATTCTCCATGATTTATCAAAAACAAACAAAAGTGTTTACATGCTTTTTAATGAAGAATCCTCTCTGATTATTCTGTGGAAGTTAACATACAAACCACTTAATGCATTATGGAATACTTGGTGTGTTTATTTTGCTGCTAAGTTCTCTTAATTATCTGCCATACTAAAGG
This sequence comes from Ovis canadensis, assembly GCF_042477335.2. Classification (NCBI taxonomy): domain Eukaryota; kingdom Metazoa; phylum Chordata; class Mammalia; order Artiodactyla; family Bovidae; genus Ovis; species Ovis canadensis. Next base: position 48,202,090 of record NC_091250.1, on the reverse strand, counting down.
AATATAATGGGTGTTTTGCAAGACTAATGTAACCTGCAGTGTTTGGACATGTCAGAGTCCTGAAAGTTCCAAGGACTTTGGTGGCCTTTGTACTATCTTCAAAAGGGCAGGACATGAGTCAGTTCAATGAAGAGTTGGAAAAAGACACAAACCTCTTCATGGCACAGAGAAAGCTTATTGAGTCTGCCTTATGAGAAGCAAGATACCAAGGGACTAGAAGATGGTACAAGGAGATAGATAACCCTAAAGAATTTGGATTACCCATGATAGGAAATTATATATATATATACACACATATATATATACAAATCTATAAGTTAATTACATGCTTTATGCTATTATCTATAAAACAGCAGTGATGATATAAACCTCATTGTGTGGTTATGCGGATTAAGTATATATTGTTACTTAACATTAAACCAGTGGCTGACATAGTAAATAAAACTTATATGAGGGTTAGTGATTATCATTAAGAATTATTCCTATGAGTTTGACATTATGGAATACTCTTCTTGAACAAGTGAATTTAGAAATAGCATTTTAATATCCAGACTTAAAATGACCATTTGGAAAAAAAGGTAGTAACTTTCTGGTCTTATATAGATGAACCAAGCATTTTGTTGAAGATTCTAAAAAAAAAAAAATTTTTCTCAGTTCATTTTTCCTAGAAGTGACCCTTTTCAACAGGAACTATTTTTACTCCTATGTATATTTTATGTCCTATTTTCTTTTAAATCAGTTGTGAACCAAAGAAAGGATTTCATTTTCCTGCTAGCATCACTTCTGTTATTACCTCCTGTGTGTGATACTCTTTACTTGGCTAGGGCTGTGCTTCATACTATAACTAATGGATATATACCCTATGGAAAGGACAATATTATGCAGCCAGAGACTTTCTAAGGCCAGGCCATGAACTGCAGGCACAGAAGATGATGGTCATCAGACATTAGTGCCCCTAGGAGTCTAGACATCAAACAAGGCATCAGACTGGCCTTCTGGCGATTGGCTGATCTCCAAGAGACATAATATATGAATATTAATGTTAACGTTTGTTTTGCCATTTTGGGGATATTCATTTCTTACCTATTATCACTATCTCTTAAAAAACACAAATCTTTAACTTCTGTGGCGAGCAGTACTCTAAGCACTGGGGATATGGTGAGGAAATAGGCAGAGAATGTCTCTTGTTTATATGAGGCTACTGTTATATAGAAAAGGAAGTAACTAATGGAGAAAGTAACTAATGAAGATAAGTTCACATTTTCTAGGAATTTTTCAATTCACTTCAGTCGGTCAGTCATGTCCAACTCTATGCAACCCCATGGACTGCAGCATGCCAGGCCTCCCTGTCCATCCCCAACTCCTGGAGTCCATTCAAACTCATGACCATAGAGCCAGTGAAGCCAATCAACTATTTCATCCTCTGTCATCCTCTTCTATTCACGCCCTCAATCTTTCCCAGCACCAGGGTCTTTTCAGGGTCAGTTCTTCACATCAAGTGGCCAAAATATTGGAGTTTGAGCTTTAGCATCAGTCCTTCCAGTGAATGCTCAGGACTAATTTTCATTAGAATGGACTGGTTGGAACTCCTTGCTGTCTAAGGAACTCTCAAGAGTCTTCGCCAACACCACAGTTCAAAAGCATCAATTATTTGGCTCTCAACTTTCTTTATAGTCCAACTCTCACATCCACACGTGACTAATGGAAAAACCATAGCTTTGGCTACATGGACCTTTGGTGGCAAAGTAATGTCTCTGCTTTTTAATATGCTGTCTAGGTTGGTCATAATTTTTTTTTCCCCCAAAGAGCTAGTGTCTTTTAATTTCATGGCTGCAGTCACCATCTGCAGTGATTTTGGAGACCCCCAAAATGAAGTCTGTCATTATTTCCACTGTTTGCCCATCTATTTGCCATGAAGTGATGGGACCAGATGCCATGATCTTAGTTTTCTGAATGTTGAGCTTAAAGCCAACTTTTTCACTCTCTTCTTTCACTTTCATCAAGAGGCTCTTTAGTTCTTCTTCACTTTGTGCCATAACGGTGGTATCTTCTGCATGTCTGAGGTTTTTGATATTTCTCCTGGCAATCTTGATTCCACCTTGTGCTTCATCCAGCCCAGTGTTTCTCGTGATGTACTCTGCATGTAAGTTAAATAAGCAGGGTGACAATATACAGCCTTGACATACTACTTTCGTGATTTGGAACTAGTCTGAGGTTCCATGCCAGTTCTAACTGTTGCTTCTTGACCTGCATACACATTTCTCAGGAGGCAGGTTAGGTGGTTTGGTAGTCCCATCTCTTGAAGTTTGTTGTGATTCACACAGTCAAAGGCTTCAGCATAGTCAGTAAAGCAGAAATAGATGTTTTTTCTGGAACTCTTGCTTTTTCAATGATCCAAAGGATGTTGGGCAATTTGATCTCTGGTTCCTCTGCCTATTCAAAATCTAGCTTGAACAGCTGGAAGTTCTCCGTTCATGTACTGTTGAAGCCTGACTTGGAGAATTTTGAGCATTACTTTTCTAGCATGAGATGAGTGCAGTTATGTGGTAATTTGAGCATTCTTTGGCATTTCCCTTCTTTGAGATTGGAATGAAAACTGACCTTTTCTAGTCCTGTAGCCACTACTGAGTTTTACAAATTTGCTGGCATACTGAGTGCAGCACTTTCACACCATCATCTTTCAGGATTTGAAATAGGTCAACTAGAATTCCATCACCTCCACTAGCTTTGCTCGTAGTGATGCTTTCTAAGGCCCACTTGACTTCACATTCTAGGATGTCTGGTTCTAGGTGAGTGATCACACCATCGTGATTATCTGGGTCATAAAGTTTTTTTTTTCTATAATTCTCTGTATTCTTGCCACCTCCTCTTAATATCTTCTGCTTCTTCTAGGTCCATACCATTTCTTTTCTTTATTGTGCCCATCCTTGCATGAAAAGTTCCCTTAATATCTCCAATTTTCTTCAAGAGATCTCTAGTCTTTTCCATTCTATTGTTTTCCTATATATCTTTGCATTGATCACTAAGGAAGGCTTTCTTATCTCTGTTTACTATTTTTTGGAACTCTGCATTCAAATGGGTATATCTTTCCTTTTCTCCTTTGCCTTTAACTTCTCTTCTTTTCACAACTATTTGTAAGGTCTCCTCAGACAACCATTTTGCCTTTATTCATTTTTCCCCCCTTGGGGATGGTCTTGATCCCTGCCTCCTGTACAGTGTCATGAACCTCTATATATAGTTCGTCAGGCACTCTATCAGATCTAATCCCTTGAATCTATTTGTACTTCCATTGTATAATTGTAAGGGATTTGATTTAGGTCATACTTGAATGGTCTAGTGGTTTTCCCTACTTTCTTCAGTATATGTCTGAATTCAGCAATAAGGAGTTCATGATCTGAGCCACAGTCAGCTCCTGGTCTTGTGTTTGCTGACTCAATAGAGCTTCTCCATCTTTGGCTGCAAAGAGTTAATCAATTTGATGTCAGTACTGACCCTCTGGTGATGTCCACGTGTAGAGTCTTCTCTTGTGTTATTGAAAGAGGGTGTTTGCTATGACCAGTGTGTTCTCTTCGCAAATCTCTGTTAGCCTTTACCTTCTTCATTCTGTAGTCCAAGGCCAGATTTACTGTTACCCCAGGTATTTCTTGACTTCCTACTTTTGTGTTCCAGTCCCCTATAATGAAAAGGACATTGTTTGGGGGTATTAGTTCTAGAAGATCTTGTAGGTCTTCACACAACTGTTCAACTTCATGTTCTTCAGATTTATGGGTCCGGGCATAGACTTGAATTACTGAGATATTGAATCACTTGCCTTCGAAATGAACAGAGATCATTTTGTCATTTTTGAGATTGCATCCAAATATTGCATTTCAGACTCTGTTGTTGACTATGATGGCTACTCCATTTCTTCTAAGAAATTCTTGCCTACAGTGGTAGATAGTAGTAGTAGACAACTCAGAATTCTATCTGAGTGAATTTAAATTCACCCATTCCAGTCCATTTTAGTTTGCTGATTCCCAAGACGTCAATGTTCACTCTTGCCATCTCCTTCCAATTTGCCTTGATTCATGATTCAAAATTCCTGTGTAATATTGCTCTTTACAGCATCAGACTTACTTCCATCACCAGTCATATCCACACCTGGGTGTTGGTTTTGCTTTGGCTCCATCCCTTCATTCTTTCTGGAGTTATTTCTTCACTGGTCTCCAGTAGTGGGCACCTACTAAACTGGCGAGTTCATCTTTCAGTGTCCTGTCTTTTTGCCTTTTCGTACTGTTTGTGGGGTTCTCAAGAAAGAATACTGAAGTGGTTTGCCATCCCCTTCTCCAGTGGGCCATGTTTTGTCAGAACTCTCCAACATGAACCATCTGTCTTGGGTGGCCCTACATGCCATGGCTCATAGTTTCACTGAGTTAGACAAGGCTGTGGTCCATGTGATCAGATTGGTTAGTTTTTTGTGATTGTTGTTTTCAGTCTGTCTGCCTTCTGATGGAGAATGATAAAAGGCTAATGGAAGCTTCCTAATGAGTGACTGGGGGGGAATTCAGGTTCTGAGGGGTGGGGCCATGCTCAGTCAATCTTTAATCCAGTTTTCTGTTGATGGGCCAGGCTATGTTTCCTCCCTGTTACTTCACCTGAGGTCAAACTATCACAGAGGTAATGAAGATAATGTGACCTCCTTCAAATGGTCTCATGCATGCACTGCTACACTCAGTGCCCCCGACCCTGCAGCAGGCCACCACTAACCCATGCCTCTGCTGGAGACTCCTAGACTCTCATGGGTAAGTCTGTCTCAGTCTCTTGTGGGGTCATTGCTTCTTTCTCATGGATCCTAGTGCACAAAACATTCTTTTTGTGCCCTCCAAGAGTCTGTTTTCCCAGCCCTGTGTAAGTTCTGGTGGCTCTGATGGAGTTAATGGCAACATCCTCCAAAGACCTATGCCATACCCAGGTCTGTTGCACACAGAGTTCCTGCCCCTGCAGCTGTCCACTACTGACCTGTAACTCTTCAGGAGATACTCAAACACAGTTCTGTCTCAGTCTCTGTGGGGTCTCTGGGTTCTGCTGCGCACAAGGTATGTTGACCCCTCTGAGCATCTCTGGTGGGTTTGGGGTTTGATTCTAAACGCTATTTCACCCCTCTTACCATCTTTCTGGGGCTTCTCTGCCCTTGGATGTGAGGTATCCTCTCACAGTTGCTCCAGCTCCACACAGCTGGAGTTGTTGCTTTTTTCTAAGTACTGTTAGAGGAAAAGTAAAATAGATAAAGCAATACAGACTAACTGAGGTGGAGTGTTTTATTTTAGATAGAGTTTTAAGGAACAATCTCTTCAAAGTGACATTTGAACCTGAATTAAGTGAGGGAACTTGCCATATGAAAATCTGAGTGACAAATGATGAATGTTTCAAGCAGTGTGAGTTAAACGCAGAGAATTTGAGTCAGAAAAGAGCTAGATATCTTCAAGGAGTAAAAGGGAAGCTTGAGTGGATGAAACAGGGAAGTTAAATATAAAAATCTTTCAAGATATTATCATAGAAGTACTAAGGTCCACTCATGTGGTAATCTTGTGTTTCAGGTCAATTCAGTCCCTCAGTTGACCCCATGAATTGCAGCACGCCAGGCCTCCCTGTCCATCACCAGTTCCCGGAGTTCACCCAAAGTCATGTCCATCGAGTCAGTGATGCCATCCAGCCATCTGATCCTCTGTCATCCCCATCTCCTCCTGCCACCAATCACTCCCAGCATCAGGATCTTTTCCAGTGAGTCAATTCTTCGCATGAGGTGGCCAGAGTATTGGAGTTTCAGCTTTAGCATCAATCCTTCCAATGAACACCCAGGACTGATCTCTTTTAGAATGGGCTGCTTGGATCTCCTTGCAGTCCAAGGGACTCTCAAGAATCTTCTCCAACACCACAGTTCAAAAGCATCAATTCTTTGGTGCTCAGTTTTCTTCACAGTCCAACTCACATCCATACATGACCACAGCAAAAACCATAGCCTTGACTAGATGGACCTTTGTTGGCAAAGTAATGTCTCTACTTTTCAGTATGCTGTCTAGATTGGTCATAACTTTCCTTCTAAGGAGTAAGCATCTTTTAATTTTATGGCTGCAGTCACCATCTGCAGTGATTTTGGATCCCCAAAAATAAAGTCTGACACTGTTTCCACTGTTTCCCCATCTATTTCCCATGAAGTGATGGGACCAGATGCCATGATCTTCGTTTTCTGAATGTTGAGCTTTAAGCCAACTTTTTCACTCCTCTTTCACTTTCATCAAGAGGGTTTTGAGTTCCTCTTCACATTCTGCCAGAAGGGTGGTGTCATCTGCATATCTGAGGTTATTGATATTTCCACCAGCAGTCTTGATTCCAGCTTGTGTTTCCTCCAGCCCAGCATTTCTCATGATGTACTCTGCATAGAAATTAAATAAGCAGGGTGACAATATACAGCCTTGATGTACTCCTTTCCCTATTTGGAACCAGTCTGTTGTTCCATGTCCAGTTCTAACTGTTGCTTCCTGACCTGCATATAGGTTTCTCAAGAAGCAGGTCAGGTGGTCTGGTATTCCCTTCTCTCAAAGAATTTTCCACAGTTTGTTGTGATCCACACAGTCAAAGGCTTTGGCACAGTCAATAAAGCAGAAACGGATATTTTTCTGGAAGTCTCTTGCTTTTTTGATGATCCAGCAGATGTTGGCAATATGATCTCTGGTTCCTCTGCCTTTTCTAAAACCAGCTTGAACATCTGGAAGTTCATGGTTCGCATATTGCTGAAGCCTAGCTTAGAAAATTATGAGCATTACTTTACTAGCGTGTGAGATGAGTGCAGTTGTGCAGCAGTTTGAGCATTCTTTGGCATTGCCTTTCTTTGGGATTGGAAAGAAAAGTGACCTTTTCCAGTCCTGTGGCCACTGCTGAGTTTTCCAGATTTGCTGGCATATTGAGTGCAGCACTTTTACACCATCATCTTCCAGGATTTGAAATAGATCAACTGAAATTCCATTACCTCCACTCCCTTTGTTTGTAGTGATGCTATCATTTTGCCTTTTCATAGTGCTCATTGGGTTCTCAAGGCAAGAATACTGAAGTGGTTTGCCATTCCCTTCTCCAGTGGACCACATTCTGTCAGACCTCTCCACCATGACCCACCTGTCTTGGGTGGCCCCACACGGCATGGCTTAGTTTCATTGTGTTAGACAAGGGTGTGGTCCGTGTGATTATATTGACTAGTTTTCTGTGATTATGGTTTGTGTGTCTGCCCTCTGATGCCTCTAGCAACACCTACCATCTTACTTGGGTTTCTCTTACCTTGGACGTGGGGTATCTCTTGCAGCTGCTCCAGCAGAGTGCAGCCACTGCTCCTTACCTTGCATGAGGGGTATCTCCTCACAGCCGCCCCTCCTGGCCTTGAATCTGGGGTTGCTCCTCTCATCCCTCCTGTGCCCGTGCAGCCACTGCTCCTTGGACATGGGTTGCTCCTCTTGGCCATTTTGCTGATCTTGTGTTTAATTTCATTCTAAGTGTGAATCATTGCAAGAGTTTAAGTAGGGAAATGGCATTGTCACATTTACATATTGTTTATAACTTGTTCAGATTTTTCATGGAGAATGCACTGTAGGAGGCATGAAAGTGAGTGAAAGTGAAAACCTCTCAGTGTGTCTGACACTGTGACCCCAAGCACTATACAGTCCATGAAATATTCCAGGCCAGAATACTGGAGTGAGTAGCCTTTCCCTTTTCCAGGGGTCTTCCCAACCCAAGGATTGAACCAGGTCTCCCGCATGGCAGGCAGATTCTTTACCAGCTGAGACACAAGGGAAGCCTAAGAATACTGGAATGGGTACCCTGTCCCTTCTCCAGCAGATCTTAGTGACCCAGGGATTGTACCAGGGTCTCCTGCATTGCAAGCAAATTCTTTCCTAACTGAGCTATCAGGGAAGCCCTGTAGGAGGCATAGGTTTTTACAGATTTCAATCAGGAGGATGTTTGGTTAATATTCCAAAGATGTTGATGGAGCAAAGAGGATCCTATCTGTGGAAATGGTGAAAGGAAGGCAACATTTCTTTTGAGGACAGACATCTTGATGGACTGGTTGTAAATGCTGAGAAATAATGGAAACATGCCAGATGTCAGAGACTTCTTCTTTCTTTTGTCTTATAAAAGGAGATCTAAGAAGAAATCAGAGGTTTAGATGATTTGAAGCTAGGATAGAAGTCAGTTCAGAATAGGTAAAATTGAAAATCATCAACATACAAATTATTTTTAGGGCCTTGAGAACAGGTGAAATCTATGAAGACAGTATAATACAGAAGAGTAGAGGGCCATAGATTTAGCTCAAGGGCCACTAACACTTAAAGTTGATTGACTGGAGGAGGAAAAGCCAAGACATGTCACTCATAAGAAGCAACCATTGAGGCAGAATGAAAAGCAGAAAGCTGTTCTTTTCTGGAAGCGAAAAAGCTATATTTTTCGAAGGAGAAGGTAGTCAAGTGCTTCTGAAAAGTTGAATACATTGGTAGAAATGATTAACCATTGGATTTAAGCAGCATAGAGGTCTCTGTTAACCTTTGCAGCAAAATTTTAGTGGGGATAGTGAGGCAAATTTCCAACAGGAAAGAGCTTAAAAAAAAATAAAAGGGCACATATGCTGCAGAGTTGGGATCAAATAGAATTGATTGATGTTGATACCATTGTTTTATTTATTTTTTCCTGTGAATGGAATTAGATAAGCTCAAAGGAAAAATTGTATCAAGAGAAGATATAAAGGAAAAAAGATTGAAAATAATGGAAAGGTGAACACTGATAATATGAGATAGAGGACAGTTAAGTGCAGGAGCTAAGACCTTGCTTGAGTAGATCAGAAATGCTAGGATACAGAGTACATGTATATCAGATGCTTTTAGATAAGTACATGAATACTTGAGTTCAACAAGGAGGTCAGATAAGAACTTATCACTTCAGTTCAGTTGCTCAGTTGTGTTCGACTCTTGCGACCCCATGGATTGCAGCACACCAGGCTTCCCTTTGCATCACCAACTCCCAGAGCTTACTCAAACTCATGTCCATTGAGTTGGTGATGCCATCCAACCATCTCATCCTCTGTCGTCCCCTTCTTCTCCTGCCTTCAGTCTTTCCCAGCATCAGGGTCTTTTCCAATGAGTCAGTTCTTTGCATCAGCTGGCCAAAGTATTGGAGCTTCAGCATCAGTCTTTTCTAATGAATATTTAGGACTGATTTCCATTAGGATTGACTGGTTGGATCTCCTTGCAATCCAAGGGACTCTCAAGAGTCTTCTCCAACACCACAGTTCAAAAGCAGCAATTCTTTAGCGCTCAGTTTTCCTTGTAGTCCAACTCTCATATCCCTACATGAATGTTGGAAAAAACATAGCTATGACTAGACAGAGCTTTGTTGGCAAAGTAATATCTCTGCTTTTTATTATGTTATTTAGGTTGGTCATAGCTTTTCTTCCAAGGAGGAATTGTCTTAAACTTATTTAATAAAAATTAAAAACTTGTAAATGTAGGAAGAATGGCAGATCTGGTGTTGGGAAAGAGATCTGTTCTCTTTATTATTTCTCTTTTTTTCAAAGTATATGTCAGAATCATTAATTGAGAATAGAGGAAAACAAGTTAGAGTCTTGAAGACCAAGATTTAATATAATTATCTCAGGGCATATAAATAAATAATAACTGAGTTGGAGAGATGCAGCATACATCAGAACATCTTTGCTTTTGGTTGGGATTGTGTTCTATGTTTATTTGGAAACTCACAATATATTTTATACACATATATATAATATGTATTATATATCACAACTCAGATAGTGAGTTTCCAAATATATGTGTATATATATATATATAGTTAAAACATCTATAGTTTAAGTCTTGTTAAATAAATTTTGATGTGAAGCCACAGATAGCCTATTAGTTAATAAGTGTGATCTTTTGAGACAAATAGATCTGACTTCAACAGGATGAATTCCTTAATCCTAAAAGCTTCAACTTCTTTATTTACTCAGTAGGGATGATTTAATGGAGAAGGCAATGGCAACCCACTCCAGTACTCTTGCCTGGAAAATCCCATGGATGGAGAAGCCTGGTAGGCTGAAGTCCGTGGGGTTGCTAAGAGTTGGGCATGACTGAGTGACTTCACTTTCACTTTTCACTTTCATGCACTGGAGAAGGAAATGGCAACCCACTCCAGTATTCTTGCCTGGAGAATCCCAGGGAGAGAGGAGCCTGGTAGGCCGCCATCTGTGGGGTTGAACAGAGTCAGACACGACTGAAGCGACTTAGCAGCAGCAGGGATGATTTAATTTAAGAATTCTAAAATTTTAATTCCTTTGAATAGCAGCCTACAAACAGGTCTACCGAGAAAAGAAAATATTTCGATTGTCTGCTCTAGAGACAGAATTCTAGAAAACACATGGAATTATTGGGAAAGGACAGTTGGCTATACTAGTTAGAGAGATCATATCTTAAAATGCCATTCCTTTATCTATTCATAAACAAACAGGTAGTGATCTTTCAGTGGAGATCAGTAAGACCTCCAATAAATCTGGACTTTCAAATGTAATCAACTTTTCTTTATGACATTACCTCCACAATGTTTTTTTATCTAGCCTATATTTTTATCAGACTGGCCTTGTTGCTCATTCTCTGACAGGTCACATTTCATAATTATTTGCCTGCTTTTTCTAATAATGTTCTTTATACTTTAATATCACCCCCTCATTTCCTCAAGTTAAAATCCTGTTTATATTTATAGTCCTAAATGAATACAGTATTTTCCCAATACTTTCCCACATGCAGATGGCCTCCTCCTTTCTATATATTTTTTGTTTTTGATTTTGTCTTATGTGTCTCTAAATAATTGTTATTAAGGGTTAATTAGTGTATTCAGTTTCAGTCAGTTCGGTTCCGTTGCTTAGTCGTGTCCAACTCTTTGCGGCCCCATGAATCACAGCGCAGCCAGGCCTCCCTGTCCATCACCATCTCCCGGAGTTCACTCAAACTCACATCCATCGAGTCGGTGAGGCCACCCAGCCATCTCATCCTCTGTCATCCCCATTTCCTCCTGCCCCCAATCCAACTGATATCAACTGTACTTGATGTTAAGAGTAATATTAAATATATTCTATATGTGTACTTAAGTAATATCTATGCCACTAAGCTTCTTGAGAGAGGGACTTATACTAAAGACTTGGATTCCTCTGCCAATAGGGGCTTACACATTAAAGGCGTTTAATTAATATTTGAAGAAGCAAGTGTTATGAATGCCACACAGATCTCTCTTCAGGACTGAACAATTTCTTCTCCTAACTAGTGGGAAGATTGTCTAGCCAAAAGCAGTCAGCCCTTTTTAGAAAATGCTTTGGCTGAGCTAACACTCATTTAGGGCAATTTCCACACCCAATGAGTGATCAACATGGAACTGGTAGACACAATGGGAAAGAAGAGGGACAAATTGAGTGAGTAGCAATGACATATGTAAACTACTGTGTTTAAAATAGATTGTTAGTGGATAACTGCTGTATGGCAAAGGGAGCTCAGCTTGGTGCTCTGTGATGACCTAGAGGGATGATACTGGGGAGAAGTGAGAGGGAGGCTCCAGAAGGAGCAGATGTATGTATACTTATACATACATTCATGTGGTTGTATGGCAGAAACCAACACAACATGGTAAAACAATTCTTCAGTTAAAAATAGATGTTAAAAAAAAAAATAATCACAAATCCACTTTGCCCCAACCCAGGACAACTTTCCTAGTCCACCCTAGCCTCAGATCATCCTGAAGGTTGGCCAGGGCCAGTGATTGCACCACAGCTTCACCTACAGCTTTGTCCATTCCTGTCCCTTCTCTTTGTGCACCCCAAATTGAGTGCCCTCATAAATCTTCCACATTCATATCTTCAAAGCACATTTTTGTGTTATACAATTTTTCAAGCTTTTAAATCTATCTTCTACTAGGAAATAGCACTTTTTGGCTTAATTTGTTCTTAAAATTTACAGATAGCTGTGAGTACACTTGATCATAAGGGTCTAGTTGATCAAGTTTTGTTGTGACTAACATTCATTAAGAAGACAGGTTATTACACTAATAAGATGCAATAATGTGTAGGTTTCATGATGCTAGGCAGTTGGTTATACAGAGAAGTGATGAAATTGTCCTTACTAATTAAATCCACTATATGGGAACTCTATTTCATATATTGAATTAATGCCCATTTTAACTTTATTTTATACTCTATCTGTTGCTTTTTATCCACACTGTGATCACTGCAAGCCTTAGTGAGAGAGAAAAAAAAAAAAAAAACAACTTTTCTTTTTTAATAATCAGTTTTCTATTTTATGCTAGACTGTTCATGCTAAATAAATGTCTCATTATTTCCTAGTTTTTATATTATAAATTATGATTGACTATTCTTGTGTGGATTTTTGTAATAGGCAGTACTGATTAGAGTAGGATGTTACTAACCACCTATTTATGCTATTTCTCTCTGTTTCCAGATTTTCAGTCTGTACTCTGGTTTCTTTATAGCTCTATTTAGACACATATTGGAAGAGTAATTGAGAGCTTCTGGATATAGTATTCATGATAATAGTAGAGAATTCACATGGGCTCTATCCCGCAGCCTCAAGGGGTTATTGAGGTCAAAAGTGGCCAAATATTTTGTGTCTAAGTGTAACTAAAAGGCAGACTTTAAAGAGTCTGTCATGCTGCATATCTTGACCCTTTTCTGTGTCATGGTCCTTGTACTGTGGGGGATACTATGTGTGCAAGTGCTTTGATAGCAACTGCAGGCTCACAGAAAGGTCTTATGAAATATGAATAGACTAACTCCTCCACTCCCTTACCTCCCTCTCCTTCTCTTCTATCAAAAATGCACACTGGTGAGGAAAGATAAAATACAGCTAGGAACTGAAATTAGTCACTTCCTCAGCTAAGGGTTCTAAGAAAGGTATCTTGTCATTGAAATCAATAATATGCCAAATTCCTGGCTTTTACTTGGAGAAATAAAGTTACATTTATATAATAAATGGTATATAACAAATGCTAAGTTGTTAGCAGTGCTTCTATGGTGCTGTCCAGGCTGAGATGATCACTTATCTCTTACTCTGGTTAAAAACATTAAAACCTTGTTATAATGAATATACATATACCTTACCTTTTTTCTGAAGAGAATGAGCTTTAATATAGATTCAAATGAATATTTTTAAATAGAGTAGAACCTTTAATCTATCACTTTATCCTAATTCCTACCAAGGGAACATTTCCTGCAAATATGGGCTCGATAAGGACAAAAATGGTATGGACCTAACAGAAGCAGAAGATATTAAGAAAAGGTAGCAAGTATACACAGAAGAACTGTACAAAAAAGATCTTCATGACCCAGATAATCATGATGGTGTGATCACTCACCTAGAGCCAGACATCCTGAAATGTGAAGTCAACTGGGCCTTAGAAAGCATAACTACAAACAAAGGTAGTGGAGGTGATGGAATTCCAGTTGAGCCATTTCAAATCCTGAAAGACGATGCTGTGAAAGTGCTGCACTCAATATGCCAGCAAATTTGGACAACTCAGCATTGGCCACAGGACTGGAAAAGGTCAGTTTTCCTTCCAATCCCAAAGAAAGGCAATGCCAAGGAATGCTCAAACTACCGCACAATTGCACTCATCTCACACGCTAGTAAAGTAATGCTCAAAATTCTCCAAGCCAGGCTTCAGCAATATGCGAACCGTGAACTTCCAGATGTTCAAGCTGGTTTTAGAAAAGGCAGAGGAACCAGAGATCAAATTGCCAACATCCACTGGATCATGGAAAAAGAAAGAGAGTTCCAGAAAAACATCTATTTTTCCTTTATTGACTATGCCAAAGCCTTTGACTGTGTGGATCACAATAAACTGGAAAATTCTTTGAGAGAAGGGAATACAAGACCACCTGACCTACCTCTTGAGAAACCTATATGCAGGTCAGGAGCAACAGTTAGAACTGGACATGGAACAACAGACTGGTTCCAAATAGGAAACGGAGTACGTCAAGACTGTATATTGTCACCCTGCTTATTAAACTTCTATGCAGAGTACATCATGAGAAACCCTGGGCTGGATGAAGCACAAGCTGGAATCAAGACTGCTGGTGGAAATATCAATAACCTCAGATATGCAGATGACACCACCCTTCTGGCAGAAAGTGAAGAGGAACTCAAAACCCTCTTGATGAAAGTAAAAGAGTAGAGTGAAAAAGTTGGCTTAAAGCTCAACATTCAGAAAACGAATATCATGGCATCTGGTCCCATCATTTTATGGGAAATAGATGGGGAAACAGTGGAAACAGTGTCAGACTTTATTTTTTGGGATCCAAAATCACTGCAGATGGTGACTGCAGCCATAAAATTAAAAGATGCTTACTCCTTAGAAGGAAAGTTATGACCAACTTAGATAGCATATTGAAAAGCAGAGACATTACTTTGCCAACAAAGGTCCGTCTAGTCAAGGCTGTGGTTTTTGCTGTGGTCATGTATGGATGTGAGAGTTGGACTGTGAAGAAAGCTGAGCACCAAATAATTGATGCTTTTGAACTGTGATGTTGGAGAAGACTCTTGAGAGTCCCTTCGACTGCAAGGATATCTCCAGTCCATCCTAATGGAGATCAGTCCTGGGTGTTTATTGGAAGGACTGATGCTGAAGCTGAAACTCCAATACTTTGGCCACCTCATTGAAAGGGTTGACTCATTGGAAAAGACCCTGAGTCTGGGAGGGATTGGGGGCAGGAAGAAAAGGGGACAACAGGGGATGAGATGGCTGGATGGCATCACCGACTCGATGGACATGAGTTTGGGTAAACTCCAGGAGTTGGTGATGGACAGGGAGGCCTGGCATGCTGCGATTTATGGGGTCACAAAGAGTCAGACATGACTGAGTGCCAGGGTCCAGCCCTGGTGGATCCAGGTAATTTGAAGCAGGGACAGAGTCAGTGTCCTAGGAATTCATTGCTTAATTAAAGATATAGAGGGAGATTAGAAAGAAATAGCCTAGTAGGAAAATTAGTGGAAAGAAAGAGGCTGAATAACTTGGTTTACATGGGATACTAATAAAGCTTCGAGACAAGAAGCTTGCACCACCTATGTAGGCCACCGGCGCCCACTTGAATATCAGAGGGTGCCCCACCTTAGGCTCCCTCTCACGTGGAACTTAAATGCCAGGGCAAAATTAGCAGACTTGGCAAGCACCCATGCTCTAGATGGGAATTCAGCCAGAAAAATGGAGAACAAGAAAGAATGACACAGTCTTTTCAGAAACTGATCCGATTTCTTTATTTTTAGCTTTGCTTATATACCTTTTGTTACATATAGAGACAAATGGAAATTTCAAAGTCACGCAGGGGATCAGCAGTCCTGACCTTTATCAAAATCAGGTGCTTCTTATAAAAGTATACATAAAGGTCTTAGGGATTTTATGTCATCTTCTGGCCATGAGGCCTGCTGACATTTTATGATCCTTTCTTTCTGATAACCAAAAAACTGATTTTCCAGGGGTGATTTTTCTTAAACCAGGCACCACCCTCTGAAGGTACCAGATAAAGTTGCATTCCTATAGGGTGAGGGTGTAGTGGGTTACAACTAAGAAAGGAATTTACTTAGCCTAAGGTTAACATGATTAATCTAAAGGTTAATACTAAAAAAATAAATAAAAAAATAAAAAAATAAAGGTTAATACTTATTTCTCCTATATGCTAGTTATATATTCATTAACATGTATAAGGGCAGGGGATTTAGCAGCAAATGTTGGCCCAATAAATGAAAAACCCTTCACCAATATAATTCCTAATCAACCCACTATACTAATAATTTCTAAATTCCTAAAAGAATCTGCCTTTAGTAAGTCTAAAACATCTCATGCCTCTCATGGGTGGGAGGCTATAAACAATCACATATGGCCAGACAAACCTGTACAGGCAGGCTAGATAACCTTCAGAGGAGTTTATAAGTTGAAACACTCTTGTCACACCCAGGAATTTTTATTACCTGGAGCTGTAGGTTAACTCCTTCTCCGAGAGAGGTGATGGGGGAGAGCCCCCCGTAAAGTCAGAGGTGTAGGTGAGAGCATAGAACAGTAAAGTAGGCAGACTCTGGTTTGGGGGGTAGATGCTCAGGAACAGGGGGTTTCCTGAGGCTGAATCCTGCCTTTGCATATGCTGAAGCCTCCTTTCTTATGACTTTTGCCATGGGCAGAGCTCCTCATGCTAGCTCCCGGCAACTGAGCGACTGAACTGAACTGTTAAAATGAAGAAAAATACTTTATTATACCTATTTATTTTAGAAATTCAGCTGATCAAATTGACCTCTTTAGTATTTTTACATAAACTTCTTTGGTCAATGCATATATATTTTCATAACTCAACATCAGAAGATGAAATATCAAATCATGAATCATAGTGATTCCCTACTTATGCTTTTCTCCTCAAAAAGTCCCATTCAGGTTCTCTATTTTTGCTCACAACATACCCCCACTTCATTGAAATCCATTCATATTTGTTGAATGAATGAAGACTTTATAAAGAAGTAGACAAGAGAGTATACTTAAATTGCAGTGCATTTCAGTATGATTGCTATTTATTTCTTGATACCTTATGGTCTTTTTTTAAGCAAGAATAACACAAGCGCATTGTGCCTGGTTTCTAAGACCTTGCTCTTCTCGGTTTCTTCCCAATTCTGAACAATATCTTACTGTCTCCATGTCTTTTCTCATACTATTTCTCTTTTTTAACTAGTGTTAATACATTCCCTAAACTCCAGTATTCTTGGGATTTCCTTGTGGCTCAGCTGGTAAAGAATCCGCCTGCAATGCAGGAGACCTGGGTTCGATCCCTGGGTTGGGAAGATCCCTGGAGAAGGGAAAGGCTACCCAATCTGGTATTCTGGCCTGGAGAATTCCATGGACTGTATAGTCCTTGGGGTCGCAAAGAGTCGGACACGACTGAGCAACTTTCACTTTCACAGTGTTATTGAAGTGTTGTGTTATGTAAGTATGAGCTGATGGGTGCTAGTAACTGAACAATACTAACAGTAGACTTTGAGTATATATAAAATTACAATATCTCTTCCTCCCTTAAATCTAAGTGGGTTATAAGAAAGAGTCAGCTTTTATTTTAGGTGTTGTAGTAATCTATAACCTATACTGAACTAGAGTGATCTTTGTAAAGATATTGTATTCATGTATTTAAAAAGTGTTTATATAAGTTCTAGTCATTGTTGTTCCAAATTTGCAATTAATAATAGAAGAAAGAAAATAAATCCATGACAGAAAGAAGGAAGAAAAGGGAGGGAGTCAGTGAGTGGTAGATACTATGAAAAATAAGACAGAAAAGGAAATTTAATAAGGCAATATGATATGTAAGCTGTGATTTTGTTTAGAATAGTCACAGAAGGCACTTTGGTTTTCTTTCTTTCTCTCTTTCTTTCTTTTTTAATAAGTAGAGGGAGTTAGCCATAGGATTATTGAAGGAATAGGTTTTTTTAAAAATATAAATTTATTTATTTAATTGGAGGTTAATTACGTTACAATATTATATGGTTTTGCCATATAGCAACATGAATATGCCACAGGTATACATGTGTTCCCCATCCTGAACCCCCCTCCTTATTCCCTCTGCATACCATCCCTCTAGGTCGTCTCAGTGCACCAGCCCGAAGCATCCAGTATCGTGCATCGAACCTGGACTGGTGATTCATTTCATATATGATATTATACATGTTTCAATGCCATTCTCCAAAATCATCCCACCTTCACCCCCTCCCACAGAGTCCAAAAGACTGTTCTATACATCTGTGTCTCTTTTGCTGTCTCACATACAGGGTTATCATTACCATCTTTCTAAATTCCATATATATGTGTTAGTATACTATATTGGTGTTTTTCTTTTTGGCTTACTTCACTCCATATAATAGGCTCCAGTTTCATCCACCTCATTAGAACTGATTCAAATGTATTCTTTTTAATGGCTGAGTAATATTCCATTGTGTATATGTACCACAGCTTTCTTATCCATTCATCTGCTGATGGACTTCTAGGTTGCTTCCATGTCCTGGCTGTTATAAACAGTGCTGCGATGAACATTGGGGTACATGTGTCTCTTTCAGTTTGGTTTCCTTGATGTGTATGTCCAGCAGTGGGATTGTTGGGTCATAAGGCAGTTCTATTTCCAGTTTTTAAGGAATCTCCACACTGTTCTCCATAGTGGCTGTACTAGTTTTCATTCCCACCAACAGTGTAAGAGGGTTCCTTTTTCTCCACACCCTCTCCAGCATTTATTGCTTGTAGACTTTTGGATCACAGCCATTCTGACTGGCTTGAAATGGTACCTCATTGTGGTTTTGATTTGCATTTCCCTGAAATAGTGATGCTGAGCATCTTTTCGTGTGTTTGTTAGCCATCTATATGTCTTCTTTGGAGAAATGTCTATTTAGTTCTTTGGCCCATTTTTTGATTGGGTCATTTATTTTTCTGGAATTGAGCTGCAGGAGTTGCTTGTGTATATAGTTTTGGAAGTTTTGGCCACAGCAATCAGAGCAGAAAAAGAAATAAAAGGAATCCAAATTGGAAAAGAAGAAGTAAAACTCTCACTGTTTGCAGGTGACATGATCCTCTACATAGAAAACCCTAAAGACTCCACCAGAAAATTACTAGAGGTAATCAATGAATATAGTAAAGTTTAGGATATAAAATCAACACACAGAAATCCCTTGCATTCCTATACACTAATAATGAGAAAATAGAAAAAGAAATTAAGGAAACAATTCCATTCACCATTGCAACGAAAAGAATAAAATACTTAGGAATATATCTACCTAAAGAAACTAAAAATCTATATATAGCAAACTATAAAAAACTGGCGAAAGAAATAAAAGAGGACACTAATAGATGGAGACATATACCATGTTCATGGATCGGAAGAATCAATATAGTGAAAATGAGTATACTACCCAAAGCAGTCTATAGATTCAGTGCAATCCCTATCAAGCTACCAGCGGTATTTTTCACAGAACTAGTACAAATAATTTCAGAAATTGTATGGAAATACAAAAAACCTTGAATAACCAAAGCAATCTTGAGAAAGAAGAATGGACCTGGAGGAATCAACCTGCCTGACTTCAGGCTCTACTACAAAGCCACAGTCATCAAGACTGTATGGTACTGGCACAAAGACAGAAATAGAGATCAATGAAACATAATAGAAAGCCCAGAGATAAATCCATGCACCTATGGACACCTTATCTTTGACAAAGGAGGAAAGAATATACAATGAATTAAAGACAATCTCTTTAACAAGTGGTGCTGGGGAAACTGGTCAACCACTTGTAAAAGAATGAAACTAGAACACTTTCAAACACCATACACAAAAATAAACTCAAAATGGATTAAAGATCTAAACGTTTAAGTCAAGAAACTATGAAACTCCTAGAGGAGAACATAAGCAAAACACTCTCCAACATAAATCACAGCAGGATCCTCTATGACCCACCTCCTAGAATATTGGAAATAAAAGCAAAAATAAACAAATGGGACCGAATTAAACTTAGAAGCTTCTGCACAACAAAGGAAACTATAAGCAAGGTGAAAAGACAGCCTTCAGAATGGGAGAAAATAATACAAATGAAGCAACTGACAAACAACTAATCTCAAAAATATACAAGCAACTCCTGCAGCTCAATTCCAGATAAAGGAATTTTTTTTTTAAAGAGAAGGATTAGCAAATGCAAACACCCTGAGGCAGGAGCATGCTTTTATTTAAAGACTAGAAGGTGTTCAGTGGGAGTCCCAGCACAGTGAAAGACAGAGAATGGAAGGTAAAATTGATATTGTTCTTACTTAAAAAAAAAAAAAAGATTTGAGGCATTAATTTTAGTATTATAGATTGAACATGTCAGAGAATGAGGCACCTTCTATCTTTCTCCCCAGTATCATCTGCACATGGCAATGCCTCAAAGGCTGAAATGGATGCTTGTGCTCCAGCCCTCATGTCTATATTCTAGTCTTCCCTTTAAAGACTGTTTGTGGAATTTACACCTGACAATTTACTACTACATCAT
The DNA here is from genome assembly GCF_042477335.2 of Ovis canadensis. Lineage (NCBI taxonomy): Eukaryota > Metazoa > Chordata > Mammalia > Artiodactyla > Bovidae > Ovis > Ovis canadensis. Next base: position 48,181,991 of record NC_091250.1, on the reverse strand, counting down.
TGGTCAAAATTGAGTCCCATGTTTTTGCATAGCTGGAGGGAGGCTAGAAATACATATATATATATATATATACACACACACACATTCATTCATTCAATATATATACATATATATGTATATATATTCATATATATATATGTATATATATATATTCATTCTTTTCCTGGACCTTCATTTGCCTCTTCAAAAATTAAAAACAAACAAACAAAAAAACAAGGTTTTTAAGTTGTTATTTTACTGGATGGTTAGAAAAGCATTTCAAATTGAAACTCTATTTAAATAACCATGTTCAAGCTCAATATGTTAGAGTTTAATCTTTGGAAGTTGAGGATATGTATAAGCCAGTGCTCCCAAATTCAGAGTACAGATCCTCTCTCATCCTTTTTTAATAGCTCATATTTTCTTGCTATCCCTACCATGTCATATACATCATACTTGCAAATTTTGGAGCCACATACACTTCTTCAAAGGAGCCTTCTCTAGCCACAGATTAAATCATTACACCGTGTACTACCCCCTAATTAAAATCTATATTTTCAATTTACTAACAACATAATTTGTATTTTTATACATGGGTAAGAATTTTTAGTATTTGTACTTCTTACTAGGATTTAAAAAAACATGAGTGTGATCCATGTCTACAATGCCCATCATTGTATTCTTGAGTACTAGCATAGTATCTGAGATGTGATCACTAGACATTTGTTGAATAAATGAATATTTGAATAAATGAATTCACACAGTAATGGTAATAGAACTCAAGCCAAAGGTATTGATTTAAAGGTCTTAATGCTAAAGCGTAGGAGACTGGAAATTTCCTGGAATCATTTTAATAAACATATCAAATCAGTTAGAATAATTTATTCATAATACATGTTGCTTGTGTATGTGTAAAGACCATCAAAATAGCACACTCCCTCTATATAATACTTTTGAAAAATTTGTGAGCCTAGTAAGCTACAAAGTAGCAAAACTGATATTATTTTATAAATCTAAATAATCATTCCTGTGTTAATTAGAAATATATTAAGTAGTCTCTTGAAAATAAGTACTTGCTCATACTTTCAGTCTTATACTGATTTTCTTATAGTTTTATGTTTATATATATATAAATTATGTATATATTTATATAATGACCTAATATAAAAATAAAGATAGTGTCAGTCGTCAGTATACATCTTTCTTTTTTAGAGACTTAAGAAGTTATCGAATAATGAAGACTAATTTCAGAGGAAGGTCACAAACATAAAAGCAAATTACTTGGACAAATTGAGTTTTATTTTTCATTAAAAATCAATAACCAAGCTCATTTTTACAGGCATTGTTATAAATACATGTTGTGAGTAAGAATAAACAGAATTTATTTGGAAGTTTTCATTGATCTTTAAGAACTGATGCTACTGTTAATGAAGCAGAGAGCTTTTCTGGTGTGTAAGGCAGAATATTTTTTTGGAGTTCTGTCAACCATGCAGATAGTTGATAGCTTCTCACAGTCAGCTTGACACTTTTAGGTGGAGGTTTACTGTAGCATACAAGATACAGTGACCTATGATACAGCCAAATGACTGCTAAAATGATACAGAAAGAGATTTCGACTGTTTATGGCACTACTAATGTACCTGAAAGTTTAAAAGTACATTTTACTAGTTGTGAAAGGATCCAGATAGAAAGACTAGAGCCCTCACTTTATCCGTGTCAGCTCTTAGCACAGAAAGGCACCCCCTGATTGCTATCATCATTTACAGTGGAAGCTCAAGAGATGTACAAGATTACTTTATTTTCAATTTAACCTTGACCCTGTGTTTAATCCTTGCCTCTGCTAAAATTTAGATTTGGTGGGATTCAAGAGAGAACTTTTATTTTCAAATGCCCTTCTGTAGATACTGGCCTAGAAAGATACTGCCATTATACATATAAGTGATCCAATTTGCATGTGGATCACTGAAAGCTTGAGCAAAATTTGACTGGTGAGCTCCAAGAGATAGGTTTCATTGCCTATTGTCAATGCAGGTAATCCTCTGATTTATAGAGGTACTTTTTCCAAGAAAATTTATTGTAAGTTAAAATTACATTAGTCAAATTAAATTCTCTCTCAGGGGGAAAAAATGACAAAGAGGATTCTTTTTGAAGGTCTGATAGTAAAAGTCTTATAGATAAGACACTTTCTCTGAGGATTGGGATTTTACCAATAAATGAGTTGAATGGAATGATGTATCTGTACAGAATAAGATTTTCTATACATTATATGTATAATTTAAAGAGTAATGCATTGATAATCATAGAAAAATGTATTCACTATGTTTAAAAATAATCATTGTGCACCAAAGCCATGGTTCTATATATTGCAATGTTTCTGAATAGTTGCTGACCCTAAAAGGATAACTTTATATCATCAAAAGTGATATCTATTAATCTGGTTAAAACATTTATTTCAAAGTTAGTTTTAGGTATATAATATTAGCTGAGAGTTAAATAGGATAGAACCAGGTTTGTATCTTGTATCTATTAATTAGTAGATGAGACCCCGAGTGATATACTGAGATTATTTAAGTCTGGTTGCCAGTTGTCTCCAGTATTCATTCCCTTATTCATTTTTGGTGGTCATTCACCATCCTCTGGACCTAGGGAAATTCATGTGACTTATATTATGGCCAGTGGGGATTGAGAAGAAGTGATGTAGGCACATTCTGGATCTTACCCTTTTTAAGTACTTCCCTGCCCTCCACTGCTGTTACATCCTTCCAATGGACTGCAATGTGGACATAATTACATTGAAGAGCTTGCTTCAGCCACACCAGTAAAGACAACACCCCCAAAATGACAGAACCACTAGACAGACGGAATCTGGGTTCCTGGTAATCTTGTGGAACAAGGGTGCACTCCTTACTGACTGTAGCTCTGGAATGAGAAAATTCTATCTTATTCAAGCCATTGTATGTTTGTGTCTCTGTATTACAGCAACTTTGCTTATAGCCAGACAGTGGTGACTTTGAAGAAGGGATTAGATTCCCCAAAGCTTCAGCTTTATAATTCATAAAAGTTTACTTTGAAGATAAAATAGTTACTGTATAAAAACTATTTAAAATAGCATTTTGGACATAGTTAACATTCAATAAGTATTGGATGTTTATTTTTATTCTTTGAATTACTAGTTTAACTTAAGATTTCTGTACTTTAAAATTTTTAAGTGAAATGAAACATTTTTATATTACTAAACCATAATGAGCAATACTTTAAAAAAACTAATTGTTGAAAAGAACACATTTGATTTCAATGCCATGAAGTCAAGTAGTTTTTATTTTTAACTATAAAACATTTTCAAGATAATTCCTATGATTAAGTTTTTGACGTTTTTGAGAAATTAGTACATAGACTTTTGTTGTGCTAGTGTTGTCTGTGTGTGCACGTGTTCATAGATGTGTTTTGTATTACAAACTTTGCTCTAGTACATCAAGTTCACAGGCACTCCTTGGCCTTTTAAAAATATATCTGTTGGTTTCCAGAACTGCCACTCCATCAGGACTGGCAGTAATAAGTTACCTTAATGCCACATGATTATCCTAAACTGTGGCTGACTTTTACACTTCACTCACTTTTATTAAAAGAAAAAACCAAACAAAACACATTTCCATGGTTTCCTCTTGAATGCACAATATTTTCCAAATTCTTTAGCATGGCACTGAAAATAATTTTCAATTTAGCAACTAATTAATTATAATCATGGCAGTGTGCTAAGTTGCTTCAGTTGTGTCTGACTCTTTGCAATCCTATGGACTGTAGCCTGCCAGGTTCCTCTGCCTGTGTAATTCTTCAGGCAAGGATACTGGAGTGGGTTGCCATGCCCTCCTCCAGGGGATCTTCCCGACCCAAGGATTAATCCCATGCCTCTTAGGTGGCATTGGCAGGTGGATTCTTAGCACTAGCGTCACCTGGAAAGCCTGATTAATTTACAGTGAATATTTATTCTGGTTTGAGTTTTCTTAGTGCATTACATCCATGATGGCCATTTTTCTGTATTCATTAAGAATCACTATTCTTTACTTTATGACACATTTTATTTTCAAAGTGCATTCTTTAAAATAGTACTCTTGACAAACAGTCCATGTAAACTGCAGTCTATTATCAAGAAAAAAGTATGAAATACTGTGGGCTAGGTTCCTTTTTTGGAGACATTCAACATGCATTAGCTATTATAGGCTCCGAATAGTTGTAAAACAAAATATGATTTAGTTTAACCCATTTTCTTCAAGTATATTAATAAGATGCTTTCTTTATAAAGAATCTATTAATCTCAGAGCACTGGTTTTGTGGATCCCACTTTGAGAAACCCTTACCCAAAAGCTGGCAATCACTATAATCACAGGATTATCCCTGCCTCAGCACCACCGACACAATCACTCCCTTACCTCTGTGCTGTTAGAGCAGTCTTCCTTCATTGTGCTTCCACACTCTTCTTTAAACTTCTTATGGATGCATCATCCTTATATTGATTGTGAGCACATTTAAATTAGTACTGTGCTTTATCTTCTTGCTGTCACTGTCCATTGTCTAATTTAGCATATATGGTGGGTAATTAGTGACGCTTTTTCTATATTCCATACTTTCTATTTGAGTGGAAGCATAATATTTTAAAGAAGAAAAAATATATTAAGACTTAACCAAATAAATATTGTCTTTCAAGTGGTCTAAGCTGTTGCTTGTCCATATAATTCCACCATTGGTTAAACAGTTATGGAACTCTACTAGACTCTCCATGGTTCAGTTTCAGAGAATGATATTAATTTATCTGTTGTAAATAATAAAGGATTTTAGGACGCGTTACTAAATGCCTTGGTAGAGTTGAAGAAATTGGTTGAGCTGTCAACAATGAATCACAAAGCCACCCCACTGAACCAAGCTCCCCAAGGAAGTTAATGCTTCTTACTTTGATTAGGAGCCACTGGATTGAGAACTGCTCCACAGGATCATACTACCCTCCAGAAACTGCCATGCTTTATTACTACTGGATTCAACTGTTTGAGGCATAATTCAGAAGTTACCATACTTCAATCTGACAGGTGTAACCCCCCCTTTACCAACAGATGGCTGGACACTAGAAACTAGGTTCATGCTTAGTTAATGCTGCTAAAATTAAAAAAAAAAAAGAGAGAGAGAGAGAGATGCTTTTGTGACCATGTTTACAAGTAAAAACAAAAGCAAAGTCTCTGTCTCACTTTCTCCTTCCAAAGCTTCTTTAATTCTATCTGATTGGAAGAAAATTAACTATCATCTAGAGTTCTAGCAGCAAGGGAATTTAGCAAATGAAACATTTCCCTTTCTAACCTCTACTGTACAAAAAGACACACAGAAAGAAGGTGAAATGGGTGTTGGAGGCAGTCCAGTGTCTAGCAACAGTACCTGTACATCTCGTTGTCATTTACATGTAATACTCTCTACTGTTCTAATACTTCTTCACCTTTCTCTTTACCCCTCTGTACTTTATTTCCTGTCACTTCTCTTTTTCTCCCTGCAGTCAATGTAGCTTGAGTCAACAGTGAGAATTTTCTACCTCCCCCTGTATAAAGGAGTTTTATACAACAAAGGAAGAGAAGCAGTAGAATGTTTATCTAATTGTCACATGGTAGGTAAACTAAGAACATTTCATTAAAGTATAACATTGTCTTAGCCACGATACTGGATTTATTCATAAACAATACTTTTTTCCACAACTCCGCATTGTTGGTATTAATCTTAATTTAACTGAGAGCGAAACTGAGGCACTCTGGGAAATTATTTATCAAAGATTATGCATCCTGTAAGTTTGAGGCCTGTAGTCTCTTCATAATCTTGTGTAGCAATTCGAAGCAAATTGAACTCCATTTCCCCACGTTTCACCTGGAAAATAAAAGTAGAGCTTTTAAATTATGGCACAGTGTGCAAAGCCCGTATTACTATTTCTGTCATGGGACCTGTTTTATGGTTAGCAGCATAGTCTCACTGATGCATGCACATCAATTCTTACCTTATTGAAAGGTGATGCTACATTCCCTGAACCTCAGCATCCACTGCAGCTGTTGCTTTAGTCTCTAAGGCTTCATATTGTTGGTTAATTTACATGCTCTGTCAAGTCATGCCAGAAAAACCACTTACTCATTAGTTCAGCACAAAGGAAGTTTATATGATCTGCAGGCAGAATATGCGTTTATTTTTATTCACTTGTGTCACCTTTACTTGTTAAATATCCATTCTATATGATAAAAATCTAATCACATGAAATGAGTACCAGTACAGTCTGTAATATTATGAATCTGCTTCCATATGTTTCTGAATTACACTAAACACCAAGAAGTATGGACATTGAACTGCGAATATTTAACTGCTTTTTAATTCCCTTTGAAATGCCATTCTGGGGTCAATTGAAAGAATAATGTAGAAATGTCTTTTGAAACATCATATCCCTTTCACAGATTATATTATAGTTACCTCTGTTACTAAGATTTGGAAATCATTTAACAAGCCCATTTATGTCTTTTTTTAAATCTTTTCATTTACATATTTTCACTTATGGACCCTATGCTCATAATGTAGTAAGATGTTCCAAAATTTTATAACAAACTTCTAACAAAAATAAACATCTCTTCATTTTTTTATTTTTTAGCACCAAAAGCATTTTGTGTTGGGGTATAACCAATTAGCAGTGTTTTGATAGTTTCGGGTGAATAATGAAGGGACTCAGCCATATAGACATATGCGTACATTCTCCCCCTAACCCTTCTCCCTTCCAGAATGGCAAATAACGTTGAGCAGAGTTCCATGTACTATACAATAGGTTTTTGTTGGTTATCCATTTTAAATATAGCATTGTGTACATGACCTTACCAAAGTCCTTAACTATCCTTTCCCCTCAGCAATTGTGAGTTCTTTTTCTAAGTCTATGATTCTCTTTTTGTTTTGTAAGTTCATTTTCATCATTTCTTTTTAGATTCCACATATAAGGGATGTTATATTTTTCCTTTTATGTGTGGTTTACTTCACTCAGTATGACACTCTCTAGGTCCATCCATGTTGCTGCAAATGGCCTTATTTCATTCTTTTTGATGTCTGAGTAATATTCGCTATATATAATATATATGTGTGTGTTTATATATATATATATTATATATATATATATATATATATATATTATATATATATATATAAAATACCACAACTTCTTTATCCATTCATCTGTTGATGGACATTTAGGTTGTTTCCATGGCTTGGCCATGATAAACAGTGCTGCAGAGAGCATTCAGTTCAGTTCAGTTACTCAATTGTGTCCGACTCTTTGTGGCCCCATGGACTGCAGCATGCCAGGCTTCCCTGTCCATCACCAACTCCTGAAGCTTGCTCAAACTCAAGTCCATCGAGTCAGTGATACCATCCAACTATATCATCTTCTGTCGTCCCCTTCTCCTCTTGCCTTCAGTCTTTCCCAGCATCAGGGTCTTTTCCAATGAGTCAGTTCTTCACATCAGGTGGCCAAAGTATTGGAGTTTCAGCTTCAGCATCAGTCCTTCCAATGAATATTTAGGACTGCTTTCCTTTAGTATTGATTGGTTGCTTCTCCTTCTGTCCAAGGGACTCTCAAGAGTCTCCTCCAATACCACAGTTCAAAAGCATCATTGGGGTGCATGTGTTTTTTTGGGCCATGTATTTCTCTGAATATGTGCCCAGGGTGGAATTGTAGGGTCATATGATAGCTCTATTTTTAGATTTTTAAGGAACCTCCATAGTGGCTATACCACTCTACATTCCCACTAACAGTGCAGGAGGGATCACTTCTCTCCACACCCTCTCCATCATTTGTTGTTTGTGAATTTTTTGATAGCCATTCTGACTGTTGTAAGGTGATATCTCATTGTATTTTTGATTTACATTCCTCTAATAACAGGCAATTTGAGCGTTTTTTCAAATGCCTGTTGGCCATCTGTATATCCTCCTTAGAGGAATATCTATTCAGATCTTCTGACCATTTTTTCAGTGAGTGTTTGTTTTGATGCTATTAAATGTTATAAGCTGTCTGTAAATTTTAGAGGCTTATCCCTTATCAATCACATCATTTGCAAATGTTTTCTCCCAATCCATGGATTGTCTTTTTGTTTGTGTATTGTTTCCTTTTCTGTGCACAAACATTTGAGTTTAAGGAAGTCCCATTTGTTTATTTTTGCTAGAAATAAACACCGCTTTAATCCAGCATAAAATTTTAGTGAGATTTAAGCATTTTAAGACACTTGTCTTTTCTAAGTGTAAAATATAATATACCAAGTTTTCTATCCTGTTTAAGGCTCGTATTTTAACCTAAATTTGAGTAAATCACTAATAATAAAAATAGTAATATGTAATGTACTCTCAAGTAACACTGTGTGCATTAAGATATTTTTATCATTTTTCCATAAACACAAATGTAAGAGTTGCTCTTGTTCAGTCACTAAATCATGTCTGACACTGCAATCTCATGGACGTGGTCCACCAGGTTCTTCTGTTCTCTACCGTATCCTTGAGTTTGTTAAAATTCATGTCCCTTGGGTCAGCAGTGCTATCTAACCAGCTCCTAATTATTTTAGTTTTTATTTAATATATCTATTTTAAAGAAGTCATGGGGACATTATTATCCATTTAGCAATTATTGAGGAATACAAAAAAAAAACAACCTAGTTTTAGAGGGTAAAATTTAAGGTATGATTCAGAGCTTACATATGATGATAAACATTCTGATAAATAAAATCATCTCATCTTAACTATACATGTAGTTGCACAAACATTATTATTTTTTTTAATTTGTAAGTCTTGCTATGTGTCATATACTTGTAAGCTCTGAAATAACTACACTAAACAGGAAAGTCATGAAGTCTGAACTCTTTGAATTTATAAGCAAGCAATGGGGAGATATATTAAATATAGTAAATATAACTACTAATTTTAATTGTATTAAGTGTTATGAACAGGCCATACAAGGGCTATGCTGTTGCTGCTAAGTTGCTTCAGTCTTGTCCGACTCTGCGATCCCATAGACGGCAGCCCACCAGACTCCCCTGTCCCTGGGATTCTCAAGGCAAGAACACTGGAGTGCATTGCCATTTCCTTCTCCAATGCATGAAAGTGAAAAGTGAAAGTGAAGTCGCTCAGTCATGTCCGACTCTTAGTGATCCCATGGACTGTAGCCCACCAGGCTCCTCCATCCATGGGATTTTCCAGGCAGGAGTACTGGAGTGGGGTGCCATTGCCTTCTCCAATACAAGGGCTATAGGAACATGTAAATGACCTGCACCCAGCTCAGTCAAGGCAGAGGTAGAAGTAATCACATAAAGCTTGTCTTTAATCTCTGACAAAAGAATAAGCAGGAGTTAATCAAGATAATTGGAGATGAGTACAGGGAAAGAGAGGGGTGGTATATGCCATTGGTGGAAAAGCATTACAAACATAAGCAGAATGATTGAGGCTCCATAAAATGTCAACATCCAAAGGTCGTGGGAGAGGAGACTGGCAGGTCCTTACAAGATGTATTGAGGATTTTTAGAAAACTCACCTGTGAACCTTTTTGTGAACCAGAGATCAAATTGCCAACATCTGTTGGATTGTTGAAAAAGCAAGAGAGATCCAGAAATACATCTACTTCTGCTTTATCGACTATGCCAAAGCCTTTGTGTGGATCACAACAAACTGTGGAAAATTCTTCAAAGTTCTTCAAGAAAATTCTTTCAAAATTCTTCTGAAAATTCTTCTTTAGACCACCTGACCTGCCTTGTAAGAAATCTGTATGCAGGTCAAGAAGCAACAGTTAGAACTGGACATGGAACAACAGACTGGTTCCAGATTGAGAAAGGAATATATCAAGGCTGTATATTGTAATCCTGCTTATTTAAGTTATATGCAGAGTACATCATGAGAAATGCTGAACTGGATGAAGCACAAGCTGAGCTGGAATCAAGATTGCTGGGAGATATATCAATAACCTCAGATATGCAGATGACACCACCCTATGAGAGAAACAGAAGAAGAACTAAAGAGTCTCTTGATGAAAGTGAAAGAGGAGAGTAAAAACGTTGGCTTAAAAACCAACATTCAGAAAACTAGGATCATGGCATCTGGTCCCATCACTTCATGGCAAATAAGTGGGGAAACAGTGGAAATAGTGACAGACTTAATTTTGGGGGGCTCCAACATAACTGCAGATGATGACTGCAACCATGAAATTAAAAGACACTTGCTCCTTGGAGGAAAAGTTATGACCAACCTAGATAGCATATTAAACAGCAGAGGCGTTACTTTGCCAGAAAAGGTCTGTCTAGTCAAAGCTTTGGTTTTTCCACTAGTCATGTATGAATGTGAGAGTTGGACTAGAAAGAAAGCTGAGCACTGAAGAATTAATGCTTTTGAACTGTTGGATGCTCTCCAACTGTGTTGGAGAAGACTCCTGAGAGTTCCTTGGACTACAAGGAGATCCAGCCAGTCCATCCTAAAGGAAAACAGTCCTGAATATTCGTTCATTGGAAGAACTGATGCTGAAGCTGAAACTCCAATACTTTGGCCATCTGGTGCAAAGAACTGACCCATTGGAAAAGATCCTGATCCTGAGCAAGAATGAACGCTGGAGAAGGAGACGACAGAGGATGAGGTGGTTGGATGGTATCACCAACTCTATGGACATGAGTTGGAGTAAACTCTGGGATTTGGTGATGGAGAGGGAAGCCTGGTGTGCTGCAGTCCATGGGGTCTCAAAGAACGGGACATGACTGAGTGATTGAACTGAACTGAACTGAACTGAATTGAGTATACTGTATTTGCACAGAAAGGTGGCATCATTTGTAGTGAATGCTACTGTGATACCCCTTATTTGTAATGTTCAGTGACAATCAAACTGGAATTGTCCCAAACACAAAATAAATAGAAATTATTTCATATATAAAATAGGAATTAAAGAATGCATTGTTTCTCAGGGTATACACATTTTTTCCACAATTTTTCAGAATACTCTAGTGTTGTTTGGTCTTGTCAGAAATTCTTATTTGAAAATATCAACTGTGTCAGTTTCCTAATCTGGTTATTATGTAGAGGTAAGCATTGGTTATTTCATGTTCATTCTAGTTTGTGTGGAGATTGAGTTTGGGAAGACCAATCTTACTTGTAAGGCTGTGGAGAATTTTCTTTCTCAGTCCCTCCAAGATCAGTATTATCTTGATCTTTATCACATTTTGGTAAACCCTGAATTCTCATTAGAGTCAGAATTATTGAAGTCTCTTCTTCAAATTACTCTGAATATTTAGGAATTCTTTCAGCATGGGGTCTCAAATTTCAGTGTGAATTTTGATTCTGTTTCCTGGGTTAGAGTTCAGTAAGCTGTCTTTTTGGTAATACCTCGGGCAATTATTTTGCAGGAGATTTATAGACTTGCACTTAGATCATTTCTTTAAAAGCAAAAGGTTTGGTCAAGAAAAGAAGTTTCCCATTCTCAGAAAGACCACCAGGTGTGTGCAGGTAAACTGGGCCTCAAGTTAGTTAATATATGTATCTACCTTTCCAGAGGGATATGCCTAAAGTAGATGTCCTGGCATAGCAAACTAAAAATGCAAGTCCCCACAGTTCATCCTAATTATAGCTAAAAACTTCTTTCTTTTTTCTATATATTCTTTTTATATCCTTCAGAGGCACATGAGCCTTTTCAGTATACATGAGCCCAGAGTACTGGCCTGTGATTTATTTCCACAAACCAAAGTTAGCTGGCATACAGCAAGGAGCAAACTACTTAGACTACCTGCAGGGTTCTGATAACTTTTATTCTTTTCTGTAATTTGAATTTTTTCACATTAAAATCTCGGATGAGCAAAGAGGTTTATTTTAACTGTCAGATCAATCACTGGCCTCAACACATGGAGTCCTCTGTCAGAATTGTCAGCCTCCACACTGTTCATTTCTTGTGTCCAAGTCCAAAAATAATTGATGTCCACTGCAAAAACAGAATTCATTTTTTAAAGCTACTGATGTCATTAGGCATAATGGATATTTGTTAATGTATGCACTATGTTAAATAAATAAGTAACTCTGTAGATAAATTGTCACACTGAAGATAATTTAAGAAAATTAGTCTCTGTCATGCTGTAGGAATGCCATATATCCCTTAAAAATTAGGAAGATATGTTTTTAGGTTCTCAGATTAAAGTTTTATTCCTTTTAGATTGGCTGAGAGAGAAGTAACTTATATGTGTGTGCCTATGTGTATGTGTACTTCATATTTTATCACCATAAAAATTAGCTTTCAAAATGCATTTAAAGAGTACTGTTTGTGATGTAAGTAGACTCTTTATAAAGTAAATAACCTCTGTGGTATAATGGGTCCTCTTATTCCTACAAAATATTGATGTGCTGATACAAGAAGATCAGTCACTGTATTGTGTGTTTTAGGTCAAACCATGAGCATCAGAGTTATTGGCTATATAGTGATACATTTGTTTATTATTACTCAAAGAATCTTTAGTATTTCTTTGCCTTTAATGCTTGAGTTAAATGATTAATGTGAAATACATACTTCTCACAGACACGCTACATTCTCCTAACATCCACATTGATGGGTAGGTGGGTAAAAGTATGGGTATATGTGTGTTCTAGAAGAACATTACATTATTAAACTGTACATTAGAACTGTTGGTTTCAGCTAGAATTTATTTATTGGTGGTTTTAATTTTTATAATTAAAAATCTGCTAAAAACTACCTAGGAGAAAATGTCCTAGCAAGAAGATTTTAGCACTTCATGTTGAAATATTGCCTCATCCTTCTGTATTGTTCTTTCTAGTTTTATAAAAAGACAATAAAAAGAAAGAGGCTCTGCTATGTACATGTGGAGAAAAAAGTGAAACTTTATGATGTTAACGTGAATAATAAGCCTAACTCATTCTGGAAGTATGGAAATGAGGGTAGAATATTAGTATATCATTGAAAAGAAGTAAAGTAAAGCTTTTTCTGGGTCCTGTTGACTTTAATTATGGAAGACATCTGGGAAGAAAATATGTGAAATGATTTCAAATTCTGAGTGAGGAATTAATATGTGAAACATTTTCATCACATAATTAAGAAAATGTTTGCAATAAGTGAAAATTTGGCTCAAACAATAACTTAAAAAAATGGAATAGATAGCTCAGTCTGGAAGTGTGTTCTCCACTGACTGAAGTGTTTATGTAAAGACTAGATATGTCTCTATCACAGATATTGAAAAAGAGATTCCTGGATTGTATGGGAGATTCCTAAAAATTGTGTTGAAATATTTTTCATTACTGAGGTTCTGTGATTCTCAGCATTTATCACATTTGCCAGTACAATCTTGATTTCATTTCTTTGTTACTTATTTGACCTAGATATTTAAAAAATACTAAACACCTAAGTTTTTTTTTGTTCATGTCTATCCTTATTGTATAAGTTCAGATACTCATTATGTTTTCATTTTTGCTACTTTTTCTCACATTTTGCTAATGTGAGAATCCCAAATTATTCACCCTGTCTGTAAGTATTTGTCATTCAAGTCCAAGTCTGCTTAAAATTTGTCAGTGCCTCCATATATGTTGAAAACAGAAATAACTAGATCATGAGCACAGTGTTTAAGGATCTGATATTACTTTTCTTGTTTGCATTTATTTTTATATGGGATTTTACAGACTGAATTGTGCCCTTCAAAATTTGTATATTGAAGCCCCAAGCCCTAATATGATCATGTTTGGTATACAGCTTTTAAAGGGATAATTAAGGTCAACATTCAGAAAACGAAGATCATGGCATCCGGTCCCATTACTTCATGGGAAATAGATGGGGAAACAGTGGAAACAGTGTCAGACTTTATATTTTTGGGCTCCAAAATCACTGCAGATGGTGATTGCAGCCATGAAATTAAAAGACGCTTACTCCTTGGAAGAGAAGTTATGACCAACCTAGTAGCATATTGAAAAGCAGAGACATTACTTTGCCAACAAACGTCCGTCTAGTCAAGGCTATGGTTTTTCCAGTGGTCATTTATGTATGTGAGACTTGGACTGTGAAGAAAGCTGAGCGCCGAAGAATTGATGCTTTTGAACTGTGGTGTTGGAGAGGACTCTTTTTTTTTTTTTTAACTCAGTGTATTTATTTATTTATTTTTAATTTTTATTTCTACTTTATTTTACTTTACAATACTGTATTGGTTTTGCCATATATTGACATGAATCTACCACAGGTGTACGTGAGTTCCCAATCCTGAACCTCCCTCTCACCGCCCACCCCATATCATCTCCTTGGACTGCAAGGAGATCCAACCAGTCCATTCGGAAGGAGATCAGCCCTGGGATTTCTTTGGAAGGAATGATGCTAAAGCTGAAACTCCAGTACTTATGAAGAGTTAACTCATTGGAAAAGACTCTGATGCTGGGAGGGATTGGGGGCAGGAGGAGAATGGGATGACAGAGGATGAGATGGCTGGATGGCATCACTGACTCGATGGACGTGAGTCTGAGCGAACTCCTGGAGTTGGTGATGGACAGGGAGGCCTGGCGTGCTGCGATTCATGGGGTCGCAAAGAGTCGGATACGACTGAGCAACTGAACTGAACTGAAGGTTAAATGAGGTCATAATAGTGGGGCTATTATCTCTTTTCAGAAGAGGGAGAGAAACCAGGGATGTATATGCACAGAGAAAAGGCTGTATGAGGACAAAGGAAGAAGGAGGCCATCTGCAAGCCTAGGGGAGAGGTCTCAAGAGAAACCAAACCTTGATCTTGATTGGACTTCTAGACTCTGGAACTGTGAGAAAATACATTTTCATTGTTTGAGCTACCCAGTCTGTGATTTTTATTGTGGCATCCCTAGGAGACTATTACCAGGAGCCTATTGTATGTTTTCTCTGAAAACACTTAGAGACAATTTTGGTGGTGTTGTCACGACCCCAGTATGCTGCTAGAATCTATGGGGGCAGAAGTAAGTTCATTTCAGTTGCTCAGTTGTATCCAACTCTTTGCGACCCCATGAATCCCAGCATGCCAGGCCTCCCTGTCCATCACCAGCTCCTGGAGTTCACTCAGACTCACGTTCATCGAGTCAGTGATGCCATCCAGCCATGTCATCCTCTGTCGTCCCCTTCATCTATCAAGTCAGTGATGCCATCCAGACATCTCATCCTCTGTTGTCCCCTTCTACTCCTGCCCCTAGTCCCTCCCAGCATCAGAGTCTTTTCCAGTGAGTCTTCACATGAGGTGGCCAAAGTACTGGAGTTTCAGGTTTAGCATCATTCCTTCCAAAAAAATCCAGGGCTGATCTCCCACTAGCTTTGTTTGTAGTGATGCTTTTTAAGGTGCACTTGACTTCACATTTCAGGATGCCTGGCTCTAGGTGTGCTGCTAAATATCCTAGAATTTCTAGAACAGTCCACATGCTTATTCCATCTGAAATGACTGCCCGTCTAATCCACACCCTCATCCTAGTGTTGAATTGGACCATTCTGCTCATTTTCTCTTCTCAATGGTAAGTTTTTCATCACCTTAATAAAAGAAAAACAAAACTTTCTCTTCACACCTACATTAACTAGTGTTCTATCTTTTAAAAAAATCTATGATTGCATTTTATTTATAAAATTTTCTTCATTTTCCAAGGTCCTTTATTCACAGTATATGAATTTTTTGGTAGTATGTTTCCACAGCTTGTTGAACCTTATGTCCCTTATCTTTCAAAGGAATTTATATGATTCAATCTAGTATTTACCTAAGTCTCCTGAACCTAATTATTATTTTGCACTACTGGGGAAAGCTGGGATATCATGGACATTCTAAATGAGTAGTTACAGGGGGCCTAGGACTGTGTGTTTTTAAAGACAGTGTCAGATGATTGCAACAAACTGGCAAGTTTAAAAAGGAGGATTATTTTTAAAAATTCTAATATACATCTAATAGATTATTTATGTAAGTAAACACAACATCTGACAGATCTGACAATCATAATTTTATAGAATTATGGAATGTTTAAGCTGTATCATTTTAGTTGACAAATATGAAGATTGCAACATTGAGGATTTAAAACTTAATTACAGTCACAAAATTTTAAGAGGCCATCTTCCATCTGGTGCTTATTAAAGGTTTTTTTGTGAAGGCATCATCACAATATCATAGAAATTTAAAGATAAGTATATCAAAGATATATATTATCTATTCTAATAAAGATAATCTATTCTGACCATATTGTAGGATATCATAATCCTCAGTGAATTGGTCAGTTATCCAGTTTATAATTGTGATACATGTAAAAGGATTCTTACCCTTCTTTCCTATTGATTTCTCCTAAACTCATTTATGTTCACTCAGTGAACTTGTTTATTTTATTGTATGTGTAAAGGTATTGTATGTGTAAGTTTTATTGTATGTGTAAAATATACTATTAAAAAATACTTGCATATCTAATATGAAATTGTTAGTGATGCTTGATAGAAAACTATAGTAGATTTCTATTGGACTGTAGAAGAACATTCTACTTATTATAAGTTAAAATAATGGATATGTGAGTAAGTGTGCATGTGTGTGTGTGTCCTAATTAGTGTCCTTTTTGGAATAATGTCAGTGTTGAAGATTAGGTTACATTTGGATTCTTCCGTTATATAAACCAAGCCATGTTTTAGGCTGAAACATGTTGTCTTCTTTATCTTTCATTTTCATATTTATCTTTAAATAACATTATGAATGTAAATGAATAAATTCTATATTTCCTCATTATACTCTATATCAATTAGGAAGCAGTCATGTGTTACCAACAGAAATTCAACTGTGAGAGCTTAAATACAAGAGAGTTTATTCTTATATTAAAAAAAAAATCTAGCAGTAAGCAATTGTAAACTGATAAAAGCATCAGGAAACATGATATTTTATATGCTAAGTCATCCTTATTGCATTTCTTCCATTCTCAAGGTTGAAGATGGCCTGGATTTTCAGTTATAACATCCTTTTTTTAACAAGAAATAAGCACTGAGAGAAGGACGAAAGGACATCTGTCAGATATGTTTCTTCTCTTAATAAGCTCTTTAATAACCATAATAACATCTACTTATATTGGCCACTACTAGGGTGAAGAGAGGCTCGAAAATAGTCTTTTTGGTGGAGACATTGTCATCTTTATTAAAATCAGGCTGTTACTATGTAGATAAAAGTACATACTGGCTAGTCAGCCGTCAGTCTTTGTAAATCTGTGCTTTATTATTATTTTTGCTTCTCTTTAGCTGTTTTCACTTTGTTAAGGGAACATGTTCATAAGGTCTGTTTTGGTATAATTAAGATGTTTTGATCTCTGGTTACATACCATACTTTTAACTCCAGCATATATTATTGAACACATTAAAATTCATGGAAAAAATGAAAAAAATTCCGTTTTATTTCTGAAAATGATCATGTAAATCTGAGGGTGATATGTAGCAGAATCTTTACATACAAATCAGTGAATATCATGCATTAATTCTTGTTTTCACATGTATAAAATCTAAAATGCAGCAATTTAGAATGTGATTATCATTAGAGGAAATAGTGGTAAATCATTGCCCATAGGGTAAGTATATTTTTTCAGCAGTTAAAAGTAATATAGTTTTTGTTTGTTTTGTTTTTAGGAAGTTAATTGATTGTTGTGCAAAAAGATGTATTTTAGTAATTAATTTTCCTAAATACAGTTTTCAAATGGACTATGTATAATTTGATCACATATGACAGTTTCAGTTCGGTAGTTGCTTAGTCGTGTCTGACTCTTTGTGTCCCCATGAATCGCTGCACGCCAGGCCTCCCTATCCATCACCATCTCCCGGAGTTTACCCAAACTTATGTCCATTGAGTCAGTGATGCCATCCAACTATCTTGTCCTCTGTTTTCCCCTTCTCCTCCCACCTTCAATCTTTCCCAGCATCAGGGTCTTTTCAAATGAGTCAGCTCTTTTCATCAGGTGGCCAAAGTATTGGAGTTTCAGCTTCAACGTCAGTCCATCCAGTGAACACCCAGGACTGATCTCCTTTAGGATGGACTAGTTGGATCTCCTTGCAGTCCAAGGGACTCTCAAGAATCTTCTCCAACACCGCAGTTCAAAAGCATCAATTCTTCAGTGCTCAGCTTTCTTTCTAGTCCAACTCTCACATCCATACATGGCCGCTGGAAAAACCATAGCCTTGACTAGATGGAGCTTTGTTGGCAAAGTAATGTCTCTGCCTTTTAATGTGCTGTCTAGGTTGATCATAATTTTCCTTCCAAGAGTAAACGTCTTTTAATTTCAGTTTACAGACATCTAAAAAATCTTGACTCCTTTTCAAATGATGTTTAGAGTTATAACAAAGCATGATTTTTGATTCTATGAAGAATACAGTTTTAAGTCTTCAGTTGTGAAAGCAAAAGGAAAAGCAGATAAAAGAGGCAGTGTTTAAGACAGAGATACTCTCATGCTAAAGACCATTTTCACTAGGGCTTAGCCCTTAGTTTTCAGTCCTTTGTAAAGAAACAGTGAATATAAGTTAGTTTCAGATAAATAACACTGGCAAGGCTTATGCCCATCCAGGACTGTTAAACCCTGTGTTCAAGGTGGTGAATATTCTATGTGTATTTCTCATCCTACAGTTAGGCTGTTCAGGGATTAAGTCTCATTTTTAAGCCTTCTGATCCTATATTATTGTGTGTCCACCCATCCAAATATTTTATTAAGCATTACTTTTTATTGCAATACAGTTGCTTTACACTGATGTCGGTTTCTGTTGTACAGCAAAGTGATTTAGCATGCATATACATGTATCCCCTCTTTTTTATTTCCTTCTCATTTAGGTCACCACAGAGGACCAAGTAGGGTTCCCTGTGCTATATAGTAGGTTCTCATTAGTTATCAAGCTTATAAAACATTATTCTTTTCTAAGGGCATTGGCAAATGACTAGGATACCATTTTTGTAAGTTTTTTTGATTAAACAACAGGAACAATATCTTTTATTATGACTACTACATTAATCTAGTTATTTATACATTCTCAAACAGGTAGGCATAACAAATTGAAATTAACAAACAATATGTATCTAAAAACAGCATGATGTAATTTTACATTATTTCTCATGCTATTTAAATATAATTATTTTCAATTACAAACAGATGAAAATCTTCAAAATGATTGAAATTCACGCTAAAGTTTTCAGCACAATGAGATTGTTGTACCTGTATTCCAAGATTGTTGTAAAGATAAAATGAGATAAATTTTCCAAAGTGCTTTGAAAACTGAAAGTTATATACAGGTTTCTTTTTCTTTTCTTCCTCCTTCTCACTCTTCTTCTTCTTCTCCTGTTTCACTTTATTGCTGAAATGTTTAATTAAATTAATAAACTATCTTCTTTAATGTTGGATGGCATCATCGACTCAATGGACGTGAGTTTGAATATTTAACCCTGAATATTCATTGGAAGGACTGGTGCTGAAGCTGAAGCTCCAATACTTTGGCCACCTGATGTGAAGAGCTGACTCATTGGAAAAGATGCTAGGAAAGATTGAGGGCAGGAGGAGAAAGGGACGACAGAGGATGAAATGGATGGATGGCGTAACCGACTCAATGGGCATGAGTGTGAGCAAATTTCAGGAGATAGTGAAGAACAGGGAATCCTTGTGTGCTGTAATCCATGGGGTCACAGAGAATCAGACATGATTGAGCAACTGAACAACAATAACAAAATCTATGAATATTTGAGATATGTTGTGACTATAAAATTTTAATAGGTTCGTGATAACTTTTGTTCATTTTACCAAACTTTCCAAAGAAAATGCTGTGAAAGCACAATTCATAATAACTGCAGAGTGGGTTTTAAATGCTTTTCCTAGAATTGGAATTGCATTAGAATTATTATTTTAATCTTTACAAATAGCAATTTTACATGAGTCTATCTTACAAATCACACTTAGCAGTTACACAAGCATGGGTTTGACTATCAGACTATCTCAAAATCCTCATTTCAGTTTAGTTCAGTTGCTCAGTTGTGTCTGACTCTTTGTGACTCATGAACTGCAGCATGCCAGGCCCCTCAGTCCATCACCAACTCCCGGAGCCTACCCAAACTCATGTCCATTGAGTCGATGATGCCATCCAACCATCTCATCCTCTGTCGTCCGCTTCTCCTCCTGCTCTCAATCTTTCCCAGCATCAGGGTCTTTTCCAATGAGGCAGCTCTTCCCATCAGGTGGCCAAAGTATTGGAGTGTCAGCTTTAACATTAGTCCATCCAGTGAACACCCAGGACTGATCTCTTTTAGAATGGACTGGTTGGATCTCCTTGCAGTCCAAGAGACTCTCAGGAGTCTTCTCCAACACCATAGTTCAAAAGCATCAATTCTTCGGCGCTCAGCTGTCTTTATAGTCCAACTCTCACATCCATGCATGACTACTGGAAAAACCATAGCCTTGACTAGATGGACTTTTGTTGACAAAGTGATGTCTCTGCTTTATAATATGCTCTCTAGGTTGGTCATAACTTTTCTTCCAAGGAGTAAGCGTCTTTTAATTTCATGGCTGCAATCACCATCTTCAGTGATATTGAAGCCCAGAAAAATAAAGTCAGCCACTGTTTCCACTGTTTCCCCATCTGTTTGCCATGAAGTGATGGGACCACATACCATGATCTTAGTTTTCTGAATGTTGAGCTTTAAGCCAACTTTTTCACTCTCCTCTTTCCCATTCATCCAGAGGCTCTTTAGTTCTTCAGTTTCTGCCATAAGGAGGGTGTCATCTGTGTATCTGAGGTTATTGATATTTCTCCCAGCAGTCTTGATTTCAGCTTGTGCTTCTTCCAGCCCAGCGTTTCTCATGCTGTATAGAAGTTAAATAAGCAGGGTGACAGTATACAGCCTTGACGTACTCCTTTTCCTATTTGGAACCAGTCTGTTGTTCCATGTCCAGTTCTAACTATTGCTTCCTGACCTGCATACAGGTTTCTCAAGAGGCAGATCAGGTGGTCTGGTATTCCCATCTCTTTCAGAATTTTCCATGGTTTATTGTGATCCACACAGTCAAAGGCCTTGGCATATCAATGAAGCAGAAGTAGATGTTTTTCTGGAACTCTCTTGCTGTTTTGATCATCCAGCGAATGTTGGCAATTTGATCTCTGGTTCCTCTGCCTTTCTAAAACCAGTTTGAACATATCAGAATTGTATTAAACAAGTGAGAAAGAGAAGTTTGTATTATTTTCTTACTAGGTATTGTTATTTAAAAATAAGCAAATTGAACAAATGAGTTATCAACTTAAAAGCCAACTATTAACAGTCTCTGAATATTGAGGTGAATCATTTCAAAGTTTAAGAAGAGCAAATACTTTGTTTCCATTTACATGTTTTAATTTCATTTAAAATATTTATGTAGTTAATTCCACATTGTTTAAATATAAAAAATCTGTTGCTTCAGATTCTCTCCCTTATATTTATAATGGTATTTCCAATAGGCAAAAAGAACTTATTTTTGTTTCGCCAACGATTAATGTTTCCATGTTGTTTCTTGATAGTAACAAACAACTATCTGGACTTTACCCATGGGTATGATTTTATCAGATGTGATTTTTTTAATATTATCAATTTGTACATTGATGTCCAATTTAAACAAATTGAAATTAACTCTGTGTGTTTGGATGATAGTATGATTCTTAAGATATTCATTCAATTGTCTTCAGCTCTATCACTGTGTGTGTGTGTGTGTGTTTGTGTCCATCTGTGTGTGTGTGTATGCTCAGCTGTTTAGTCATGTCTGATTTTTTGCGACCCCAGGCTCTTTTGCTTATGGGATTTTCCAGGTAAGAATATTGGAGTGGGTTGCCATTTCCTCTTCCAGGGCAATTCCTGACCCGAGGTTTCAAACCCTGTCTCCTTCCTGGTCTCCCACGTTTGCAGGCCGATTCTTTACCACTTGAGCAGCTTGGAAAGCACTATCACTATATTATATATAAATGTGTAGTATCAAAGCTTTTTAAATACTTTATTTCAAACTGAATGAAATTCTAACTTGGTTAAATGTTTAATTTAATGTTTAATTTAAGTGCATGGCCTTGTATGATTATTATTTACAAATATGTAGATGACTATCTTTTCACATTTTAAATATAACATATTTTAATATGAATGGCATGTCATCTACTCAGGCAAGAACATTCATGAATATATAATTTTACTTGCAATATTTCAATAAAATTAAGTATATATGTATAAAATTCTGAGATTAATACATTTTTGAATCTATATATATATATTGTATTTATTATTAAGAATATAAAATGACAGAGTAATGGGAAATACTAAAAAAATCTTAAGAAAGTCATCACCTTAGTTTTTCTTAATAGTCTTACATTACTTAAAAAGAGTTGCTATATATTTGGGCAACTAAAAGTTATGTCTAGACTTCCTTTCAAGTTATTATTGATTGAAATGCAATGAAAAATAGGAAGCCAGGTGCCAAATATGATCCATGTGCAAGTATTTTCCCCTGGAGAAGTATTTTTCTCTTTTCAAGGGTAGCAGTGAAGATCTTGATCTGGTGGTATGAGCTATGCTATCTTTTTTCAAGATAGTTTAAAAGTCATTTGCTTTGCTATGAGAGTGAATTATGTGATATTAAGTACTGCAGTAGCACCATTAAACATAATGTCATCAATCTTTTTAAGATGTGGAAAGGTCAGTGTCCGAAAGGCCATTTTTTAATTCTCATTTTAACTCCAAGTTGAAAGCAGTTTATATTGTGTACCTTTTTTTCTACAACTGATATAATCCACCAAAAAATAGAAGCCTCTTGGTACTATCCAAACATATTCATCAAAATTCCAAACATTATAGAGGTTGTCTTTAAATTATAGACAGAGATCGTGTTTAAAATATAAACAAACAGATGGAGGTGTCTCCAAAATAGAATAGTAATATTAGTCACCATCAGGTAGCTAAGATGTAGCCACAATATTAAAATTTCCTGGAATTCCTTGGATTTGTAATTAGTAGAAATACCCTGGGTAGTTACTTATTCAAAATAATCACTCTCTGATGTAATTTTAAGAATAAACATAATGATGAACTTTATATTCTCTTAAAGATATTATAATTTTTGGGAGAATTGAGGAAGAGAAAAATAAATAGAAAAAAATAATTTCTTTAGTTCTATGTCAGTTAGTATTCAATCAAAAAATAAAATTTTCTCTTTGAGCACTACCTTTAAAAATAAACTATATTTAAAGCATCCTGGTAGAACTGATCTTTATCCTTCCTATATTGCTTATATCAGTTATAGAAACCGTGTCACAAAAGAGATATTGCTGCTGTTTTGTTATTTTCAATGTGTGTATATGTGTCTATCTGAGCTTTTGCAGTTCTTTTCATTGTATCATATAAATCTCTGATTGAACTTTTTTAATACTGTCAAATTCACAAAATAAGTGACAAGAAACAGTAGTTAATGTAGATTTTTTGAATACCTTTTATGTACTTTAATTTTTAAAAAAACCTGTATCTAAAAATGCTAAGTTGTAAATTGACATTTCAATACCCAATCATAGAAGCATTTCTTATTTTGAAAATGACAGGTTTAGATCATATGATTTAAATATAACATTAGGGGTGTCAAAACTAGCAATGCCTTGCTAAAAATCCTAAGACATTTAACAAATGCAAAAGTGTTTAAAGAATAGGGATGGGTGATTGTGAAATCTAAAAAGTAAAAAATAAAATAACTCTATACCAGTCAACTTAATCTATTCACTATCCTGAAGCTTATTTCTTCTCTTAAATTCATGATATTATCCCTGCTTTAACTTCTTGTCTTTCATCTAAATATCTGTGGGCTGCTTGTCTCTTAGCGGAGAAGGCAATGGCACCCCACTCCAGTACTCTTGCCTGAAAAATCCCATGGATGGAGGAGCCTGGTGGGCTGCAGTCCATGAGGTGGCTGAGTCGGACATGACTGAGCGACTTCACTTTCACTCTTCACTTTCCTGCATTGGAGAAGGAAATGGCAACCCACTCCAGTGTTCTTGCCTGGAGAATCCCAGGGACGGGGGATCACAGTGGGCTGCCATCTCTGGGGTCGCACAGAGTCGGACATGACTGAAGCGACTTAACAGCAGCAGCAGCAGCTTCTCTCTTACATGTGACTTCCCTGCTTAAACCAGCTATTAACCTGGATCTCAGTTTTGATGTAGATAATAAATAAGTTTAGAGATCCACTTCTTTTTAGATTCGACGGCTTTAGATAAGAATTTAGAGACCAATACATTTATGAAATATGCTTTGAAAATAGAAGGATTTGAACAGTATTTTGTTCTAATGACTTCATAAGTTTATCTAAATACTTGACTAGCACTCAAGTTTTGTATAAACTGTGTATATTTTATTAACTTTATGTTCATTTTGTCATTGCCATTGCAAACACTCAAGGATATTTAAATAAATGGAAAGAAAGACATTGCATAAATAAGATTAAATTCAAACACTAGAAACTGTCCTGTGCAAAAAGGTCAAGATACAATGAAGATACAGCATCAATATATAAATGTGAAAATGAAGGTGGATTTTAGGCTGCCAACACTGTTAAATGTGCATTATTTAAGGGTTTGAGTTGAAAGTCGTGTCCAACTCTTTGTAACCCCGTGGATAGGAACA
The DNA here is from genome assembly GCF_042477335.2 of Ovis canadensis. NCBI lineage: Eukaryota > Metazoa > Chordata > Mammalia > Artiodactyla > Bovidae > Ovis > Ovis canadensis. The sequence goes on along the minus strand of NC_091250.1, from coordinate 48,157,356 downwards.
TGCCAGGTTTCCCTGTTCATCACCAGCTCCTGGTTCTTGCTCAAATTCATGCCCATTGAGTTGGTGATGCCATCCAACCATCTCATCCTTTGCCATCCCCTTCTTCTCCTGCCCTCCATCTTTCCCAGCCTCAGGGTCTTTTCTAATGAGTCAGTTCTTCGCATCAGCTGGCCAAAGTATTGGAGCTTCAACTTTAGCATCAGTCCTTCGAATGAATATTCAGGACTGATTTCTTTTAGGATTGACTGGTTTGAGCTCCTAGCAGTCCAAGAGACTCTTAAGAGTCTTCTTCAACACCACAGTTCAAAAGCATCAATTCTTCGGCGCTCAGCTTTCATTGTGGTCCAACTCTCACATCCATACGTGACTACTGGCAAACCATAGATTTTACTGGACTGACCTTTGTTGGCAAAATAATGTCTCTGCTTTTTAATATCTTATCTAGGTTTGTCATAGCTTTTCTTCCAAGGAACAAGCATCTTTTTATTTCATGGCTGCAGTCACCATCCGTAGTGGTTTGGAACCCAAGAAAATAAAGTCATTTGATGTTAACAATCAATACTATATACTTTAAGAGACTGGAGATTCTCTAGTATTTTTAGACTTAAAATGGACCATAGTTGAATAATCTTGATGAGGGAATGGTGGAGGAGATCCCTATCATTCCTGCTGGATTTAAGCAAAAACTTTATTATTATTGGAATTTATAAATAAAACACAAAGAATAGTACAGGGTAAGTGGTACTGGAAGTGCCACAAAAGAAAGAGAGGTGAGGAACTTTTAAATAGGTTGGACAGCATAGGCCTCATGCAGGTTATATATTAGCAAAATCTTGGAGGAGGTAGGGAGTTATCAATGCAAATATCTGAAGGAAGAGAATTTCAGGAGGACAGATTATCTAGTAAAAATCTCAAAGGCAGGAGTATGCCTGGTGTCGGGCAAATAGCAAAGAGATAGGAACGCATTGAGACAAGTGGAAATGAAATAGAGGTAATAGTGATTCAATCATTTAACGTCTTAGAGTTAACTGTAAAAGTTTTGGGTTTTATTCTGAGTGAAATGGGAAGACATAGGGTGTGGACATGAGAGATGCATAATCCTTACATTTTTGGCTATTTCATAGGATAGAGCAGAAGAGGGGAGCAAAGTTGCAAGAAGTGAAAATGATTAGGAGGTATTACCATCATCCTAGTTAGACATGGTGATTCTGTCCATGGTAATAGCAGGAGAGGGGGTGAGTGGTGCTTGGATTCTGAATATCTTTTGAAGAGACAGTCATCAGGGTTCTTTCTCTGATAAATCTGTGATTTTTCTTCTACGTTTTTACTAATTCTTGTGTGTAACTTTATATGCCATTATGCTCTTAATTTTAATTTTCTGATTAAAAGTAATATTTGGATATTTTCATATATTTATCAGATATTTATATCTTTAAAATATCTATTTAGAATATTTATTTATATCTACCTTCACATCCTATTTTGAACAGTCAGCATTTTTTTACACTTTGGTTGTTTGTCTTATTTCTTGGGCTATTTGATTTTTTAACTGAACTTTACTATTTCTGTTTATATTTTATTTGATTTTTAATTGCACTGTGCAACATGTGGGGTCTTAGTTCCCCAAATGGAGATCCAACCCATGCCCCCTCCAATGGAAGCTTAGAATTTTAACCACAGGACAGCCAGAGAAGTCCCTGTATATATCTTAAAACAAATTGTTTGTCAGTTGTATATGTCAAAAATGACTTCTCCCAGATATTGGATTCTCTTCAATTCATTATTAGGTAAGGAATAGCAGGTTTTTTTTTTTTTCCTCCCTGGAATACATTTTAAAGATATTTATATTAAATTCATCCTGTAGCAAATATTTACAGTTTTTAAAAATTTTAGATATCTTTATTATGCCCTTAATTTAAAAAAAAAAACCATCTTATAGGAGTCACAATTCTAGATATGCAGTTGCTTTGTCTAAGTACTAAGAAGGTATTGTTTGTTTTCCAGCTTCTTTTACAACATAAATTGAAAAATCTAGTGTAAAAGTAATTGTATTTCTTTTGTAATCAATCTTTCTTACCCTTTCCTTCACATTTGCTATTATAAAATATACTCTTTATCTTTGGTGTTCTGTAGCTGCACTAAGAATGTGTCTAACTATCACTTTGCTTTTACTCATATGGATTCATGTACATAGTGCTTTGATATCAGTGTTTTCAGGTCTTTTGTTAGTTGTGTAAATTTCTGAACTCTGTTCAAATACAAACTGTTCTTCATTCAGTCCCTTTGGGCTGTCAATTAGACATGCATTATTTTATCCTCTTTTCCATATATATTCTTTCTCATATTTTGCATTGACTTGTCTTCTATTCTGCCTTTGCCGAATCTTCCATTTCACTATTTCTATATTCTCTTAGATCTACTCTACTATTTACCCATTAATTTCGATTTTTACAGTATTTTTCATTTCTAGAAATTCTACTGATTATTTTATGTATAATCATTTTATAAATACTTTCTAGTTCTTGCAAATTTTTCTATATTTTAAATCTTTAATCTTTTTGATTAGAGTTATATGATTTTCTACAATTAGTAATTAGTTTAAAGTACTTCTAACTTTAAATATTTTTGTTGGTGTTTTCCTATTTGTTATCATAAATGTTCACATATGTCCTTGTATGTTTGCAGTTTTGTTTGTATACTCATAGCTGTTCATAGACTGAACTTATTATGAAGGGATCCCAACAGCATAATGAGGAATTCTGCTATTCAGAGCAGAGTTGTTTTCTTCTACTGAAGCTAAGGGGTACTGCCAGTCTGAGATCATCACTGGGTTCCTGCTAAATTCAGAAGACTCAAATGGCAATCACTGATTTCTAGTGGGACCTAGGCTTAATCTCTATATTTCTTTTTATTATTAGCATTTCCCCCTAAGCAACCTAGCTTTGAGGCTTGCCAAATGCTGTTAGGTTTGTCTCATTTTATTTGTTTTCATGTAATTTTATAGCTCTCAGAGAGTTAGCATAGAGTATTTCATTGGTGAGCATTTTGGTTTGCTTTTGCTGTCGTCATTATTTTTATGTTAAGCTCATCAGTGCATTAAAAAGGGGACAGCAGTTTATCTAGGTATAAACTGATTGCTTTTTTTAAAGTGAAATATCTCTTCAGATTTCTTAATCTGTGATATAACTGGGAGGTAAAATGGCTTTGTCTTCAGAAATATACTGAATCAACAACAAATGTACATATTTTATACTTTAAAAATTTGTGTTAATTGGATATACTGATTAATACAAGAGACCTAAGCTTTAGACAAAAAGTGATTGTGATATAACTTTTATCTCAAAACAAATTTCTCAATTAATGTCAAGTAATATATTTCAGTCTTTTCAGCATTTAAAAATATAGTGCTCTAAAATAACTCTACTCTCTGTAAATCCTGTGTTGTTTTCATTTAGAGGCATCTAAAGTAAGGAGAGGCATATAGGAGACAGAGTGCCTGGGTCTGAATCTTGTGTCCACTCCTTAAGACTCGGTACTTGAGCGAGTTTCTGTTATTCTCAATGGTCTGGTTTACTCATTTGTATAATAGGGAAAATAACACAATCTGTCTTATGTGTCTCTTGTGAGGACAAAATGTCTTACATTGAAATTGCTTAGTGTAATGCTGATGATATTCAATAAATGTCGGCTATGAGTATCATCAGGCAGAAACAATGATTACTGAATTACTAATTAATATTTAATAGCCTACTAATGAGATACCTCAAGTTAAAAAAATAATCCACTTTTCTTTGTAAATCAGTGATAAATTAATGAGTTATGGAGTCCAAATTCAGCCCTAATACTTCCTACCAGGGTTACCTTAACAAGTTATTTAAAGAATCAAATCTCAGTTTTTGTACTACAAGATAAGGAAAATAGAAAAACCTTTCTGATGGGGCTTCTGTGATCATTTAAAAATAATTTATGTAAAATTAATGTAAAACATCTGAGTACATAAAACAAATGTCAATTTTAATGGTTAACTTTACTAAAAACTATCAGCTAAATTTCATTTCAGTTCAGTTCAGTTACTCAGTTGTGTCTGACTCTTTGCGACCCCATGGACTGCAACACAACCCCATGGACTGTAGCTAAATTTCACATGCTACTAAATTTTATGTATTAAATAAAGAACTAAATGGTATTCACTTATAGATATTCTTTCTTACTTGTTAGGAGCTGTGGTAAACTAATAATCCCCTTCAGAAAGGCATGACAGTAATATGCACAAATACAAGGGGGAAAAGTAATATTTAACTAGTGGTATAGTTTCTATATTTTCATGATTGTAGTAAAAGTGCTAGACTGTTGTTGAAGTGATACAATTGTAGGCGATTCTAGATGCAATATGTAGTGCACTGAGACAAATAATTCCTTGATTAGGCAGGATTCTATAGGCAGTGTTAACTCCATGGTTTTAACTCCACTAGATATCACATCACTGACCCCAAGACATGCAACTCTTACAGGCATTTGTCTAAATTAAATTGTAATTGAAGAGGTTCTTCAGAGTGGAGCTTTACATAGCATTTGTTGTGATCAGCACAGCAATGAGAAATATAAATCTATATTTATATATTTAAATTTACACATATGAGAAATATATCGATATTGTTAAATAAACTCCAGACTGCCTTCTTTCTATAACAATGGAATTTTTATGCCAGTAATTTTGCCTTCTGTGACCTGTGACTACGAGATGGAGGCTATCCAAGACACTTGGTGACCAAGAGTCTCTTTCTACTTGGAGTCAAAGCTGAAAATAGGTCCCTGCATTTCTTCAACATCATGCATTTACTGTGTAACATTAAACTCCTCCCTGAACACATTATGGTTTAATTACTTACTGTACAATATCATAGCATACCGGTTATATAAGAACTCAAGGGGATCTCAAGCATGATATTAAAATCATCCCTAAGGTTATGTGGCATTCACAGCTATTCAGAAAGGATGCTGTAGTTGGCAGTTGCTTCTTCCCATCACTGTCATTCTGATGTTTTGTATTAAGTGTTGTCCTTGAGTAGTTTAGAGTGTATTTACTGGCAGGTTCCTGGGAACCAAGAAAGAAGGTCATTATCAAGAAGGAGAAGGAAAAAGTGCTTACCTTCCCCACTTCCCAAACTGAATAATATGCATTTTGGGAGGAAAAGAAATTGTTTGCACTGAACTATAGATCCATGATCCTTGGTGATATGATCTTAAAACCATATGTGATTTAAGGTAATTTAAAACATGAGTGCATATTTGTGACACCTCACTGTAGAAATATAATCAGTTCACGTGTTTACTGTTTCTCTTTCTGCTTCTATAATGAGGAGTGATTGAGGAGAATATGAATACAAAACGTTTAGACATTTGCTTTTCTTTGAATTGTGTGTACCATGCTTAGTGAGTATAGGTAAAAATCTTTGTTCTCGAAATGAGATTGATTATATTCTTTGCAGCCAAAGATGGAGAAGCTCTATACAGTCAACAAAAAAAACTATAGGAGCTGACTGTGTTTCAGATCATGAACTCCTTATTGCCAAATTCAGACTGAAATTGAAGAAAGTAGGGAAAACCGCTAGACCATTCAGGTATGACCTAAATCAAATCCCTTATGATTATAGAGTGGAAGTGAGAAATAGATTTAAGGGACTAGATCTGATAGAGCGCCTGATGAACTATGGACGGAGGTTCGTGACACGGTACAGGAGACAGAGATCAAGACCATCCCCATGGAAAAGAAATGGAAAAAAGCAAAATGGCTGTCTGGGAAGGCCTTACAAATATCTGTGAAAAGAAGAAAAGCGAAAAGCAAAGGAGAAAAGGAAAGATATAAGCATCTGAATATAGAGTTCCAAAGAATAGCAAGAAGAGATAAGAAAGCCTTCCTCAGTGATCAATGCAAAGAAATAGAGGAAAACAGAATGGGAAGGAGTAGAGATCTCCTCAAGAAAATTTGAGATACTAAAGGAACATTTCATGCAAAGATGGGCTCAATAAGGACAGAAATGGTATGGACCTAACAGAAGCAGAAGTTATTAAGAAGACGTGACAAGAATACAGAGAAGAACTGTACAAAAAAGATCTTCAAGACCAAGATAATCAGGATGGTGTGATCACTCACCTAGAGCCAGACATCCTAGAATGTGAAGTCAAGTGGGACTTAGAAAACATCACTACGAACAAAGCTAGTGGAGGTGATGGAATTCCAGTTGAGCTATTTCAAATCCTGAACGATGATGCTGTCAAAGTGCTGCACTCAATATGCCAGCAAATTTGGACAACTCAGCATTGGCCACAGGACTGGAAAAGGTCAGTTTTCATTCCAATCCCAAAGAAAGGCAATGCCAAAGAATGCTCAAATTACCACACAATTGCAGTCATCTCACACGCTAATAAAGTAATGCTCAAAATTCTCCAAGCCAGGCTTCAGCAATACGTGAACCGTGAACTTCCAGATGTTCAAGCTGGTTTTAGAAAAGGCAGAGGAACCAGAGATCAAATTGCCAACATCCGCTGAATCATGGAAAAAGCAAGAGAGTTCCAGAGGAACTTCTATTTCTGCCTTATTGACTATGCCAAAGCCTTTGACTGTGTGAATCACAATAAACTGTGGAAAATTCTGAAAGAGATGGGAATATCAGACCACCTAACCTGCCTCTTGAGAAATTTGTATGCAGGCCAGGAAGCAACAGTTAGAACTGGACATGGAACAACAGACTGGTTCCAAATAGGAAAAGGAGTATGTTAAGGCTGTATATTGTCACCCTGCTTATTTAACTTCTATGCAGAGTACATCATGAGAAACGCTGGGCTGGAAGAAGCACAAGCTGGAATCAAGATTGCTGGGAGAAATATCAATAACCTCAGATATGCAGATGACACCACTCTTATGGCAGAAAGTGAAGAGGAACTAAAAAGCCTCTTGATGAACGTGAAAGAGGAGAATGAAAAAGTTGGCTTAAAGATCAACATTCAGAAAATGAAGATCTGGTCCCGTCACTTCATGGGAAATAGATGGGGAAACAGTGGAAACAGTGTCAGACCTTATTTTGCTGGGCTCCAAAATCACTGCAGATGGTGACTGCAGCCATGAAATTAAAAGACGCTTACTCCTTGGAAGAAAAGTTACAACCAACCTAGATAGCATATTGAAAAGCAGAGACATTACTTTGCCAACAAAGGCCCATCTAGTCAAGGCTATGGTTTTTCCAGTGTTCATGTATGGATGTGAGAGTTGGACTGTGAAGAAGGCTGAGTGCCGAAGAATTGATGCTTTTGAACTGTGGTGTTGGAGAAGACTCTTGAGAGTCCCTTGGACTGCAAGGAGATCCAACCAGTCCATTCTGAAGGAGATCAACCCTGGGATTTCTTTGGAGGGAGTGATGTTGAAGCTGAAACTCCAGTACTTTGGCCACCTCATGTGAAGAGTTGACTCATTGGAAAAGACTCTGATGCTGGGAGGGATTGGGGGCAGGAGGAAAAGAGGACGACAGAGGATGAGATGGCTGGATGGCATCACTGACTCGATGGACGTGAGTCTGAGTGAACTCCGGGAGTTGGTGATGGACAGGGAGGCCTGGCGTGCTGCGGTTCATGGGGTCACAAAGAGTCAGACATGACTGAGCGACTGAACTGAACTGAAGGTGAAACAACTGAATCTAAAATAGCTAATAAGGTCAAGAGTGCAACACTTTATGGATTTCCTCCTGCTTTCTTCTTTAAATAGTTATTTTGATGGAGAAGGTAGTATGTGCCCTTGAAGTTAGCCTTCAAAAGTCTTGGATCAAAGAAGACATATAACAGTTAGGACATTTTAAAAAACTTTTCTTTTGTAAAAGTGCTCATTATTTCGTATCAGAACAATTTATTTGAGACACTACTTCCTATATTTTAAAAATTTCAACCTAGCTATTTTAACTTCAGACATATCATCATATTTAAGTGAAAATAAGTCATAATTTTTAGATCTTGCCCAGTATCTAATTGGGCTTGCCTAATATCTAATTAGTACAATTTATTTTTATACAGCCTTCAGTGACAGTTGTATCTAGTGAACTATTAAAATGTGTAAATCAAAAAGGCTCATAGCAAGAAGTAGTAAAAAAAAAATTACAGGGCAAACGTAACATTTCTAAATGTGATTCTTGATTCGAATGCTGTTGGTATTAAAGTTAATCAAGATTTTGCCTTGTGATGTCTTCTTACTATTATTAGGAATGTGCAGGAATTAAAGGAACCACTGCCAGGAACCTGGGATTAAGTTACATATATATGGTCCCTAAGAGACCCTTGAGCTTCCCTGATAGCTCAACTGGTAAAGAATCCACCTGTAATACAGGAGACCCTGCTTCGATTCCTGGGTGGGGAAGTTCCCCTGGAGAAGGGATAGGTCACCCACTCCAGTATTCTTGGGCTTCCCTGGTGACTCAGATGGTAAACAATCTTCCCACAATGTGAGAGACCTGGGTTCAATCCCTGGGTTGGGAAGATCCCCTGGAGAGTATGGCAACCCACTCCAACATTCTTGCCTGGAGAATCCCCAAGGAAAAAGAAGCCTGGCAGGCTCTTTGGGGTCACAGAGAGTTGGATACGGCTGAGCAACTAAACACAGCACAGCACAGAAAGAGACCCTTAGAGATGATTTTGAAGAACAAAGAATTGCCTTCAAAAGATCACTTTGTTCTCATAGTTCCCTTCCTATCAATATTTACTCATCAAAAAGAAATCTCTCATACTTAAATCCTGATTAATCAAATATTGCACATAATGTTGTAGTAGTCACAGTTGAGTTCTTACTAGGTATATGGAAATACTGTTGCCACCCATAGATACAGCACTGAAAAGTAGGTCTTCTCCTTTTTGGTACTTGGTCTATAGCCAGCACCATATGAGGTTTCCAAGTCAGCAAGGAATATGCACTTTGTATGCAACTTGCATGACCATGAATTAACTGAGATAAAAGTTAAAATGTACATTTAACAATATTTTATAAATGTTTGCTCAAGTTTCCATAACAAAATATCACACACTGGGAGGCTTAAATAACAGATACTTTTTTTTTTCACCTTTTTGAAGGCTTGAAATCCAAGATTAATTTCATTAGGTCTGTGGTCTTCTGGGGCCTCTCTCATATCTTAGAGATAGCCACCTTCTTGAAGTGGTCTCAGATGTCTTTTTCTATGTGAGTGTATATCCCCAATGTCTCTGTCTCCAGATTTCTTCTTCTTAGAAGGACACCAGTCAGATTGGATTAGGATCTACTTTAATGGGCCATTTTAACTTACTTCTAAATACAGTCACATTTGGAAATACTGGAAGTTGGGACTTCAACATATGAATTTTAGGGGAACATGGTTCAGCCTGAAACAGTAAAATGTTTCCCACCAGACCAGTCAAATTTTTTTGTTATATGCTATTAAATAACCTCTAATTCTCTTTATTCTTAAGCAAAATTGTATTTAAACATTTACACACTTAGCTTCTTAATGCTTATTATGCTTGAACAAACATATTTGTACTCTATCTCTAGCACCTTGCATTAAAGAATCCACCTGCCAGTGCAAGAGATACAGGAGACATGGGTTCAGCCCTACATCGGGAAGATACCCTGGAGGAGGAAATGGCAAGTCAGTCCAGTATCATTGCCTGAGAAATCTCATGGCTAGAGGAGCCTGGTGGGCTACAGTCCATGGGGTCGCAAGGGTTGGACGCAACTGAGTGACTCAACACGCACACACACAGAACTTTGCATATGCCTTGCACATAGCAAGAATTAAATAAGTATTACAGTTGAATGAACATATTATAATTTCTATAATTAATATAAATTTTATTTGCCTTATATCTTTAACAATCTTTCCTCATATGCCATATTATATGGATTTCAAACAAGACATTCTTGTGGCTCAGCTGGTAAAGAATCCGCCTGCAATGCAAGAGACCTGGGTTCGATTCCTGGGTTTGGAAGATTCCCCTGGACAAGGGAAAAGCTACCCACACCAGTATTCTGGCCTGGAGAATTCCAAGGGGGCCACAAAGATTTGGACATGACTGAGTGACTTTCACACACACACACAACACAGAGGAATATCCCATTTTATATATATGAAAAAGAAGAAGAATATGCAATAACTTACCTTGAGCAAGGCAGTTAAAGATATCTGTGAGTTAGATAATTGATCCCAAGTCTCTGACTCCTGGGCTTCCCAGATGGCTCTAGTGGTAAAGAACTCACCTGTCAGTGCAGGAGACATAAGAGACTCAAGTCGATCCTTGGGTCAGGAAGATCCCCTGAAGGACAGCACGCTCTTAAAGTGCCTGGAGAATCCCATGGAGAGAGGAGCCTGGCGGGCTGTAGTCCATAGGGTCGCAAAGAGTTGTACACAACTTAAGTGGCTCGATGCACGCTGTGACTCCTAAGACCATATTTTTTTCTAAACCAGAATTTATAAACTCTGCAGGTGTACTAACTAGATGAAGGAAATGGCAACTGACTCTATTCTTGCCTGGGAAATCCCATGGATAGAGGAGCCTGGTGAGCTGCTGTCCATGGGGTTACAAAGAGTCAGACATGACCGAAATTGAATGACGTCTTGTTTGTACTAACTAGGCAGCTGGCATAGCAAAGGAAATGTCAGTAAGACAATAAAAATAATATAAAACAAATGAACAAAAACATACTTAGAAAGGAAGAAATGCAGATAACATACTTAGTGAAGCAACCTAAGAAAGCCTATCAGTGGAATGAAAAATAAAAGTAATGGAGCAAGGAAATAATGTTATAAGTGAACCATTGTTGTGCATTTATGCACCATGGTAAAATAATAGTGGATTCAAATGGGAATTACAGTGGCATATGTTTCAATGAGGAGGGCATATCAGTTGTGGGAGAAGTTTACATGGGTATGGTTTAGAAATATAGTAAAGAATTTTTATATTGCCACCATTTATAGAATTAGAATTAGTGTCATAATCACTTGACATAAGCATCCATAAACTAAGTATTAGATGTGATGGGAAGATTATGTCACCTTCAATATGTAACAGGAGAGAAAAAAGACCAGAAATACAGGAAACCAGATCAGCTGTTTCCGGTACACTCCAAGGTGACACTTGGATTACTTTTGGTCAGATTTAGGTACAAATTGTTTCCCATAAATAATAACAAGACAGTTAAATTCCTAGGTTGAAATCTTAAAATGCAGAAAAATGGTTTAGGTCTGAATAATGTGCTTGATTACTTAGACTCCCTTAACTTTAGTTTCCTTATCTAGAAGCAATGATAACCACAATTCCAACCTTGAATGGTCGTTGCATTGGTTAAAATACATATTGCACACAAAATTCCTAGCTTTCACCTGATTCATTAATTGTTATTATACAAATACAAAAATAAGTATTTTTCTTCTAATGCATTATCTGTAGCTGCATTTCAATGTTTCTATTTCATGCAACCTGTGTCTTTGAGAAATACTGTGCCATGTCAGTCCCAGGAGCTTAGCTCCTGAGAAATGTACATAGCACACACTGTTTCATTCAATTCTTGGGAATATTTCCCATCAAATCATATCTTGACAGTCTCTTACCTTGTGGACAACTTCTGGATTTGTAATGCATCTTGTTTTAAGTGTAACATATGTTCATAACATTATGTGCAGTTTATTGCATATTAACCATATGGATAACATTTTGTTATTTTCTTATGCAAGTAATTGATCTTTACAATAATCTCTAAGCAAAATGTTTCTACTTCTCTCTTCAATTCTTTAAATCCCACTTTGGTTTAAAAATTGCATTTAAATATTTAAAACCTATAATTTACCATACATATTTTTATTTAAAAACACTTATTATTTGGTTTTCACAGTCAAGATTTAAACTTGGGCACTTTGTCTCCATGGTCCATGCCAAACATGTATATAGTGAAAACCATCTTCCCTCTTGTAGTGCTGCATAATGCATTGATTTTTATTAATTTTTATGCTGTCAAATGTGCCAGTGTTTTCATTATAGTTTCTGTTTTACCTGTCTTGTTCCAAGGTTAAATTTTTCCTTTTTTTCTTCCAGTCATATTAGATTTATGCTTTAAAAAAAATAGTTTTTAGATTAGTTTTAGGTTCATGACAAAATTGAAGGGAAAGTACTCAGAGTTCCCATATACTCACTCATCACACACAGGCGCAGCCTCCCTGCACATCATTTCCTGCCAGAGAGGTATAGTTGGTAGAGTTAATGAACCTACATTGACAAATCCCATATTTCACATTAGAGTTCATTCTTGGTATTGTACATTCTAGGGATTTTAACAAAAATAAGACAAAGGTACATTTATCACATAGTATCATGCAGTGTTTCAGTGTCCTAAAATTTTCCTGTGCTCCTGCAATTCATCCTTGTTTCTCCGCTAACCCTGGCTAGTTGTGATTTTTATGTTATAAAATCTTTACCCTGTCTGGGATGGTATCATAATCATTGTATGTGCCAGAAAATTCAGTGGTGTTCCTTTATGTGAGTAGTCCATTGAAACAATACAGTTTATTATGTAGTTAATCTGATATCTGTTGCATTGAAAAAGTACAATTTTCACATTAGGTTCTCAGTATATTACTTGGATATATTTTTGAGTTCCTTGTTGTCTCCTACATGTATTTTTTATTCTTCTGAAAATGTCATGCTGTTTTGGTTATAGTGCCTTTAAAGTAAGTTTTTAAATCTAGAGAAAGGAGCTCCATAGTATTCTCCATTTGTAGTTTTAGCATTCTTTTCTCATTTGTGTTACCAAAGGAACTTAAATAATATATTCCCATCACACACACAAATGTACACACAAAGTAATTGATATTTTGTTGGGAATTGCTTTGAAACTAAGCATCACTTTTGAAGCACAGGTATTTAGATCTTTCTGCTCTAACATTTTTGGGGTATGGCCATGAACATGAATGAGATTTAATCCTGTTCTACTTCTATATATATATATTCATACTATATATACTATATACTATATTCATACAAATGCCATATTTCTATTTTGTATGTACTATCTATGTTTTGGAAAAGTTATTTGAATGTTAGATGTAAATATCATATCATCATAAAAAAATGAAAGTTACTTTCCATTTCTTCTTTTTCAGTATTTCTGCAGCTTGTTTCCTTGAGTTGTTGGGTATGCTAAAATATCTCAGTGTTAAGGAATCATTAAGATCTAACATTCTTATGTTTGTCATGATTTTTTTGGCAAAGTATTTAGTATTTTGAAAATTTAACATGAATTTTGTATAAGATTTTAAAAATACATAAATATTTTTGTAAGCTTTAAAAATCTCTTTTCAAGTTGATTAAAATTATGGATAGCAACATCTTTGACAGGAGAGTATAGCATTCATTATGAAACTCTCTCTACAAGGTTCTCTCTTTCTAGATTCCAGTCCTTCAGACCTGGGAGGTACCATACTTGAGGGCACTGAACTGTGCTTTGTGTTTTTTTAAATAGCTGCTCATAATTTTTAAAGCATTCCTTCCTTACATTTCAGCATTTGCACCATCTGTACCACTTGAGTTTATCATTTAATTTTTGCTTGACCATTGACTGATGTAGCTGATTCTTCTTGTATGTAGGCCTGGCTCTTGGGGTCTATTAGTGGATTATCAGGCGAGAGAAAATAAAGTTGCATTGAGCACAGTGAATAGAATCCCAGGCTGTCAGGAACCTCTGTGTTGAAATATGAAGGAAGGAAAACAAGTATTATTCTGTTTACTCTAGGTCAGAATATGGAGGAGAAGCTTCAGTATGGCACATAATTCCTTTCTAGTGTTACAAAGCAGAGTAGAGGAGAAATCCCCATATGTTGAAGGCATCCATCTGTGTAGTATATCTTGTTGTTGCTGCTGCTGCTAAGTCGCTTCAGTCGTGTTCGACTCTGTGACCTCATGGACTGCAGCCTACCAGGCTCCTCCGTCCATGGGATTTTCCAGGCAAGAGTACTGGAGTGGGTTGCCATTGCCTTCTCCTGGTATATCTTGTTGCTGGCCTCTAATTTTGGCCACTGTGAGACTGAAGATATTTACCTTTGGCTCTGCTAGAGGGGCAATCCTCCTGAGAGTGTTTCCTGTAGAGCCTGTCCCTACCCTCTCTTTCTAAAACCTTAACTCTCAGTTGTATCCAAAATCTTCTCCAGGTTTCAGTGATAATCCATGGTTAGCAAAGGCAACAAGTCAGAACATGACCATGTAACCTGACAATAAGCAATTTCCATGCACTCAATTGATGACAGAGAAAAAATGTAATGTTTTTTTATATGACAAGCAGATAACACAAGATATGATGTGCGGGTAAGTAAAAAGAGCAGATGTCTTCATCTCATTATCTGCTTTGGGGGTCATTGCCTGGCTACTGACTCTGTCATCACAGGCTCCTTCATTCCACTGGGAACAGGTTAGAAATAGAGCCTCAGAATATTTCTAAATCAATAGAAGTGATAATATTGCTGCATAAAAAGTGAAAGTGAAAGTCACTCAGTAGTGTCGGACTCTTTGCAACCCTGTGGACTTGTCCATAGAATTCTCCAGGCCAGAATACTGGAGTGTGGGTAGCTTTTCCTTTCTTCAGGGGATCTTCCCCAATCCAGGGATCGAACCCAGGTCTCCCGCATTGCAGGTGGATTCTTTACCAATTGAGCTATCAGGGAAGCCCTTATTGCTGCATATTTCTGTACTGTTAATATATAAAAGCTTGTGTGAACCCAAGAGATATCTTGCACAGAATAATTCAAGTAAAAAACATACAAGATTTCCCTCGAAGATTGAAGAGATAGCATAGAACGATTTATTATTGGCCATCTGTTTTAAAGGTATTAGTTGACAAAGAAATATCAGGGCCTTTTAAAGAGACTTTCTGCCTTGAAAGATGCTCTGAGTTGTTGGATAAGTCCTCTTAATATAGTGGCATTTACCCCTACAAAATGTAAGAGAGAGAAAAGCGAAACAAAGAACTGGTGGCTGTTAAATAAAGCTGACATTTGATTTCTGTTTGTAAAGTGAGAATTAAAATTTGGGAGAACTCAATATCACTTTGTAATCAAAATAATATGATGAAGTTCAAGGGTATTCTTAGAGTGCCTGCTAGATATTACACATGTTTTGTTATAATATCACAGAGTTTTAACACATATAAATGAAATCCTAATAATAGATGTAGTGGTAAACAGCAAATATGGAGAAAGAAGTACATTATTTGATGTCATTTAAAAAATGTTTTTGTAATAGTTAATACTCTTACTAATAGTAAATAACACATACGACATAAGAAGAAGTTGTATAGCCAGTATTTCAGAAGTCTTTCCCACCAACCCTTGTTCTTCCTTCCATAGTGATTTTTCTTCTGTCTGTGTTAAAGTCAGTGAAAAAACTTTCAGAGCGTTCTCTGTTTTACTTTCATCTAGAACTCAATCACATGTGTTAGTCTTGTTAAGTTGGCATGTATGAAAAGAAAATAGTTACATTTTTTCATCTAATGCTGAAAAATGTACGGCACTAGGGTCTTGGTATTTCATTTCTTAGGGCTGTTGTAGCAAAGTAACACAAACTAAGTGGATGAAACAAGAGAACCTGACTCTCTGTTAGGGGCCAAGAAGTATGAAATCGGGTGTGCACAGGGCTCGCCTCCTCCTAAGTCCCTGGAGATGGAGTCTTCTTTTCCTTCCATCTTCTGGAAGCCCCAGACATTGCTTGGCTAGTGGCAGCATCACTCAGTCTCTGCCTCTGTCCTCTTGTGGCTGTCTTTCTCGTGTCTATGTCTTCACGGGTACCTTCTTCCCTTGTGCATTTATATTTAACTTTCCCTCTTTCTATAAGGAGAGGAACCAAATTTGATTAGGATCTACTATGACAATCTCAACATAACTTGGTAACATCTGCAAAGATCTTGTTTCCAAAAGACCACATTCGTAGGCAGCAGGGTTAGGTGTTCAGTATACCCTTTTGGGGGAGATAGTATAACTCATAATGTTTAGTTTATCTAGTGTGTTGACAGATAATTTTATTATGCTATAAATGGAAGCAGATCATATGGAAAAAAAGTATATTACTCTATTTTTATATAACATTTTTGAGAATACCTTTGGTTTGGACATAAACAATTCTTACATAAGCACAAAATAGTTCCAGTTGTAAGGATTACAGGTATAACAGATACCTGTATCATTTTTCTAGATTCCACATGTAAACAATATTATACGGTGCTCATTTTTCTCTTTCTGACTTACTTCATTTTGTATGCCAAGTGAACTTATTTGCAAAGCAGAAACAGAGACATATAGAGGGAAAAGAAAAGTATGAACACCAAGGGGCAAGAGAGGGATAAATTCAGAGATTGGGATTGACATATATACACTACTATGGATAAAATAGACAACTAATGCGAACCTGCCCTATAACAGAGGAAACTCTGCTCAGTGCTCAGTGGTGGTCTAAGTGGGAAGGAAATCCAAGAAAGAGCTAATAAATATGTATACAATTACATATAGCTGACTCACTTTGCTGTACAGTGGAAACTAACAGCATTGTAAAGCAAATTTACTCCAATAAAAATTAATTTAAAAAATTATAACAGATACGAATACTGGCAATTTATGAGGTGAATGCCAAATTATTTATATTATACTTAAAAAAAACTGTAGAGGATACAGTAGTTTAGTTTGTCTATAAAATAAAAATAAAATGTTAAATTGTTATATGATTTTTATATGGATACCCAGGTTAACACTAATGGCAAAGTATAGGATATGAATTTTAGAAAGTATTTTTCTTTTGTGTGAGAAATTATTTCCTTGATTAATATTCTTCTGTAAAACTGCTTTAATTCTGTATTCTCTAGTCATAACTAAAATGAGAATTGGGGAACTGAGAACTGGAAAGTTCTAAGTATCATGTAACTTAATTAATACATCAGGATTGCTTTGTGAATTTGCAAATGCAACTACAGTTGGGAAGGGATAGTGCTTGGTAGTTTATTCATAAGTGTCCTAGTTAAAGTCTGTCTTGTAAATAGGCTAGAACCTAAATTTAATTACTTAATTTAATAGCAATTTTTGTCCTATTGTTACTAGGGAAGCAGTTAGCATTTAAGATGAAAACCGATGGGGATAATAATTTACATTACTCAACCTTATTTGGTCATTTGTTCTTGCCTTCACTCTGTTGCTAATAATAATATTAGCTAATATTTCTTCTGATTTTATTAGGTGCCAAAGCTGTTCCAAGCTTTACATATATTAACTAGTTTACTCTCTGAATAAGTCCAAGAGGTATGTACTGTTATTATCTTCATTTTACACGTGGTAAAGCTGAGAAACAGATGTTAAGATATTTGTTTCCACCGCTTATAAGTCCTGGAGTACAGTTTTTTTTAAACTATGTCATCATACCTTTTTTACCAGATTGCCATGTGCCTTTGGGAAGCCGTTTTATTTCTCTTGACCTTAAGTAATTTGGTTATACAAAAGTTAAATAAATAAGGAATGGAATAAATTTGCATTTTCATTTTTTTCTGAGACCAAAGCTTCTCTTTAAGATGTTAATAGGAAATCTAGAGAAAAAATGAACTGTGGTTTGAATACATTTGGGAAATACAGGCATCCTTCTCTCTGAGATACTCAGTTCATATTTAAAATGGATCTGAGTATTTTTATAGCAAAAATATTTCTTTCATTTCAAGTAGTTTTCTGAAATTTCTTTGATCAGTGATTTTTTAATGAATGCCATACTACCATACACCTATCAGAATGGCCAAAATGTCAACCACTGATAACAAATGCTGGTGAGAATGTAGAATGAACAGAACCTTCATTCATCTCTGGTGGGAGTATAAAGTGATACAGCCATATTGAAAGACAGTTTGATGGTTTCTTATAAAACTAAACACATCTTACCATGCAATTCAGTAGTCAGCTCCTTGGTATTTACCAAAATGAGTTTAAAACTAATGTCTACATAAAACCTGCATCTGAATATTTATAGAAGCTTTATTCATAATTGTAAAACCTTCGGAAACAACCAAGATGTCTTTCGGTAAGTGAATGGGTAAATAAACTGTGGCATCTTCAGGCAATGGAATGTTTTTCAGAACTAAAAAGAAAATAGTTTTTAAGTCATGAAAAGACATGAAGGCAATTTAAATGTGTATTATTAAGTGAAAGATGACAATCTGAAAAGACCACACATTAATTCAGTCTAGCTATATGACATTATGGAAAAGGCAAAACTGTGGAAAGAGGAAAAAGATCATTGGTTATTCATGGGTTGGCCTGGTAGGCTGCAGTCCATGGGGTTGCTACTAGTCGGACACAACTGAGCGACTTCACTTTCACTTTTCACTTTCATGCATTGGAGAAGGAAATGGCAACCCACTCCAGTGTTCTTGCCTGGAGAATCCCAGGGATGGGGGAGCCTGTTGGGTCACCATCTATGGGGTCGCACAGAATCGGACACGACTGAAGCGACTTAGCAGCAGCAGCAGTAGGGGTGGATGGATGAAGAGGCAAAGTAGATGGGGAATTTAGGGCTGTGAACATACTCTGTATGATACTATAACGATAGATACATGTTATTTCACATTTGTCCAAATTCATTGAATGTACAATGCCAAGAGTGAAACAATATAAACTATGGACTTTGGGAGTTTATAATGTATTCCTGTAGGTTCATCAGTTATCAAAAATGTTTACTTTGGTGGAGGATGTTGATAATGGGGAGGCTATGCACTGATGTATGAGGGTACACACATATGCAAAATGAGCTAAATAAAATGGACATTTATGTGATTAAAACAAGATTTGATATTTCTATACTGCATAAGGTTAAATGGACCAAAAGGGACCCTCTCTGGTCCCCAACATTAAAAACCAAACAAGCCTATTCTATTTATACCAGTTTTAAATGTATATTTAAGAGGCTAGAAAAATTTACGCTAAGATATTAGGGCTTCCCTGGTGGCTCAGTGGTAAAGAATCTGCCTGCCAATGCAGGACATCAGGAAGGAGATGGGTTCGATCCTGAACTGGGAAGATCCCCTGGTGAAAGAATTGGCAACCCATTCCAGGATTCTTGCCTGGGAAAAATTCTTGTCTGGGAAATCCCATGGACAGAGGAGCCTGGTGCTCTACAGTCCATGGGGTCGCATAGAGTCAGACACAGTGCAATGATTTAACAACAAACCACATGCACATGTGTAGACAGGGGATATATGGGAAGTCTTTGTATCATCTGCTCAGTTTTGCTGTGAACATAAAACTGCTCTAAAAATAAAGTCTATTTAAGAAGTCACATAAACAGTATTTTCCCCACAGTGAGGTTGGGGTTGTATGTAAGAAGAGGGGAACTGGGAGAAATATCTACTGATAAAATGTATTTTGAAGACATGCTTTGGGGAATTCTGAATTTAGATTTTATACAGTTCTATTAATCCATAAAAATATAATTATCTGGTACTCTAAGGAAGGTAATGTCCTCTTATTGGCAACTTCTAGTTCATCCTTACGTACTTTTTTTTTTAGAACTCTTTTTCCAAGCTATTCTTTCTTATTTTCTTTTCAGTTCTGCAAATCACATTTGGAATTCTCTTTCTTTTTTACTTACACACACATACTTACACCAGTCATAACAAAGTACTTTTTCATCATATTAAGAGATTTCATTTACTGTCTGTGAAAACTGAAGCATGATTTAGGATTTACCTTTATATAAAATCTTTATTAAAATACATAGAAATCTTATTCTTACTTAAAGAATTTCTCTAATATATGAACACTGGAGACTTGCTGGTTATCTTGTCCTTATCTATATAAAAGATTTTATATTAAATGAAGCAATAATAAAATTATTTTCACTTATTGCTCCCAACCTGACCTATGCATTCTTCCTCCAAGCTCAATAGTACCTTCAACTGACTTTTTTCTTAATATTTTCTGTTTGATAATTATCATTTGTTTGTCTGTCTCCACTATTTGGCTATGTATTTTCCTTTACACTAAGTAATATATCCCATTTTTAATTTATACTTATCACTAAGCATAATGACTAAGGCCTAAGATATATGTCTCATATATCTTAAATATAATCTAAGATATAATTAGCGACTATTATTTGGAAAGAATTTTATAATTTCAAATATAATTTTACTTAGACTGATCTCTCAAAATTCTGTATTTTATAAAATAAATGCTTTAGTGTACAACATGATTAATATAACTGATACTACTGTATATTATATACAAAAGTTGTTTAAAGTAGATGCTGAGTTCTCATCACACACACACAAATATTTTCCTTTTCTCTTGTTCCTATGTAAGGTGATGAATGTTCACTAAACTTACTGTGGTAATGGTTCCATGGTATGTAAGTCAAATCATTATACTATGCATCTTAAACCTTATCAATGCTGTCTGTCAATTACATCTCAGTAAAGTAGGAAGGAAAAAATTTAAACAGAAAAAAATGTGTTTTGCAGAAAAAAAGAACAAAGATTTATGGGACATTAAATGATGAACTCAAATGGAGGAAGTCACTATCATAACTGAAATTGAAATATGCATAATATTGAGATAGACAGAGAACAAAGACAGAGTAGTTTCAGGAAAGAAAGTAAATAAACATGGGTAAAGGTCCAGGGATGTAAATAAGTAGGACATACATTGTGAGATGTAAAGGAGTGCAGTTTGGATATAATATGGTATTTCAAAGCAAATTGCCAGCTATCTATTGCCTATAAACCAATCGTCTTTTTTTAATCTTGTAGTTACAAGAACTCATTTTTCCTACATATACACCAAATATAGTTCTAAGTTTTCAGTTATAGATAACCTCCCAGTTTCTGTAAGAGGTCAGATTTACTTTCATTTCGTTTGATTCTGAAGGATCCGATTTGATTATTATATGTTTGGCCTACAATGGGAGTTTCTTATCTAATTTTTCTGCATTATTTTTAAACTGCATATAGATGACTTGTTTTATTTCCTTATTTTCAGAGGGTTTGCAAGATAGAATTTAATATGTTGAGATAATAATGTATTCTGAAAAAAAAGAAAAAAAAATTTACTCTGAAACAGATGATAAAAAAGTTAGTCAAAGATTTCCTAGTTGAAAGCATTTTAGTCAAATACACTTGTAAATCAAATAGAATGCCAAAGTAAATGTTTCTTCATTTAGGTAATATTCTGGAAATATATCCCAAGTAGTTGAGCTGCATAAATGACTCCATCATTTCAGCAAGAAAACATATTCTGACAAAATATTAGTAGGGGTTATTGCTAAATTGTTTCTTCCAAAACATGATGTTGTATTAACATTTTCTCATTCATACGCTTTAGGATACATATTTTGAGAGACAACATTTTGTAGCACTTAGATTTAAGAAGTCTCGTTTTCCATGGCTAAAACTTTGAGCCAGTGTGCAAATTAGAATAAGTATTTATTGGACCTTAGAAGTGTAAAAATAATCACAAGTAATTAGAGCTGCACAAATAATTCTAAGGTAATATATTCTCAACTAAATAATGCAAAATAATCTATAAAGGAGTATGGAATAAAATTTGTTAAAATCTTCTCTAATCCAAATATCAGTGTAGTGCATATTCATATAATACATATGGTAATTTGTGAGATATAGTTATCATAGATGCATTTCACTTTGGGGAGCTACTTTTCAAAAGAACTTGATTAGCCTTCTTAATTATTATAAGGAATCTTAGGTTTGAAGGAGACCCCACCCAAATTAACTTATGGTCTAAATAGCAGCATTTTCTTTGATTATGTCCCTGATAAATGCCCATCCAGCCCCAGTTTGAGCCATTTTGTGAATAATCTCTTTATCTCACTATCCAGAAATAAAATAAAACAAGATATTATCTGGAACTCTATTTCAAAAGAGAGGTCAAAGGAAAGTAATGTGAAAACTTTTAAATTTAGCTAATATCTATAATTAATATAATTAAAATATAATATTTTTATTCTATAATGTTGTAATCATACAGAAGTCCTAGAAATGTATATCATTAATGAGATAGAGATGCTCACAGATATTAATATATGAAGATGCTCATTATAGACCTTTTGGTAATTAAAAATTAGAAAACATAAATATTGAACAATAGAGAGTGATTAAATCAATTAGGGCTTATCTCTACCTGGGAAGCTATGTATACATATTTAATTTTTCAGAAAATATGTAATAAAATGGGAGTAAGTTTATGATAAAATAGATTCAAAATGCTAAAATATTGTTTCATGTTGATAACATTAAACAATAAAATATAGCCAAAATAGCATATATCTTGTTAGTACATACAGGCATAGAGACTATATAACACAGTTGTAAAGATATAATGAAAGCATCATGAAGGAAATTAAACTAAGAACAAAAGAAATAATGTTTCTTTGGGTGACAGAATTGTGTGTAGTCTTTCATCTTCTTATTCACATTTTACCATTTTTCCATTGTCTATATTAAGCAAGCATCAATTTTTATTTTTCCTCAGAAAGATACTAACTAAAAAGAAGCAAATCTATTTTTCTAGTAATGTGATGAAACAAACCTGATGGCTCTTCTGCAAAAAATTCTTTGCTATTAATGAAGGACTAATGGCAGTTCCACTCTACCCAACAAAAGAACCTTCAACTAAACTCGAGTAGTTAAAACCAAGTATAATAAAGCAATGTATGTGTATTTGTGTTTTTCTTTATGTTTATATTGCCTTTTATCTTTATGTTTGAAAATCAAGTATGAAAACAAACAAACAAACTTCTATATTGACAGTTTCATACTCTGTCTTCCTTTCCTTCAAATCCTGGCATTTTGTTTTGTCCACTGGTCCACTCTATTATTACAGAGTCACATCAGCTTGAAATTATGGATATTTTCAATGTAGTCTCATTTATGTTTTTGGTTTCATTCTTTCTTGCATCTACAAACATGTTGGGTAGTTTATGTTATAAATATATAATAACGCTTATATCACAAGGTGTGATGAAGAATAAACTTCATAATAGCTATAAATTCCTCACTTGACACAGTAGACATTCAACAGATGGTAATTCTGTTCCTTTTTCCTTTGTAAATACACATACACAATATTCATCTGGTGGAAACTGAAAGTTCTGTTGACAGTTCCTCAACATTGAGCATAATTTTAATCAATTATAATGCAACTTCATGTTTCCTATAATTGTAAATAATTGCATAAAATATTTCATATCAAGTTTAATCTTTGCTTTAACGATAGAAATTTGAATGCTACTTGTCTCAAAAAGAGTTCATAATTTTTAGGAAATGCATTAATTTATGTTATGGTCTTCTAATTTGATGGAATTAGAGCTTTGAGGTATTTTACAAATATAAAGGAAGCTATCTTTTAAATTTATGACTCCTGTTTTTTAACTACAGTTAGGTAGTTTCAAGAATTCATTTTCAAGAATTACATCACAGTAAGAATTTTTTAAATGTCATTCTGCAAATAACTTTTTATCATTTTTCACATTGACAGTATTATTGGTACCCTATAGATTATAAAAGTCACAAGACAATTCTAGATACACAAGACTATCTCTAAATCAGATTCACAGACAAGCTTGTGCATTCTTAACACAGTAAGGAAAATGGGCAGTTGGATTTACAATAGTAACAGTTTATATTTCTAGCTGAAACATTCTATTTACATAATTTCATATCATAAACTTCTCTAGGGCAGTAATCAAATCTTTTTTGTCCACCTGATACAATATCTAGAATAAATTCAGGTGTAGGTATACTTAATCAATAGTACCTATATTTTTGTGGTGTTTAACTGCTCCTGAATATCTCTGTACAACTTCTGAAAAGTATCATATTAAATTTAGTAATGTTTATTTCTCATGTATGTATATTTAAATAATAAAGAAAATAAGCATTTCCTATTTTTACCATATTTATTCCTAGTATAATGAATTGGAAAATGATATTTCTGTGGTTCTGTATATTTCATAACCATATTACCATGTTTTTAAATTTTTCCATTATTATCAGTAAAATAATCACTTTCACTGCTGTTGTCTTGCATTTGTATGTTTTTTTATGTATTTAAAATGTAATGGAAGGTTTCATTCTATTCCAAAATACTGAGCTAAACTGAAACTTACATGGAAACATTAAGTCCCAAATTTACCAAATGCATGCATGCCAAGTCACTTCAGTCATGTCTGATTCTTTGCACCTCTGTGGACTGTAGCCTAACTAGGCTTCCATGGCCATGTGCTTCTCCAGGCAAGAATACTGGAGTGGGTTACCATACCTCCTCCAGGGAGGAGGGATCTTCCCAACCGAGGGATCAAACCCAAGTCTCTCAGTCTTCTGCATGGACAAGTGGATTCTTTACCACTAGGACCACCTGGGAAGCCTAAAATTTTATCAAATATCAAATATTTATAAAAAGCAAATTGATTCAGTTTTTAATTTTTTATAGAGGTCCAGGATTATATTGACATAGCTAAAGAATTAAGGAAATTTGACAAATATGATTTCTGCTTTGACCCTACACCAATTAAATTAATTAATTAATTTTTTAAAATTAATTAATTTTAGAATATTGATATATTTTTAAGTAAGACATAAACCATTGACAGTAAAGAACAATCATTTAAATAGAAGGTATAAGTAAACTTCAGTTGTTTGCTGGCTAGAATGTTCTGTATATTAAAAATGATATATTTCAGCAAATCTTCCCCTTGGAAAGTGAAAGAAAGTGTTAGTCACTCAGTCATGTCCTTTGAGGACCCCATAGACTGTAGCCCACCAGACTCCTCTGTCCATGGGATTCTCCAGGCAAGAATACTGGAGTGGGTTGCCATTCCCTTCTCCAGGGGATCTTCCTGACCCAGGGATCAAACCAGGGTCTCCTGCATTGCAGGCAGATACTTCACCATCTAAGCCGTATAATCTCCATTTGTATAATCTCTAATACAAATTATTTGTAATAATAGCTAATTATTATTAGAAGAAAAAAAGCCTTCTTTGAAAGAATATATCTTTATCATATGAATATCAGCATTTTTTAATGAAAGAATGGTAATTATTCATTAGCAATGAGTGAAAAACATGTTGGTTTAGGCATTATAAAATGTCCATTTGTTTGATCATTGTAACATAGATTACAAAAACATCCTTACCCAGTGAAAATGATCTGCCAAAGCAGATAAAAACAGTGTAAGAGATTTAATAAAAAAATTCTTTTTCTGACAGAAATGTGATCTGGTAATAGAAACTTACCTTCCTGAGAAAAGAAAGTATTTGGACTCAAAAATTAAGTAACAAAATGATATAACCATAAATATAGAAATGGAAAGTCATTTATTTTAATTGTAGCATTACTACTGTGATTTTGTATGTAATATTTCAGTAGCAATCCTCAACATAGCATAATGCCTCTATTTAAATGAGGCAACTTCAAGTAGCTTTTTTGTTTTCTTAGCCAAGTGGAATTATATATAGTGATAAGATCACTAGCAGCGGATGAATGAAAATTTGATTTATGCTGTGCAGGTACACAACTCCTTATAAATAATCTTGCAGTCTGATACAGAAAGTGTCTATTATTCTGGCATGTTTGACATTCCCATTCAGTCCAGCAACTCATTGACATATACTTAATTTGCTATTTCTTGAAGGTGTTGCTTGATGTTCCCTTCTGCTTGACAGGCGCCTGACAGTTGAGTCTCTCTCAGAGCCTAACAAAATGGGAAAATAATGCATTATCTAAACCATAGATATCCATTTTATGACTTTGATAATGTTGTAGGCTAAACTCAGTTCCTTTAGATACTGATGAAGGTGCACTTTTTTTTTTTTTTTTTTTTTTGGTCTTTAAAGATATGTGGGTATATACATCTAGCTTTCAACTGGAATTTTTCTTGAAGTGTGAATGCTGTGCCCTACAGTTCTCAAAGTATAACTAATGATTTAAATGTGGACATGTGAAAGGAATTAAATAAAAATGGATCTCCTGATTCCCCACCATTTATATATTTTAGCAAGATGCAAAAATTTTAATATTCACAATACAAATAGTGCTCTTAGCATCTGGCATTTTTGACAAATGCTTTTGAATGTTGTTCTTGGTTTGAATACATATTTATATCCATGCAGCCTTCTCAGATTTCTCCTCATAGTTATTCATTATGATGGATATATACACACACTTTTAAGGACAGGAGCATATGATTTTGTTTAAGGAGCAGGCAAAAGTATATTATCTGTCAGGGCTCCTGAGATAAAGTAACTGCTATCAAAGTGTATTTCTAAAGGAAACAGACATTCTTTGGTGAAAATCTGTTTAGCTCACCAATATCCATGTACAAAATCCTAGGTATCACATTGAAAGATTATCTGTAACTGATCCTACCATATATTCCCAGCCTAATTAATCTCTTAAATTACCCTACCTATCCTCTGTTGAGACTCTTCGATTTTCTAACAATATGAGAGTCCCTTAGCTAACGCCATTCTCAGAAATTCACCCTCATTGATTTCTATCTGAAAAAAATTTCCTCTATCCTTGGAGGTTTAACCCAAAGTCCCTGAAATGTTTTTTGGTAGTTTCACGCTTTGGTGCAATGCTTGTTATCCTTCCTATGTCTTGGGACACATTTTGTATTATTATCTAGTATTATTACTACTTGACTTTTAGATTAAGTCTTTTGTTGCTTTTGATGTATGTAATAGAGGCCCCCTGGGAGGCAGAAATCATACAGTAATTTAAACAGGGCAAGTTTAATATACAGAATAAATAGATGAAATTTTGGAGTAATAAAAGATTGACTAGCAATAATTAAAGAGGCCTCATAGAATATAGGAATAATTAGATATAAAGAGCAACCACCGCCTCTAGAGCTGAGATGTTGCACCCAAAAAGGAACTTGCACACCTCTTGTAGGGCTGAGATCCAGACTCTGAGAGGACACATCCATGGCTCACTGGATAGAGAACAAGTTACTGAGGTGTGGTGGCAGCAGAGTTTGTTAGAAAGCTTCCTTTTCAGTAGTGAAGAAGCCATCAGTTTGGAGGAGCCTTATTACCAGCATCATCTCTCTGAGAAGCCAAGGAACTGCCAGTTTTCCACTGCTATGCCATCCTAGGGAGTAATGAGAGAAAACATCCATAAGACCTTGCATTTTGACATTCCTGGTAAAACCAACCAGGGGGTGCTGGAGGCTGCTGTTCACAGGAAACTGTGTCCCTGGTAATTACCATTAAATTACAGTTACCTTAGAAGGTTTTCAAGAAAGCCATCTACAGGGAGTTGCCAGGCCTTGGGAATTTTTTGGCTGCCCCCACATGACATGTGGGATCTTAGTTCCCCATCCAGCAACTGAACCTGCACCCCCTGCAGTGGAAGTATGGAGACTTAACCACTGGACATACAAGGAAGTCCTTGGAACTGATTTTTAATCTATCAGAAAACCGACCAGAACGAGCTGCTGGTTGCTGGGGGCAATGGGCCACCATGTAATATCAGAGCCATGCATGGGAGAAATTGCATTGTAGAAGCCTTGTGAGAGGAACATACTGGGACCAAACCCTTCTTCCTCCAGTGTCCCTCTAGCACCATCTGCTGACAATGCTTAGAAACGTGCAAGCTGGCAAAGGAATAATACTTTTAAAGCCTGTCTCCATTATTGCAGTGCAGGCAATAGAGGGTGGATTCGGATTTGCCCAGCAGTCTATTTGACATTGGCACAGTAGACTTATTTAGTGACCCTTTCAACAAATGAGAATTTCTTAGAAGACAGAAATTGTTTATCATCATTTCTTTTATGCCCAGGAGTAGTGTTTTCAATACAAATGGTAATCAAAAACATCTCAACTAAATTTTATCTCTGTTAACCACTACATTTTTATAAATACAATTTCTGTCTCTGAAATTTTATGTACAAAAATATATCTCATCGCCATCAAAGTTTTGCATGAGTGTGCATTAATTTTTCTTAGTATGTATGGAAGCATGTGTGTACATGTATGGGTATATAAAGTTAATATGGGACTAATAAGTCTGACCAGTATCTAAATTAATCAAATGAGCTTCCCCAAAGTTAGAAGAAAGCTATTCTAAACTTCACGGAGACAAATGACAAGTCTTGATATCTGCTAAATAAAAATATGTTTTTAACCTCCAAAGAAAATTTTACATATTGATTTTCTATTAATTTAGATACTAGTATTTTATCAATATATGATGCCTGAAATATCAAAATCTTATAGCAAATTAATGATTTTAAAGTCAGTTTTGTTGAAGATTGAATTGTCTCTAGTGGCATTAAAAATTGACTACTACTAAAACATTAAAGCATGGCTCCTTGTCAGTTTGTAGGCTTACATAGTGACTGTACAAAACCAGGCCAGGCAAAATAAATACCAGAATTTAGTAAGTCGAACGTTGTGGGTGTGCATGCTAAATTGCTTCAGTTGTCCCCAACTCTTTGTGACCCTGTGGACTGTAGCCCATCAGGCTCCTCTCCCCATGGGATTCTCCAGGCAAGAAGACAGGAGTGGGTTGCCATTTCTTGCTCCAGAGGATCTTCCTGACCATGGGATTGAATTCACATCTCATGTCTCCTGCATTGGCAGAGGGGTTCTTTACCACTAGTGCCACCTGGAGAAAGACTCATTTATGATATCATTTCTGTGTGTAATCTAAAAAGATGATACAAATGAACTTATTAACAAAACAGAAATAACTCACAGACTTGGAAAACAAACTTGGATGCCAAAGGGGATAGGTTGGTGGTAGTAGTGTTAGTTGCTTGTGTGTGTGTGTATGTGTGTGTGTGTATGCTTAGTCCAACTCTTTGCTATCCCATGGACTATAGCCCCCAGAACCCTCTGTCCCTGGGATTTTCCAGGTAAGAATACTGGAGTGAGTTGCCATTCCCTTCTCCAGGAGATATTCCCAACCCAGGGGTTGAATCTGGTTCTTCTACATTGCAGGCAGATTCTTTATAGTTGGGATTGGGTAAATTAGGAGTTTTCGATTAATGTACACTACTATATGTTAAATATAGATTATCAACAAGAACCTACTAGATAGCACAGGGAACTCTACTCAGTATTCTGGGATAACCAATAACCAATATGGGAAAAGAATCTGGAAAGAATGGATATATATGTGTCTGTGTAATAAAACCACTTTGCTGTACTGAAACTGATACCATTGTAAATCAGCAGTACCTCAATATAAAATAAAAAGTAAATTGAAAATTAAAAATTAAATTAAATTCAAAAAAAATTAAATTCAA
This sequence comes from Ovis canadensis, assembly GCF_042477335.2. Taxonomy (NCBI): domain Eukaryota; kingdom Metazoa; phylum Chordata; class Mammalia; order Artiodactyla; family Bovidae; genus Ovis; species Ovis canadensis. The sequence continues at coordinate 48,128,013 of NC_091250.1, read as the reverse complement.
TTAAATTGAAAATTATAATCTGATCATGCTGCTGTTCTCCTGAAAACTTCCAGTGTTATCCCCCCAGTGACACCCTTCCCCTATCATATGAATAAGATAAATTTATTATTTATTAAAGGGTATGAGTCTGATAAACTCTAGATAGTCCTTCTAAAAATTTTATTTATTTACCTCCCAATGGATACAACAACAAAAATCCTTGGCATACAAGCATGTTATATCAAATGTTTGTAGTGGTGTTCCACAGGCCATACTTTCTGTGATGACTCCAGAGACAGAACAGTGATTCCCTCTGACATTGACCACGAAAGTGATATTAACCATTCATGTTGGTAATAAGAGGGACTATAGCTATGATGTGGCTAATAACCAATATTATGGACAGTCCTAATAAGAGGGATTTATTGGTCTGATGGTAATTCACGAAACATTGCATAAAGAGAAACATCTCTGAAAGGTCTGAGCTAGGTGATCAGGGGTAGGCTGTGTGAATAGGAATTTGAGGAGTGGGACATGTAGACTAAGAAAGACATAGAATGGAGACAGTCTTCATAGACATCAGGTAATCTTTCTTTTCAACTATAATGAATACTCTGATTTTTAAGTCCTCAAATTTGGTGAAAGTTATTAAAACATATTCTTTTGTGAAAAATATTTAATTTTCTTTATTATATAAAAACATTAAAGCCTCTGTTGAGAAACAGCTGTGGTTTTCTTTTCTGGCTTTTGCTTGTTTTTTCTAATAATTCTTTTGCCAGGCATTGTTTAATACCTGAGCATCTCTTGTCTGGTAAAATCCTCTACTTGGGTGTTAACATTCGGCAAGGATTTTATATTCTGGAAAGAATAAGCTCATTATTAACATAAAGTTATAAAGACCCTCATTTGATTTTTGTATCTGTTGCCCTTTAAGGGAATGCAAAACAATGTCTATGCTCAGCGAGTGAAAACTGAGTGAATTAATTAATGTATGAATAGTGTATTAATTTTTCATTTCATTTTCAAACCACTCAACAAAAAGTTTTGTATATTACACACAGTTTTCATTCCTTGTAAAACTTTAAAAAGTATGCCATTAAGTCATTTATTCTGTATGGACCTATATCTAAGTAGCCAAATTTGACAGCAAATTTTGAATGGTGACAGTATCTAGAAATATTTCCCCAAGTTATCAGAATAACAAATATCTTGAAATTCCTCTTAAATATTAATATTTAGGAACCTAATGATAGCTTACTTAACTTGGATCTCCAACTAGGTGACCTGAAGTAACTACATCCCCCATCAGGTGGTGGTAATATTGGTCAAGAACTGTATTTTAGATGAAACCCACATTTATTATATTTGAAGTTCTAAATCAAAATAGGATATTCTTATTTTTCAGTTTCCATACCATTTTATTCTGCTACCAAGGTCACTGATAACCAGATATTATAAATTTTGAGTTAAGTTTATGCAGAATTCATAATGATTTAACTATAAAATTTTGTGGACTCTATTTACAGGTAGACAGATATATAGATGCAATTTTACTTATTAGAATTTGGTAACTAAATTAATAGCTTCACTTGGGTTGAGTGAGAGCATGTAAAAGAAATGTTATACTTAAGAAAACACACTTTATTTAAGTATTATACCAGGGCATTTGCACAGAATATGCTAATTATAAGTATCTCTTATCTGTTCATTAAAGTGAGTCTGTCCGAACTCTTATTTAATGTTTGTTTAATAATTTGTTTGTGTTCCTTTATGGCCGTAAAGGGAATAATTTCACGTTTATGAGTATTCTACATTTCAGAATTTTAACTAATTTAGGATGATAACCTTCTCACCACAATCAACTCCTAATTAACGAAGTTTTACATTATTTGTTCTGTTTTCCTCTATTCTTTATTTTTGGTAATAGATAAACAACATAAATGATAAAAAACATAATTGTTTTCCATGATTTTTAGCCTGTTTCTGTGCTCTGCCTCAAGTAGAGCATGCTGAAATGGGAAGCACTTCTATATTTTCTAATGTAATGCTCATAATAGCATTTAGTTCCAAGAATAGCAAACTGAGGCTATTTGTCCAAGATCGTGTATTAAATAGGACAACTGTGGGATTTCCATTCTTTGTCTAGTTCCAAAAATCTTTATTTTTAATTCCATTTGTTTATTTTTGCTTTTATTTCCAGAATTCTGGGAGGTGGATCATAGAGGATCCTGCTGTGATTTATGTCTGAGAGTGTTTTGCCTATGTTCTCCTCTAGGAGTTTTATAGTTTCTGATCTTACATTTAGATCTTTAATCCATTTTGAGTTTATTTTTGTGTGCGGTGTTAGAAAGTGATCTAGTTTCATTCTTTTACAAGTGGTTGACCAGTTTTCCCAGCACCACTTGTTAAAGAGATTGTCTTTACTCCATTGTATATTCTTGCCTCCTTTGTCAAAGATAAGGTGTCCATATGTGTGTGGATTTATCTCTGGGCTTTCTATTTTGTTCCATTGATCTATATGTCTGTCTTTGTGCCAGTACCATACTGTCTTGATGACTGTGGCTTTGTAGTAGAGCCTGAAGTCAGGCAAGTTGATTCCTCCAGCTCCATTCTTCTTTCTCAAGATTGCTTTGGCTATTCGAGGTTTTTTGTATTTCCATACAAAGCTTGAAATTATTTGTTCTAGTTCTGTGAAAAATGTGGCTGGTAGCTTGATAGGGATTGCATTGAATTTGTAAATTGCTTTGGGTAGTATACTCATTTTCACTATATTGATTCTTCCAATCCATGAACATGGTATATTTCTCCATCTATTAGTGTCCTCTTTGATTTCTTTCATCAGTGTTTTATAGTTTTCTATATATAGGTCTTTAGTTTCTTTAGGTAGATATATTCCTAAGTATTTTATTCTTTTCGTTGCAATGGTGAATGGAATTGTTTCCTTAATTTCTTTTTCTACTTTCTCATTATTCGTGTATAGGAATGCAAGGGATTTCTGTGTGTTGATTTTATATCCTGCAACTTTACTATATTCATTGATGAGCTCTAGTAATTTTCTGGTGGAGTCTTTAGGGTTTTCCATGTAGAGGATCATGTCATCTGCAAACAGTGAGAGTTTTACTTCTTCTTTTCCAATTTGGATTCCTTTTATTTCTTTTTCTGCTCTGATTGCTGTGGCCAAAACTTCCAGAACTATGTTGAATAGTAGCGGTGAAAGTGGACACCCTTGTCTTGTTCCTGACTTTAGGGGAAATGCTTTCAATTTTTCACCATTGAGGATAATGTTTGCTGTGGGTTTGTCATAGATAGCTTTTATTATGTTGAGATATGTTCCTTCTATTCCTGCTTTCTGGAGAGTTTTTATCATAAATGGATGTTGAATTTTGTCAAAGGCCTTCTCTGCATCTATTGAGATAATCATATGGTTTTTATTTTTCAATTTGTTAATGTGGTGAATTACATTGATTGATTTGCGGATATTGAAGAATCCTTGCATCCCTGGGATAAAGCCCACTTGGTCATGATGTATGATCTCTTTAATGTGTTGTTGGATTCTGATTGCTAGAATTTTGTTGAGGATTTTTGCATCTATGTTCATCAGAGATATTGGCCTGTAGTTTTCTTTTTTTGTGACATCTTTGTCAGGTTTTGGTATTAGGGTGATGGTGGCCTCATAGAATGAGTTTGGAAGTTTACCTTCCTCTGCAATTTTCTGGAAGAGTTTGAGTAGGATAGGTGTTAGCTCTTCTCGAAATTTTTGGTAGAATTCAGCTGTGAAGCCATCTGGACCTGGGCTTTTGTTTGCTGGAAGATTTCTGATTACAGTATCAATTTCCGTGCTTGTGATGGGTCTGTTAAGATTTTCTATTTCTTCCTGGTTCAGTTTTGGAAAATTGTACTTTTCTAAGAATTTGTCCATTTCTTCCACGTTGTCCATTTTATTGGCATACAACTGCTGATAGTAGTCTCTTATGATCCTTTGTATTTCTGTGTTGTCTGTTGTGATCTCTCCATTTTCATTTCTAATTTTATTGATTTGATTTTTCTCTCTTTGCTTCTTGATGAGTCTGGCTAATGGTTTGTCAATTTTATTTATCCTTTCAAAGAACCAGCTTTTGGCTTTGTTGATTTTTGCTATGGTCTCTTTTGTTTCTTTTGCATTTATTTCTGCCCTAATTTTTAAGATTTCTTTCCTTCTACTAACTCTGGGGTTCTCCAACTCTTCCTTTTCTAGTTGCTTTAGTTGTAGAGTTAGGTTATTTATTTGACTTTTTTCTTGTTTCTTGAGGTATGCCTGTATTGCTATGAACTTTCCTCTTAGCACTGCTTTTATAGTGTCCCACAGGTTTTGGGTTGTTGTGTTTTCATTTTCATTAGTTTCTATGCATATTTTGATTTCTTTTTTGATTTCTTCTGTGATTTGTTGGTTATTCAGAAGTGTGTTGTTCAACCTCCATATGTTAGAATTTTTAATAGTTAAATATTTCTTTATTCCCAATGAACTAAGAGAGCTAAGTCTACATTTTTCAATGTGTAATCTATATTACATAATTAAGATTTATATCACTCAGTATGATACCACTTTGTTTTATAGTCCAGTGTATTCAGTGTCTTGAAGACTTTTTATGCATTATTATTAGATAACCAACAAGGGCCTACTGTATAGCACAGGAAATGCTGCTCAATAGTCTATAATAATCTAAATGGGAAAAATAATTTGAAAAAGAACAGATACATGTATATGTGCAAATGAATAACTTTGTTGTACACCTGAAACACAACCTTGTTAATCAACTATGCTTCAATATAAAATAAAAATTTTAAAAAAGAATTATTCATATTCCCTGGTGACTCAGATGATAAAGAATCTGCCTGCAATGCAGGAGACCCAGGTTTGATCCCTGGTTCAGGAAGATCCCCTGGAGAATGAAATGGATACCCACTCCAGTATTCTTCCCTGGAGAATTCCATGGACAGAGGAGCCTTGTGGGCTACAGTCCATAGTGTCAGACACGACTGAGTGACTAACACTTTCTAATGCACTCTTTGGATACTTTTAGTATTAATAAATAAAGTATAAAGCTTTAGTATTACTAACCAAACTTTATAAAAAATATTTTTCTTTCTAATTTAAAATATATAAGTTAAGTATGTGTTTGCAACACAAACTGATTATCGGAAGATCCTGGAAGGTAACTTCTACTGAATTACTAAAAGATTCTTCATAGATTTTCTTGTGATTTGTATTCTTTATAATTGTTTTTATTACACTCATTTGAAACAGCAAAAAATCTTTCTTCCTAGATCTGCAATCTCCTTCACTTTAAAAAGAGAACAGGGAACGCATGTAAAAATTAAAGATTTTAAAATTAAAAAAAAAATTTAAAAAAAAATAAAAAAATTAAAAAAAATAAAAAGAGAACAGGGTTATTCAATTTTAGTGTGGATTGCAATGGCTCATTGTGTAGTTACAGAACATATTATACAGCAATCATCTGACCTTTCTTTCAGTAAACCATTGAGATAGTCTCTGTCTTTCTCAGGAGGAGAGGGAATGATTAAGCTGTCATTATCTCCTAGTGTCACTGAAAGGACATGAGTTTCAGTGCTATATGACCTGACACTTACACTCATACCTTGAGATACATTTTTTTTCTTTTCCATTTTCTTTTCTCCTTCTCTCTCTCTCTCTTGATTCCACATGTAAGGAATGCTTGCAGCATTTGTCTTTATTTGCCTGGCTTTTTCGCTTAGCATGATCCTCTCTGGCTTCATTCATCTTGTTGTAAATGGCAGGATTTCCTTCTTTGTGTGCGGGTGTTAGTCGCTTAGTCGTGTGTGACTCTTTGCAACCCCATGGACTATAGCCCACCAGGCTCCTCTGTCCATGGGATTCTCCAGGCAAGAATACTGGAGTGGGCTGTCATGCCCTTCTCCAGGGGATCCTTCCGACCCAGGGATCAAACCCGGGTCTCCTGCATTGCAGGCAGATCCTTTACCATTTGACCTACCCAGGAAGCCCTTCTATTTAAAAGCTGAATAATATTTCATGTGTATCCTTATCTGTATATGAAGGTACACATGGATATTTATCTCATATACATATTATATATATGGAATATTATATATATATGGAATATTATATAATATATACATATACATATATTTCTTTTTCCATGTATCCATCTATTGACATTTAATTGTTTCTATAGCTTGGCTATTGTGAATAATGCTGCAGTGAACATAGGGATACAGAAATTTCTTTGAGACAGTGATTTTGTTACTTTGGATGTATATCCAGAAGTGAGACTGCTGGCTTATATGGTAGTTCTGTTTTTAATCTTTGAAGAACTTCTGTACTATTTTCTATAATAGATGTACCAGTTTACATTCATGCCAACAGTGAATAAAGGCCCTCTTTTCTTCACAGCCTCACCAATATTGGTTATCTTTTGTCTTTTTGACAGTAGCTAGCATAACAGATGTGAAGTGATACCAGGAACCACACTGTGTCTTTGATTTCCATTTCAGTGATGATTAGTAATGTTGAGTATGTTTTTATGTATCTGTTGACATTAGTATATCTTCTTTGGAAAAATACCTATTGCACTCATTTGCTCATTTTCATTGGATTATTGGTGCCTCATGACTACCTTAGAGAAATGTTCAACTGTTATATAAACTGGAATCTATTTCTATGTTATCTTAAGTTCCAGTGACCTGCTTGCTACTCTTCCTCCAGCATCACATTGATGTCCATATAATGATGCATTCGTTTTGTGTTTCAAATCACCACTGACTCGGTGAATAAAACAAAGCAGGTTTGTAGGGCAAAATTCTGACATGGACCCCACTGAAGTAAAATAAAAGTGTTGACAGGACTGTGTTCATTTCTGGAAGCTTTAAGGGAAAATCCTTTTACTTTCGTTTCCCCGCTTCTAGAAGCTACCTGTCTATATACTATGTGTCTCATGGAATTCCTGCCTCTGCCTTCCAGCCCATCAATAGCAGGTCAAATCATTTCCTTGCTATTGTCTCTCTGGTTTGCTGCAGTCTGAAAGGTTCTCCACTTTCTTCTCTGCCCTATTTGAAAAATGGTTGTAAGGACCTTGATTTTAGATTGGATCTACCTAGGTAGTCTAGAATAATCTCTCCATCTCAAGGCCCTTAAGTTTAATAACACCTGAAAAATCCATTTTACTTGTTTATTTTTGCTTTTGTTGACTTTGCTTTTGGTGTCAAATCTCAAAAATCACTGTGAAGAGAGCCATCAAGGAATTTTTCTTCTAAGAGCTTTATGGTTTCAGGTCTTATGTTCAAGGCTTTAATACATTTTGAGTTGATTTTGTTATAGTATTAGAGGTCTAGTTTTATTCTTTTTTCATGCGGCAATCCTGTTTCCCAAAAACACAATTTATGGAAGAGACTACCCTTTCCCTGTGGTATACTCTGGCACCTTTGCTGCAAATCAATTGACTACGTATGTGTGGATTTATTTCTGGGCTTTCCATTTTCTTCAATTGATCGATGTGTCTCTTTTCATGCCAACACCATACTTTGTTGATTATTACAGCTTTGTAATATAGACTAAAATTAGACAGCCTGATGTCTGAAACTTTGCTTTTTTGTTCAAGGTTGCTTTGGATATTCAGGATATTTTGTGGTTTCTTAGGAATTTTTAGGAATTTGCATAAATCAAGGGCAATATTTAGAATATCAAGGAACATCCAGGGGTAAAAAGGTTTACAGTGAGACTTTTTGAGAAACACTTTGTATTATGTCCTTTTTGTTTTTCCAAATAAGCTTTAACATATTTATAGTTCTGAGAAACAGAATTATAGAAAAAAGTCAGTTTAGTATTTTAGACTTCTCCAGGCATATTGGATCTAGAACAAGTTTTCTTCTATAATATCTAGTGATATCTCTGAAACTATAAAAAATATTTTCAGACACTAGGAGATACCCATACTAAATCATAATATCAAGTATTTATTAAGCTTAAATATTGCTTATTAGAAGTCAAATTTTGATTAAAAATCAGAATTAAGGTTATACAAAACTAGGATGTATTTACACACATGATTCAATCATAAACCCTACTGAAGGCCTATCAGGAATGAATATTTGTTCTTTTCTTCAGTCATATTAGTGGCAGTAATATTATCAGTAAGCAAGTTTACCTTTGCTTACTGGCAGCCCAGAGACCAGGGAGAGTTTTGCTTTTCTCTAATGATGATGTTGTTCAGTCACCAATTCATTTCTGACACTTGTGACCCCATGGACTGCAGCATGCCAGGCCTCCCTATCCCTCATTGTTTTCCAGAGTTTGCCCAAGTTCATATCCACTGAATCGGTGATTCCATCCAACCATCTCATCCTCTGTCACCGTCTTCTCTTTCTGCCTTCAGTCTTTCCCAGCATCAGGGTGTCTTCCAGTGAGTAGACTCTTCACATCAGATGGCCAAAGTACTGGGTTTCATAATCAGCATCAGTCCTCCCAACGAATGTTCAGGACTGATTTCCTTTAGGATTGACTGGTTTGACCTTCTTGCTGTCCAAGGGACTCTCAAGAGTCTTCTCCAGCACTGCAGTTTGAAAGCATCAATTCTTTGACACTCTGCCTTCTTTATGGTCCATCTCATAGCTGTACATGACTACTGGAAAGACCATGGCCTTGACTATACAGACCTTAGTCAGCAAAGTGAGATCTTTGCTTTTTAATATACTCTCTAGGTTTGTCATAGTATTCCTTCCAAGAAGCAATCATCTTCTAAATTCATGGCTACAGTCATCATCCTTAGTGATTTTAGAGCCCAAGAGGAGGAAATCTGTCACTGCTTTCACCTTTTCCCCCTCTATTCACCATGAAGTGATGGGAGCAGATGCCGTGATCTTAGTTTTGTTTTATTTTTGATACTGAGTTTTAAGCTGGATTTTTCACTCTCCTCATTCACCCTCATCAAGAGGCTCTTTAGTTCCTCTTTGCTTTTTGCCATTAGAATGGTATCATCCACATATTTGAGGTTGTTGATATTTCTCCCAGCAATCTTGATTCCAACTTGTAACTGCTCCAGCTTGGCATTTCGTATGATATTCTCTGTGCATGACACTATATAGCCTTGTCATATTCCTTTCTCAATTTTGAACCAGTTAGTTGTTCCATATAAAGTTCTATCTGTTGCCTATTAACCCACATACAGGTTTCTAGGAGACAGATAAGATGGTCTGGTATTCCCATCTCTATAAGAACAATTTGTTAAGATACACACAGTTAAAGGCTTTGGTATAGTCAATAAAACAGAAGTAGATGTTTTTCTTGAATTCCCTTGCTTTCTGTATGATACAGTGGATGTTGGCAGTTCAATCTGTGGTTCCTGTGCCTTTTCTAAATCCAGGTTGTACATCTGGAAGTACTGCTGAAGCCTAGCTTAAAGGATTTTGAGCATAACCTTACTAGCATAGGAAATGAGTGCAATTATCTGATAGCTGGAACATTCTTTAGTACTGCCTTTCTTGAGAACTGGGAGAAAGATTGACCTTTTCCAGTCCTGTAGCCACTGCTGGGTTTTCCAAATTAGGTGATATATTGAGTGCAATGCTTTAATAGCATCATCCTTTTGAATTTTAAATGGGTTGTATGGTAGTTCTGTTTTTAGTTTGTATAAAGAAATCTCTGTACTGTTTTCTATAGTGACAGCATCAGTTCATATTGCCACTACAGGGTACAGTGGTATCCTTTTCTCCACCTCCTCACCTGTGTCCTTTTTGATGATAGCCATTCTGAAAAGTGTGCGATCATATCTCATTGCTTTTTTTTTTATTGGAGGATAATTGCTTTATAATATTTCCTTGGTTTCTGCCATACAAGAACATGAATCAGGCGTAAGTATGCATATGCCGCCTCCTTTTTGTTCCTTCCTCCCGCTCACCACCCTATCCCACTCCTTTAGGTTGTCACAGAGTACTGGGTTGAGCTCCCTGTGATATAGAGCCACTTCCCATTAGCTACCTGTTTTATATATGGTAGTTTATGTGTTTCGTGCTACTCTCTCAATTAATCTAATCCCCTCCTTTCCCTACATTTCCCTGATGGTCTGTGGTGTTGAGCATCTTTTCATGTGCCTCTTGATCATCTGCATTTCCTCTTTGGTGAGGGGGAAGTTTATTCATTTTTCCTGCCTATTTTTAAATTGGGTTGTTAGGTTTTATTGATACTGAGTTTTATAAACTGTTTATATATGTCATGGGAAATAGATGGGGAAACAGTGGAAACAGTGTCAGACTTTATTTTGGGGGGCTCCAAAATCACTGCAGATGGTGATTGAAGCCATGAAATTAAAACACTCTTCCTCCTTGGAAGGAAAGTTATGGCCAACCTAGGTAGCATATTCAAAAGCAGAGACATTACTTTGCCAACAAAGGTCCATCTAGTCAAAGCTATGGTTTTTCCAGTGGTCATGTATGGATGTGAGAGTTGGACTGTGAAGAAAGCTGAGTGCCAAAGGATTGATGCTTTTGAACTGTGGTGTTGGAGAAGACTCTTGAGAGTCCCTTGGACTGCAAGGAGATCCAACCAGTCCATTCTAAAGGAGATCAGTCCTGGGTGTTCTTTGGAAGGAATGATGCTAAAGCTGAAACTCCAGTACTTTGGCCACCTCATGTGAAGAGGTGACTCATTGGAAAACACTCTGATGCTTGGAGGGATTGGGGGTAGGAAGAAAAGGGGACGACAGAGGATGAGATGGCTGAGTGGCATCACGGACTTGATGGAGGTGAGTTTGAGTGAACTCTGGGAGTTGGTGAGGGACAGGAAGGCCTGGCGGGGTGCAATTCATAGGGTCTCAAAGAATCGGACACGACTGAGCGAGTGAACTGAACTAAACTGTGTTATATATTAATCTTTTATTGGTCGTATCATTTGCAAATATTTTCTCCCATTCAGTACATTGTATTTTCATTTTGTTGATGATTTCCTTTGCTATGCAAAGCTTTTAAGTTTAGTTGGGTATAACTTGTTTGTGTTTGTTTTTGTTCTCTATGTTTTAGGTGAGAGATCCAAAAATATATTACTGTGCAAACTATTCTTCTGTGTTTTTCTCTAGGAGTTTTATACTATCCAATCTTTTTTAGGTCTTTAACTAATTTTGAGTGTATTTGGTATTAGAGAATGTTCTAATTTAATTGTTTTATGTACCTGTCCAGTTTTCGCAGTGCCTCTTATTAAAGAGACTGTCTTTTCTCCATTTTCTATTCTTTGCTCATTTGTCACAGATTAATTGATCACAGTGCTTTGGTTTATTTCTGGGCTCTCTATGTTGTTCCATAGATTCATGTGTCTGTTTTTGTGCCAGTACCATATTGTTTTGATTACAGTAGCTTTGGTGTTTATAGTGTGAAGTCAGGGAGCATGATGCTTCCAGCACTGTTCTTCTTTTTCAAGATTGGTTTGGCTATTTGGAGTCTTTTGTGTTTACATCAGTTCAGTTCAGTTCAGTTCAGTTCAGTCAGTCATGTCTGACTCTTTGCAACCCATGAATCGCAGCACGCCAGGCCTCCCTGCCCATCACCAACTCCCAGAGTTCACTCAGACTCATGTCCATTGAGTCAGTGATGCCATCCAGCCATCTCATCCTTTGTCGCCCCCTTCTCCTCCTACCCCCAATCGCTCCCAGCATCAGAGTTTTTTCCAATGAGTCAACTCTTCGCATGAAGTGGCCAAAGTATTGGAGTTTCAGCATTAGCATCAGTCCTTCCAAAGAATACCCAGGACTGATCTCATTTAGAATGGACTGGGTGTTTACATACTAATTTTAAAATCAGTTTTTCTAGGTTTCTGAAAAATCCCATTGACATTTTGATAGGGATTGCATCAAATCTATACATTTCCTTGTGTAGTATGGTCATTTATGGGGGAAAAAAGTAAAAATGTGCCGAGAAAGCAAACATAGGAGGAGCATCCCTTGACATAATAAAACCATATGTGACAAACCCACAGCTAACATTATACTCAATGGTGAAAAACTGAAAGCATTTCCTCAAAGATCAGAAAGAAGACATGGAGGCCCACTCTCACCACTTTCACTCAATATGGATTTGGAAATTCTAGGCACAACAATCAGAAAAAAAGAAGAAATGAAAGGAATACTGACTGGAAAGGAAAAAGTAAAACTGTCACTATTTGCAGATGACATGATACTGTATACATAAAATGCTGAAAACATGACCAAAAATCTACTCGAATTCATCAATGACTTTGGTAAACTTTCAGGATACAAATTAATAGACAGAAATCTGTTGTATTTCTATGTTCTAACAGTGAACTAGTAGAAAGATAAATGAAAGAAAAAACACATTTACCTTTGCATAAAAAAGAATAAAATACCTTGGAGCAAGCCAGTTAAGGAGGTAAAAGATTGAGTACTCAGAAAACTATAAGACACTAAACAAAGAAAGTGTAGATGACACAAGCAGATAGAAAGATACACTGTGTTCTTGGTTTGGAAGATTCAGTATTGCTAAAAATGACCATACTACCCAAGGAAACCAATGTTTTTAAAAGTGTTTTTATAGATATCTGCTGAACTCAGATAGACCATGTAAAATAGTCAGGGCTTAAAGTCAATTTTTTGCAGAATTGAGTTGAAAAATATCAGTTGTGGTAGAGTAATAGCTTGCTAAAATTGGTTAAGAAAATATTTCTCCCAGTTGAAGAATTTCACCCCAAAATTTTATATTGCTATTAAAAAAAACAATATTAGTACAAGGTACAAAGCTATTGGCAAAGTGAAGTGAATGTTATCAATATTTCGTTCACACATCTAAAGATTTGGGGTCTTCACTTCGTTTCGTACTGCTTTGTAGTAGGAAGTTTCTTTCATGTCCAAGGCAAAGATAAAGTCTTTTTTTTGGTAGCATAAATAGTTTAAATGTTTCTGTTTTTATTTTATATTTATTTGCACCTTATATATTGCCATTATTTGGCACTGGAAAAATAGAGCATTGTCTACAGATGATTTTCACATTCTGGCATAGGACTAACCATTTTATGAGACGGAGAATTGAAGGAATGGGTTGTTTTGGTCATTTAATCAGGCACTATATAAATATCTTTCATGAGCCAACCACTATATTACTTGGATATGGTAATGAATAAAACAGACCCTCAAGGAGAAGGTTGCATCATAGAAAAATGACATTGAGCAAATCATTTCCAATAACTGAATATATTATTTCAAATATATAAAGAGCTTTAGAGAACTACTTGGATAGAGACAGGTTAGTAAGTACTAATACATCTTTGTATGCTTTCTGGACACTGCATTTCTCTTAAGTGTGCCTACAATTCCTACTGAGGTCTGTGGGGTCCTAGTGATGAAAAGGAGAAAAAATGGGTAAGAGGGCATGGAAGGACATGTGCGGAATGTTCTGGGACTGAGGTATGATAAAGCATAGCACTTGAGAATGTATTAAATAAAATTGCCCTGTCACTTTGCATAGGAAATATGCAATGAAATTACTTTACTCAATTCAGTTGGCTTGGGTTGAGAATCTACAGAGTATCAGAAACTTTGTAATACAAAGGCTTGAAGACCCTACCCTACATAGAACTTGTAATGGAGAGATAAGTTGAAAAGTCACATAATTATAGTATGCTAAATGGGAAAGGCAGTGCTCGATAACAATTACAGTTGACTCTGAAGAGAAAGAAGAGTGATTGAGAATAATAAAAAATTTATAGAACAGGTGGCTCAAAAGGATAAAATTTAATGCCTGAAGATAAGGTTGAGGATAAAAGAAAGTATAAAACAAAGGTAGGAATTTGAGAGATAATCTAAACATTTTAAAGATAGATAAATAGTTTTTTCAGGCTTACATAAGAAAGTAAAGAAATTGCGAAAATAAAGTAAGGTGAGATAAAACTAAACAGCAAAAGATAAGCAGACCTGCCTGTAGGAAACAGTATATTCAGGGATAAGTGAAGATGCCTGGAGAAATAGGCTTGGAGCTACATATGCATTAAGTACAGAAGAAATGCTTGTTCAGGAAATTCTGCAGGTAATTCTTAGACTGCTGCTTCTCATACTGACTGTACATTAGTTTTAACCACTGCCTTCTGCATTAGAATTGTATGAGATCCTACTGACAAGGCATATTTCAAGGGCTACTGTCATCATAGGAAAACTTTTTTAAATATAAAGTTATTTATTTTAATTGGAGGTTGATTACTTTACAATATTGTATTGGTTTTGGCATACATCAGCATGAATCCACCACAGGTATACACGTGTTCCCCATCCTGAACCCCCCTCCCTCCTCATTGAAACATGTATATTATCATATATGAAACGAATTGCCAGTCCAGGTTCAATGCATGATACTGGAAAACTTTTTAAAGTGAGACGATTTCCCTTTCTCCAACATTTAAATGACTCTGAGACTGACTAAAATTTCAGAATAATTAGATGAAAGGCTGTGATGATTTTCTTTCAGTACATTTCTTAAAATTAACATACATAGATGTATGCATACATATATATATATGAAAGAAAAAAACAATGGATTATGTGTACATAGCCTTGTACAATTTGGGGAGAGTTTCCATAATAACTTGTTGTTCCGCCTCAGTCTTTGAAATGGCTATGTGGTTTTCCATAAAATTGCTGTCCCATTAGTAATTTATTCACTCCTATATTCATTAATGTTTACATTTCTTTGTCTAATTTGTGTAATTGCAAACAGTGTTGCTATAGTTATTTTTAAGCACATATCTTTGGAATATATACTTGTATTTCTGAAATGCAGATAGGTAGAAATTGAACTTTTTAGTTGTTAGATGGGTTACTAAACGGTGGTGATTGCATTATATTACCAAAGGGCTTCCTAGGTGGCACAGTTGGTAAAGAATCCACCTGCCAATGCAGGAGATGCAAGCGACACAAGTTTGATCCCTAGGAGAGGAAGATCCCCTGCAGGAGGAAACAGCAACCCACTCCAGTATTCTTGCCTGGGATATTCCATGGACAGAGGAGCCTGGTGGGCCACAGTCCAGGGAGTTGTAGAGTCAGACAGGACTGAGCACAGCACAGCCACATATTACCAAAATGGTCATTATTTTTGTAACTGACACATTATGAGCCACATGGCTACTAGGGTCACATAATCCAGTTTCAAAATATAAATAGTGTTTGCTAAAAATAGTTTTTGAAAGAAAAAATGGAAAATATATTTGAATCTTTCATGTCATGAATAAACTGAAAACTAACATTAAGGTAACAAGGTAAATAATAGGCACTGATATGTTGGTGATGATTAAAAATTCAAACAGAATGCATAAAAATTATGAATAAATAATAAGAGCATGATAGTAACTATGCATTACAGAGCTTGGCATTCTTAAGGGTAACATTCTGAAGGATGTTACTATCAAAGTCCAGCAAGAGTTAATAAAACTATGGTAATATAAAAGTCCTTCCTGTTCAAATAGGATTTGTATCCATAAAAATGTCTGTGTTCATATGTGAAGAGAAGAGTCTATACAGATACAAAATAGCTCTAATTCAGTCTACTTAGCGTTTTTAACCCTTTTACAGAAGTCAGGATTTGGAATTTAACATCAAAGATCCTAGCTGTCCAGAGACTACTCAGGCCAAGGTAATCAATCTAAGTAAAAGATTCAACCTAGTAAGATATAGTCCACCTTTAGAATCTCTAAGGTAATAAATGAAGAGAACATAATAGAATTTACAGTGGACTAGCAAATTACTTCTTTAAAACATAACAGGTAAATGGAAAAAAAAGCACTTCACTCAATCTGAGATTCTTAAAAATTAACAATTAGCATAATACACAATTTAGCTAGAAGAGGTTGGATTTGGCAGATTATTTTACTTAAAACACAAATACAAGCATGTTTTCTAAACATAACCTTATGCCTTGATTTATGTGTAGTGAAGAAAAGAGAACTCTATAGCCCAAAATGGCTCTCTCCATCTTGACTGTATACTGGAAAATATGGATATTATTACTTTATAATGTATTCTTTGATAATACCCAGACCCCAACTCCTGGATTGAATGCAGTAGTTCCTCTTCTGACCTCATACCATCATTCACTGGTCGCCAGTATAACAAGGATCCAAATGTTACTATGTCTAACTTTCTCTTCAGGCAGTTCCTTAAGTGTGGCATCATAAGGGTTAATTTGACCTCAGGAGCTTCCCACAGTGGTTTTTAAATTCTCAATCTCAAAACTCCTTTTACATTGAAAAAGTAAAAATAAAAACAGTGAGAACCCAAAGACCAAAGAGATTGACAAAGTTTGGCCTGCAGGCCAAACCCAGCCCACCTCCTGCTTCTGTGAGTAAGTTATTATTTGAATAGAGCCACCCTATTTATTTTTGTATTGTATATGGTTATTTTCTTTCTGTAGTGGCAGAGTTGAGTAATGTGGCAGATGCCATATGGCCTGCTGAGCGCAAACTATTTACTGTCTTGTCCTTTTCAGAAAATGTTTGCCAGCCTCTGTTGTATGTGGATGATAACTAGTGATTTTTAACCATATGAAAAATTAAGCTTCAAAAATTTTAAAATTGAGAAATACATAAGCAAACTTTTCATTAGCCACCAGAGCTTAAAGACATGCAGCCTTTGGGAAACTGCTGTGTGTTCATGGGAAAATGAGAATGAAAAAGGCAAATAACATCTTAGTATTATCATGAAAGTAATTTTAACCTCCTATGAGACCCTGGATGTATATAAGGAATGTGACAGATCCTCAGACCATATTTGAAAGCTGCTGGAATGGTATATGGCAAATAGTAGCTACTCAATATTGCATGGATAAATAACCAATAGCAGCAAAAGAGAGTAAATATTTCCATAGTTTCTTAAAATGTATAGAGAACTTTTATGGCAAAAGTATCAAAAAAAAAAAAAAGGATTTTAATATAGGAGATGTTAGAGCATGTTTGCAAGCTGAGGAGGAAGAGGGCCATGCAGCCTGAGCATGATTAAAGATGTATATAAACAGACAGAAAAGAGTCAGACACGACTGAGCGACTGAACTGAATAGCAGACAGAAAGAATTAATTTAAAATAGGCCATATGAAGGAACTTAAATGACTTAGTTCAATTTTTATATAGTGCAGAAATAGTATAATATAATCCTGCAGTGAAAACAAAGAATATGATATAATAATGTAATATGTGGGGGAATAGATGAGAAATCTTAGGAAGAGCAAAGAAAAATCATCTTCAAAAGAAAATCTTCAAAAGAGGGTTGCTTGAGGAAATTTTACAATGGACGACAGACTAGACTGCCTTCAAAAAATTTAAAGAAGAGTGTTCTCAGTGTCAGAATCTTTCATAACTTACCCTATATCTGTACCCTTCAGGTACATTTAAAAAAAAAAAAACATTTTTTCTTTGACTTTCTTTGTAAAAAATGTTAAAAACAAAAAATTTCAAGTAGAAATTTAAATTCATTTTCGGTGGTCAGAAATGACGAAAGTTTCAACACCTGTTTTGTAATCTGAAAGTAAGTTAAGTGTTACTCCTGATATCTGGTACATCAATATGCCATGAATTTGCCTTTACATGCTCTATTATGTGAGTGTAGTGAGGCTTGGACTGGGTATCTAGTTAGCCTCATCACCTTTTTAGCTGCACTCAAATGTACTTTCCATTATAAATGAATAGCAATCCAGTTGTTGTGGTTTTACAATGTGTGATATATGTTTGAGTCACATAAATTATTAGAATCTTTATTCAAGTTGTTTATGGGAAATGATTTATTTTGTGTATATTGCTTATCCATACACTTTATTCCTAGGAAAGATATCTAAATTCTGCACAGTATTCAGCCATTCTAGTGAGAGAATGTTTAAAAGAAAAATAAAGATCAACAATTACAAGCCTAAGCTCATCTAGAAACAATTTGTTCTATTATGTTATTGAAAACAAATATAAATGAATGTCAGTAGGCTATGGTGTTTTACCTCCTTCAGTATTATATTTACATTATTTGCACAGCAGGATGAGAAAGTAATCCCTGTGGAGATATTAAGGAAATCATTTATTTTTCTGTTAGACACACAAATGTGTTACAGTGTGTTTTACCATAAACAATAGCTTTTAATTGGGAGACATGAAAATTGAATATCACTACCATGTGTGACATGTGAGTTATGATATGGTATTTGTAAATATTTTAGTAGTTACCATTTACCAGATGGAAGTACTGCATGTTTCTGTAAATCTGAAACATCTTTTTTATGATAATAGTCCACATTTGAGGTAATTTCTTCTGTCCTTGAAATATGGATGCAGGTTCTCTGTACTGTGTGTAGTGTTCTAAGCTTTTAGCAAATCAAACAATCCTAAACATGAATATACATCAAGATAAATGTTAACAATTCATTTGACTAATGATTGTTAAATTGAAATGTTTTCTCCCCATATGTGCTATAATTTGAAATAAAAGGGCTGAACAAATTCTCCAGGTGCATTTTTGCTTATCACACATAACCTTGGAAAAATAACTCTAAAGATGATATTTCAACATGGAGGAAATCACATTAAAGTCCACATTCTATTAGACATAAAGCATTATTCCAAAACATTAAAATTGTTTTTGCCTATTTTCAGGTGGTAAATTAATGTCATTCTCCTTTACTGGTATTTTGTAATTGGAAGAACTGTCTGCTAGAGATTTCAGTTTCTGCGAAAGAACCTTTCCCTCCTCTATTTTTCTTTCTCTTTATTGGTTCTTTTTCTTTACCCTCAGACTTCTGCTTCTTCTGTTATCACCCTTTAAAGTACTGTGGACATTTTTAAAAGCCACATGGACTAAGCTTGCCTGGAAAATCCCATGGACAGAGGAGCCTGGTAGGCTACAGTCCCTGGGGTCACAAAGAGTCAGACAGGACTAAGAGACTTCACTTTCACTTTTCACTTTCATGCATTGGAGAAGGAAATGGCAACCCACTCCAGTATTCTTGCCTGGTGAATCCCAGGGATGGAGGAGCATGGTGGGCTGCCGTCTGTGGGGTCGCACAGAGTCGGATACGACTGAAGAAGCGACTTTGCTGTAGCAGCAGACTAGGCTTGGTATGAGGTCTGTAGCTACCAGTACCAGCAATAGAAATGAAACATTGTATTGTCACTCTTTTCTACTGATTGACTGAATGGTCTATCTTGGCTGGCCTGCATCTCAATTGGTGTGTCTAGGAAGGCTGTAGGAGAAGGCAATGGCATCTCACTCCAGTACTCTTGCCTGGAAAATCCCATGGACAGAGGAGCCTAGTAGGCTACAGTCCATGGGGTCTCTGAGTCGAGGACTGAGTGACTTCACTTTCACTTTTCACTTTCATGCATTGGAAAAGGAAATGGCAACCCACTCCAGTGTTCATGCCTGGAGAATCCCAGGGACAGGGGAGCCTTGTGGGCTGCTGTCTATGGAGTCGCACAGAGTCAGACACGACTGAAGTGACTTAGCAGCAGCAGCAGGAAGGCTATGGTAGTAAGATTGTGAGCTTTTAAAAGCAAGCATGTCTAATATTAACATTTCCTGATGTGTACTTGAAGAGTTGCTTTTCGATGCTTTCAGTAATTTTAATGAGGTATCTTAGCTTGATTTACAAATTTGGCAAAGTTAACTTGTGTTGTTATGTTTAGGCTTTGGTTCTTATTTCATAATGTGTGCTTTGAGAGTCCTTGATGCTGTGGAAGAATAAAGAAATGCCATCTCTCACCTCCTACAGTATCCACAAACAAAACAGAAAAGGCGATAAAGTAGAATTAGAAATGACTTTTGGGGTATCAAACAAGATTAAAAGGTTTCAAGTCTCTTAGGATAGAATATTGATTTTAGCAAGGTATGCACACATACACACAGACCACAAACACACAACCCTGAAACCAAATAGCATTTTTTTTTACCAATTTTTAACAGGATCATGGTTTAATTTGAGAGTCAAGAAAGTAGTCTCCTAGCATTTGAATCCATTTGAAGCTCTACATGTGATTTTTCCATTTTAAAATGTCCCAGGGAAACATATATCTTTGAGTAATGTGATGGAATTTAAGTGCTATGAACACTTGCAAAAGAAGCTAAATTAAAGGCACAAAATTTAAAAGGATATATTATTTCATACATAAATTGCTGGCATCCACTTTATAAATGGGAATTAGATTTGTAGTCTGTAAAGATCCTTAGGAAGCTGTGATTTACATTTTTCTCTTGGTTGTTACAGTTTAATATTTCTCCTAATGCATGAAATGTGTTCATGCCACTTTTTGAGAGTCTAAAATGAAAATGTTACAAATAGGAATACATTAAAGAAAATGTTACAGACAGGAATGCAGCCATGACATAATCAGGTAGCTCAGCAACTTTGCTAGACTGCAATAGTGGGGAGCTTAAGGTATTTATAACTAATAGCTTCTCTCCCTTTTCTAGGTGGCCATTTGCCTCAACTAGAAAGATGTAGGGAATAGATTATACATATTCAGTTACTATTAGGTTCTATTACTCTTGGCATTAGATCTGAAGGAGCTCTATCTGGAGGAAGGCTAAGAATGCTGCATAGGGTCAGGAAGGTATATTATTATAATGATTTAAAATCAGGACACCTAGATTTTATTAATTTATTTGTTTCAAGCCTATCTTTGAGTTTATTTGGATTTTCATCACTTTTTTAAAAAAAACTTTACAATATTGTATTGGTTTTGCCATACATCAACATGAATCCGCCACAGGTGTACTCATGTTCCCCATCCTGAACCCCTTCCCACCTCCCGCCCCATCCCTCTGGGTCATCCCAGTGCACCAGCCCCAAGCATCCCGTATCATGCATCAAACCTGGACTGGCGATTCATTTCACATATGATATTATATGTGTTTCATTCTCCCAAATCATCCCACCCTCACTCTCTCCCACAGAGTCCATAAGACTGTTCTATACATCTGTGTCTCTTTTGCTGTCTCACATACAGGGTTATCGTTACCATCTTTTTAAATTCCATATATATGCGTTAGTATACTGTATTGGTGTCTTTCTTTCTGGCTTACTTCACTCTGTATAGTAGGCTCCAGTTTCATCCACCTCATTAGAACTAATTCAGATGTATTCTTTTTAATGACTGAGTAATATTCCATTGTGTATATGTACCACAGCTTTCTTATCCATTCATATGCTGATGGACATCTAGGTTGCTTCCATGTCCTGGCTATTATAAACAGTGCTGCGATGAACATTGGGGTACACATGTCCTTTTCAATTCTGGTTTAATCTGTGTGTATGCTCAGCAGCATGACAGACCCACAGCAAACATTATCCTCAATGGTGAAAAATTGAAAGCATTTCCCCTAAAGTCAGGAACAAGACATGGGTGCCCACTCTCACCACTATTACTCAACATAGTTTTGGAAGTTTTGGCCATAGCAATCAGAGCAGAAAAAAAAATAAAAGGAATCTAAATTGGAAAAGAAGTAAAACTCTCACTGTTTGCAGATGACATGATCCTCTACATAGAAAACCCTAGACTCCACCAGAAAATTACTAGAGCTAATCAATGAATATAGTAAAGTTGCAGGATATAAAATCAAGACACAGAAATCGCTTGCATTCCTATACACTAATAATGAGAAAATAGAGAAATTAAGGAAACAATCCATTCACCATTGCAACAAAAATAATAAAATACTTAGGGATATATCTACCTACAGAAACAAAACACCTATATATAGAAAACTATAAAGCACTGGTGAAAGAAACCAAAGAGGACACTAATAGATGGAGAAATATACCATGTTCATGGATTGGAAGAATCAATATAGTGAAAATGAGTATACTACCCAGAACAATCCATAGATTCAATGCAATCCCTATCAAACTACCAACAGTATTTTTCACAGAGCTAGTACAAATAATTTCACAATTTGTATGGAAATAAAAAAAAACCTCGAATAGCCAAAGCAATCTTGAGAAAGAAGAATGGAACTGGAGAAATCAACCTGCCTGACTTCGGGCTCTACTACAAAGTCACAATCATCAAGACAGTATGGTACTGGCACAAGGACAGAAATATAGATCAATGGAACAAAATAGAAATCCCAGAGATAAATCCACGCACCTACTTGACACCTTATCTTTGACAAAGGAGGCAAGAATAGATTTTATTTTACTTTAATCCTTAATAAACTCAGTGATCTTTTACAAATTATTACTTTTATGGTATCAATCTGTTGCTGCCTGTGACAATAATTAATTCCTGATCTTCTATATTGATATAAATTATTTCCTGAAAAATACAGTGTTTTCAAATTTTACTATGCAAATAATAGTCTATGTGGTTGCAAATAATTTAGAGTCCCAGCTGCTATTTCAGAGATACTAACTCAGTAAGTCTTGGGTAGTTTCCAGGAATTTGACCTTATTTGTGCCCCATGGCAGGTGTATGCATGCCACATTTGATACACATGGTGGGACACATTTTTGTGCTACCCTAAGGGGGGTTGGCTGATTCCTCATTTCCAGATTTCAGCTGGGACAGTCTTTATGAAAGCCAGTGATACTAATTCTTCCTAAAAGTACAAGAGACAAAAATGTTACTTACAGAAAAACTATTTTGATATGTTTAATTCTTTTTCTTAAGGGATTGTATGTGCTAAGAGCCTTCAGTGAGCAACTCCTTTGAGTTATGTCATCTCTTATTTCATTCTACAAAGCAAAATAATATGCAACCTCATAAATAGTATCTCTTCTAATGAAAATTAAGGAAGTAGTTTAAGTAGATGTTTGAAAAATCTGCTGCTCCTACTGTATCATTCCTGTATTTGAAAAACAATTAAAGTAATATTTTTGTTTCTCTTTGCTTCTCTAATTGAGTAATATACATGGGTTACTTTTATTCATTATAGGGCCTCAAAATCTTTTCTTCATAATCAATCCAAATAGGAAACAAAACTGAAGCTTCAATACAACTGGTTTCCCAACTCAGCTTGATTTTTCAAGGTCTGTTCTTATATAATCAAGCAGAGTATGGATGCTTTATATGGGTTGACATATGGTCAACTTGTAATCTTCTTACCAATTCCTCTCCTCATTTATCTGGGCTCTACTTAATAATTGCTTTTCCCACATAATGGAATGAGTTAATTGCAAAATTCTGCTCCACTAGAATTGTCAGGTAAACTTTGCTGAATTAAAGCCAACTGAAATTTTCCCATCAGAAATGTACTCACTTGTATTTTAAAATGCATAAACTGTGCATTTTATTTATTTTTTTTAATTTTAAAATCTTTAATTCTTACATGCGTTTCCAAACATGAACCCCCCTCCCACCTCCCTCCCCATAACATCTCTCTGGGTCATCCCCATGCACCAGCCCCAAGCATGCTGTATCCTGCATCAGACATAGACTGGCGATTCGATTCGTACATGATAGTATACATGTTAGAATGCCATTCTCCCAAATCATCCCACCATCTCCCTCTCCCTCTCCCTCTGAGTCCAAAAGTCGATTATACACATCTGTGTCTTTTTTGCTGTCTTGCATACAGGGTCGTCATTGCCATCTTTCTAAATTCCATATATATGTATTAGTATACTGTATTGGTGCATAAACTGCCAAATATGTATTTTTTCAACAAGCATCATGTATTTTTCAGAAATAATGAGATAGCTGATGACCTGTATTATCTTGCTACAGCTATAATCTCACACATGCAGAAGAAGAGGATAGGAGCTCATTTGGTGAGCTATTTAGGTTTTTCAGTTTGTATCTGATATTATTAGATTGTTTTATTTTTAGATCACAGGACTAATCACAATATACTCTACATTTAGGATGAGTATTAGCTTATAAGCACTTAAGTATTTAAAAACTATGTTTATCTCCAAAAAAAGAGTAGCATTCCAGATGCATCATTTTCCTGTATAAATAGGTGCAGTGTTGTAAATAAGCTGCATTTGGATGCCTGATTCCCTAAGATTTTCTCTATGGCAGTATAGGTCAAGTGAAACCAGAAGTTAGCCCAAAGGGAAACATTTGTACTTCTCACTTCATTTTTGTACTTTATCAGTTACATAATATGGTACTCAAACAAACACACACACATATATATGTAGCTTAAAATTTTTCCTTTAGCAATTTTGACAGCTATGAGTTTTCCTCTTGAGGAAATGCGTAAGAATGCCATCTTTAATTTTGTTTTCCTTTTATCTTCTTTTCTTTATACAAGCTAAGGACTGTGAAGAAAAAAGTCAAAGTGTAAATAGGCAGGGCTGCAGTAATATGAATAAAGCTCCTTAGTTGGCACTAGTGAAATGCTTCCGGAGAAGCAATTGCTATGTTTGTAAATTTACAGAAACTCCTAAGGAAAATTAGGGGTCCTCTCACTAAATATCATGCTTGCGTTGTTAAGAAGGCTGCATCACGTTATGCTTGTAAACTCATTATAATGATGAAGCCCAGACTTTTTCTAGGGATTATTAATAACAAGATTTGGCAGGTTGAACCTACTGGACAAATGGTCTTAACCTGCTTGCCCACAAGTTATTTGTTTTACTTAGAAGGGCTGATTGTACTTGTGACCATAAAAGATTTTAGGCATAGTGATCACAAAAAGAAATTGGTACACCTGCAATTCTTATGGTTGAATAAAAGGGTCCAAAAAACCCAGGAAGTAGCTTTTTACATAATATAGAAGTCACTTGGATCATTCATATGAACAGTTGGTATTTGCTGGATGCTGATCTCAAATATATTAATTGTATATGAGGAAACTCCCGATGCTTAATAAGGAAAACTCTATGTATTCATATTGGTCATAATTTAGAAATATTGCTAAAGTTTGGGAAGACAACATAATAAAATATCATTAAATTGCAAATCCTACTCAGCTATCTAGGTCAAATTATACATCATCTTGTAGGTAACAGACATGCGGGTAGGTGTTGAGAAGTATTAACTTCTGTGCTGTGCAAGAGGAGCATCTAGAAGCAGTTGTGATTTATGGATAAAGGGCAAAATGAAGACAAGGCCAAGAGTCAAAAAACTACTTTCGAGAGCTAATATCAAGTGTAAGGGTAGTGAGAAATCTAGTAGAGGGAGAAATCTAGGGCATATGTTCAGGAAAGGTGAAGGTCTAGATAAGAAATCCAAATCTGAAGAGATTATAAACAAGTCAAGAAACTGACTATTACATCAGATAAAGCAAAGCTTCATAAAGCCAACCATCAACAGCACAGGTCCAGTTACAGATTCTTCTTGGTTGGCAGTTACATAGGTTAGAGAAGTGGTTTTCAAACTTGTTTGAATTAGGGGTCCTTTGCACTTAAAAAATTTGCAAGGGTCCCACAAAGCTACTGTCTGCATGAGTTATATCTGTTGACATCTTCTTTCTTAAGAAGATACTGTTTTATACTTGTAAGGTCTATATTATGTTTACCTAATTGGAAGAGTCTGCATTCAGCTGGTTTTAGTATTTTGTTTATGTTGAAATATTTGAGGAAAATCTAGCTTCACACAGATATATAATCAGAAAAAGGATCACACAATTTCACACCAGTCAGAATGGCTGCTATCCAAAAGTCTACAAGCAATAAATGCTGGAGAGGGTGTGGAGAAAAGGGAACGCTCTTACACTGTTGGTGGGAATGCAAACTAGTACAGCACTATGGAGAACAGTGTGGAGATTCCTTAAAAAATTGCAAATAGAACTGCCATATGACCCAGCAATCTCACTGCTGGGCATACACACCAAGGAAACCAGAACTGAAAGAGACACATGTACCCCAATGTTCATCACAGCACTGTTTATAATAGCCAGGACGTGGAAACAACCTAGATGTCCATCAGCAGATGAATGGATAAGAAAGCTATGGTACATATACACAATGGAGTATTACTCAGCCATTAAAAAGAATACATTTGAATCAGTTCTGATGAGATGGATGAAACTGGAGCCGATTATACAGAGTGAAGTAAGCCAGAAAGAAAAACACCAATACAGTATACTAATACATATATATGGAATTTAGAAAGATAGTAATGATGACCCTGTATGTGAGACAGCAAAAGAGACACAGATGTGTAGAGCAGACTTTTGGACTCTGTGGGAGAGGGAGAGGGTGGGATGATTTGGGAGAATGGCATTGAAACATGTATACTATCATGTAAGAAATGAATCGCCAGTCTATGTTCGATACAGGATACAGGATGCTTGGGGCTGGTGCACGGGGATGATCCAGAGAAATGATACGGGGTGGGAGGTGGGAGCGGGGTTCAGGATTGGGAACTCAGGTACACCTGTGGTGGATTCATGTCAATGTATGGCAAAACCAATACAGTATTGTAAAATAAAGTAAAACTAAATTTAAAAAAAAATAACACATAGTTTAGATTTAAAAAAAATCAAAAAAAGTAATATTTCAGTAGCTTTTCCAGATACTTGTGGATATTTTTCTTTGATTCTACTCTGTACTCAACAAATGGGAATTTCTCAAATGCTAGTTGTAATGTGGAATCTTGAACTATATTAATGAACTTTTTGCTCTTTTACATTAAAATCTGTAGGTCTACTGTTCCCTTTGAATACATACTTACCCATTAATTGTTTTATAAAATGTACTTGTTATTTGGAAAATGCTGGCTCTCTGAGTTATACAGATTTCCCAAACATTGATATATTTCATTATATAATATCAAAACGTAATGTTTATCAATATTACCATTGATTTCATCCATAAGCCATAAAGTATTGGCACCCTGTCAAGTTTAGCATAGCAGAAGTTTTTCGAAGTTCTAATTTTGCTTCAAAATGCTGAGTTTTATGTAAGTTAACAAGTGACATGATTTGTTTTCCTTGAAGTGAAAAATTTATGTCATTTGATTTTGAAAAAATGTTTGTCAGATACTGAAATCTGAATTACCATTTTTTTTTGTTGTTTCTGTCAGTCATTCTTCTAAGTAAACATGATGTGTGATGAAAACACAAGCTAGTTTAGCTTATATCTTAAACCGTAACACAGGTGCTTTATGTAGACTATTTTGCCTTATAAGATATTAAAAAGGTCCCAAAGAATTAAGACAAATACAAATAGCATTTGTATTATTTTTACTTCTTCATAGTGGCTCAGATAGTAAAGATCTGCTTATAATGCAGGAGGTTCAATCTCAGGGTTGGGAAGATCCCCTGGAGAAGGAAATGAAAACCTACTCCAGTATTCTTGCCTGAGAAATT
Organism: Ovis canadensis; assembly: GCF_042477335.2. NCBI lineage: Eukaryota > Metazoa > Chordata > Mammalia > Artiodactyla > Bovidae > Ovis > Ovis canadensis. Next base: position 48,100,788 of record NC_091250.1, on the reverse strand, counting down.
CCATGGACAGAGGAGTCTGGTGGGCTATAGTCTTTGGGATTACAGAGAGTTGGACACGACTGAGCGACTCACACACACACTGCTTTATCAGGATATATTTAAGTGAAACTGGATTTTTTACCTTTGTTTGCTGATTGATTCATTTACCCTATGTACCTATCTATCTGTCTGTCTATCAATTTACTTATTAACAGTGAGTTTGTAGCTATTTTCCATTAACTAGTACAGTATAATGTCACTGAGTTAATTAAGTCTAGGGTACCAACAGTTTTATCCACCACTGCTTTAACAGCATCACTGAAAATGTCTATCCAATGAAAAGGAAAATAATATCCTTGATAATATTATGAGATGTTTCGAGATGTTTTTCAGTGACTCCCTAAAAAAGTCTTGGGGACTCCTAAGAGTTTCATACCACACTTAGATAACTTCTGGTTTAGAGGCAGTTTGATTGCTTTTTAAAAATGTCATGTCTTGAACTTCTTTTTATTTTCTGAACTTTTTTTTTCTCCATTTTGTTTTTCTTCTTCATTGTCCTTTAGAGAAAAAACAGCAGCCCTGCAATAATTTCCTGTCTTTTCTTCCCTACTTAACTGAGATGTGGCATATGGCAAATGTTAAGTTGTTCAATCATTCAACAAATATTTAGTAACGGTTTATTCTGTCCTGAGCATTCTGTTAATCATAAGGGATTTGATTTAGGTCATACCTGAATGGTCTAGCGGTTTTCCTTACTTTCTTCAATTTGAGTCTGAATTTGGTAATAAGGAGTTCATGATCTGAGCCACAGTCAGCTCCTGGTCATGTTTTTGCTGACTGTATAGAGCTTCTCCATCTTTGGCTTCAAAGAATATAATCAATCTGATTTCAGTGTTGACCATCTGGTGATGTCCATGTGTAGAGTCTTCTCTTGTGTTGTTGGAAGAGGGTGTTTGCTATGACCAGTGCATTTTCTTGGCAAAACTCTATTAGTCTTTGCCCTGCTTCATTCCGCATTCCAAGGCCAAATTTGCCTGTTACTCCAGGTGTTTCTTGACTTCCTACTTTTGCATTCCAGTCCCCTATAATGAAAAGGACATCTTTTTTGGTGTTAGTTCTAAAAGGTCTTGTAGATCTTCATAAAACCGTTCAACTTCAGCTTCTTCAGTGTGACTGGTTGGGGCATAGACTTGGATAACTGTGATATTGAATGGTTTGCCTTGGAGACGAACAGAGATCATTCTGTTGTTTTTGAGATTGCATCCAAGTCCTGCATTTCAGACTCTTTTGTTGACCATGATGGCTACTCCATTTCTTCTGAGGGATTCCTGCCTGCAGTAGTAGATATAATGGTCATCTGAGTTAAATTCACCCATTCCAGTCTATTTTAGTTTGCTGATTCCTAGAATGTCGACGTTCACCCTTGCCATCTCTTGTTTGACCGCTTCCAATTTGCCTTGGTTCATGGACCTGACATTCCAAGTTCCTATGCAATATTGCTGTTTACAGCATTGGATCTTGCTTCTATCACCAGTCATATCCACAACTGGGTATTTTGCTTTGGCTCCATCCCTTCATTCTTTCTGGAGTTATTTCTCCATTGATCTCCAGTAGCATATTGGGCACCTAATGACCTGTGGAGTTCCTCTTTTGGTATCCTATCATTTTGCCTTTTCATAGTGTTCATGGGGTTTTCAAGGCAAGAATACTGAAGTGGCTTGCCATTCCCTTCTCCAGTGGACCAGGCTCTGTCAGACCTCTCCACCATGACCTGCCCGTCTTGGGTTGCCCCGCAGGCATGGCTTGGTTTCATTGACTCAGACAAGGCTGTGGTCCTAGTGTGATTAGATTAACTAGTTTTCTGTGAGTATGGTTTCAGTGTGTCTGCCCTCTGATACTCTCTTGCAACACCTACCATCTTACATGGGTTTCTCTTACCTTGGGCATGGGGTATCTCTTCACGGCTGCTCCAGCAAAGCACAGCCGCTGCTCCTTACCTTGGACGAGGGGTATCTCCTTACCACCACGGTTCCTGACCTTCAACGTGGGATAGCTCCTCTAGGCCCTCCTGCGCCTGCACAGCCACCGCTCCTTGGGATGCTCTTCCTGGCTGCCGGCCCTGGCCTCGGGCATGGGTGGCTCCTCCCAGCTGCCGCCCCTGGCCTCGGTCTCCGGTGGCTCCTCAGGGTCACTGCCTCTGGCCTCTGGCACGAGGTGTCTCATCTCAGCTCCCAAATCCCTTTTAAATATATAGTGGAAGTGAGAAATAGATTTAAGGTCCTAGATCTGATAGATAGAGTGCCTGATGAACTATGGAATGAGGTTCTAGACATTGTACAGAAGACAGGGATCAAGACCATCCCATGGACAAGAAATGCAAAAAAGCAAAATGGCTGTCTGGGGAGGCCTTACAAATAGCTGTGAAGAGAAGAGAAGCTAAAAGCAAAGGAGAAAAGGAAAGATATAAGCATCTGAATGCAGAGTTCCAAAGAATAGCAAGAAGAGATAAGAAAGCCTTCTTCAGCAATCAGTGCAAAGAAATAGAGGAAAACAACAGAATGGGAAAGACAAGAGATTGCTTCAAGAAAATTAGAGACATCAAGGGAACATTTCATGCAAGGATGGGCTCAATAAAGGACAGAAATGGTATGGACCTAACAGAAGCAGAAGATATTAAGAAGAGGTGGCAAGAATACATGGAAGAACTGTACAAAAAAGATCTTCATGACCCAGATAATCATGATGATGTGATCACTAATCTAAAGCCAGACATCTTGGAAAGTGAAGTCAAGTGGGCCTTAGAAAGCATCACTATGAACAAAGCTAGTGGAGGTAATGGAATTCCAATTGAGCTATTTCAAATCCTGAACGATGATGCTGTCAAAATGCTGCACTCCATATGCCAGCAAACTTGGAAAACTCAGAAGGACTGGAAAAGGTCCGTTTTCATTCCAATCCCAAAGAAAGGCAATGCCAAAGAATGCTCAAACTACTGCACAATTGCACTCATCTCACATGCTAGTAAAGTAATGCTCAAAATTCTCCAAGCCAGGCTTCAGCAATATGTAAACTGTGAACTCCCTGATGTTCAAGCTTGTTTTAGAAAAGGCAGAGGAACCAGAGATCAAATTGCCAACATCTGCTGGATCATGGAAAAAGCAAGAGAGTTCCAGAAAAACATCAATTTTTGCTTTATTGACTATGCCAAAGCCTTTGACTGTGTGGATCACAATAAACTGTGGAAAATTCTGAAAGAGATGGGAATACCAGACCACCTAACCTGCCTCTTGAGAAATCTGTATGCAGGTCAGGAAGCAACAATTAGAACTGGACATGGAACAGCAGACTGGTTCCAAATAGGAAAAGGAGTACGTCAAGGCTGTATATTGTCATCCTGCTTATTTAACTTCTATGCAGAGTACATCATGAGAAACGCTGGACTGGAAAAAGCACAAGCTGGAATCAAGATTGCTGGGAGAAATATCAGTAACCTCAGATATGCAGATGACACCAGCCTTATGGCAGAAAGTGAAGAAGAGCTAAAAAGCCACTTGATGAAAGTGAAAGTGGAGAGTGGAAAAGTTGGCTTAAAGCTCAGCATTCAGAAAATGAACATCATGGCATCCGGTCCCATGACTTCATGGGAAATAGATGGGGAAACAGTGGAAACAGTGTCAGACTTTATTTTGGGGGACTCCAAAATCACTGCAGATGCTGATTGCAGCCATGAAATTAAAAGACGCTTACTCCTTGGAAGAAAAGTTATGAGCAACCTAGATAGTATATTCAAAAGCAGAGACATTACTTTGCTGACTAAGGTCCGTCTAGTCAAGGCTATGGTTTTTCCTGTGGTCATGTATGGATGTGAGAGTTGGACTGTGAAGAAGGCTGAGCACCGAAGAATTGATGGTTTTGAACTGTGGTGTTGGAGAAGACTCTTGAGAGTCCCTTGGACTGCAAGGAGATCCAACCAGTCCATTCTGAAGGAGATCAACCCTGGGATTTCTTTGGAAGAAATGATGCTAAAGCTGAAACTCCAGTACTTTGGCCACCTCCTGCGAAGAGTTGACTCATTGGAAAAGACTGATGCTGGGAGGGATTGGGGGCAGGAGGAGAAGGGGACGACCGAGGATGAGATGGCTGGATGGCATCATGAACTTGATGGACGTGAGTCTGAGTGATCTCCTGGAGATGATTATGAACAGGGAGGCCTGGTGTCCTGCGATTCATGGGGTCGCAAAGAGTCGGACACGACTGAGCGACTGAACTGAACTGAACTGAACTGAGCATTCTGTTAGAAACTAGACAAACCCCTTTTATAAACATGACATGAGGGCAGAAGTTACTTTTATTTTCTTCACCAATTTTGGACATATAGGCAAAGTTTGGTAAACATATTGCCCAGTTGGCTCTGTAGTCACTGCCTCTCCTCCCTGTTTTGTCTCTCCATCTCCTATGTATAATGCCAATCAGCACTGAATTTCAGGTTCACACTTGGCAGTAGCCACCAAAGTAAAAAGGAGTCTTTTGATTGTAGATTTTATTTTTCTTTAAAGCTAATCCTTTGGACAATATTTTTCTTTTTATGGGGCCTTCTGAACTTAGATCCGTTCTTCCACCTAAAACTCCCATTTCTACTTCTCAACCCCAAAACTGTTAATATTCGTTACTGCTTTTTTAGTACTAGAGAAATCTGTCCCTTCTAATAGTGTTAAATCCATACCTTTTCAATATCTAGTTAAGATTACTGACTGCAAGGCTATCACCTTTACCAACTTGCCCTTCATTCCCTGGGTAGGTTGTGGGGTGTTGCCTCTAGTGTTCTTTTCTTACAGTTTGATTTTTCTTCAGAACTTATTTTTGGGTGTACATCTGACCTCTACTCTGGTTTATATTAGTATCATCTTGAATTTCTACGCTCCTGTATTTTTCAAACTGCCCACATCCCATTCTCTATCCTATTTATTCATAATTCTTCCACTTGGATAGATGAAGTGACATGACTTCTGTATTTATCCTTCTGGCTCAGGTTCATCTCTAGTTTAAAATATTTTACTCATCTAGCCACACAAAAATACCTGAAGTAAAAAATAACTAAATTTATTTTGTGCCTTAAGTAAGTAAGTAAGTAAAGTCGCTCAGTCATATCCAACTCTTTGCGACCCTGTGGACTGTAGCCCACCAGGCTCCTTCATCCATGGGATTCTCCACGCAAGAATACTGGAGTGGGTTGCCATTTCCTTCTCCAGGGGATCTTCCCAACCCAGGGATCGAACCCAGGCCTCCCGCATTGCAAGCAGATGCTTTAACCTCTGAGCCACCAGGATCATCCCAATAACCCAAGATATAGCACTATTACCAGTGCTGTTTAAAGGGGAAGAAACTGAGTCATAGAACAGTTTCCAATGTTCTCAACAATGAGGCCTCAGTCCCAAGCAGATACTTTGTCTCAGTGCCAGCACTCCAGAGTACACAATACTACTTCCCACCCATCTGAAGGACTCTCCATGTTTCAACATTAAAATGTCTAGACACCACTTTTCCATTTTCTTTCATTAGTATCTTAACTTTTCTATTACCTATCAACCCATGGCCATTTTAAGGAATAAAATATTTTACTAAATATATGTGAACTATTACTACTTGTCTCTGAACTAAGATTTTAGTCACTCTCAGGATCTCAAATAGACAACTGCTTCTTTTCCTAGTGATGCTATTGCTGCTCCTTCCCCTGGAGCCTAGCCTAAATTTTTACTGAAGCATCAGGTAGACACAACTGGGTCAAATTCTGCAAGATCTCAACCTCCAGCCATTCTGCTCCTGGCATTTCTCCATGGCTCTGTCATTCACATACGCTTGTAGAATGGCAGATCTCTGCCACCCAAGTCCTGGGTCAGTGCCCCATGCCACACTTCAAGAGCTGCTGTTTGATTTCAGTCACATCTTCCTGCCCTTCTGTACCTTTTCCTTTCCTTGCTAATCTTCCTAAGCTGCATTTGTAACTTTAAATAATGCAAAAGCATTACTTTGAAATATTTAAATGCCTGTTTTCATTAACATAAAGTAATGTCTTATACTTCAGATCTGTGTAATTTTAAATATAACTATGTACTTCTCAATATTGCAATATTGATAAGTTTATTAATATGAACTTTATAAGATACACCCCATCTCATGATTTCCCACAGAATAATTGTTTTAAAGAATAGAATTGAATGGAATGATCTGTTGTATGAAAGAGGATAATCAAAAGTTGAAATAAAGAACTATTTTTTATTTTGAAATTACAGTAGTCTAATATTCATGTATAAAAATTATCTAGCAATTTCTACTTGCTGAACACTATTACAGTGTTATCTATAGAGTATAGATACTCGTCTGTTCCCTTTAGTTGTCTTAAAATATCAGTCTCCACTTTCACTCATTTCTGCTTCAGTCTTCCACTTCTGAAGCTCTTTGATAAAGTTTCTTTATGATCAATGTAATGACCTTTCCTCTGCCTTCATCCTGACTCATCTTTCCCTGGACACAGATGTCATCAGCTGCTCCTTCCTTGAACCTCCCTTCCCTGAATTTCTGCACCACTTCCCCTATTGCTTCTCACAGGAAACCTTTTGCTGCAAACCCATGGAGGTAGTCTGAAGAGTGATGCTCTTTCATACCTCTTTAACTCTGCACATTCTCTTCCTTTTGCTCAGAACTTTCACTCTCTCATTTTATGCCTGGTGAATTCTTACATTTCTTAAAGTTTTAGCTTCATTGTCAATTCTTTTGTGAGCCTCACTTACTCCTTCCCATCATGAAGGCATTCTCCCATTAGGGAGAATCAATCATTCTGTCCAGCAGTAAATAGTTTGCACTTTATTATGTCAGTATTTACATTCTATTAATGTGTAGGTGCTCAGTCTCCTGTACCAGCATGAGAACTCCTTAGAAGGAGGGACAAATCCTTGATATACAGCACAGACCTTAGAAGCACACAGATCATGGCTCAAACCCTGTTTGTCCAATTTTAGCTGAATGATTTTGGAGAAGCTGCTTAAGTTCATGAACTTTCAGGTTCCTAAACAGTAAAACCATTCTCACAGAAGTACTATAAGAATTAAAAGATTTAATGTATATATGAAGTGACAAAGTGAACTGTCAAGGAATGTCAAATATGTGAATCATTCAGTTCAGTTCAGTCACTGTAGGAAAACTCTGATTAACATGGCTATGGACACAATAAACACTTGATAAATTCCTGCTGAATAATTATATAGATAAATGAATGAATAAGAGCTATTGCATTTGTTTGAAAATTATTTACCTTCATATTCTTCACTTACTTCTCCAATCTCAGTTCAGCTCAGTTCGGTAGCTCAGCTGTGTCCGACTCTTCGTGACCTCATGAACTGCAGCATGCCAGGCTTCCCTGTCCATCACCAACTCCTGGAGTCCACCCAAATCCATGTCTGTTGAGTCGGTGATGCTATACAACCATCTCATCCTCTGTCGTCCCCGTCTTCTGCCCTCAATCTTTCCTAGCATCAGGGTCTTTTCAAATGAGTCAGCTCTCCGCATCAGGTGGCCAAAGTATTGGAACTTCAGCTTCAACATCAGCCCTTCCAATGAACACCCAGGACTGATCTCCTTTAGAATAGACTGGTTGGATCTCCTTGCAGTCCAAGGGACTCTCAAGAGTCTTCTCCAACACCACATTTCAAAAACATCAATTAAAGGAATTTTAAATTCCTCCTTTCACTCTGTTAAAATGTTTGCTTATCATTTATTCATTTCTGTTCTTATTTTCTTCATGGTTTCTTGATGTCATTTTTCTATGAAATAAACTACATGATATGACACCCCCTCCCCTTTTTAAAAGCAGAGACTGACCTGGTGCATCAGTTCAGTTCAGTTCAGTCACTGAGTCATTTCCGACTCTTTGTGACCCCATGAATCGCAGCATGCCAGGTCTCCCTATCCATCACCAACTCCCGGAGTTCATTCAAACTCATGTCCATCAAGTCAGTGATGCCATCCAGCCATCTCATCCTCTGTCGTCCCCTTCTCCTCCTGCCCCCAATCCCTCCCAGCATCAGAGTCTTTTCCAATGAATCAACTCTTCGCATGAGGTGGCCAAAGTATTGGAGTTTCAGCTTTAGCATCGGTCCTTCCAAAGAACACCCAGGACTCATCTCCTTTAGAATGGACTGGTTGGATCTCCTTGCAGTCCAAGGGACTCTCAAGAGTCTTCTCCAACACCACAGTTCAAAAGCATCAATTCTTTGGTGCTCGGCTTTCTTCACAGTCCAACTCTCACATCCATACATGACCACTGGAAAAACCATAGAGCCTACTTATATATTTCATCTGTAGCATGGTATTGAATCAGTTAAAATTAAGGTTGAGTGCCTATAATTCCCACCCCTCCCGCACAAATAAAATATAAACAGTGATGTAAATGACACATAAGACTATAAGTGAGCAGATCTGAATTCATGTGATGGCTCAGTGGTGTCAGGGGTCAAGATTCTTTTTATTCTTTTGTCATGATGTGACTTCACCTCATGGTGTGAGATCTGTTGGAGCTCTAGACATCAAATCTTCATTCCAGCCACTGAAAAATATGGAGGAGCAAGAAGGGTTTGCTTGCCTTTTAAAGTCACATACAATACTTACCTGGAAGTTGCACACATATTTCAGTGGATGGAGGGTGAGGGTTATTATTATGGTCATACCTAACTACAAGAAAAGGTTTAGGATGTAGACTTTATGTTGAGCGATCATAACTGAAACATGCAGGGAAACAGTAGCAAGGGTAGAAAACTAGTAGTACTTGTCACCATTTAAATAGCAAAATAATTTCATTATCATGGTGCATTTCCCAGGTGCAGCATACTGTCCCACAAGGACAGTTAACCCAATGGAGGAACTGTCACTGCTTCTTTATATTTATAACAGACTGTATAACTGTCTCCTTCTTTTCTCTGAATTTTATCATACAGAAGTTAGTATTATGGTAAGATAACACTAAGGGCAGAGACATCTACAGAGAGAGCCATCAAAATTTTTTCTTGTTTATGCCTAAGAACCATGGAGTGATATTCTTGTTCCTTAACAAAAACAGCTAATTTAATGATAAATGTTTAGAACACTTTAATTTCTGGTGAGAAGTTTTGTGTGAGTGTGTGTGTGTGTGTGTGTGTGTATGTGTTAAGATAAAATATTTTTTATCAACTTAAAATCTAAGTAAACAAAATGATATAGAATTCAGATACATAAAATGAAATATGTCTTTAAAAACTAATCTCAAAAGAGCAAATATTCATAATAAAAGAAGTGAAAATAGGCTTCTAACATGTTCTTTGCAGACACAACTGAGAGACTGAGCATGCACACACGCGAAGTATTTCCTAAGTATATGAGTTTTGAAAAGTAATACCAGCAATACAATAAATGGGAAAAAACAACTAAAACCAAATATTGAAACATTGTACTTCATGGACTATCTTCCTATTTGATGGTTTGTATGGCATAAAAAACTGAATTTTTGGCTTAGCACTTACTTGGAATACCATTATGAAAAAGTAAATTTGTTTGTGTGTGTGTGTGTGTGTGTGTGTGTGTGTATGCTACATCTGGCTTGAAAGATAAAAATTCAAATATAAATTATGCTGATCAAACTAGTTTCATTCAGTGAAAGTTCTGGCATGTCTATTATTTCCACTTTTAAGCCATTCTTTATAAGAAGCCATTTCAAAACTATAACAATACAGAATTAACTATAAGAATTTTATATGTCCTAAATCTAGCATTGTAAAACTACTTCTTATAGCTACTTAGTGACAGAATGAAAAATGAATTTCCTTTTCATGGTAGTGAAAGATGACTGCCTTAATGAGCTATGCCTTACTTGTCAATTAGGTTTTTTTCCTCTGTATGTCTCTTTACAGATAAAAGTTTCTTGAAACCACAGTTACAGAGAAGATAAAGAAATATATGGTCCCTATCTTTGCCTTCAAGGAGAAAAGTCCTGCGTGTACATCAGATTTTAAAATATTGCTTGTTCAAACTTACTGTTTCATTATTAAAATTATAAGTATTTATGTATGCCATATAACTATATATTATATGCTAGTATGTTCATTCATTTTTCTTGACCATGGTTTCTGTGGTAATTTTTACTTTGTGAATTATCATGTGATATGTTTTACTAAATTCTAGAAAATATAAAATGATTATTTTTATCCATTATATATTAGCAGTCTACATTTTTAACATATCTTTGTTTCATGATGGTTCAAACTTATTTCATTTGAAATATATTTAAATATCGCTAGGGAAAACCTTAAATCAAAGTGATACTTTAAAATTATTACTGGAAAAAAAGTAGAGGAGTCTTTTTTCAAGTTTCATTTCCTCCACTTATCTATAGCTGGTAACCTATACCTCCATTCCTATGTTGTCTGTTTCTTTTGATGGCTTTAGATCCTCAGAGAGTTCTAGTCCCAGAACTAAGCACTAGATTTGATTCTCTCTTCTTCCTTGCTTTTTTCATCAAATATCTAACTTTAATATTTTTCTATGTCATATTGTCATTCCTGTCCTTCTCATGCTCTGAATTCTTTATCTTCTATTTCATATTAGGCCATTTTTCCCCCCACAACCCCTGCCTTTCTTCCCTTCTTTGACCACTGTGTTTGATTTTTCAGTCCTTAATAAGCAGTATATCCAAAGTTAAATGCTTTACTGAGAGTGTGAAGTGTAAATAACTATGTGTCTGAGGCTATAGCTTTAATGGTAAATGCAATTTATGGAAGAATTATAGGGAGAAAAATAAAGTGAACCTGTGTGTGTTACTCTTGCACTTTTGAAAACTGTTTCTTTCTAGAAGGATTAGTTCTGAGGTCCCTAGTTAGTAAAGTCAGTCAATAACAATCAAGACTACTAATTTACTTAAATAATTTGTACCATTGAATTGCAATGAAGGTTTTTCTAGTGGAGTTTAAAGGATGTCCTCATTAATAAGCAGATGTTTTCTTCCCATAAATGTCTTTAAGACAAAGTGGAGAATTTATCTAAAAATACCAACTTTTCTTCTTCAATATTTTATAGAGTATGGAGCCAGGTTTATGTATGGAAATTATTAACTTCTTGTATTCTTTTATTTTAAAGAATTAACCCAAAGTTCCAAAATGCACCTCCTTCCTTCTTTCTAGTCATCCCCCAGAACTAAAAATTACAAGCTGAGATTCATTTCTTAGGACTGCATTTCCAGTTTCACTTTATAAAAATATAAACAATTCTTGGAGACAGCTACACACAAATAAAATTGAGTGACACATTAATTGCGTATTATATAATCTTTGCATGTGTTGCTGAGCTAGGATCTAGGTAAGGTTTTTAAAACTTGTAGGTTTACAGACCTAATAAGTGGCAGAAACCAGAAGTCAACCTGAAAATTTACACTCAGTGGCTATGCAAGTTGAATGGAAGGGTAAAAGTGAAAGTGAAGTCGCTCAGTCGTGTCCGACTCTTTGTGACCCTGTGAACTGTAGCCTACCAGGCTCCTCCGTTCTTGGGATTTTCCAGGCAAGAATACTGGAGTGGATTGCCATTTCCTTCTCCAGGGAAACTTCCCGACCCAGGGATCGAACCCAAGTCTCCCGCATTGCGGGCAGACACTTTAACCTCTGAGCCACCATGGGTAGAAAGCAACAAATAAAGGTGCACACCTAACAACTGTGCCTTCACCAGCACTGGTCAGTTTTCTCCTCCTTACTGTGAATTTTTAGTATACATTGCTTATTCAAGTTATTTGTCCATAGAATTTTAAAGGTGATTTAACTTTATTTCCTACTTTGTGCTCAGAGCTTGGATTATGGTTGTTAGATTATGATTTGTGAAAGTGCTTGGAAGACAGAAAAAAGGCAGAGTTTTACTGTTATAATGATAGATTTGATGGCATTTCCAAGTAAACATTGCCTATAAAGAGAGTAAGAGTGTGAAAAACCTGGGAGATCAGCTATAAACTGTCAGTATTTTTTTCTCCTTTACTTTCAAAATTTATCTATAAAGTCATAACTTTTAAAAAAATTCGGTCAAGGACTAAAGAGTGTAAAAGTGATTAGTCCAATAACCCATTCATTTATTCATTTATTCTGTCAACACATATGAAATCTTCATGAGGGTAGATTTTGTCTCAGTTTCTGTTTTGATGGCTATTTTCTTGAAACATACCTGGAAGATGGTTGACAATATTAAATATTTATTACATGGAAAATGATAGCAATGAATACAATTTTCTTATATTTAATATATATATATATCAGAAAATGATCCAAGTACAATGACTTCTTTAAAAAAACTCTTAGCCTAGGAAGGTGTTTGAGACAAAGTGTAGATGAGGAATGCATGCGCATATAACAAATAATATATGCGTTGTTTATAGTTATGGATTTATGAGAGTACCAAGTATTTTAAGTCCTATTAAATAAATTTTACTTATAATAACGTCTACCAATTTCAAGCCCCAAATAGTCTCGATTATTTAAATATGACCCTACCCACTTTTAATTGAGCAGGATTTATCATTAGTGTCCACAGATGTATTGGTTTTCTGTTTCTGGTAATAAATTATCACACATTTAGCAACTTAAAACAATACCCATATATTGATATTAGCTTGCATTTCTGTAGGTCAGGACTTAGACAGTAACTGCACTACCTAACTCATTTGTGTTGCTGTCAGAATTTAGTTCCTTGTGATTATAGAACTGAAGTCTCTGCTTGCTGGCTGGCTGTCTCCTGGAAGCCATCCAGCTCTTAGAAGCCATCCACAGTGTTTGGTTCCTGGCTCCCTTCATTTTGAAGTAGGCAGTAAGGTGTCAAATCCTCTCATCCATCCAAGCTCAGACTTCTTTTGCTACCAGCTAGGAAAAAAAAAGCTTTCTGCCTTTAACTTTGTGATGTTATGACATCAGGCCCATCTAGGTAACCTACTTGTTTTAAAGCCGGCTCCGCCATATGCATAACTTAAGCTCAGGAGTCAAATCTTTAAGTATAAAGTCCCAGGGATTATGTAAGGAATATGTGTGGGAAGAAAATCTGGGGGGGCATTTTGGGATTCTGTCAAACAACCTTCCTTTTTTATGTTTGTTTCTCATATCATGCTTGTTGGCCGCTAGGCTAGGTTAGTTAGTGTTGCCATAGTACCTAATATACCCTTGATTTTAATAATCACCATCTTTATTGCTTTTTTTTTTTTTTTACATTTTCTGCTCTACTTTTTAAGTATGGTAATGCCTTACTTTTTAATCATGGTAATGGCAAGCCCTGGGCTGACTTCATAGCAACTGCATGTTGACCATATTCCTGGAACCTAATCCTTTCCTGATAACACAAAATAGGTGCTCAATAAATGTGAGTTGAAGGAGGAAATGAAAGCAAACACTAGAAAAATGATATTATATTAAATGATATTATCTTCCAATCAGCCTACACTGATCCTTATTCTCATTCAAGTGTCAGATCAGATGTTACATTCCAGTTCATTGCCTCATTGCAGGTGACCTCCCCTATGACCTCCTCTATCAGTAAGCTCTTTATTTACTTCCCATCTAATCATTTTTTATAAATATCTGGGGTTTTTTTTTCTTTTTGTTTACCTGTTTATTGTTTATTATCCCATTATAACAGAAGATCCCAGTATGTGAATAGTTTTCATTCATCACTGTATCTTTAGGTCTAAACTAGTACCTGGTTCATAAAGTGAAGTGAAAGTTGCTCATTTGTGTCTGACTCTTTGTGACCCCATGGACTACGCAGGTCATGGAATTCTCCAGGCCAGAATACTGGAGTGGGTAGCCTTTCCCTTCTCCAGGGGATCGTCCCAACCCAGAGATCATCCCAGGTCTCTGGCATAGTAGGCAGATTCTTTACCAGCTGAGCCACAAGGGAAGCCCACATGGCTCATAAATGAAAGTGAAACTGTTAGTTGCTCAGTTGTGTCCCACTCTCTGTGACCCTATGAACTGTAGCCCGCCAGGCTTCTCTGTCCATGGACTTCTCCAGGAAGAATACTGGAATGGGTTGCCATTCCTTTCTCCATGGAATCTTCCCCACCCAGGGATTGAACCAGGTCTCTGGCATTGCAGGCAGATTCTTTATCATCTGAGCCACCAGGGAAGCCCACCTGGTTCATAGTGGGTGCTCAATAAATACTGAAAGAATGGATTCTGGCCCAGCTGAACAGGACTTGGATGTAATTTCTCATAGCCCAAGTGATAACCTGGACATTTAAAACTCAAAGTGCACTGAAGAAGTTTTCCAACATTTTTGACAAGGATTTTTAATCTTAGGCAAACTACAATCTATAGTCTTTACTTCAGTTACACAGTACATTTACCTTTTGCACTTTCAGTTCAGTTCAGTCACTCAGTCATGTCCGACTCTTTGCAACCCCATGAATTGCAGCACACCAGGCCTCCCTGTCCATCACCAACTCCTGGAGTTTACTCAGATGTCCATCTAGTTGATGATGCCATCCAGCCATCTCATCCTCTGTCGTCCCCTTCTCCTGCCCCTAATCGCTCCCAGCATCAGAGTCTTTTCCAGTGAGTCAACTCTTCGCATGAGGTGGCCAAAGTACTGGAGTTTCAGCTTCAGCATCAGTCCTTTCAAAGAACACCCAGGACCGATCTCCTTTAGAATGGACTGGTTGGATCTCTTTGCAGTCCAAGGGACTCTCAAGAGTCTTCTCCAACACCACAGTTCAAAACCATCAATTCTTTGGCGCTCATCTTTCTTCACAATCCAACTTTCACATCCATACATGACCACTGGAAAAACCATAGCCTTGACTAGACGGACCTTTGTTGACAAAGTAATGTCTCTGCTTTTTAATACGCTATCTAGGTTGGTCATAACTTTCCTTCCAAGGAGTAAGCGTCTTTTAATTTCATGGCTGCAATCACCATCTGCAGTGATTTTGGAACCCCCAAAAATAAAGTCTGACACTGTTTCCACTGTTTCTCCATCTATTTCCCATGAAGTGATGGGACTGGATGCCATGATCTTCGTTTTCTGAATGTTGAGCTTTGAGCCAACTTTTTCACTCTCCTCTTTCACTTTCATCAAGAGGCTTTTTAGTTCCTCTTCACTTTCTGCCATAAGGGTGGTGTCATCTGCATATCTGAGGTTATTGATATTTTTCCCAGCAGTCTTGATTCCAGTTTGTGCTTCTTCCATCCCAGCGTTTCTCATGATGTACTCTGCATAGAAGTTAAATAAGCAGGGTGACAATATACAGCCTTGACGTACTCCTTTTCCTATTTGGAACCAGTCTGTTGTTCCATGTCCAGTTCTAACTGTTGCTTCCTGACCTGCATATAGGTTTCTCAAGAGGCAGATCAGGTGGTCTGGTATGCCCATCTCTTTCAGCATTTTCCATGGTTTATTGTGATTCACCCAGTCAAAGGCTTTGGCATAGTCAATAAAGCAGAAATAGATATTTTTCTGGCACTTTGTCACACCTCAAATCAGGAATGTCTTATGCAAGTTAACATACTATCTCATGGTGACTATGGGTAAAAATTAATTCAAGATTTTTAAAATTTATTCCAATAAAAGCTATCCTCAAAAATGGAAGAAGCTAATATAGTTATACCAAGAATTTCATATAATCAAAATACTAATTTATGGGACTTCCCTGGTGGCACAGTAGATAAAAATTCACCTGCCAATACAAGGGAGACAAGTTCAATGTCTGGTCTAGGACGATTCCACATGCCTTGGAGCCACTAAGCCTAAGTGCCACAACTATTTAGCCTGTGTTCTGCAGCTACTGAAGCCTGCGTGCCCTAGAGCCTGGGCTCCGCAACAAGAGAAGCCACCGCAATGAGAAGTCTGTGCAGCACAATGAACAGTAACCCTCAGTTACCACAACTAGAGAAAGCCACTGCAAAGCAATAAACACCCAGCACAGCCAAAAATAAATGCAAAGCAAAAAAATAAATGATTTTTAAATGTTAATTTATGATGTAAATTTACTTCATCTGAACATACTTCAATGTAAACTGCATTCATTTGGATGTAATCATTTTTCACAAAGTTCATTGGTCCTTGTGTTTGGCCTCTAATATTTCTTTGTGTTTTGTTCTTAAACTGAGATTAGTCATCATCTTTTAATGTTATTCTTTGTGTTGTGCTAGAAAGCCAAGTAAGAAGAATATGACATGTATCACTACCTGAAAAGCATTTTGAGCTTTCCAGAGCTTCCTGTGCCATCACCAATTACAACTCCAAGTATGTTCTCCTGTTTCCATCATCCAATAGAAAGTGACAGTTTCTGGTACTTTGCAGCTTGATAAACTATCTCCTAGAAAATATTTTAATCAGCCTAAATTTAGGTTGGTGCAGGTTCATTTTTATAAGCTATATGTCTTGATGTAATTATAGGTATCCTAAAATGCAATTATTTACATAGGAACAGCAAGTAAATAAATACTTGATTCATTTTCTTTTAAATCCTGAAAGTTCAGTGCCCTAGATACTGCTTTGGTAGAAAAATCATTGACAGCTGCAGACTACTGCCGCTTGAGACAGATTGATAAATACCCAACAACTTAAAAAAAAAATCTCCATTCATTACTTACCAGTAATTATCTTCTACTGGCTCTTCTGTCAACACTTACCCATTTAGTCTATCAAATTAACTGATTAATGCTAAATAATTTTCTAAGGCTTTTGCTTAAAATAGTAGTTCTTAGATACTATCATGGAAACATATGTTATTCAGAATCTTGGAGTTTTCCTGTCTTATGAAAAATGGCTAAATTTTTGTTTATCTTTTGATTTAGGCCTTTGTTTTCTTCTGACATATACACTTCTACATCTTTCCTTCATCCTCTTCATTTGCCCAATGTGAGATGATTTTTAAACTCCACTGTCTCAAGAATGATCTTGTATGGTCCTCTTTGTGCCTCTTCTCTACACTGTTTTACCTTCTGTGATAGTTCTTATGAAGTTTTAGAATAATCACTTCCTAACATGTCTAATACAGCCTATCCTTCTCCTCATAAGTTTATAAGTTCTGACACTAGAGTGATCACACTAGACTTCAGAAAGTAATAAAGAAAAATTGGTCAACTAAGATTAAATCACAACAGTCTTCTCTTCTAATATCCAGATAGCTTTTAACCCTTATTCTGAATTCCATATTAGCCTTTAACCAATAGAGTAAGCACATTTTAGAGAGGCTGTTTCTATAAGAATATATAGTGGATGTCTTCACTTTCACCATTGTAGCTATGCTATGAAAAATATATGTCTTCATTTTATGGCTCTGACATATGTTGCAAAGTGTAGGTGGTGGAAATATAATGTTTAAGAGCATTATGTTTCTAATGGTTTTGCTATTGCAAAGTCACCATGGAAGGAAGACTTTCGAAGCTGGCCAGTGTAGCTATGGTAACCTGAGGTCACTGCACTCTGGATGCTATATAGTAAAAGTATAAAATGTAAGTCACTCAGTTGTGTCCAATTCTTTGTGACCCCATGGACTGTAGCTCACCAGGCTCCTCTATCTATGGGATTCTCCAGCAAAAATACTGGAGTGGGTTGCCATTCCCTTCTCCAGAAGATCTTCCTGACCCAGGGATCAAACCCTTGTCTCCCTCATTGCGGGTATATTCTTTTCCATCTGAGCCACCAGGGAAACCCCTGCATAAAATAATAAAGATCTGTGAATACAATTATGGTAGAAATGACCCATCTTCTCTCAATTTCACAAGCTTAGCACAAAGTCTGAGTCTTTCAGTTTAAATGATCAAAGAATGTACAGACGATGGTTGGTACTGAGACTAGAAAATACATTTTTTCTAAATGGAGACTATTGAGATGAGCCTCGAGATGTTTCTGATTAATGAGACACATATTGTTGACCAGCTGCATAACAGTTCTATTCACAAATTATCAAATTGAAAATTAAAATATGTGACCATCAGGCATAGCTGCCATTTGATGTAAATCTAGGTTGACTCTAAGCCCAGCAAAAGATCAACATGAAGATCTTTTTTAAGTCCGATGAAAGAAATTTAGGTTGTTGACCAAAACTTCTTGGTAACTTCCCATGGGAAAAGCCGTTTTTTGGAGGACAGTGCTGAAAACCTTGGCATATGCTGACACTTTGTTACAGTCTTTTCAATAGCAGAATCATTTCCAGGCCACCAGACACAGTGAGTAATTCCTGAATGTGCTGCATGTGGTGTGGCCAAGATGACAGTACTGCCATCTGGAATAATAAAAAAATTCCCTGAAAACAGACATCGTTTATGGACAGATAGCTCATGCAGATCACGTGTCAAGGGCTTGATTTCTTCAGACATTTCCCCGCTGGACTGCCGTCACAAGCAGAAGTACATTTATAGCAACAGAACATTACAGATAAGAACTAACATACATCACACTCCATTGCCTATTTATATTTACTGGTATTAGGAAGGGTACAGCATCCACTGGTATTTAGAAAGAGGTATTCACTTTTTCCATTAAATATGAAGAAATAACATTGTTTTTTAACATGCAGAAAGAGAAAGTTCACCAATGATTGAGACAACACAGACTACAAAGAAGACAATGGTAATAATCTGGAGAAACTAGGAAATATTGCCTCAAACTGTGTCACCAAACATGAATATAGCAGTTAGTTCAACACAAATCCTGAATTAATTTCCCTTACCAATAGCATTATTTTATTGTCTCATAACTATTTCACCTCTCTTCCTAGAACTAAGTTTATTTTATATCCCCCAATTTCTCTTTCATATTTTCTTTATCAGTTAATTCATTATTTAGTGTTTTTTAAGCACTTCACTAAATTAACATGCTTTCTTTCTTTATATTCAATTATTATAAATGCTAAAAGATCCAAATATATATGATATCTGATTGCTTAAATCAGGAGTTGAGATGCGTGGTGCTCTAACAGGTTGGAATAGTTCCTATCATTCCTGAACCTATTTCCATAGCACCCTTAGAACTCCAAGTGGCCATCTTCAAGAACTTCTGCCTTTGCTGCAATGACATTTATTGAGTCACTTCTGTTTCTCTAGTGTGAAAGAAATCTTGCCATAAAATTTTATTCATTAGCTGATGTTCAGAGACAGTATCTAACATGGATGTTTTGAAACTAGCCTATTGAAATAATAGAATTCAGAGTTTGTTTCCTATTTATAATCAATTAAAATTAAACAAAAATTGGATGAAAGAAAATGTACAGAAGGCTACATGAAGGGAAAATGTGAAATTTAATGATATTCTATGTGTTGCCAACAAGTATCTTTGGTTGTACCTTGTCCAGTTTATAAATATATGTGTGAAATCTTGCCTTTAGACCTACATGTCTGAACCTTACATTCATAATCCCTTTCACAGATTGTTCTGTAATGTTGTGTCTAGATTAAATATATTGTGACACTGTTAGTACACAGTTTCATTCTTTGGCCTTACTTAATGTACCAGGAAAAAAATAGGATGTTCTATGTTTTTCTGGCTGATAGAAACTTACCTTGAGAGCATTTATTTGCTGAATACTCAACCTACTATCCCTCTACCCATTGGTAAAGTTCTCACTGTTAATGAGGAATTTGATCTAAATAAAGTTATGAAAAGTTCTAAACAGCATTCAGTTTATACAGAAAACATCATGTATTAGCATATAAAGAAAATATAAGTAATTAAAGAATGTTTTCTACTTATTAACAATAAACATACTAGATTTTTGTTTCAATAAGTAGTTATTTGATACAATAATATGAATTATACATATGATTATACATTATAAATAGTCCTAATGTAATAGGAATTTGTTATATTTACTTTAATAATATGTAACAAGAATTTATTTAATAGTTGGGCTGCCAAGTTTCAATTAATGCAAGATAATATAAAGCACATGACAAATAAAATGTCATTGTATTAAACAAATTCTGAAGGAGTTAGGTACATATCTGCTTTAATATTAGGGAAATGGCTTTTGAGTCATTGAATTTCATAGAAAATGCAAGCTCATTATCATGGATTGTAAGTCTTATGTGATCTGGCTTCTTCTCACACTCTGATTTTACCTCATATTTTTCTCATTTATTTCCCAGGCTTAAGCTATCCTAGCTATCTTTACATTTCTTGGACAAGTAAAACTTGATGTTTCCCTCTCTATAGATGTAACAGATCTCCACATAGTAGGTCTCAAATTAAATTTTACCATTGCCATTTGGTCTTCACTGAAAAAAAATACCTGTAATTTAGCCTTTCCTAGAGCTCATTTATATCCCAATCTTATGTTTTTGTTATTTTTTTAAATTATTGGTTATTTATATATTTTCTTTTTCATTGTCTTTTTCCTTCCCTCCTGACTGTAATTTGCATAAATGCAAGGACCTTATATATCTTAACAACTATATATATATATATATATATATATATATATATCCTTATGCCAAGAATATCATTTGGTAAAGAGAAGACATTCAGTATATTTTGATTGAATAAATTTAGTGAATAACTGAAGGATAAAACATATTTGGGCCTTTAAGACATTTGCTTTTTTTAAGTGTGATTATCAAAAATGAAAGGCCAAAAATACCCTTACTTGAAAATATGCAGAACTCATTATGAGACTAGCAAGACAATCTGCAAAAAACAAAAGAAAACAAATACTATCTTGCACTAATGTTACTTGATTACTTAAAATTAACAACACAAAAATTAAACATGGTAAGTTCCAAACAGCACTAATGAACAGTTCAGTCCAGTTCAGTTCAGGTGCTCAGTCGTGTCTGACTCTTTGCAACCACATGAATCATGGCACGCCAGGCCTCCCTGTCCATCACCAACTCCCAGAATTCACCCAGACTCATGTGCATCAAGTTGGTGATGCCATCCAGCCATCTCATCCTCTGTTGTCCCCTTCTCCTCCTGCCCCCAATCCCTCCAAGCATCAGGATCTTTTCCAGTGAGTCCACTCTTCTCATGAGGTGGCCAAAGTATTGGAGTTTCAGCTTCAGCATCAATCCTTCCAATGAACACCCAGGACTGATCTTCTTTAGGATGGACTGGTTGGATCTCCTTGCAGTCCAAGGGACTCTCAAGAGTCTTCTCCATCACCACAGTTCAAAAGCATCACTTCTTCAGTGCTCAGCTTTCTTCACAGTCCAACTCTCACATCCATACATGACCGCTGGAAAAACCATAGCCTTGAGTAGACGGACCTTTGTTGGCAAAGTAATGTCTCTGCTTTTTAGTATGCTATCTGCTGTTGCTACTGCTGCTGCTAAGTCGCTTCAGTTGTGTCAGACTCTGTGTGACCCCATAGATGACAGCCCACCAGGCTCCTGTGTCCCTGGGATTCCCCAGGCAAGAACACTGGAGTGGGTTGCCATTTCCTTCTCCAAAGCATGAAAGTGAAAAGTGAAAGTGAAGTCGCTCAGTCATGTCCAACTCTTAGCAACCTCATAGACGGCAGCCTACCAGGCTCCTCTGCCCATGGGATTTTCCAGGCAAGAGTACTGGAGTGGGTTGCCATTGCCTTCTCCAAATATGCTATCTAGGTTGGTCATAACTTTCCTTTCAAGGAGTAAGTGTCTTTTAATTTCATGGCTGCAGTCACCATCTGCAGTGATTTTAGAGCCCCCAAAAATAAAGTCTGACACTGTTTCCCCATCCATTTGCCATGAAGTGATGGGACCAGATGCTGTGATCTTCGCTTTCTGAATGTTGAGCTTTAAGTCAACTTTTTCACTCTCCTCTTTCACTTTCATCAAGAGGCTTTTTAGTTCCTCTTCACTTTCTGCCCTAATGGTAAACTGATTTACAATGATAGTAAATGTAAGTTGTTATTCTTCCATAGAATCAAAGACTATATATGCTTGAAGGACCCTCTTGGTCCACCAAACTTTGAGGAAGAGTGCACTTGTGTTGAGGGGGTTGGGGATGGGGTAGTGAAATATCCTGAGGAAGCACTGGCAGAGCTTCAGTGGCGTTTTAGGTTCCATCATTACTTGAGCAGTGGTGGTGCAGTGGTAAAGAATCCTCCTGCCAATGCAGGAGACATGCGAGTTCAGTCCCTCCAGTTATCCCTAGAGGAGGAAATGGCATCCCACTCCAGTATGCTTGCCTGGAAAATTCCACGCACAGAGGAGCCTGGCGGGCCACAGTTCATTGTGTCGCAAAGAATCCGACACAATGGAGGGCGAGTGCGCACACGCACGCACGCACTCACAGACAGACATCACTTGACCTGCTCATACAGACATGGATAGCCTTACTTTTTGTCTGTTGAACATGCTCTTGCCCATAAAACTATTCCTTTTTCTTCTACCATTCCCATATCACTTCCTGTAAATTTTAGATATTTTTATATTGCATTTAGTTTATTTGTTTACATATAAGCCTCTCCCCTTCTATTGAAATCTTATCTATTTGAAGGTGAGAATTTAGTTTATGTTTTTATTGCCTTGCCTAGGAAATAAGTGCCCAAAATGTTTCAGTAAACTAAGTACTTGGTTTTTTTATAAAGGCAATTTTCAGAACAAAAATTGATTCCCAAACTAAAATTTATGAATTCCTGATATCTTCTCTGACAGCCACTTCACATACTATTTTGCATGTTACTGTACCATATCAACATATAGAGATTCTTTTTTTAAAAAGCTTACTCAATTAACTTTTGATGTATGTTGTATTACCATGAGTTCCCTCAGTGTTCCTATAGATATTTCTTGATATCATAGTGAGTAATGCAAATAGCCTCTGTTGAAACATATACATTACCATATGTAAAATATATAGCTAGTGGGGAGTTGCTATATAACACAGAGAGCCCAACTCCATGCTCTGTGACAGCCTAGAGGAGTGGGTTAGAGGGGTGGGAGGAAGGCTCAAGAAGGAGGATATATATATATATATATATATATATATACTTATGGCTGATTCACATTGTGTACATCAGAAAACAGCACACCATTGTAGAGAAGTTATCCTACAATTAAAAATAAGTTAAAAAAAATTTAACATTGTATTTCTTTAAATAGGAAAAGCAGCAAGGGTAGTTAAAAATCTGATTAACAAAGGGTTGAAGTTTGACCTCAAATGGTCTAGCCCACTGTGTCTTATAGTCCTTCAGAATAATAATCTTCCTGAATGGTAGTAGAACAGTTTGTCAAGGCACATTTAGTCCTAGTACTCCTGTCGGTCAAAAATGGGAATCATGAAAATATATTTGAGTAAGTGATCTGGAACTCCTGAAGTGGAAAGAACTTTAATTGAATTGTTTTTGAATCCTATGTCTATAGAGAAGGATAGTAGTTAATATATTGGTAAAATGCTATCAGTAAAATGGGTTCTTAATGCTTTATGACTGAATAGAACTTCCAAAATCCCCATGCTCAGGAGTCTGGGATTTCTGTCCTACTCCATTTGTTATCTTTTGGTTTGCTGAAATTCCATGTGTGCAAAACTAACTAGATGTCTTGCTAAATATGCAAGAAGTACTCAAAAATGTTTAGAGTAATTTTCATATAAAATTGACAAGCCATAATGTTAATCACAGAATGATTTACAGAATAAGGAAATCGTGGCCCCAAATATAGTGATTCTCAAAGTTTAATGTACATCAGATTCCTGGACTTTATTCTCATGTTGATTGAGAAGGCTGATTGGAAGTTGGGACAGATCATTTTGATTTAGGTGGTAGGAAGATGATATTTGAAGGTATATTTTAAATGTGCAGAATGCAATTCAACTATTTCTTTGTTTAACATAATTCTGCTACTCCATAAATTGTGAATATAATACACTTACAATCTATTAGTTCCACTCAGTTCAGTTTAATTCAGTTGCTGAATCATGTCTGACTCTTTGTGACCGCATGGACTGCAGCACGCCAGGCTTCCCTGTCCATCACCAACTCCCGGAGTTTGTTCAAACTCATGTCCGTGGAGTAGGAGATGCCATCCAACCATCTTATTCTGTTTTCCCCTTCTCCTCCTTTCTTCAATCTTTCCCAACATCAGGGTCTTTTCCAAGGAGCCAGTTCTTCACATTGGGTGGCCAAAGTATTGGAGTTTCAGCTTCAGTATCAGTCCTGCTAAAGAATATTAAGGACTGATTTCCTTTAGGATTGACTGGTTTGATCAGGATGATAGGTATGTAGTTTTCTGTGGCCTCTGAAGAAAAGAAATTATTTTTAACTTTTATGTAAGAGTGAGAGCAATATGTGTAGGTTTTCTTTTCTTTCTCTCTCTCTCTTTTTCTATAGAAGAAAATTTTTCATCTGACAGATTAAAAACATTAGATTACATCCTAGTTACACTAATTACAGCTTACTGGTGACACTCATTAGCAGAGTAATCCTAGTGCCTAATTTATAGCAATGTCGTGAATGATTAATTCAAGATGAATTTGATCATTGAGTGTAGTAATGATATGGGTTGGTGTTCATGATAGAACCTTTTGGCAGCCATTAAACATTAGGTTGTACCTAAAACAATTTAAATATTTTGGGTTAAAAAGCCTCAGCAGATTGTGATTTAAGCAAATGCTAAGTAAGCTAATTGAAGTTCTCTATCAGAAATGACCAAAGAAACTAAAAGTCTGAGGACTCCTGTATGCCTTCAGTCTGAAAAGGTGAGAGATCTAGCCCATCTTTGTGTCCCTCTCATCCAAAACATGAAAGGTCTACAATGTTTATTTTTAAATGAGTACATGGAGGAATGAATAAATGATAATTGATCTGCCTTAACTTACAAGTTTCAATATTATCTCACCCTGATAATTTGTGATTTTCTCAACTGAACTCTAGCCATATCAATTACCTTTCCATTCCATGGATATGCCAAGTTCCTTCTCATCTTTTATATGTCCAATTTTCACTCCCCAGATACTATGAACATGGTTGGTTTTCATCATTAATTCTCTCTTATTTAGAAAGACACCCTAAGTTTAACAATCATCTGAAATGTGCATGAATTATATATTGACTATATATTGTATATTTATAGTTTGTATATATTGAACATATGCTATACATACACACACGCACATACACTCACTTCCTCTTCCACTCATGCCCAAGGTCCTTGAGAATAGGAAATTTCTATTATACTTACTCTGTATGTAGAACAGGGCTTGACTTATGTATGTTGGTGCTTTATAAAAATGTAGTGAAAAAATAAATGCTCCCAAAATGTTTCGTAATTTCTTTCTTGAGTGCTTCTGTTAGATTACTCTTACAGAGAAAAATTAAACATTATAATATGAGTTAGATACGTTTATTTTAGTTTATTGCTATTAATGAGGAAGAAAGTTAGCAGGTATAGTTCAAAAAAGAATTAACAGAGGGCATTCCCTTGTAAAATAATACTTCATTTTTAATAGTGAGGAAATAAATGAAGTCTTTTAATGCTTCAAAATTGTAGTATGTCCTTGTGATGGAAGAGAAAATGACAGCACCACCAAGGAAAGAAGGTAATCTGCAGTAGATTTTGCAGTTTATTACAGGAAGCCTAAACGTATGTCTTGAAAGGTGTACACACACATTTGTGCTCAGTTTATCACTTTGAACTGTGACAGAAAATAAAACAAAATCATAGGACAAACTTCTGATAACATCAGCCGCAATTAATCCGTAGTGTCTTTTGACAATTTAGAAGTACTAAATAAACAACCCTTTTAAACGTTTATCACTCTTGCTCTATTAGGTGAATAGACAATATTTAGATAGGAAAAAATTGAAATAAACATCATTCTGCCTGGAGTTTTGATGTTTGACTTCTAATTCTGTATTAATCATTAATTTGTTGCTTAACCTTCAGACATCAGGGTTTTTTTTTTTGACATGTAATATAAAAAGCTAGACTTAATGGTTCTATCAAATATCGTTGGGTTCGTTGATTAAAATTTATTTCTGTTAGTTTTCAGAAGTTTCAAAACCATGTTTTAATATTTAATTTATGCCAATGGTATTCTTGTGCTTGATTTTTCACTGTTTTGTAAGTGTGGACTCCTGACCACCAGTGAATCAGAGGAGCAAGCTTTATATAACCTGTAAGAGGCTGGTGATCTAGAGAATTTAATTATTTATATTCTCCTTTAGATAGTGGCAGATGTGAATGTTTTTTTTTTTTTAACTCTCCAATGAAATAATTTTAAGAATCCAGACTCCATTGGCTTATATAAACAATGCAATAAAATATGCAAAAAGTGGTTTTGGTTTCATTTTGTAAAATACACAGGGAGAATAATATTGTCTAAAATTTTATATGAAATAGAAGGTTTGCCTAGTTGAAATTCAGAATGCATTTGACTACCTTGAGGAACTCTTTTTGTTTTGGTTTTCTCTGTTGTTTGGGGGAGAGAAGATAGGTACTATTAAGTAAAAATTTGTAGTGGGATTTGTGTGTCAGAAGAAAAATACTCTCCAAGAAAT
The DNA here is from genome assembly GCF_042477335.2 of Ovis canadensis. NCBI lineage: Eukaryota > Metazoa > Chordata > Mammalia > Artiodactyla > Bovidae > Ovis > Ovis canadensis. The sequence continues at coordinate 48,074,342 of NC_091250.1, read as the reverse complement.
CCATGGTCAGTGGGGTTTTGCTCTGTGTATGTGTGTGAATGTTAAATTTTGTATTTTATTTCTTAAGAAAACAAGATTCTGAAAATGGATCTCAAAGTAATTTTCATTTGCATTAACTTATTTTTCAATGGAGAAAATACATATGATTGCTTACCATAATTATATTGAATAATTTATTAGGATGAAATGAAAATATATGTGAAATTCTGATATTGCTTCCTTTATTAATATTGTTAATATATTTAACAAGAATATGTTTAAAATAAAAAGGAAAGGTATAGAACTGTTTAAATGTAATACTCACAAAACATAGAAAAAGCAGTTTAGTACATCAATGAAACTGTTATATCTCATTTTTTAAGAAACTAGTAACATGAAAGCAACAAAAAGTAAATTTTTTATGTGGCTTTCCACAAAGGAGGAAGAAATCCATGATTTCATAGTTTATGTGTGATAAGGAGAAATGTCTTAAAGTTTTCATCTAAAATTTAGGAATTACACAATAGAAACTCATAATTAATTCAGTTCAGTTCAGTCGCTCAGTCATGTCTGACTCTTTGCAACCCCATGAATCGCAGCACACCAGGCCTCCCTGTCCCTCACCATCTCCCGTAGTTCACTCAAACTCATGTCCATCGAGTCGGTGATGCCATCCAGCCATCTCATCCTCTGTCATCCCCTTTTCCTCCTGCCCTCAACCCCTCCCAGCATCAGAGTCTTTTCCAATGAGTCAACTCTTCGCGTGAGGTGGCCAAAGTACTGGAGCTTCAGCTTTAGCATCATTCCTTCCAAAGAAATCCCAGGGCTGATCTCTTATAGAACGGACTGGTTGGATCTCCTTGCAGTCCAAGGGACTCTCAAGAGTCTTCTCCAACACCACAGTTCAAAAGCATCAATTCTTCGGCATTCAGCTTTCTTCACAGTCCAACTCTCACATCCATACATGACCACTGGGAAAACCATATCCTTGACTAGACGGACCTTTGTTGGCAAAGTAATGTCTCTGCTTTTCAATATGCTATCTAGGTTGGTCATAACTTTTCTTCCAAGGAGTAAGCGTCTTTTAATTTCATGGCTGCAGTCACCATCTGCAGTGATTTTGGAGCTCAAAAAGATAAAGCCTGACACTGTTTCCACTGTTTCTCCATCTATTTCCCATGAAGTGATGAGACCAGATGCTATGATCTTCATTTTCTGAATGTTGAGCTTTAAGCCAACTTTTTTACTCTACTCTTCCACTTTCATCAAGAGGCTTTTTAGTACCTCTTCAGTTTCTGCCATAAGGGTGGTGTTGTCTGCATATCTGAGGTTATTGATATTTCTCCCAGCAATCTTGATTCCAGCTTGTGCTTCTTCCAGCCCAGCCAAAATTTAAAAAAGACATATATTTAGGATTTGAAGAAATTTTAATATGTCATCAAAAATAGTGACTATAATATTAGAACAGTATTGGATGTACAAGAAAGGTAATGGATGTACTATGGAAAATAGAAGATGGGCCATGACAGAGTTCAGATTTCATAAAATGAAATTTTATTTGGTTTGCTTCTTTCTTTGGGTCATATGTCCTGGATTATTTTCATTATTTTATTTATTTGTAATAATGCAGCATCTGTAAAGTATGAGTAATGGCTAGAATTTAAGTACAGAAGCTACAGTTAATGTGTCTCTTCTGTCCTATATGAAAAGTTTCCAGACTGATCTGCACATCACAAGTATTTGGGGAACTTTGCTCATAGTTGCAGAAAAATCTGATTAGAATTTCAGTTAACTGAGTTACAGTGTTACTCAGAAAATTTCATAACTCTAAAGATTTTTGTTCTAAACACTGGTTTATATATTTCAAACCTTTTTACCTTGTATTTTCAAAAGCTTTCTGGTATGTATTTAAGGTTTTTTTAATTGATGTTTATAAACATGTAAATGATTTTTTTAATGTTTGGTTTTAGGCAGAATTCAAATGTATATCCATAAAATTGGCAATATTTTTAATCGGAAAATAATTAGAATAAGAGATATAAAATGTTAAAAATTATGGTAAAATTTTGTATGTGACAAGTAACTAAGTATACCAAGAAAAAGAAAATTCATAAAACTAAACATTCCTCCAAAACCATATTTTTTCTCAATGAAGATTATAAAACAAGATTGAATATAATATGATATTTGGTAGTGCAAAAGTGAAGATTTGAAAAGGTTTAATAAATATGTGTTAATTTTATTGCATTTTAGATATATATAGTCAGCACTTTGAAATTATTTTGAAAAACTGTTCATAATAAAAATGACATACATATATGTCACAATATCTGTAGTTGGGCTGAATTTTAGCAAACATGTTTGGAGTACAACATTTATTTTATAGATGAGGAAACTGAGATCCAGAGAAGTTCAGTGAATTACCTGAAATCAAATAGTTTAAGGATAGATATTCAAATAATGTTAAAAGCAACGACCATATCTATCTAGAATAAATGACATTTTCTAGCAGTAATAATGAAGCATTTAAATCAGGTTCCAACAGTCCAGTCCCGTAACAGACAGTTCTTTTCTTAAAGGCATTTGAGATAACAAGCAGAGGGTACCTTTACTGGGGTAGGGGACTATTTGGTAGACTGAAATTGCATCTACAGATACACAGTGTTCTCTTCATTCATCCTTCTATGCATCTAACAGTGTAAAACTGAAACTCTAATATGTATGGCTTGCTACTTTAGAGTCATTTAATCCTGTCCGCTTGCAGAGGGATCATGTTGGAATGTTTAACTCTTATTGCATCATGTTAAAATTATGCATTTTGGCAAGATATGGATTCTCTGTTTTGGACACTTTACAAATTATCAAAACCACTTTTTTTTTTTTTGGTTATTGTTTAGAAATCAACCATATCAATGCATCCTATATCTGCAAGGAAAATCTAGTAGAAAATTCATGTTCCAGTATTTTTATCACCAGAGATTATGATTCGTTGTTTTATTTTTTCAAGTGGGAATGGGAAATCTATAGTAATCTTGTTCCAGTGTTAGTGTACTGCTTTGAAAAATACTGATTATAAATTTTAAGTATAGAGGCACAAGTGGGCACTTTTGAAAGAAATTAATCCTTTGAAACCATGTTTGTGAACTTCATCCAGTGCTAATTTTAATGCATTTTCCAGGTAAAAGGGAACATGTTATTTTAACATCCATTTCAAGAATGAAATTTTTTTTGTATTTGAGATTATCTTGCATGTGCTTTTATGAAAAACAAAGCAAAACAGTAAAAAAAAAAAAAAGAAAAAATTTCTCCATTAAAAGATGTCCATGTTAAACTCCAGCCACATAGTCTAAGTGTAGTCTTAACAGGAAGTTTAAATGAGGAGAAAAAGAGAAACAATTTTATCTTCTTATTCCTTATTGAATGATGTTACACAGTTCAAGGTTAGTGCACTCAAAGGTAGGGAGTTGCACATGCAGTTTTCAAAGATCCATTCTGCTCCCAGGTGATGCTTTTGTATTTGAAAGGAATATATTTAGCCAAGAGCAAAAATATTCATTATTCTGTTTTCTCTAAAAACAGAAAATCTCAGTATTTTCTATCTCCTTTATTGTATGTGGAGAACAAAATGTAGCCTTGAAGTAACTTTGTAACTATGCAGAGTGGATGAAAGATGTATACCAGTTGAATAATGACAGTGACCAAAGCACTGTTTATCCAAAATATATATATATAATAATATTTTTTACAAAGTGTTGTCTTACTTCACACACATTCTTATGCAGAACAGGATAAAGAGGATTGTTACCCAGTTCAGCATCAGCCCAAATGTACACAATTTATTCTTTTTTGTCAGCTACTTCCCATCCGTATCAGAATTTCACTAAGGAGTCCATTAGTGTGTCCTGTCACTCTGATCACCTCCTAGACCTGTAAAGTGGGTCTAAGTTCATGTTGATAGATTTATGCCATACCTTCAGGGACAAGAATTAGACATCTTTCAGTTTAGTTCAGTTCTGTTCAGTTGCTCAGTCGTGTCCGACTCTTTGTGACCCCATGAATTGCAACATGCCAGGCCTCCCTGTCCATCACCAACTCCTAAAGTTCACTCAAACTCATGTCCGTCGAGTCGGTGATGCCATCCAGCCATCTCATCCTCTGTTGTCCCCTTCTCCTCCTGCCCCCAATCCCTCCCAGCATCAGAGTCTTTTCCAATGAGTCAGCTCTTCACATGAGGTGGCCAAAGTACTGGAGTTTCAGCTTTAGCGTCATTCCTTCCAAAGAACACCCAGGACTGATCTCCTTTAGAATGGACATCTTTAGCCACCTCATAATTTGGAGGATGACTGAAGATTTCAAGATTGGAAGAGCATTCTATATTTTGTTCTCCTTAAGCTTATAATGCTTCACTTAATATAGTGACTTCTTTTCGGATGAATTTCATAGACTTGGAGAACAATAAACAAAACCATCTGGTGCTTCATGCTCCCCCGATATTTCTAAATGGTTCAATAGTTTGAGTACAAATACTTCATTTGTATTGTACAAAGTAAAAACTTAACAGTTAGAGAATGGAGGAGAAAGATAGATATAGCATGGCAGTCTTGATTGACATAACTGGGTTAGATTCCTCCACAGGGAAGAGGTTGTCAAGAAGCAGTTAGATACCTGCTTGCACAAGTCAATTTTAACTGGATTGTCACTCTAACAAAGAAAATTTTCTTCCTACCTTTTCTGCAAGACATTAATTTTCCATTAAAAGGGTTTATTAGTTTGGTATTAAGAGATTGTTTTACTTAGTCATCTTTCAAATATCTGCATCACAAATCTTCCTCAAAGGATGGTGATGGTAAGTTAGAACAATCCAAAAAAGCAAGAATGATTTAATTATAGTTCTGCAGTACATTTCATTTACTTCAGTAAGCTTAGTTTCGTTGTTGTTTAAGTAATATTAGTGTCCGTTATTTGTTCACACTCTGGCAAGGGGTAAGGGAAAAGAGAGAATACCTGGACACTGGCTTGAACTTTAACATTCTCTACTATTAAGATGAGTTCTAGGATGTTTCCACTTCCATAGAATGTGGTGTTTGCCTAATATTTCCTGGGTTTGTGTTCTCAAAGCAAAGCTGGCACATTTATAATGTCTGCACATTATTAAATCTCACAGAGTTGCAGTTGTTTTTCTATTTTAATATTCATGTATTCATTTTAACTGATATTTATTAAATTCTTAATTTGTATATGATATAATGATATAAGAGATACTTTTAAAACTATAAGCAAAGTGAAAAGACAGCCTTCAGAATGGGAGAAAATAATAGCAAATGAAACATCTGACAAACAACTAATCTCAAAAATATACAAGCAACTCCTGCAGCTCAATTCCAGAAAAATAAACGACCCAATCAAAAATGGGCCAAAGAACTAATAGACATTTCTCCAAAGAAGACATAAAGATGGCTAACAAACACACAAAAAGATGCTCAGTTCAGTTCAGTTCAGTCACTCAGTCATGTCCGACTCTTTGCGACCCCATGAATCGCAGCATGCCAGGCCTCCCTGTCCCTCACCAACTCCTGGAGTTCACTCAGACTCGCATCCATCGAGTCAGTGATGCCATTCAGCCATCTCATCCTCTGTTGTCCCCTTCTCCTCCTGCCCCCAATCCCTCCCAGCATCAGAGTCTTTTCCAATGAGTCAACTCTTCACATGAGGTGGCCAAGTTACTGGAGTTTCAATTTTAGCATCATTCCTTCCAAAGAAATCCCAGGGCTGATCTCCTTCAGAACGGACTGGTTGGATCTCCTTGCATTCCAAGGGATTCTCAAGAGTCTTCTCCAACACCACAGTTCAAAAGCATCAATTCTTCAGCATTCAGCCTTCTTCACAGTCCAACTCTCACATCCATACATGACCACTGGAAAAACCATAGCCTTGACTAGATGGACCTCAACATCACTCATTATCAGAGAAATGAAAATCAAAACCACAATGAGGTACCATTTCAAGCCAGTCAGAATGGCTGCAATCCAAAAGTCTACAAGCAATAAATGCTGAAAAGGGTGTGGAGAAAAGGGAACCCTCTTACACTCTTGGTGGGAATGCAAACTAGTACAGCCACTATGGAGAACAGTGTGGAGATTCCTTAAAAAACTGGAAATAGAACTGCCTTATGACCCAGCAATCCCACTGCTGGGCATACACACCAAGGAAACCAGAATTGAAAGAGACACATGTACCCCAGTGTTCGTCACAGCACTGTTTATAATAGCCAGGACATGGAAGCAACCTAGATGTCCATCAGCAGATGAATGGATAAGAAAGCTGTGGTACATATACACAATGGAGTATTACTCAGCCATTAACAAGAAAACATTTGAATAACATCTAATGAGGTGGATGAAACTGGAGCCGATTATACAGAGTGAAGTAAGCCAGAAAGAGAAACACCAATATAGTATACTAACACATATATATGGAATTTAGAAAGATGGTAATGATAACCCTGTATGTGAGACAGCAAAAGAGACACAGTTGAATAGAACAGTCTTTTGGACTCTGTGGGAGAGGGAGAGGGTGGGATGATTTGGGAGAATGGCATTGAAACACATATAATATCATATATGAAATGAATCACCAGTCCAGGTTTGATGCATGATACAGGATGCTTGGGGCTGGTGCACTGGGATGACCCAGAGGGATGGTATGGGGAGGGAGGGGGGTTCAGGATGGGGAACATGTGTACACCCATGGTGGATTCATGTTGATGTATGGCAAAACCAATGCAATATTGTAAAGTAATTAGCCTCTGATTAAAATATATAAATTAAAATTAAAAATAAATAAAAATAAGCTCAACTTTGTAGCCTAGGGCGTCCTTGGTGACTCTGATGTCAAGAATCTGCCAGCAATTCGGGAAACCTGGATTCAATCCCTTGGTTGGGAAGATCCCCTGGAGAAGAGAATGGCAACTCACTCCAGTATTCTTGCCTGGAGAATCCTGTGGACAGAGGAGTCTGGTGGGTTATAGTCCATGGGGTCTCAAGGAGTCAGAGATGACTAAGTGATTAACACTTTCACCTTTTTTTAGTCTAATTAGAGAGATGACACACATACAAGTAAAGCAGAAGATAACATAGATCAACTGTCATAGAGGGATAGGAGAATGTGCTACTAAGGGTTCAAATGAGGATGAGCTCATATCAGGCAAAATCCCATTATTATAAGCCTGTGGGGCTATCCTAATTCTGTTGGTATACTTAATGTTATTTGGTGCTTTTCACCAAGCTCTGGGGGAAATGGCATTATATTAAATTAATTACCCTTGATTAGTGTAATGTTTTTGCACTTTTCTAAGGCTTTATCTTATTTGGACATCAAATTATGAAAATGATATGGAAGTGTCTGTGTACATTCTATTTGCAATTTTGTTTAATGTAAATATATATGGACAGACTGAAAGGAAGGCTGTAAAATATGACAATTTTAATTTCAAAATTGTAAAAAATATTATCTATATATATATACACACACAATCATTTAAGTAAATAATGTACAGGTTTGATATCTTGACTTTCTAAACATGGAAGAAAATGATTACTGACATGACCCATTTTGTGGTTACTTGGCACAAATAAAATTGCATCCATAGCAGTTATTTTTCATAGTACTGAGAATTAAAGGAAAAAGATGCAGTAAAGTAAATAACACCATGCCTAGCATAGTGTAAACTCATAATAAATCTTACTCCTAATAATTATTACTGATTTTATTTGGTCCATAGCATCCTACGGACTAAGTGAAAAGGCAGAGTTCAGACTATTCTCTGTTTTGTTTTCTGCCATGAAAAATAGTGGGACAAACCTCAACTATAACAGTTAAATGTGCCTATTAAAAATTGGCTGCACCATTATAAGGAGAAGTACAGCTATACTCAGTATAGATCCTCTGAGTGTTGATGGTAATAGAAAGCCTGACCATTTCTTCCTGTTCATTTCTCCACATAAACAATAATCCATAGTTGCTAGCATATACTACCTCACTCTCTAGGATCTTGGAGATCCTAGAATATTCTCCCTAATCGTAAAGCTTTGGAATCTAAGCTGGATCATTTTCATGAAGTTGTTTCCTTATTCCTGTCTCCGTATAGTTATGATTTTACCTAATTTCTCTGCCTGCATGCTCACAGCTCAGTACTCACTTAGTCTTCAAGGTGTTAAGCAACTTTTTCAGCGTACAGACAGGTAGACTAGTAGTGGTGCCTGCTCATACAGTTGAACCCAGAGATTTTCAAAGCTTCTTTTATGTTGGAAGTGTTATCTCCTGCCAGGAATCTATTATATGCTAGCTTTTAAGGATAAGGAACAATATCAGTCTTATTTACAATGGTATTCCTGGAGTCTGACTCTGTATGTATTCCCGGAGTTTGACTCTGTATTTGGCACAAAGAAAGCTTCAATCATTGTCAGATCAACCACTTAATTGTTAATTTTAAAACCTCAGTCATAAAACTTTTATAAAACCTTCAATTATATCTAAATATATAGATTCAATATGAAAGAAGAATGAAGTAATCATTGTGCCTGTTTCTCAGTGCCAATCTTTTTCACATGGGTCAGTCCTGAAATCCCTTTTTACAGAGAGTGAAACATATGACTGACCGTCAGCCATTACTTCTGAATCTCACAACACAGAGAACTAAGGAATCCAAATAGGAAACCTTCAGGTAACTTAGCTTAAGTGTAATAACAAAATAAAATTTTATATCCTTTATGTTTAAATAAACCTTTAAAACAGTTTTGCATGTAAGAAAATCCAAAGGCTGATCTTTAAAATTTTTTATATTTAGTCTACTGGTCCAGAAATTGCTTGAAGAACTCATAATTCCAGACTGTAGTCAGTGAATCGGGATCTCAGGTCAGGCCAGATCCCTAAGCTGTGATTACCCCCATTCTGTGATAGTGCCACCTTCCCAAAGCAACTCAGGATTAAGTGGATAGATCAGGATAAAAGCAAAATGTGGAACATTTGCAATAGTGTTACTGAACTCAGGATTGACTGCTTTTTGCTCAAGGATCCAATACTGAGAGACTCATGTTGGGTAAAAGGAAATGTAGTTTTACTGAGGAAGCCAACGGTTATGGGGAGACAGTGAATTCATGTACCAGAGAACCAATCCCCCCACTTCCCAGTTTTTGCTAGGAGATAATATAGGGAAAAGAAGAAAGGGCTCTGTGTGTGAGGGGGGTAAACATCTGTTTTCCAAGGTGATTGCCTCCATCATGCAGTTTCAAATAGGCTCCTTGTCTCTTGTATGATTGGAATGTTATCTGAGACATAAATCTCTGGTCAGCTAGTCCTCTGGCTCCAGCCAGTCTGGGGTTGTCATACTTGAGGTCAGCATACAGCTGACATCTTCCACATGGTGGGAGTTTAAGTATCTTCACTATGGCTCAAAGGATATGACTCAAATATTATCTATAGCCCTTGAGGAGAAACTAAATGTCTTTGATTCCGTTTAATGGATAAACTACTATTTTCTCTTGTTTGATTGTTTTCCTTTGCTTCTGCATTTTCTCATCTCTATAATTAATCTTTGTAATTGATGAAGGCTTAGGTGGTTAAAATTCTCTTACAAACAAAAAGCAGGTGTGGGACACATTGGTTGGGGGGAGTGGTCTTTCCCAGGAAGGCCCCATAGAGTCTTGCTTGCTTATAATACCATTGAAGACCTCTTGGACTTGTTACCTCTTAACTGCTGTTTAAGGTGCTTAGATTTGCCTTCCTATGATGGCGATGCACATGCTTAATCTGTTTCACTTTAAGTATCTTCAGGAAACAATTTAAACCATGAACATTCCAGATAATAATAATTTTCTCGAGTAACTTCCTCCAACCTCCTGACTAGTTTCAGTTACAAATACTACATCCTAATTTCCTCTGTTATTATCACAAAGGATGAATAATGAGTGAATATAATTATCTGATTTTCTGTATTGATGCAGCTTAAGGCAGCTGGATTTTGAAATTTTGTCATTTAACTATATCTTATGAGAAATATATTTGCACTTTCAGTTATTTAAAATTCACTTCTAAAGTTAACAATTAATAAAAATGTATTTTAGGTTATTAATATGTCTGTTTAGACTTCTTTAGCCATGAAGATCTTTAAGTTGCCCCTAATTTATTCCCTTCTTTCCTTTCTTTTTTTTCAATAGTGAAAACTCACTCACTTACTCAGTCACCATTATGATGAAATAATCCTCAGAATTCTCTTCCTGTGTGCTACTAAACAATAAGCAAATTATGATTTTCCTAGGTCCTTTTCTTTAATGGTATCATGGTCCTCTCTTGATAATGCCTCTATTTCTCTTAGTTTTCACTTTGAAATCTAGAAGCTATCTATTTGTCAATAAAATTATACACTGAGATACTGGAAGGCTCTGAAAATTCCCATGTATAGGGAAAATTAGTGCAACATATAAAACTGAAAAAAATTTTATCTGAACTGGTAGTTGATTTCCGTTACAGCATAGGTCGAAGTGTGAATTATTTATTTATCATTCCTTTCCCTTCCTATTTCATTGAGATATAATTGACATATAACATTGGATTGGTTGTAGGTATGCAATACTTTGATTTGATATATGTATATATTGTAAACTGATTAACAAAATGAATTCAGTCAACATCTATCACCTCCCATAGATTTTTCTTGTGATTAAAATTTTTAAGATCTACTCCCTTAGCAACTTTAAAAAATAAAATACAGTATTGGTTTTAAAAATTATTCTAATCATTTTTATTGATGATTAGTTAACATATAATAGTGTATTAGTTTCTGGTACACAACATAATGATTTGATATTTGTATATATTACAAATGTTCACCATAACAGGTCTAGTTAGCATTCATCCCCATACATAGTTACACTTAATTTCTCCTGCGGAGGAGTTTGGTATTGATTACTGTAGTCACCTTGCTGTATGTTACATCCCCAGAACTTATGTATCTTATAATGGGAGGTTTATACCCTTTGGTCAGCCTCACCCATTTCACTCCCTCTTTGTTGTTGTTGTTTACTCACTCCGTGATATCTGACTCTTTGCAACCACATGTAGTATAGCCCATCAGTCTCCTCTGTCCTTGGGATTTCCCAGGCAACAATACTGGAGTGAGTTCCATTTCCTTCTCCAGAGGATCTTCCTGACCCAGGGATCGAACCCGTTTCTCCTGTGTCTCCTGCAGTGCAGGCAGATCCTTTACCACTGAGCTACTGGCAATGGCCAAACGGTTCTAAGTTTGATTTTTTTAAAAATTCCACTTATAAGTGAGATAATACTATGTTTTATCTTTCTCTGTTTGACTTATTTCACTTAGCAGAATGCCCTCAAACTTAGTGCAGCCTCAGATGGCAAGATTGCCTTTTTTTAGTGACTGAATAATGTTCCACATTGTCTTTATCCATTTATCCTGCAATGGATAATTAGATTGTTTCCATGCCTTGGCTATTGTACATAATGCTTTAGTAAACACTGGGGGTGTAGGAATTTTTTTGAGATAGTAATTCATTTTCCTTTAGGTGACAGAGGAAGAGAAGGAAAATGATGTTTGCCTGCCTTCCTAGTCTTTGGAGAGAATTGTAATCAGCTCTTAGAAGTACCTTAAATTAGAAACCTGACCCTCAGGCCCCATTTCTTGAGACGTGCAAATAACCTTTTTACAGGGGGAGAGGTGCCTCAAGCAAAATAGGTGCAAAAGCCAAAGCACCAGGTGAGTGGCCAAGCTCTTTCCAGGGAGACACCAATGGCCTGGGGTGTAGCAGACAGGGATTACAAAGATAACACTTGTCAACCTCCTTGGTCTCTGGAGAGTAGTGAACCTCTTGTGTTCAGTCACTAAGTCATGTCTGACTCTTTACAACACCATGGACTGCATCATTCCAGGCTTCCCTGTCCTTCACTATCTCCTGGAGTTTGCTCAAACTAATGTCCATTGAGTCAGCAGTGCCATCCAACCATGTCATCCTCTGTTACCCCTTCTCCTCTTGCCCTAAATCATTCCCAGCATCAGAGTTTCTCCAATGAGTTGGCTTTTTTCATCAGGGGACCAGAGTATTGATGCTTCAGCTTCAGCATCAGTGCTTCCAATGAATATTCAGGGTTTCTTTCCTTTAGGATTGATTGGGTTGATCTCCTTGCTCTCCAAGAGACCCTCAAGAGTCTTCTCCAGCACAGTATTTCAAAAGCATCAATTCTTTGGCATTTAGCCTTCTTTATGGTCCAACTCTCACATCCATACATGACTACTGGAAAAACCATAGCTTTGACTAGATGAACCTTTGTCAGCAAAGTAATGCCTCTCCTTTTTAATATGCTGTCTAGATGGTCATAGCTTTTCTTCCAAGGAGCAAGCATCGTTTAATTTCATGGCTTCAGTCACCCTCTGCAGTGATTTTGGAGCCCAAGAAAATAAAGTCTGTCACTGTTTCCATTGTTTCCACATCTGTTTGCCATTCAGTGATGGGACCAGATGCCATGATCTTAGTTTTCTACATGTTGAGTTTTAAGCCAACTTTTTCACTCCTCTCTTTCCCATTCATCAAGAGGCTCTTTTAGTTCTTATTCCCTTTCTGCCAAAAGGGTGGTATCATCTGTATATCTGAGATTATGGATATTTTTTCCAGAAATCTTGATTCCAGCTTGTGCTTCATCCAGACTGGCATTTCACATGATGTACTCTGCATATAAGTTAAATAAGCAGGGTGACAATATACAGCATTGATGTACTCCTTTCCCGATTTGGAACCAGTCTGTTGTTTCCTGTGCAATTCTAACTGTTGCTTCTTCAGATTTCTCAGGAGGCAAGTCAGGTGGTCTGGTATTCCCATCTCTTTCAAAATTTTCCACAGTTTATTGTGATCCACACAATAAAGGGCTTTGGCATGGTCAATAAAGCAGAAGTAGATGTTTTTCTGGAACTCTCTTGCTTTTTCCATGATCCAACAGATGTTGGCAACTTGATCTCTGGTTCGTCTCCATTTTCTAAATGCAGCTTGAACATCTGGAAGTTCATGGTTCACATACTATTGAAGCCTGTCTTGGAGTTTGAGCATTAATCTGCTAGCATCAATTGGAATGAGTACATTTATGCAGTACTTTGAACATTCTTTGGCATTGCCTTTCTTTGGGATTGGAATGAAAACTGAGCTATATATGTGTCTGTATGTGTGTGTGTTTATATATTTACTATAATATTATAAATGGATGCAAGCCCTGTTGGCTTTGAGAGTTAGGTGTCTGGGGTTTTGTCTCTCAGGTGGAAGACTTAAAAGTTGGAGTACTAGAACTTAGGTCCAAGCCCTTCACTGCTTGGGGAGAAGGTATTAGTGGTGAGTGCCTTCTTAATTGTTTCTTATGCCAGGGCTGGATTTATGGTAAGATTGTATCTCAGCCGCTCCTCCTCCCTTTTGATGTGTGTTTTTTCCCTCAGTAGCCAGATATGCAGGATATCACTCAGCCAAGCTTCTGGATTTCTTTCAGAGGGAGTTATTCTGCTTGCTTCCTGGTTAGCTCAGCTTGTAAAGAATCTGCCTGCAAGGCAGGAGACGATGGTTTGATTCCTGGGTCAGGAAGTACCCCTGGAGAAGGGGTAGTGTACCCACTCCAGTATTCTTGGTCTTCTCTGTGGCTCAGACAGTAAAGAATCCACCTGCAATGTGGGAGACCTGGGTTCAAACCCTAGGTTGGAATATCCCTTGGAGGTAGGCATAGCAACCCACTCTAGTATTCTTGCCTGTAGAATTGCCATGGACTAAGGAGCCTGGGATCGTAGAGTTGAACATGGCTGAATGACTAAGCACATGGACGTGGACAGGAGAATTTAGAGGCCTTCCATGTTGCCAACTGAAGCACTTTCTGCATTTCTGATTCTATCCCTGTAAATTGATAATAGAATAAGATGTTGATTATAAGAATAAAAGGTTGACTGCTTAAGCAGTCTGAAATACCTATTAGATATTTGTTATAATTGTTATGCAAATAACACTTCTTTCTGTGATGTTTTGTTTTTAAATGGGAAAAGCATGATGGGGACAAACTTGCCATCTCAAATAGTGAGATGGAGTGACAGAATTCATGATTGTTGAAATGTTTTGTGACATAAAAGATTCAATGTGATATGTTAAAAGGTGTAGGATCATAAGCAATCACCTTTTTAAAGTACTTTTAAAATATTGTTTAAAAATAAAATTGGAGCAGTGATTTAAGTTACGTGACAAAATAGTGTGTGAATAATCAGTTTCACATACAGTTTTTGAAAATAGGCACTAGTATTACTAGTATTATTTATATTTTATATACTAGCCTTTTAAAATGTCCATATGTCTATTATATTTTCAACTTTTATTTCTGACCTGGAAATAGTCTTAGGGGACATATTATTTATTAAGGATTAATGTCTGCAGAGGCAGGGGATGCCTCTAAGTAAGTGCTCAAATTCAACTATTCGTACTTAAATGATCTAGTTATGATATATTTGGAAGGATAGAGTTTTATTTTAGAAGCAAGGTGAGATTTTTCATCTTTAGTTCTCCTCTTGAAATAGTCTGCCAGATTGATGGAGCCTCATTTAGGGCTCATCAGAAACCGTGAACACTGCAGTATGGTTTGATTATAGCGCTAAATATCAAGCAACACAGACAAAAATACCATTTAGCCAGGTGTGGCTTATGCATATGGTGAATAAAAAATATTTTATTCAAAATTTGAGATAATTCATTTTGCACAGAAACCATATGATAAGGGTCTTAGACAGCAAAAAAATATTAAACAATACATCATTGTAAATTATTTTGGTAAAATTTTTTTATTAAAGAAACATTAGTAATAAATCACTTAGAAATGAGGGAATATTGAATAATCTGTGTCTCTCACATCTTCTTATCTCAAATGCCTAGAACTGTAATAAGAGTCTTAAATTAGAGAAATGCCTTGTTAAATAAAAAAGAACCATTTAATTTAAAGTGAGGCATCTGAGAACCTTCACCACACTAATACACCTGTATCTAAGGATTACCAAGAAAAAAAATCTGCATTTGATCAGAGAATCTTTAAATTGTAAATAATTCACCCACTATTATTTGGAGGTTAAAATCCATAGGAGTTAGTAATTCTGGATTACTACATCCCATTTTAAAATTTTAATGTTTTCAGTCCTTTGCTGTATTTAAAGTAAATACATGCATGTATGATCATTGTGAAGAGCAATATAAAACTTTGGTGCTATTATGATGACTTTTTTTTTTTTTTTGCCCTTATCATTATCACTGTTACTAGCTGGTATCTAGTGCTATTTCCCTGATAAATGCTGGAGGTCTAATATCTCCTGAGTAGAGGTGAAGAGAAAAACCCTGGCTGCACAATCTGAATCTGGATTGCTCTGAAATCTCACATAGGAGACTTTGAAAGCAAGTTTTCTCTTTTTCCCAGCTCAAGGTACCTAATTTCTGGAGTTTCTTTCCACAGAGCTATGTGCCTGATGATTAGCACAAGCATAACAACAGAGCTTTGCATGTCCGAGTATTTTGTTTAGTTTTTACTTTTTCTAGATTGATGAAAGATGGTAGAGGAAGCAGCAGGCTGGAGTTCTCTTGACAGTTCAGTCTCTAACACAAACATATAGAAGTCATGTTCTTCCTCTTTATCATGTCATTCATTTTCAGTGGCTGAAACCCCTCTCAAACTCTTCAAAACCCTCCTCCCTAGTTGAAATCAAATAAGTTCTAATGGACTCTGCCTCAAATTTCATGACGATTTTCCTGATACAGTGCCATCAAAAAGTGTGGTTTCCAAAGCTAAGGCCACTGTGAGTGAGATAGAAGCAGTACATTTTGAGCTAATATCTTCAACTCCACTTATTTAGATTTCTCCTGTGTTTTCAGCTACTCTTAAATGAAAGGAAAATATGAAATATACCTTTCCAGAGCATTCCTTCCTTTATTTTGTCTCTCTTTCACCCCCTAAGATCTGACTGTATCCTCAAGATCTGGCTAAGGTAGACATTTTCAAATTTTCTAGCTTATCTTTATTCCTTCTGTCTTCCCATTTGATGCATACACTATCTCTACATGTTGGTTGAATGAATAAACAAATCAGTGAATAAATTAATGGCTCCATAGCATCTATGGAGCCTCAGGTTTTAAGGACTATTAAGCAGCTTATACGTGTATGATGAATCATCCAGGATAACTTTTCATATAAAGAATTATAATTTCAATTTTAACTATAATCAAAGGTAATTATCTTAATTGATATAGTTATACCTTTGAATGCATTTTGACACTAACAATCACCTGTATGTTATGGTTTCATAAGCTTTCTTTACTGATTTCACATACCTACTAATAAGATAATCATCTATAAGTTATATATCACATACATTGTATAATTGTTTTGTGGAGATTGTCTATAACATATATTTTGGAATTGGAATCTTGTAGAAAATTCTCATTAATTTTGTGATTGTTTGGCCAATCACAAAACCTGATAAAACCTTTTTATGTGAGTTAATCCTAGCCAACTGTACAAAGTGCTACTGAATTAGTATAGTGTAAGTATTGATTGATGAGTTTCAAGCATCTAATAGCTAATCCATCTTAAGATGAATTAATAGTCTTTGAGAATCCCAGTTTCTGATGTTCAGGTTTTAAAGAGCTGATATGTAATTTGAAAATGAAACAAAGTAAGAGACATACTGGAATTTTTTTTTTTTTAAGTTTAGTGTTAGGAAAGAAATAATGACTAGCTCTCATTTTTTATGTTATCTGCAAAATTATGTGTCTTCATAAATTTTAATTAGAAAACTTTTAAATTTTGTTTTAATTTTGCTTAACTTTCATCAGAAGAGTTAAAGAGTTAGCGAGGGCTGTTCATGTTTTAAGGTTTTATAGAGATGCACTGTGCATACACAGCCTTTGTGCTTCAAGTCTCCATCATATGCTCAGTCTAGACTGTATCATGCCCCCGGCCCTGCTTTTCCAAAACACTCCTATATGGCAACAGAGAGAAACAGTGACTATGAGCTCTGGGAAATAATCTGTTAACTTGATAACTACCCCTATATATTGCCTCAATGCTAATGAAATGAATTGGGTAAAAGGATACTCTCCTCAAGGCACTTTTTCTCATTTCAAAAGACAGTTTCTGTCATGTGTTTGCATTTGTAGATTTATGGCATTTTTAGGATCTTAAATACATCTCTACCTTTTACTAGTCATAAAAAAGACATGTATTAAAATTTATTTTATTAAGATTCTTATATTGACTTTACAGCTTTATATATTAAAAAAACAGGAAATAGGAAAGTGGAAATAGTAATTTTAAATACACAGAATATATTGTCTTTTATATTGTAATTGAGGTTTAGTTTGAAATGAAATTGTTCTTTTATAGAAATACAGTTCTAGAAAAATACAGGAAAGGAATCTTAATGTTATATATTACTCAGCTTTCTGATACTCAAACAGTCAAGGGAATCTAGTTTAAAACTGCCACTTTTTCAAATTATTGACTCAAGAACACATACTGAATTTACTTATTATAGATGCAACATCTTAGAGTAGAATGAAGAGTTGAGATTTCTGGCGGTTTTATGAGAATTTCTTGAGATTTCTGGGGGTTACTGAATTGAAGATCTAGTAAGGATATCTTCTTACTCAAGTTATTTGTCTGTTCTTGAGGTTAATTATCTTCTGGGTTTTACTAGCCAAATAAGGCTGATGCTCAAATAAACATTTTTACTGACAATCGTATATGCTAAACAATGATTTGCTTAGAAGTATAATTGAGGGTGAGTGTATGATGCTATCGGTGGTATGTGGTGATATTTCCAGGGGAAAGACAAATAAACCTCTCTTTCAGTGGACACATGTTTAATTTTACACAGCATTCAATCATTTGTACTATTCCAGGTACATGGAAATTATGTAGAAAAATAGAATGTGTATGTTTAGTGTAATAGAACTAAATTTAAAATATAGTATTTTTATTTTATAGTAATTTGATGAAGTATTTCCATTTGAAATTTTATGCTTTAAACATTTTTATAACATATTTTTCTTATACTTTATCTAGATTTTGCCAGCCTTATAGTCATATCCATATATCAGTTTTTTGTACTACAAATTGATAAATACTTTTTATCAGATCACTTTGAAGGAAAAGAATAAAAATTTACATTCCATGATATGTATTATCTGCATATGTTGCGCATGACTGATGTATCACACATATGCTGATTCATACATTTTAATTGTCAATTTTATTGTATTTTTACTGTATTTTGAAAACGCTGATTTTTTTTGTTCTTTCTCTACCTTAACCTTTTATTTATTTATCACTTTAGAATCAAACTTGGATTGCTTTATTGCATATTAATGCAGTGAGGGTAAACCAGCATATTTGGAGATGACTTGAACAGATTCTTTATCACTCCCTTAGGGAAACTGTATTGCTGATCTCATGGAAATTAACTTTTAAATACAGAAAAGGGTTCTAAAGAAAGTCATTTTGACCATTTAAGTGGTAAACTTTACCACTTCTGTTTATGTGAATCTAAGTAAATATGTTCCTCATCATAAAGAAGCAGAAGTAATTAGACTGTATTAGATGCTAATGACACAGAATGAGTTAAAGTTGACATAATCTCCAGACTCAAGTAGCAGGCTAAGCAAAGCACAGAGAAAAGTCCTGTGTGAACAAAGGCTGCTTAATCTATTATCTGGATAAGAAATGTGAAGCCTTTGGGGAAGGAAAGGGGAAAGTGCCATCTTTTTCACCAGGCATCTTCCTGTTATCTGGGACTGAGCAGCAGAAAATTTTATGTTAGTAAATGTACTAGGTAAAAACAGCCTGTTTTCTATTTCAATAAGCTAGTACATAGAAAGGAAGGATGTAAAATTTTCCTAAAGTGGATTCAGTATTAGCTTAAGTTTTTACAGCCTGACCCTGGGACAGACATGCTTATCGGAGGAGAGATTGTTACACTGGGGTTGTAAGAATCACAATAATCAAGGGTGCAGAGTACTGAGACCACTCCTTAAGCCCCACTTGCAGACATAATGATTCTCCATTTCTGATATATGTAATACAAAAATGGAGACTAAAGTTAGATTTTCAAGGACAGTTCTCTCCTGTCTTTTGAATACTGTGTAAAATATCTGAAGATTCCTATTAACTTGCCTTTCAAAGTGTACCTCTTACATTATGTTTTGCATGCTAAAAGTAGCACCACAGACACACACACACACACACACACACACACACACACACTTACTTCAATTATATTTGATCAAGAGAACATAATCGTAACAATTTCATGTTAGTTACAAACTATTCTGTTAAAAGACTTGGCCAGTTTGTTCAGAACAGCAAATCGTGTTATTTTAAGATAGATTCTTCAAAAATATTTTCTTAAAGACATGTTTTCCTTATTCATCATACAAGCTTTATGATTATGTTGTGGTAATAAGAAATGTATTTTCTCCAAAAATGTGGCAGCTCGTTCTTCATTCAGTGCTGTTAGAAATGTTAGGTCACAAATATTATATACTGCATTTATTAATACAATAAAATTGCCTGTGCATGACCCTGCAGCTGGAGAAATTAATAAGAAAGACATAAAAAATTTAAAAATAATTGATAAGAAGACTGTTTTTTGGAAACAGCTACCATTTTAAGTTCTAACCACTTAACAGATTCAAGGATAAGGACTTGGCAGATGATCTATTCTTTTACTGTAAAAACAGTGGATTATTACACATTTGTAGGGTTTCCCTGGTAGTTCAGCTGGTAACGAATCCACGTGCAATGCAGGAGACCCCAGTTTGATACCTGGAGCAGGAAGATTCACTGAAAAACGGATAGGCTACCCAATTCAATATGCTTGGGCTTCCCTGATGACTCAGCTGGTAAAGAACCCGCCTGCAATGCGGGAGACCTGGGTTTGATCTCTGGGTTGGGAAGATCCCCTGGAGGAGGCCATGGCAACCCAACCCAGTATTCTGGCTGGGAGAATTCCATGGACTATATAGTCCATGGGGTCACAAAGATTGTTGCTTAATCGTCAAATCACTTTATCAACAAATTCAAGAATAAGAACTTGCAAAATGATCTGTCCTTTACTGTAAAATGGTGGATTTATAAATTTGTTGAACTGACAATTTAAAGGTAATTTTATTTAAGGAGAACAAAACTTTACTAACTGATATAAATTATTTCATCAAAGGTAAACAGTATCTATAGCATTTCATTTACAGCAGACAATAAATAAATTACAAAGGAAGAAAATATGAGAAAAAATATATAGCATCTGTTGCCTGAAAGGGCATATTATTTAAAATAATCCTTATAGTTTGGAAGTAATGAAGGAGTCAGTCAGTTCAGTTTCTCAGTCATGTCTGACTCTTTGCAACCCCACGGACTGCAGCACACTAGGCTTCCCTGTCCATCACCAACTCTCAGAGCTTACTCAAACTCATGTCCATCGAGTTGGTGATGCCATGCAACCATCTCATCCTCTGTCATCCTCTTCTTCTCCCGCCTTCAATCCTTCCCAGCATCAGGGTCTTTTCCAATGAGTCAGTTCTTTGCATCAGGTGGCCAAAGTATTGGAGCTTCAGCTTTAGCATCAGTCCTTTCAGTGAATATTCAGGACTGATTTGCTTTAGGATGAATTGGTTGGATCTCCTTGCTGTCCAAGGGACTCTCAAGAGTCTTCTCCAACACCACAGTTCAAAAGCATCAATTCTTCAGCCCTCAACTATCTTTATAGTCCAACTCTCACATCCATACATGACTACTGGAAAAACCATAGCTTTAACTAGATGGACCTTTGTCAGCCAAGTATTGTCTCTGCTTTTAAAAATGCTGTCCAGGTTAGTCATAGCTTTCCTTCCAAGGAGCAAGCATCCTTTAATTTCATGGCTTCAGTCACCATCTGCAATGATTTTGGAGCCCCAAAAGATAAAGTATGTTACTCTTTCCATTTCTTCCCCATCTGTTTTCCATGAACTAATGGGACTGGATGCCATGATCTTAATTTTCTGTATTTTGAGTTTTAAGCCAACGTTTTCACTCCTCTCTTTCCCATTCATCAAGAGGCTCTTTAGTTCCTCTTCCCTTTCTGCCATAAGGTTAGTGTCATCTGCATATCTGAGGTTATTGATATTTCTCCCAGCAATCTTGATTCCAGCTTGTGGTTCTTCCAGTCCAGCGTTTCTCATGATGTACTCTGCATATAAGTTAAATAAGCAGGGTGACAATATACAGCCTTGATGTACTCCTGTCCGGATTTGGAATCAATCTCTTGTTCTATGTGCTATTCTGGTCCTTCTTGGCCTGCATACAGATTTCTCAAGAGGCAGGTCAGGTGGTCTGATATTTCCATCTCTTTCAGAATTTTCCACAGTTTATGGTGATCCTCACAGTCAAAGGCTTTGGCATAATCATTAAAGCAGAAATAGATGTTATTCTGGAACTCTCTTGCATTTTCAATGATCCAACAGATGTTGGCAATTTGATCACTGGTTCCTCTGTGTTTTCTAAATCCAGCTTGTACACCTGAAAGTTCAGGGTTAACATATTGTTGAAGCCTGGCTTGAAGAATTTTGAGCATTACTTTGCTAGCGTGAAATAAGTGCTGCTGCTGCTGCTGCTGCTAAGTCGCTTTAGTCGTGTCCGACTCTGTGTGACCCCATAGACGGCAGCCCATTAGGCTTCCCTGTCCCTGGGATTCTCCAGGAGTGGGGTGCCATCGCCTACTCTGGAAATAAGTGCTAGATAAGTGAAATTGTGCAGTAGTTTGAACATTCTTTGGCATTGCCTTTCTTTGGGATTGGAATGAAAACTGACCTTTTCCAGTCCTGTGGCCACTGCTGAGTTTTCCAAATTTGCTGACATATTGAGTGCAGCACTTTCACAGCATCATCTTTAGTATTTGAAATAGCTTATATGGAATTCCATCACCTCCATTAGCTTTGTTCATAGTGATCCTTCATAAGGCCCACTTGCCTTCACATTCCAGGATGCCTGGCTCTAGGTGAGTGATCACACCATCGTGGTTATCTAGGTCATGAAAATCTTTTTTGTTTAGTTTTTCTGTGTATCCTTGCCACCTCTGCTTACTATTTTCTGCATCTGTTAGGTTCTAACCATTTCTGATAATGAAGAAAACCAGATAATTAAATATGAATGTGTGTTCCTTCTTGGACTTTGAACTACTTCCATTAGAAATAAAGTTTCAATGAGAATAAAATGAAGTTACAGTAAATTCTGAATGTAGACCTCTTTCTGCATTTGATCCCCATATTACTCATCTCTAAATGCCATAGAATATAAAGTAGTAACTAGCATTGGAGAAGGAAATGGCAACCCACTCCAGTGTTCTTGCCTGGAGAATCCCAGGGATGGGGGAGCCTGGTGGGCTGCCGTCCATTGGGTCCCACAGAGTCGGACACGACTGAAGTGACTTAGCAGCAGCAGCAGCAGCAGAAGTGAAGGCTCAGTGACTGGAAATCTATATATGGTTGAATGGATAAATAAAGTTAACTATCTCCTTTTCCTTGTTCCCTTCCTCAGAACTCCTTATTCTGTATTTATTGGGATGTAATTTTTCAATCAGAGAGTGCTGTGGCAAGATAGAAAGGAATCTGAATTGACAGACATGCTGAGCACATGTGCTCCCTCTGAAACTTCTTAGCTATTGTCCATTAGACAAATCACTCTACTTCCCTAAACCTATTTCTTTATCTGCAAGATGAAAGAGTTGGAATAAAATGGCCCCCAAATTTATGGTTCTTGGATTATGTAGCAGTATACTGGCCCATGTGGAACTTTTCTTTCTCTTAATCTTCAAAGTTTAACAAATTTCAGCTTTATGCTTTTCTTGGGTTTAGGAAGATAATTTATTATTACTGTTAAAAGATTCCCTACTGTGCAACAGCTGGCACAGGTGAAAGAAATTAAGTAAGAGCACAGTAGCACTGTAAGACTTCATCACCTACTCTGCTTAATTATAGAAGTCAGAACTTGAAAATTAGATTTATGAAGATAAGTTGAAATGTAGATAATATTTTTCAGGATATACAGGGTTGATGATATGTTATTTTGGAGTCTTAAATTTTCCAGTTATGCATATATGAAGAAGGATAGTATCATAAGTCTAAAAGGGAAATGGATCCTCTGGTCTCTAGGCCAATGAGTTTGATGTTAAGCCAATTAAAGTTCTAAATTTGATTAATTACCAAACTGTACACTGGGAAAATAAATTACTAGAGCTAATGTGAACTTTTTTTTAAAAACAACTAATCCAAGCTCTAAGGACTGTGTAAAAATAATGGACTTTACACACACATATATTCTTTTACATATGGTAAAGAATATGGACTAAAGTACATTTGTAACTGGTCAATCAGATCTATCAGTATAATTAATATATCAGTATAAATCTAAAGGGAGAGATTCCTTTACTAAGTGTGACCTTTTTAAAATGTGGTTTTCAATGATTAAATAGTTCCTGTCTGGATATGATATCTTCAGATTTCTAGATGATGATTTACTGCTCAAATTTATATAAAACATTTAGTATTATCTGCACTGAAGGACACCCTAAACTAAGAATAAATTTTGTAAAGCCCAGAGTTTTACATTTGACTTTTAACATTAGAAAACAAACTAAATAGGAAGGCTGAAAAACTTAACTCATTAGTAGTTCATATGAAGATTACCAAATCTAGAAGATTAGCAAAAAAATCTTGGGTTTCATTAGTAGAAATATAGATTTTAGACAAAATCAGGTAAGATTCCTGTTCTACACTATCGGTCAGACTTTTCATGTCAAACATTTCTTATAGAGAGTATGTTTCATAGAACAATTGTTTAACTGAAATTAATCCAGGAAAGTAATTATATTGTTGAAAGTTCTCAAAGCCATATGTAGTGGTCCATGGATATTTTTACTACATAACATTACTCAGTTTTCTATTGGTAACCATAATTCTGTTTTCCTCCTGGGAATCAAGACTCCTTCCATTCTCATTCCTTACTTTTTAGAGTGAAGTTAACTCCATAGTCTGCTTTGAGGGCAGGTCAGGAAAAATATCTGAAATGGTGTTACGCTCAGTACAAATGCACTTTGCGGACATGCTTGTTGTTTATGGTCTGTGTCTATTCTGACTGATTATTGGTAATTTTCATTCTGATTAGCTTATATCCAGCAAATATACATATAGATCCTCCATATTTAAGTTAATCTGTTTGCTCAGCTCACACCAATTTCATGATTATGAGATTTTTGTTGTCTGAAAACCATGAGAATTTTACTTCTTTTCCAATCTGGATCCCTTTTATTTCTTTTTCTTCTCTGATTGCCATAGCCAGGACTTTGAGAACTATATTGAATAAAGTGTTCAGTGTGGGCACCCTTGTCTTATTCTTGATCTTAGAGGGAATACTTTCAGTTTTTCATCTTTGAGAATAATGTTTGCTCTGTGTTTATCATATATAGCCTTTGTTGTGTTGACGTAGGTTCCTTCTGTGCCCATTTTTTGAAGAGTTTTTTTTTTATCATAAATTAGTGCTGAATTTTGTTGAAGGCTTCTTCTGCATCTATTGAGATTATCATATGATTTATGATTTTTATCTTTAAATTTGTTGATATAGTGTATCACGTTGATTGATTTGCATATTTTACATCCCTGGGATAAACACAGCTTGATCACAGTGTATGAGCTTTCTAATGTGTTGCTGAATTCTGTTTGCTAAAATTTTGTTGAGGATTTTTGCATCTATGTTCAACAGTGATATTGGCTTGTAGTTTTCTTTTTTGTGTGTTGTCTTTGTCTGGTTTTGGTATCAGGGCGAGGGTGACCTCGTAGAATGAATTTGGAAGAGTTCCTTCCTCTGCAGTTTTTTGGAAAGAGTTTTAGAAGGCTAGGCATTAGCTCATCTCTAAATGTTTGATAGCATTCACCTGTGAATCCATCGGCCCTGGGCTTTTGTTTTGGGGGAGATTTTTTTATCACAGTTTTAGTCCAGTGCTTGTAATTGTTTTCAGTTTTTATTTTAGCACTTGTAATTGGCATGTTCAAAATCTCTATTTTCTTCTTCGTTCAGTCTTGGAAGGTCAAACTTTTCTAAGAATCTGTCCATTTCTTCCAGGTTATCCATTTTATTGGAATACAGTTTCTTGTAATGGTCTCTTAATGATCCTGTTGTATTCCTGTGTTGTTTGTTGTAACTTTTCCTGAGGTTATTTTCTCTTTTCCACTCGATTCAAGTTGTGAAATACTAAATGTGGAACTATTTTTTGTTTATTGATTCTTTATTTTTGGCTGCACTAGGTCTTCATTGCTGTACAGGGGCTTTCTTTAACATTGCAGCAAGTGAAGGTACTCTCCAGTTGCGATGTGCAGGCTTCTCGTGATAGTGCCTTGTCTTGTGGAGCACAGGCTTTGCGGTGCACAGGCTTCAGTAGTTATGGCACATGGGCTTAGGTGCCCAGTAGCATGTGGGATCTTAGTTCCCAGGCCAGAGGTCAAACGTGTGTCCTCTGTATCAGCAGGTGGGTTCTTAACCACGGACCATCAGGGAACTATTTTAACATTAAAGTGGGAAAATCTGTGAAACCAATATGATATATAGGTGAGGCAAGTTTTGAAGATGAAAAAACAAGGTTCTAATGACATAATTTCAGTCCTTGTGTCATATTATATCTAAACTAGAAACTACTTCAGTATCTGGGTCAAAAATTAGTCAAGTTTTGTTTCATCTAGAGTCAAAAGAATCCTAACTGATTCATCATGTAGGAAAGGAACACAAACTGAAACCTGAAGATGTTTGCCTTAAAAGAGAGAAAAGGGGGGAAAAGTTATTTATATATGTTTGATCTGTTGTTAGATATCTCTTCATTACTTAGAGAGTATCAGAGGGTACAGAGATACAAGTTCTGGATAGACAGATTTGGCATCAATAAAAGAAGGACATCTTCATAATATGAGTTATCCAAAATGAAATAAGCTGTTTTCTGTAATAATAAGGACTAAAATGGAGGGTGGATTATAATGACTTTATATTTAGCTAAAGGACCCACTAGCTCTTACTAAAATCTTTAAAATGTATTGAATAATTGACTCTGCTGGACATTGTATCAGGCATGTTAATAAATTGCCTGCAAAGTCTGTACTGTAATTAAATGAAGAACCTAGGGGACAATGACGGAGAAGGCAGTGGCACCCCACTCCAGTACTCCTGCCTGGGAAATCCCATGGGCAGAGGAGCCTGGTAGGCTGCAGTCCATGGGGTCTCGAAGAGTCGGACACAACTGAGCGACTTCACTTCCACTTTTCACTTTCATGCATTGGAGAAGGAAATGGCAACCCACTCCAGTGTTCTTGCCTGGAGAATCCCAGGGACGGGGGAGCCTGGTGGGCTACCGTCTGTGGGGTCACACAGAGTCGTACACGACTGAAGTGACTTAGCAGCAGCAGCAGGGGACAATGAAGTTGAATGCCTTCCACAAGGAAAGAAACCTAGAAAGTACCGATAATGGGAAGGAAACCTAATGTATCTGACTGACTTTAAAACTGTTGCCTCTCCACTAACCTTCTAACAGTGCTTGGATTTTTATAGATTCAAAGCAATTATAAAATCCTGTATTTTGCCAATATTTTAGCAATGGCTTACTTAAAAAGAAAAATGTACTAATGCAGTTTGAAAATGAATTATCTTTGACTGATGGACAATAGATTTTATGGATGTTCTAAAAATACACTAAAAGCACTTTAGTATGTAAATTCCATGATAACTGAAAGCTGCTATAGCTATGTAAATGTAATTGGACTGTGAGGCTTAGATAAATGTATAAATGCTAAAAGAAATCAAAACACATTTAGTTATAAAAATGTAAAAGCAAATGTGTGATAATTTCTGAAAGAGTCTAACAGAGCTCAGGCAATATGCGTTCAAGGGCTAAATAGCCACATATTCTACCAAGGATTGCACTCAGCACTAATTTTTTAAGAATTAAGATAGTGAAGCTACAAAGGAAAAACTTTCTGCTCTAAATTAAGCCCTGATAGAAAGTGTACAAAGAAATTTTGGTTGATAATTACATTTCTAATTCATTTCCTGTCACTACATCTCCAAAAATAAATACACACACACACACACATGCACACATAGGTAATTGTAGTGAAAGTGAAAGTCGCTACATCGTGTCCGACTCTTCGCGACCCCATGGACCATATAGTCCATGGAATTCTCCAGGCCAGAATACTGGGTTAGGTAGCCTTTCCCTTCTCTATGGGATCTTCCCATAGAGAGATTAAACCCAGGTCCCCTGCATTGCAGGTGGATTCTTTACCAGCTGAACCACAAGGGAAGTCCATATAATTACAAAGTAATTCAGAAATTTTTACTAGTGCAGGTAGTCTGGTTTTTTTTTCTTCCTTTTATTAGTGCAGGTAATTTGGTAGCAAGATTATATAAATCTTATTCTAAGACCTCTATTGTTTGAAGTCATTGTATCTTATAATGTGAGAAATATTATATACTATAGATTATAGGACTGGTATAAAAAGTCAAGAAAAAACTGCCTGATATAACTGCTTAACTTGATTAATTTTCAATATAATAATGTCTCAGTTCTTTAAAAACAGAGGCTTAAAAGCAGATTCATTATATAGTTTATTAGATCAAATGTTGTAGCCAAACAGACCCAACTTTTAATTATGATACTGCTATCTGCTGGGTGAATTGCTTAACCTTTGCAAGTCTCCGTTTTTCATCTGATGATAGGGATGCTGTTTACCTACTTCAGAGATTATTTCTGAAACTATATAATGATATTTTAAACTTCCCTGCCTGCTTACAAAGGTGCTGGATGGACAGTACCTACCTTCACTGTTATTTCACTCCGAAGCCCCTGTTTCTCTAACTTCCCTTCAGTAATCTCAAAATTAGTGAAAAACAGCTATCTCCTTAACACAAGTCAGATTCTGAGACTGTTTTGTTGTACAAGCTATTTTCAATCATAGGGAGACTATATTTCTGGGGAAAAGGCAGAGGTTGCTTTATAAAGAGTTTTAGAATAAATGGGAGTTTATTTTAAAATCAAATTCTATTTCCCCTTTTGATCATCCCACTTTATTTCAGAATCTTCAATGATCCTTTCAGAGGAGTCATATTACCTGGGTGCCCCAGCTTTTTCTAGTTGTATTACAGAGGAGTAATTTTATATACAGTGTTTTTCACTACCAAATTTGAACTGGGAATATTGAGTCGTCCCTAATTTAGAAAAGTCACTCAGGTGCATAACTCCACAGGAAACATATTACCTTCTAGGTTTAGGGAGCCTTGGAGCTGTCACTGGAAAACAAGGGAAAAAAGGCAATTAAATCAAACTTCATTAACTCAGACCCTAAATGTTTTCTAATTAAATAGCAGTTTCCTTTAAATGGGAAAGTTGGAGAAAGTCCATAAAGAAATTAAATGAATATTCTCCTAAAATCACACACAGATAAAGTGAAATGGTCATGAGCAGGACCTGAGAATGTTTAAAATGCCAAAATTTTCGCTAAGCAAGTATATGTACTTTCTAGCTTGGTAAGTAATAACTCTCTTTACAAACATACAGCTACATTTCTCTTGATTTTGGTATCTACTGCACTTTAAATTGTTGCCGATTAGAAGAATAAAATTTATATGTCATGTATATCAAAGCCAAAAATAATTCAAGTCCATATACTTATTTTATATGCTTTTATTATTATACGTTGATTATATATGTTGAGCATACAGGGGATGAATCAGTGGTCTGGTGACATAAAATAATTAAGATCAAGAGTAAATAAAAAAGATGAATATTAACCCTCCTTTCCCCATACAATGAAAAATGAGAATACAAACATTTAATTCCTGTATGTTTGAAATTATGAGAAAAATAAAGGAATAAAGTTATATATCCTTTTTTTTAAAAAAAAAAAGCACGTTTGGGATCTAGTTATGTGAAAGACTTGAAACAGAAAACACTTTTTTTTTCAGCGTTTTCTAGCAGCAAACCATGGAATACAATTTCATTTTGCTCTAATGACAATAGAGGATATTGCATGTTACCACCAAACATACGCTGTATATGCTAGTGTTTTCAAAGTCTGTTTACTGAGCTTAAAACCCTGAGCTCTTAAATGTAGCATAAAATTCCTGTGAAATTCCACTGCTCTGCAGTGGGGATGAGAGATAATTCCTTTATTTGGATGATTGCAGAGAGGGAGAGAAAAAGGAGAGAGCTTTTAAATGTTTGGGTAGTTCAGATAAAAAAAATTTTGGATGCTTCAGCAAAATTGCCAGTCCTCTGAGATTCAGCTTTGACTATTATTACTAATGTAATGCTTTCAGTATACAGCACATTAGATCTTGAACACAGTATTGGCCAAATACTATCCTTTCAAACTCATGTGTAACCTTAACCGGTTTCAGTGGGAGATGTGGATAGTTAGTTGTAAATGACTTTCCCATTATTTTTTTTTTTTTACCCTGAATTTGATACTATGAAGGCAAAGGGAAGAAATGCATGTAAAAATTTTATTAGTAATAATCTCTTTAATTTGTATAGCACTTTGCCAGTTGGAAAGATTTACACCAAATATCATTTCATTATTTTTGTATAATGAAAGAAATACAATTTTATATGTAGAAATATTTAGAGAGTCTTTACAATCAAAATTTAATATCAGAGTTTCAGAGAAAAATCACTGATTAGATTTATGTTAAAAACAGTAGCATGTTGGGAAAACTAAAATTGTGAATTCAATTATGTCAAGTTGTCTAACAGGCTAATACTAATTACAGGAGTAATTTATTCTCTATAGTCTATAGACACTATTATAATTGTAATTTACTTTTAACTCATTTCTTTTCACACTTATAAATCTTCTTTTTTGCAGGTCTCATTGGTAGGTTTATTTAGTTTAGTTTTGTTTTCATTTTCTGATTCATTCTCTTGGAAAGTATTCACCATGATACAGGCTTTCAACACAGGGTAGTCTGAGGAGGTATCCTGAGTTGCTGTCATGAATGGTTGACTTTCTGAGAATTAATATCAGTATTGAGCTTTTTCTACCATGCAAGCTAGACTAACTCTCATGCTTTCTAGCTACTAAGCAAAACTTCACACTCCCTAAGGTTCTGTAAGAATAGATTTATTAATTTAATAGTGTCCACTCCACATTTGTTGTTTTATTTATTTTTTACAAAGGGCAGATTACTGTGATCATCAAATCAAAAAAACAAAGGGGATGAACAGAGTTGGATGCTGTTATGCAAAATGTAAGCAGTCAATAGATTATTTGGAAAAGGGATTTCACTCATTCTTCTATTCAGCAAAATATTCATTGAACTCATTGTATCTAAGATAGTGCTTGGTGCTGAGAGTATATAGGTACAAAACAACAACAAAACAGAATAACCCCTACCTTTGTGGAGGAGAGTGGAAGAGAGAATGATAATAATGAAACAATGAATAGGTAAATGTTATAGCTTGTTGGAAGATGGTAAATACTATGGAGAAAGAAAAACAAGGTCAGACAGGTCAGAAATGTATGGGAATGGGGGTTATAGTTATTCCTAGTGAGGCAGATGTATTTAAAATTTGAAGAAAGTGAGAGAATCAGACAAGAAGCTATCTGGAAGAGGAGTGTTTCAGATATTCAGTGCAAGGGACCTAAATTTGGAAATATGCCTGATGATTTTCAGGAAGAGTAAACCAGGAAGAATGTAGAAGGAAGTGAAGTCAGAAAAAGAAGGACAAGAATAGGGGATTATTGGTCATGGACAACTTTAACTCTGCTTTAGATGAGAAACTCTAACAAGTTTTGAACAGAGGAGTCATATAAAATTACCCATTTTAACAGAATTACTCTGGTTCCCCTTGTTGAGACTAGCAACCAAATGCAGGGGCAATTACTTAACATTTTAAAAGAATAAAAGGAAGACTGAAATAGAAGCATGCACACGGATATGCTTCAGATTCTTAGCTTTATTTAAAATTATCAAATACGTTAATTAATCTATGATATTCCTAGATTTTATATTCTTTTTCATACCTCTCCTTTGCACTCACTTTTCTCTTTTGTCAAACTTGATCTCAGCCAAAGATTCTACAACCATACATTAAGGTAAGAATTTCTGTTTGTCCCTTGAGTGAATTACCTACCTTTTTAACAGGAAACTCCAGTAGTCTGGCCACCTCATGTGAAGAGTTGACTCATTGGAAAAGACTCTGATGCTGGGAGGGATTTGGGGCAGGAGGAGAAGGAGATGACAGAGGATGAGATGGCTGGATGGCATCACTGACTCGATGGATGTGAGTCTGGGTGAACTCCGGGAGTTGGTGATGGACAGGGAGGCCTGGTGTGCTGCGATTCATGGGGTCACAAAGAGTCGGACACGACTGAGAGACTGAACTGAACTAAACAGGAGTAACCTCTGGGAACAAATTTCAAATGATTAAATTTCAAGCCTTCAAAAGTTGCTGTTGTTCCATCCTAAGTTGTGTTTGACTTTTAACACTCTATGGACTGTAGCATGCCGGGCTCCTGACAACTCCACTGTTTCCTAGAGGTTGCTCAAATTCATGTTCATTAAGTCGGTGATGCTATCTAACCATCTCATCCTCTGCCACCCCTTTCTCTTTTAGCTTTCAGTTTTTCCCAGCATCAGATTCTTTTCCAATGTGTCAGCTCTTCACATCAGGTGGGCAAAGTATTGGAGTGTAAACAATTCGAGGTAGTGGTGAAAGAGCTGCTGCAGAGGAAGGAGGATTTGTCTATGGCAGCTTATCCAAGAATTATTCTCCTCTGCTACCTCTTTTCAGTGCTCACCACAATATATCTCAATCTATTTTCTTATCTCCATGAACAGCCCCATATTCTCTCAATCACATAGGTTCTTAAACTTGGAGTTGTCACTCATTTTTCATCTTCTTCACATTTAAAATTCTTTCATATAGGACCTATGTCCTACAGATGTGAATCTACAGTGTCTCTAACATCCTTTCAAACTTCCAGGCCGTATTTGCATCTCTGATGGTCCCTCCTTGCAGACTGTTTAATTTATTATGAACTGGACTCCATCTCTTCAGTGTCTACCTGTTCCATTGTGTTCAGATAAAGCTTACAGCATATCTGTGATCATCCACTCTCATGTTAAATTAATAATTAATATAATAATAACAATAGAAGTCTTGTTTATAATATTGTTAGAAACAACCCAATGTGTTTGACATTTATGATCTTCTGGGACTGACCCTAACACACTCCTTTAAGCCACATGATTTCTTATTTTCTTACATATCCATATGAGCTGTCTAGATCAGCCCATTGGCTGTTCCCGTTTCACTCTTGTGTCTTTTTCTGTATGTTCCCTCTGAAATAAATTTGGTTTCTCCTACATCTATAAAATCTCTCCCATCCTTCAGAATCATCTCCTCAATTTTTTTGAATGTGTATCATTGTCTCACCAAATCCATGATGACAGAAACTATGGCTTCATCAATTTTTGAATTTAAAATTATTCTTTGGATGTGAGTAAATATATATTCAACTAAACTGAATGTAACATTAATGTTATAATGTTCAGTTCAGTTCAGTTCAGTTCAGTCACTCAGTAGTGTCCGACTCTTTGCGACCCCATGAATCGCAACACGCCAAGCCTCCCTGCCCATCACCAACTCCCAGAGTTCACTCAGACTCACCTCCATTGAGTCAGTGATGCCATCCATCCATCTAATCCTCTGTCATCCCCTTCTCCTCCAGCCCCCAATCCCTCCCAGCATCAGGGTCTTTTCCAAGGAGTCAACTCTTCGCGTGAGGTGGCTAAAGTACTGGAGTTTCAGCTTTAGCATCATTCCTTCCAAAGAAATCCCAGGGCTGATCTCCTTTAGAATGGACTGGTTGGATCTCCTTGCAGTCCAAGGAACTCTCAAGAGTCTTCTCCAACACCACAGTTCAAAACCATCAATTCTTCGGCACTCAGCTTTCTTCACAGTCCAACTCTCGCTTCCATACATTACCACTGGAAAAACCATAGCCTTGACTAGATGGACCCTTGTGGGCAAAGTAATGTCTCTGCTTTTCAATATGCTATCTAGGTTGGTCATACTGTCCTTCCAAGGAGTAAGCGTCTTTTAATTTCATGGCTGCTGTCCCCATCTGCACTATTTTGGAGCCCCCCAAAATAAAGTCTGACACTGTTTCCACTGTTTCCCCATCTATTTCCCATGAAGTGATGGCACCAGATGCCATGATCTTCGTTTTCTAAATGTTGAGCTTTAAGCCATCTTTTTCACTCTCCACTTTCACTTTCATCAAGAGGCTTTTTAGTTCCTCTTCACTTTCTGCCATAAGGGTGGTGTCATCTGCATATCTGAGGTTATTGATATTTCTCCTGGCAATCTTGATTCCAGCTTGTGCTTCTTCTAGCCCAGGGTTTCTCATGATGTATTCTGCATAGAAGTTAAATAAGCAGGGTGACAATATACAGCCTTGACGTACTCCTTTTCCTATTTGGAACCAGTCTGTTGTTCCATGTCCAGTTCTAACTGTTGCTTCCTGACCTGCATACAGGTTTCTCAAGAGGCAGGTCAGGTGGTCTGGTATTCCCATCTCTTTCAGAATTTTCTACAGTTTATTGTGATCCACACAGTCAAGGCTTTGGCATAGTCAATAAAGCAGAAATAGATGTTTTTCTGGAACTCCCTTGCTTTTTCCATGATCCAGCCGATGTTGGCAATTTGATCTCTGATTCCTTTGCCTTTTCCCTAGCTTGAACATCTGGAAGTTCACAGTTCACATATTGCTGAAGCCTGGCTTGGAGAATTTTGAGCATTACTTTACTAGTGTGTGAGATGAGTGCAATTGTACAGTAGTTTGAGCCTTCTTTGGCATTGCCTTTCTTTGGGATTGGAATGAAAACTGACCTTTTCCAGTCCTGTGGCCACTGCTGAATTTTCCAAATTTGTTGGCATATTGAGTGCAGCACTTTCACAGCATCATCTTTCAGGATTTGAAATAGCTCCACTGGAATTCCATCACCTCCACTAGCTTTGTCATAGTGATGCTTTCTAAGGCCCACTTGACTTCACATTCCAGGATGTCTGGCTCTAGGTAAGTGATCACACCATCGTGATTATCTGGGTCATGAAGATATTTTTTGTACAGTTCTTCTGTGTATTCTTGCCACCTCTTCTTAATATCTTCTGCTTCTGTTAGGTCCAAACCGTTTCTGTCCTTTATTGAGCCCATCCTTGCATGAAATGTTCCCTTAGTATCTCTAATTTTCTTGAAGAGATCTGTAGTCTTTTCCATTCTGTTGTTTTCCTCTATTTCTTTGCATTGATCCCTGAGGAAGGCTTTCTTATCTCTTTTTGGTAGTCTTTGGAATTCTACATTCAGATGCTTATATCTTTCCTTTTCTCCTTTGCTTTCCACTTCTCTTTTCACAGCTATTTGTAAGGCCTCCCCAGACAGCTATTTTGCTTTTTTGCATTTCTTTTCCATGGGGATGGTCTTGATCCCTGTCTCCTGTACAATGTCATGAACCTCTGTCCATAGTTCATCAGGCACTTTATCTATCAGATCTGGTCCCTTAAATCTATTTCTCACTTCCACTGTATAATCATAAGGAATTTGATTTAGGTCATACCTGAATGGTCTAGTGGTTTTCCCTACTTTCTTCAATTTAAGTCTGAATTTGGCAATAAGAAGTTCATGATCTGAGCCACAGTCAGCTCCTGGTCTTGTTTTTGTTGACTGTATAGAGTTTCTCCATCTTTGGCTGCAAAGAATATAATCAGTCTGATTTTGGTGTTGACCATCTGGTGATGTCCATGTGTAGAGTCTTCTCTTATATTGTTGGAAGAGGGTGTTTGCTATGACCAGTGCATTTTCTTGGCAAAACTTACTGTCTCCAAAAATTTCTGACGTATTAATCTAGTTACTTCTTTATGTTCATGTTAAGTTTCAGTGCATCGCTTTGTCATTTTGTACAGGTGTTATACCCAAAAAAGGACATAATTTTAATACCTTTTTTTTCACTAAATGAAATATTGCCATTGTATTTGTTTTGTACTCATTTACATGCATTCATTATTATTGATTCAATAACTTAATGTAGAGCATCCTTGTTTTTAGTAGCACACTGTGAATTTGGATAATAGTGCTTTTTTTGCCTCAATAGAATACATATGCATTTGCCAACTGGAGCAGCATCACCTGGAATGACTGCTGCAGTCTATCTTCTAATAAGTCTTTTACTCAGGTTTGGATCACTCAGTCATGTCTAGCTCTTTATGCCCCATGGACTGTAGCCTGCCAGGTTCCTCTGTCCATGGGATTTTCCAGGCAAGAATACTGAAGTAGTTTGCCATTCCTTTCTCCAGGGGCTTTTCCCAACCCAGGGATCAAACCCTGGTCGCTCTTACTGTAGGCAGATTCTTTACCATCTGACCTACCCGGGAAGCCCTTCTTATATAAAGTAGATGTGAAAGCATACAGGTAAAAAGGAGAAAGCAATCAGGAAAAATCATAATTAGGCAAGATCTTGAAAATAATGCTCAGTGTAGTTTAGTCATGACAAAGTAACAGGTAATGAAATCTCAGGAGGCTAATGAATTAGGAAATGAAAACTATAGGTATAAAAGAATATGCTCAGGGGAGAAGTGAAAATGGACAGTGGAAAGATATATTTATGAATTGCAGAAAAATAAATTTTATTGGTGAAGGTAGACAGGCTTTATCTTGTAAACCTATCAGTTGTCTCAATGGAATGGTCTGTAAAGTCTTTATGACTTTAGCATGGACTCTGGTAGAAAGATGTACTATATTAGATCAGATTAATTTAAATTTACTATGTAAACATGTAATGGCTTTTAAACTTATTGACTGAACAATTCAAATTGATATTATTTTAATCAACATAAACATTCTGTTGTGATCATTTCTGAGTATTGAGCTAAATGCTAGCAATTCTTACTTGAAAAACAAATATGATATAGAACTGTTTGCTAATTTTCCAGCTTAGTTAGGAACTATATTTTATCTAAAGTTACAGTTTTCCCATTATGTAGTAGATCTTATATTAGATAATGACATGGGCTACTGAATGGTAATGCCACTCAAATTCAAAACTTAATCCATCTCCACCCAAGACAAAGATGGGTCCTGAATTTCAAATCCCACTTTGTAAATTGATTCTACAAGTTGCACAGATTTTAAATCCAAGAACATTAACTTCAATTTAGCTCTGAAAAAAGCTAAAATATCCAGTATTGCCCTTCTTTATAAAACATAGTCCCTGGTATCTCAGTCGTAAGAATACACTTGCCAATACAGGAGATGTAGGTTCTATCACTGGGTTGGGAAGATCCCATGTAGAAGGAAATGGCAATCCATTCCTATATTTTTGCCATGGGAAATTGCATGGATAGAGGAGGCTGCTTAAGCTATAGTCCATGGGGTCTCAGAAGAGTCAGACGTGACTTAGTGATTAAATAGCAAAAGTATTAACTTCAGTATTTTTCAAGTGATAGTTGTGAGAATAAAATTAGGTAATATTTTGAATAATTGGGCTTCCCAGGTGGCTCTGTGGTAAAGAATCCACCTGCCAAGTAGGAGCTGCAATTTCAGTCTCTGGGTTGGGAAGATCTCCTGGAGGAAGCGATGACACCCCACTGCAGTATCCTTGTCTGGGAAATCCCATGAAGAGGAGAGCCTGGAGGGCCAAAATCCATGGGGTTACAAAGGAGTCAGACATGACTTCGTGTTTAATCAACAAAAAATTGAATGGTATAAAAATTAGCAAAAGCTAGATGATCTGTAAACATTAAGATAGAATTGAATTTGTCAACAGAATTTTGTATGACTTTGGAAATGTTCATATATAATAGTACATTGTCCAATATTGTAACTACAAGCCACATATGGCTACTTAACACTTGAAATGAGGCTTAACTGTTTAAGGAAATTAATTTTTCTTGTATTTAATTTCAACTTTATTAATATAAATTAAAATACATAGATGGAGTTAGTGACTACAGTGTTGCGCAATACAGATAGAGAATGAACTTTTCAATCGATTCAATCATGTAATAGATGAAGTTTGTAATTCAATTAGCTGTTGCAAGATTTCACAGCTTAGGAAGTCAGAAATTCCCCCAGGGTTTACAGTGGAGATTTTGAATAAGCTATGAGCCAATCTCTTTTATCATAAATTATTAATTAACATATAGCTTTGGCTATCCACCTAGTCTGCAACTAAGTTTTAGTATTTGTGTTACTGTAATTAAATAATAAATACTACTTGTTGTCTCAATTAATTTAATTGATTAGAATAGGTGGATGGAATGTTAAAAAGTTAATCTACAAGTCTTACGATGATAGGTGAATAGTATGTGTTCGTTATATATTAGCTACTTTTAATAAAAAAAAACATTTAAGAAAAAATAAACAGACACTATTCTGAATGAAAAAGGATCAATTTGATTATATTGATACTTCAGTTCAGTTGCTCAGTCGTGTCCAACTCTTTGTGACCCCATGAATCGCAGCACGCCAGGCCTCCCTGTCCATCATCAACTACCAGCATTCACCCAAACTCATTGAGTCGGTGATGTCATCCATCCATCTCATCCTCTGTCATCCCCTTCTCCCCTTGCCCTCAATGTTTCTCAGCATCGGGGTCTTTTCAAATGAGTCAGCTCTTTGCATCAGGTGGCCAGAGTTTTGGAGCTTCAGCTTCAACATCAGTCCTTCCAATGAACACCCAGGACTGATCTCCTTTAGGATGGACTGGTTGAATCTCCTTGCAGTCCAAGGGACCCTTAAGAGTCTTCAACACCACAGTTCAAAAGCATCAGTTCCTCAGTGCTCAGCTTTCTTTATAGCCCAACTCTCACACCCATACATGACTACTGGAAAAACCATAGCCTTGACTAGATGGACCTTTTTTGACAAAGTAATGACTCTGATTTTGAATATGCTATCTAGGTTGGTCATAACTTTCCTTCCAAGGAGTAAGCGTCTTTTAATTTCTTAAGGTTTGGGCAATATAGAGAGTTATACTTCCCTTCAATTGGGGTTAATCCAGTCCTAGTGTTCTTGCTGTACTTTCCCTAAGATAATTTTTAAACCTTTCCAAGAATTCTGCCATTGCTGAGTTGACCTCAAGGCCAGGAGAGAAGCTGGGTCTTAGCCATCTTGCTTGCAAGAGCTTTTCATGCCTGTTAGACTGACACTTAAATTTCCTTAACTCTGTGTGGTGTTAGAGAATATTTTAGTTTCATTCTTTTACATGTAGCTGTACAGTTTTCCCAATATCACTTATTGAAGACACAATCATTTCTCCATCGTATATTCTTGCCTCCTTTGTCCTGATTAATTGATGATAAGTGCTTGATTTTATCTCTGGCCTGTCTATCCTGTTCTGTTGATCTATATTTCTGTTTTTGCACCTTTTGCTACTGTAGTATAGACTGAGCTTTGGAGTATAGACTGAGGTCAGAGAAGCTGATTTTTCCAGCTCCATAATTCTTTCTCAGGATTGCTTTGGCCTTTTAAGATCTGTATTTCCATACAAATTTTTAAAGTTTTGTTCTAGTTTTCTGAAAAATGCCATTGGTAATCTGATAGGGACTGCATTGTATATTTAGATCATCTTGGATAGTAGAGTCATTTTGATAATTGTTGGGGTCCTTTAATGGACCAGAACCTGGAGGTGCGGAGTTGACGATAAGAAAGTAAAAGAGAGAAAGAGAGAGAGAGAGAGAGAGAGAGAGAAAGAAAGAAAGAAAGAAAGAAAGAAAGAAAGAAAGACAGACAGACAAGGGGACCCAAGCTCTGATGGAGCAAAGGTGTTTTAATGATCTTTCTGTGAGTATATGTAGGCTGTTGTACAAGAAATTTCTTTCGACAATGATAAAGATCAGAAAACCAAATGTACAGCAACCGTTACCAAGGGAACAAGGGATTAATAATGGTCACAAGGTCAGGAGACAATCCATATCTCAAGAAAGAGGGTCGAGACTAAGCAGTTTTGTGGTAAGGAGAATGTTTACTGAAGGAGATTCAAGCCTGTCTCATGTCCTAGGAGCAGCTTGCCGTTCCACTGGTTTCTGGCAATAGAAACTGATAAGGAACAGAGGATTTATGAGAAACAGCAGGTAGGAATTCTCCTGTTAAACATTCTCTGATAGATAATATTGGTTCTTCCAATGCAAGAACATGGTATAACTTTCCATCTATCTGTGTTATCTTTGATTTTTTTCATCAGCATCTTATAGTTTTCAGAGGACAGGTCTCCTGCCTCCTTAGATAGGTTTCACTTCACTTCACTTCACTTCAGTTGGTCAGTCGTGTCTCTTTGTGATTCTTAGGTATTTTATTATTTTTAAAGACCTAAATGTAAGACTAAATACAACTCGTAGAGGAAAACATAAGTTAGTACACTATTTGACATAAATCAATGAAAACAAAAACAAAAATGAACAAATGAAACCTAGTTAAACTTAAAAGATTTTGCATAGCAAAGGGAACCATAAAAAAAGTGAAAAGACAGACCACAGAATGGGAGAAAATATTTGCAAATTCGGTGACATTTCTCAAAAAAAAGACATACAGATGGCCAAAAAGCACATGAAAAGATGCTCAACATTACTAATTATTAGAGAAATACAAATCAAAATGCAGTGTCAGAATGGCCATCATCAAAAGATTTAGGAATAGTAAATGCTGAGGTGGCTGTGGAAAAAATCCTACCTATATCACTGGTAGGCATGTCAATTAGTATACCCACTATGGAGAACAGTGTGGAGGTTCCTTAAAAAATAAAAATAGAGCTACCATATGATTCATCAATCCCACTCCTGGGCATATATCCAGAGAAAATCATAATTTGAAAAGATACATGAACCCCAATGTTTGTTGCAACAGTATTTAAAATAGCTAAGACATGGAAGCAACCTAAATGTCCATCATCAGAGGAATAGGTAAAGAAAATGTGGTACATGTATGCAGTCGAATATTGTTCAGCCATTAAAAGAATGAAATAATGCCATTTGCAACAATACTAACTGACATGGAAATTCTCATACTAAGTGAGGTAATCAGACAAAGACAAATATGATATGGTACACTTATATATGGAATCTTAAAAATGATACAAATAAGCACTTTCCTGGTTGTCCAGTGGTTAAGATTCCATGCTCCCAATACAGGGGGTGGGGATGTGGGTTTAATCTCTGGTCAGGATCTAAGACCCCATGTGCCATGCAGCACAGCCAAAAAAAGAAAGGAGAAAAAAAAATACAAATGAACATACTCACAAAGGAGAAACAGACTTACAGACTTCAAAAACGAACTTAAGATTATCAAAGGGGAAAGACAGTCTGATTGTGTGCTTAGTCAGTCCCAGTCACTCAGTCGTGTCCACCTCAGCCTGCCAGGCTCCTTTGTCCATGGAATTTAGCAGGCAAGAATACTGGAGTGGGTAGCCATTCCCTTCTCCGGGGGATATTCCTGACACAGCAATTGAACCAGGTCTCTTACAGTGCAGCTGGATTCTTTACCATCTGAGTCACCAGCAGCATTGAGGAAAGGTGGAGGGAGGGATAAATTAGGAATTTGGTATTAACATATATGAACTACTATATATAAAATTAATAGTCAACAAAGACCAATATAGCACTGTAGAGCCCAGAAAACTCTAAGCAGTATTCTCTAATAACCTATAAGGGAAAAGAATCTGCAAAAGAATGGATATATGTATGTGAATAACAGAATCACTCTGGTATACAATTGCTGTCCAATTGACATTAACATAACATTGTAAATTAACTATACTCCAATATAAAATAATAGTTAAACTTTTAAAAAATCCTTCTTAATTCTGGGTGACTTGATAAATCTCTCTTGGTCTGTGTGTCCTTTGACTTTCTAAACTATATAGAAACTTACTGCTTCCAATCTCAGAAAAGAGATTTCTAAGACTAAATCTTCCCTTATATAAAATTTCATGGCGTTTTCATATGTCTTCTTTATAACTTATATTAACCTTATTTTTACAGCTTCGCTACATAAAAAAGTGTTGGCCTTGAAGCAGCAGCATAGCTTCCTCTTGGAGCTTGTTAGAAATACAGCATGAGAGGCCCACCAGATCTACTCAGTCAGTATCTGCGTGCTATGATTCCTCAGTATTTCACCAATTGGTACATAAAGAATAAGAAGTATTATTTCATAGTAATAAC
The DNA here is from genome assembly GCF_042477335.2 of Ovis canadensis. NCBI lineage: Eukaryota > Metazoa > Chordata > Mammalia > Artiodactyla > Bovidae > Ovis > Ovis canadensis. The sequence continues at coordinate 48,033,016 of NC_091250.1, read as the reverse complement.
ACACTGCCTCTTGTTTGTTCTGAAAAAACAGGGGAATGATTTATTAACTGAACTTGGCTTTATGCCACTTCTTTTAGTGACAAATGTCATTATCCTCAGCTGACTTAAGCTCCATATTTCCATGTATATCCCCTATATTTACCTTAACTTCAAGCAAAAATCACAGGGTAAAGGATAGATTATTTTTTTTTTTTGGAATCCTAATTCTCTTTTGTTGTTGTTCAATCATTCAGTCATGTCTGACTCTTTGCAGTCCCATGAACTGCAGCATGCCTGACTTCCCTGTCCTTCACCATCTCCTCGAGCTTGCTCAAACTCATGTTTATCAAGTTGGTGATGCCATCCAACCATCTCATCCTCTGTCGTCCCCTTCTCCTCCTGCCTTCAATCTTTCCCACCGTCAGGGTGCTTTCCAGTGATTCAGTTCTTTGCATCAGGTGGCCAAAGTATTGTTGCTTCAGCTTCAGCATCAGTCTTTCCCATGAATATTCAGGGTTGATTTCTTTTATGAAGGGTTGGCACTCAGCCTATGTTTTGGTCCAACCCTCACATCCATACATGACGATAGGAAAAACCATAGCTTTGACTAAACACATCTTTGTTGGCAAGGTAATTCTCTGCTTTTTAATATGCTGTCTAGGTTTGTCTAAAATTAATTAAGTTAAAATACATAAAAATAAAGCATTTATATTCTATTAGATAAATATTCTATTCCATTTTTAGCCATGCTCATTGATACAAACCTTGTTTTATGCAACTTGAATACCTCATATTTATAGTTTAAACCTTCTTGGTTTACTGCTGTCTTTTGTGGACCAATGTGAATAATTGAATAACAAAAGTTTTTTAGTTAAAATCGGTCTTAAAGAAAAGCTCTTTTCCCAGATTTCTCATTTTGACTTATCTACTTCAAAAACAATTGTCATCATAGTTTAGCAATGGTTATATTTAAATGATAATTTTTAAAATTAAAGAATAAAACAAGTGATAAATTTTAAATTCATTTTCCTACTTAGATTAATGTTCTATGCCTCCATAATATCATTTCTATTTTGATTTATAATTGCTTTTTAGCCTTAGTAGTTGATCTTTTCTTGTGTTTCCAAAAGTTTCTCTAATATGTCTGAAATAAATGTCTGAAAATACAGCATGTAGGAAGATACATAGTACATTTAACATTTTTTATAATAACAGTGATTTTATTTGTTGTTTGTTTTAGGTGACATTTCTGATAAATAAGTTTTGGTTGAATTTTGTTTAGAAAGTGGCTTGCTGAATAGATTTTAACTCTAATTTTAAAAAATTATTATTCTATTAAAAGTATATATGAATGCCAAAAAAAGATAAAGAAGACAAGAAAGTAAAAAATAGAACACAGCTACTATTATATTTCTTTTCTTATTACAATATTCATCAAAGAAATATTCTAAGCTCTGTGTAATTGTATGTGTAAGTATGCTTTTTATCAGCTCAAATGTGTTATATTCTGGGCTTCTCAGGTGGTGCTAGTAGTAAAGAACCTGCTTGCCAGTGTAGGAGACATTAGAGGTTTGATCCCTGGGTTGGAAAGATCCCTTGGAGGGGGGCATGGCAACTCACTCAAGTATTCTTGTCTAGAGAATTCCATGCTTAGAAGAGCCTGGCAGGCTAATGTCAATAGGGTCGCACAGAGTCAGACACAGCTGGGGTGACTTAGCATGTACGCATGCACATGTTATTTTGTAATATACTAGTTATATCTGGAAGTTGACAATTGATTAATCAATTTAGGTTAACTTATTATGTTTTACTACAACTTATGAAAGATCTGACTCTTGTCCTACATGATGGGCTCAGAAAAAAAGAATATGAAATAGGAATTTAACTTTCAGAAACAGTGTACCTGACATTAGTTATATTAAGGTAATTTTGCATTAATCACATTGAATTATCTTAGAGTCCACAGAGAAGCTGTTTCTTAGCCCATCCCATATTATTTTGTGGTACTGGTTCTGAGTCGTGTATTTGAATTATATGATTTTATTTAAATTCTTAAAAATAATTCTGGAAATTTTCTGCAACAAGGATTTCTTTGAAGGATGTGGGTAAGAGATAAAGGACTGTGCTAAGGCTTTGTCAGGATAGAAATGGGCAGGTAAGAGAAATTTCAGAAACAGAGGACAGTCTACTCCATCAGATGCTTCGAGTATGTGTTTTATGAATACCTGTTTAACCAGTTCAATTTATACTAGTTTCTGATATAGTCAGTACAGTACAAATAAAATACAAACACATCCCCTGTTAATCTATAATATGCCAAATAATGAGGCTATTCTTTCTCCTGTATTTTAAGTGTAAGTCTATTTTTTTCTTTCATCACTGTATTTATTCATTCACTTAACAAAACAATTTTGAATGGCCACAACATGCCAAGTGGGGCTAACTAGATGAAGTGTCCATTTGTTATAAAAATAATGTATTTTTGAAAGGATCATACATTTTAGAAAGGTGTTTTAATTAAATTGCTCTTCCTGTCCTCAGTGCTAAGAATTAAGAAAGGCATTTATAAAGTAGCACCTCTTTTCTGGAGGACAACTTAATGAGATATCAAAAACGTTTAAAGTGTGCACCACGTTGGTTATTTATTTCTACAAGTAGTTAGGCATTGCTTCAGCTGCTGCTGCTAAGTTGCTTCAGTCGTGTCCAACTCTGTGCGACCCCATAGACTGCAGCCCACCAGGCTCCGCTGTCCCTGGGTTTCTCCAGGCAAGAACACTAGAGTGGGTTGCCATTTCCTTCTCCAGGCATTGCTATGGTTGCTGAAATAGTATTCTTACCTTGTGTATGTTGCTTTGTTAGATAAATAACACTTATAAAGAAAAATGGTATAGCAATGCCAAATCTCTTTTATCAGTAGAATAAATTTATACAGATATCCTTAGACTGCAGAATAACTGCTGGTATGTCATGGCAGAAATATATTGTGCAACTAATATGTTCCATCTAAGGTTCCTTTATCAAACTTACTACCTTCATACACAACTGTATATCTAAATCAAATAACTTTGGTCGATAAATAGAGGCCTGCTTTTATAAGTTTTGGCAAAGAAACACTTTATTTTTTTTTACAAAAAGCAATTCTTTCTGATTGATGTGCATGCAGTTAGTATAAAAATGCACGGCAACAATAAACCTTTTGTGATACTGAACTTAGGGTTATAACAAATACTATTAAAATAATCAAATTACTTTACACAGATTTCTTATTATTCCTGTTTATGAATGGATACTAATTAGAGTATAGAGATGTCTAATTTTACCAACATGTTGCTGGCCCATATTTTATATAAGCGAAATGGTGAAAATGAACTTTTATCATACATGAAAAAAAGACAGTATGTATTTTCTTATTTCTTATTCACTTTACTATATCATTACTAAAAGTAAAATGCTTTCCTGCACAAGTTTCATTTAGTGTTTAGAGGATGTTCTATTTTGATCTGCTTAACTATTTTCACACTAAAATCTGAAATCATTTTACATTTCTAAAAGGATATATAGTCTTAAGTTCATAGAAGAGAAGAGTTTACTACACATGGTGTCCAGCTGCTCAGCAGCAAAAAGGTCAAGAAGCTAAATGAATATTCCTTCAAGTCTACAAGTGAAAAATAGATCTTATAAGCAAGAGAGACAATACGATATTAAATTGGAAACAGGTAGCGTTGCGGAACCTCAGCTGCAACATACCATTTGTAAAATACATTTCCCATATGGTCTGTTGGTAATTTTTATGCATTTTAGTCACACAGTAAATTGATGTGTATAGGAAGAATGTATATTATTTTACCAGGACCTTAGCCTAGAAAATAAAATGAGGTGCTACTGTCATTATTTAGGTATAAAGAAACAAACATGTTTATTTCAGTAGAGATAATAAACTAATCACTGAATAGGAAATATATTCACATTATTTCTGTTTTTTTAAAAACTTGATGACTTCATTGAAGGTTAAAGTGTTAATCATTGAGTCATGTCCGACTCTGTGACCCCATTGACTATAGTCCCCCAGGCTCCTCTCTCCATGGGATTCTCCAGGCAAGGATACTGGAGTGGGTTGCCAGTTCCTTCCTCAGGGGATCTTCCCCACCCAGGGATCAAATGTGAGTCTCCTACATTGCACGCAGTCTTTATCATCTGAGCCACCAGGGAAACCCTGGTTTCACTGAGTGGTGTTTAAATTAGACAATACTATTTCTTTAATTGTAATGCCATTGAATTGTAGAAACATACACATGCATTAAAAATTACAAAAGTATTTAACTATGATTTCTTAAACTTTAAGAAAAATAATGACTCTTTCCTCCAGAAAGCTGTATATATTCGAGCTTCCCAAATGGAGCTAGATTCAAAAGAACTCGCCTACCAATGCAGGGACATAACAGATGTGGGTTGGATCCCTCCTTCCCCCTGAAGGAGGAAATGGCAATCCACACATATATACTCACATTCACATAAAAATTAGCAGATACTTTAGTGAGAATTATAGACTGGTTTCACCTACCTGCAATATCTGTATTTATTTTTCCAACCAAGAATAGAAACTCCTATGGAAGTACAGGAGATTTGTTTTGCTTCCTCATGTGCAAACAGAACACTGATTGTAACTTTTATTCATTGAAGAGAATGACTTCTTCACTTGACTATAGATTGATAGTAATTATCAATCTTAATAAAATTTATGAAAATTCCATCCTAACTTTAACATTTCTATTGATTTCTTTATTCGCAACACAAGAAAAATTATACTCCACTTGAATGTATGTTGTGTGTGCTTAGTCGCTCAGTCGTGTCCAACTCTTTGCAACCCCTTGAACTTATAGCCCACCAGGCTCCTCTATCCATGGGAATTCTGTAAGCAAGAATACTGGAGTGGGTTGCCATGCCCTCCTCCAGGGGGTCTTCCCAACCCAGGAATTACCCGGGTCTCCCACATTGCAGGTGGATTCTTTATTGTGTGAACCATCAGGGAAGCCCCAACATGTATATGAAAATACTTTGTGTCTTCTGAATACATTTTATAAAAATCAAGTATGAAACAAATCATAGATATTTACTACTTTCCCATTACTTTGGTTCTGTGAAGAGAATCATCAACAAAATGGAAATCTGACCTGCCTTGTATAAAAGGAAATAATAAAATATGATGATTTGAAGACTTGTATTTTCATACTACCTTGAGTTCTTTTTCTTCCTCTTCTCTTTCCGTTTCTTTGTATTAATTGTTGTTATTAGTATCATCTTTTTTGGGGGGGGCCTTATTTTAATTCACAATATCAAGGTCTTAATATATTCACCCATGTGGGACAGGCATCTAAAAGACAGTCAAAAATGCTGGTTTTATCTGAACTCCCTTGTCTTTTATTTTGTTTTCATATTTCTAAGGACTCCATTAAGTTGTGCTGGATTATAACCATTCTCATCTGTGTTCTTTTTCTCTGGGCTCAGGTTGTGTAGTTTCCTATTACATCATATGAGTCTCTAGCAAAATTGAAATACTTGAAAACAGGATCATGTTTGACATAGCTTTGGACCCATAGGAGATATTTAGCCAATAATGAATCACATACAGACTGAGAGATATAAGTCTCTGAATTTAAAAAAAAAATAAAAGCAGAAGTAGAATGAATAATTATGCCATTAAAATGTCACTCCATATCCCAAATCTAGTAAATAAAATAAAGTCTGTAAGAGAAAATTTCCTCCCTCCAAAACTATAATTATCACTATTTAGCCATGCTTTCAATGGAAATTGATGGTGTGTTATGCTTAAGATAACAGAATTATTTAAAAAAATAGCATTAGTAAATCTGCTTATCATCCATAGCATACTGAACTTGAGTGGCATTTTAGAAGGGGAAAAAATTTTATCCAAAATATTTTATAGTTAATATTTTACATGTGGATTGAAGTAGTTTTCCTTAAAGTATATAAAGAAATATTACAGATTTTATCCCTACAGCCTGTTAGAATCTAAATATATGTTGAGTTTTCTTTCCACTCCACTATGTATTAAATAATATAATTCTGGATATTTAATAATGTGTACTTACAGAGTTTAAAAAAATCAACAGTATTTTCCCTATGTGAAACTGCCATGAGTTATGATAGATTATATATGGAAATTTTTACTAAATAATCTACTGGGAAAAATAGTAATCACTTCCCTTGCTGTGTGCAGAATTTATAAAAGTGCAAGTTTCACTTTTTATACCATGTCTTTATCTTAGCACTTGGAAAATAAACATTCTTCTATGTTCCTCATATATCACCTTTATTCTTTGGAAATGTAATTTCTCATTTTATACTCAGTTGATAATTTTGAAGCTTAGAAAGTATCTTTGTGTTTCTTAGAGAATACAACACTTTTTAGGCGCCTGTAATGCAAAATTTACTGCTCTGCCCTGATTTGCCATTTAAAAATCAAATATGCTTTTCAAAGAAGCATTATAAGAATAGTCTCAGAAACTATTTGATAGCCAAAAATCTAACAACAGCACAAGTGTACCTTAAATTGGAGAATAAACATATTATAGTAGAATACTACAAATCAATGACAATGATTCACAACTACACAAACATGGATGAATCTCTCATATAATAAGTGGAAGAAGCCAGATACCAGATGATGCATATTTTATGATCCCATTAAAAAAATTAAATGACAAACTAATCTGTAGAGTAAGAACAGAACAGAGGTTTTGCTGGAAGTAGCACAATGACTAGAACTGGGTATGAAGGATGCTCTGGGATGGCGGTGATGTTCTGTCTTAAGGTATTGTTTATGTGGGTATTTACTTTGTAAAAGTATCATTGAACTTTGCAATATGAATTTTGTACTTCTTTTGCATGTATATAATACTTTCTTTAAAAGTTTTTTTAAAAAGGACTGTGTCACCATTTTAGCCTTTTGCACTTAAGCCTAATATTAATGCAATATAATAGTGTTATATAATTACTATATATTAATCTTAATGTATGTTCAACTACATTTATATATGTTTATATAGTTTATTTTTACTCTCTCCAATGGAATACTCTCGATGTTTAATGACTATTGCCCTTATTTTTAAAAATGAGAAGTATATTTGATATATCATGAAATTATAGAGTAATTTATCAATGTTTCTGTTTTTGGTCTTTTTCTGTTAATGAAGAACTAAGAGATTTATTCTGATAGTTTAATAAACCTTTTCAATGTCAAATTTATTTTCAGGAAATTCTGTAAGTGGATATTCTATTAAAATTTTTAAAATACTGCTTTCCTTGTTGCTATTTTTTGAAGTTGCAAAATAATCAATATCAAATTTTTTACATTAATTTATTTTAACTGGAGGATAATTGCTTTACAATATTGTGGTGGTTTTGCCATACATCAACATGAATCAGCCACTGGTGTACATGTGTACTGCCCCATCCTAAACCTCCCTCTCCACCATCCCCATCCCTCTGGGTTGTCCCAAAGCACCAACTTTGGGTGCCCTGCTTCATGCATCAGATTTTTTTTTTTTAAATAAAGATGAAAATTCAAGTAAATACTGCAAATACCACATTTTGTTAGAACTCAGTAAAAAGATCATTGCTTTATTCCTTATAAATTATTTAGAATACTGATTTCTGCTATTTTTTCTGATATAAAAGTCAAAATGGCAAATTATAATAGGAAAGATACAAATATAGCATAGTTTAATACATTCTATACCTCCTATTTTGGCAATATAAAATAGCGGTGATCTGTAATTATGGATATTCACCTAGATATTTACCAGTGAAGCAGTTAATGAAAACTTCTGCAGTAGTGTTGAGGAGACTGTAACACCAAAATGAACTTACCCAATCCACTAGAGTGACAGTGTGCTGATTTTACTGTGGATATGGAATAATTTGCCTCAGTTTCTAAAACCTAAGTTGTGTGTGTAGAAAGGAAAGTAACTCACTTTTTTAGACATCTAAAAAATTCATCTTCCAAAACACTGCCACATGGGCAAGGCTTGGAGCACTAGATTTTGAAGATAGATACGTTCATGCCATGCTGTTGCATGAAGTCTTTCTTTCCTAGCTACACTCATTGCATTACGGCCTGGAGGGAGGAAATAAAACACAAACACGGAGACAAAGTGTACCATCTCTCTAAAACACGTATCTCTGAGATTCTGAAGAATTCACCCACCCTCCTTCCTTGCCTTTCTTTTTAACACTAGGATACTTTGCATGGCTTATTACAACACATATTTGCCTGTTAATTATCACAGCTCTGAAATCAGGTTTGTTCATCGTTGTGGCTTCATTGTATTAGCGTAAAATCTTCGGCATTCCACATTCTGTGTTGTTCCTTAGCTGCTTTATTCATTTCCCCTTTCCTTTGTCTGAGATAGATCATGTAGAATAACTTCTTCGCAAATTTAAGGAGCTCCTTCTTTTAGGCTTGAGTCTTTCTACACTTTAAACATATGAATTCATTTTACAAAAGATGCAAAATTAATTACCAAAGATACAGAGTAAGCAATAAACACAATTGTCACTGTTCAAATTAAAGTTTTCTACACATTGTTAAAGCATTGTCAGAATTCATACACACATAAAGAACTACAGTCATAATTTAAAAGTTATTTTGAGTGAAATTTCATTTATTGTTTAATACAGGCACGTGATTCATAGTCCCTGTCTTCCCTGTCCCTGTCTCTCTTTCTCCATTTTCTCTTGCTTTCATACTCTCTCTTTCACTTCCCTGTCTCTTCTACCTCTATCTCTCTCTGTCTTCCTATCCTCACCAAGGAATTTTATAAAAGTAAACTGTAATGCTGGGATTTCTGGGTCAAGGTTAAAGAGATCACTTTAGAAATTAGAGGTGTCACTCATGTTGAGAAACTTTGTAAGAGATCTCTGGAGGCATGCACCAATATATTAGATTAGTACATGGAAAAATACATTGAAAAAGAAAAAGCCCTGAAGTGATGAAGCCTGACTATGTCTTCCAAGCATCTGCCATTTTTAAAAGAACATAATTTCCTTTAACCAGAAATAAATAGATGGTGAAAACTGGGTGCATAACAATATATTACCTTCTTTATGATATTTCCACATAGTTTGTGCAGTCCAAACTAGATCAGATCACTAAAGACTAACCTTTGAGTAAATTCTTTGCAAATATTGTGTAGCATTTTCTTTGTTTTGTGACTGGAAACCAAGTATTGATATCTATGGCTCAGACTGTAAAAAATCTGTTTGAAATGCAGGAAACCCAGGTTCAATCCCTGGGTCGGAAAGACCCCCATGGAGAAGGGAATGGCAACGTACTCCAGTAGTCTTGCCTGGAAAATACCATGGACAGAAGAGCCTGGTGGGCTACAGTCCATGGGATTGCAAAGAGTCAGACACGACTGAGGGACTTAAAAAAAAAAACACGACATATTAACTTAAAATTCTTACCTGTGCATCAACTTGAAAAGTGTTCAGATTTATACTTGAGAGTAACTTATTAGGAACTAGTTTTTTTATTTCAATTTGTGAAGTTCTGCTTTCTGTTTAGGCTTATTTATCTGTGCATCACTCCATGAACGTACTCAAATTTTATTCATTCAAATTATGACGTTGTATTTATTTCATTAATTTTACTAACACAGGTTCAAAGAGTCAAGAGTCAGTTTAGGTATAAACTATATAAAAGCCACATTATTTGTGTCTTTATGACATCTGTAAACAGTCTAGACATTTTTCTTGCTTAGAGTTGCAACATCAACTATTGTCTGAGAGTATGTTTAATTATGAACAAGGAAAATAACAACATAAGTTTTTAATATTTCAGATTGTTATGGTGATATTAAAAGGCTTTATTAAGTGGCATTTCCAAAACAATTTTCAATGATGTAGATTAAATTGTGCCCCTCAGGTATTTTTGTGCAAGTAATTTAAAAGTGACTGATATTCCCACTAAACAAAGTAACTAAGGAAAATGCAGTGATTTCTTTTCTTTTGTTAATGACTATTTTTAAGAAGGTTAATTTATGACTAGAAATATAGGTATTCTCAGTACCTGGAGATTAAGTAACATGTTTTATTCTTATGAAAGCTACTGTTTTATAGTGTTAATCTTTGGCTGAGTACTAGACAATAGTTGTAGTTCATCATGGCGGTTATCCATTGCTGGAAGAGACTTCAAATATCCTTTGATTGCTGATGATTTCTAAACAACACCTGTAGATTTACAACATGACATTGTCACATTTCTAAGGACATTCCATACCAGTGCTTCAAAGAGTTTATTGAATAAAATAGTAAGTGGATGAGTATGTTAAAAAGCAAGACTTTTTCTGCAACAAAGTTGTTTATATGATAAATTTCAGTGGTTTGGTGTTGTGACTGTATCCCCCCATTGCCCCCATCTCACCCACCCACCAAAATCTAATTCCTACCTTATGAGACATTTGAAATAATAAAATGAGATAATGTACTTAAAACATCTTACTCATTTCACTTGGAAATATATCAACCCAATTCAAGTTGATGAGAGCTTAAGGAACCATCCTGTGCCTTGCATTAAGGCAAGAGGTTTTTTCTTTTTTAATACAGTTTAAGAGAAGTTTCATATCAAAAGAGAAATATAAAGAATACTACCCATAACCATATCTTAGCTTTTGGGGGAGCCTGTCAAGAATTGTGAAGAATCTGAGGTTTTATCCTACTTGCTAGCTTACAACTTCCCCTGCCAGCATCATGGATGCTAGCAGAAGATAGGAGACTCCTGAGACAGAGACAAAGCAGTTTATTATGTACATGGATCAGAGTCAGAGTATAAGCATTTTCATGTTTAAGTTCCCAACCTCCAATTCTCAAAAGGTGGCACAAAATGAGTCAGGTGATACCTGTATACAACTGGACTGTGTTTCAGAAGAGGAACCTTGGCTGTAGAGACATAAGTCTCTTAACGTCAGGAAATATGCCTACCTTTGTCCCTGAAGAGAGACATTATGATCATTGTTCTCAAGTAAGCATGTCGGCCACTTGTTCCAGAGGGAGACAATGTTTCTATCTTCCAGTGTGGTTATACATTTGAAAAGATACTTCAGATCCACAAGAGTATTGTCTCTCAGTAGAAGCCATGTGGTTGCAATATGAAGACCACTTATTTAACTCTTCCCATCAATTCAAACCAACCTCAGGCATTTGAGCCAATCACTTAGGCAACAGGGAACAAAAAATGGAAACTTACCTAAGGAATAAAATAATGGAATATTAAATTAGATGCATGTATTATTACAATCATATAATCCTTGATTTAGAAAGCTATAAGTCAATTTTTGATGTTTAGAGGTGAATGTGTAAGAGGATTTGGTCAACTCAGAAGTAATCTGATAGATATACTAATTGAGTTTCCCAAGCATATTTTAGGTTCTCATACATGCAGAATTAGCCACAAAGAAATAAAAAGTAAGTACAAAGTTTACAGAAAATACGCTGAATCAACAATGCGCTTTCATATATTTCTAAATTTCTTGCCTTTATTGAATATATGTAAATTCTGTCTAACATTTACTTGGGCATCTCTGGTGTCTCAGGCTGTAAAGAACCTGCCTGCAATGCAGGAGACCTGAGTTCAATCCCTGGGTTGGAGAAATCCCCTGAAGAAAGGAATGTAACCCATTCAGTATTCTGGCCTGGAGAATTCCATAGGCAGAGAAGCCTGGCAGAGAAACATTTACTTGAGATAGATTCTTAATATTTAATTAAAGGAATGGTATTTGTGGCATAGAATTGAAAAACAGTATTTAGCTTTATTTCACACTAAAATGAAAACACTGAACAAAACAAATAATAGGAAAAGATTATTACCATTTCAGGCTAGTAAAGTTTCTAATGATTTTGTGATTTACAAAATTCTCCTAAGGTTTGTGTGGATGTTCAAAAAGTAAAGTACTTGAGGCAGTTAATTCTTGAGAAACATCTTTGGCAGCGTACATTAATGTTTCACTTTTACCATCTAGAATTAACAGTAAACTTTAATCCACTGCCTCCCTAAATAAAGCTCACAATAATTATTTCTTCTACATAGGCCACTGTACTCTGTTTTGCTTAGTCTTATTTTGAATATTAGGCCACCTCACGTGAAGAGTTGACTCATTGGAAAAGATTCTGATTCTAGGAGGGATTGGGGACAGGAGGAGAAGGGGGCGACAGAGGATGAGATGGCTGGATGGCATCACTGACTCAATGGACGTGAGTCTGAGTGAACTCTGGGAGTTGGTGATGGACAGGGAGGCCTGGCATGCTGCGATTCATGGGGTCGCAAGGAGTTGGACACGACTGAGTGACTGAACTGAACTGAACTGAATTTGAATATTAAATCAATATGATCATTATATCTTTCTACTTTTTACTCAGTAGAAACACAGAAGAAACTTACTCTGTATAAAGCTTTCATCTTTAAAGAAGCTATAGTAGTATCAGCTTTAAAAAATATTTTTATTTTAATAAAGTAGTAATTATTAATATTATTTTAGAATGAATATAACTATCACTTCATACTCCTTGTCTAACATGTTTTTGATTTGAATGAACATGATAAAGATTCTTTGGATACCTATTTTCTTACTTCTTTTTTTCATATATGTTTTCAAATATTTATTTCATTATTTTCTTCCAGTTTGTTCCTTTTACATAACTCTGAGATTTTGGTTTGAAAAGAAGGAATTCTTAGTTAATGCATACTACTTAAAAAAATAAAACCACAAATTCACAACAAGAACAAGTAAGTTTTCTGTCTTTTCAGTTATAATAATATTTTACCTGTAATACTTGTATGATCAGGCTACATAATTTTATGCCACAGAGTTGACAAAACAACAGTGATAGAATAGGTTGTGTTCTATAATGTAATTTATGGACTAAATTAGTGTGCAAATATCATGTTAACATTTATCTATTTGATAAAATATTTTTGAAGCCTTGAGACTACATATGCAATTCACAATTTAAAATTGAGATGGTTTCTTATTTAATGAAAATATGTACCTTTGAGTCCAAAACCTAGGTCAAAATCTTACCATTGCCACTTATTGAGTGAAATTATTAGTGTCATAACCTAAGTTTTCTTAAAATAAAATTGTGTTACCAATACACAATTCATAGGTTTATTTTTAAATAAGATTACTTTATAAAAGTATGTGATACATACCAGTTACCTAATAAATATCTGCTAAATGTAAGTTACTTCTTTGTACTTAAATCTGGTTTTTGCACAAAGTATCTTAAATTTGAAATGAACTTTTGTGTTCTTGTTTAACAAAAGTCTGAAAATTTTATTTTAGTATTGTAAAGAATGAATAGATAGAGATTCTTTTTTTAAATCTTGAAGCCTGAAATATATTTTGTTACATAAGAAACTTAAATGTGATTTACTGGAAAAAAATATATTTGTATTGAAATATGTTACACAAAAGAAAGTGCATGCTTTTAAAATTATAAAATGCATTTTCTGTTTTCTTCCAATTGTAACTTCTACTTTGAGATCCTCACAAATGAATCATTATGAAACACTTTTGATACTAGTGTGTTCTGTTTTCAAAAATGTTCAAATAATAACTAAGTGAGTCCTCATTGACTTACAAATTGATTAAAGATTTATATAATTTAAAAATAGAAGTATTTTACACTAAGGCATCATCTGATATTTGTTTACAAATATGTTATGCCATTAATTATGCTGCCTGTTTCATGATAATAGACCTAAGGGTCATTTTCTATCTGTATTATTATTAGATATTTGTAATATGAAAAAAAAAACCTAGAAGAAAAACCAGCAACAGATTTACTCATTTTGAAAAAGTGTATATGAAACTTCTAATACTTGATCATGTAAAATTAGTAGGTTGTGACTTCCAAAATTTTGGGAAAATTATTTCCTTTTTCCGACTAACTTCAGAATTGACTTTATAAATCGTTTGTTTGCCATTTGAAAGGTCAATTCATTCAAGATTATAATTTCTTAATTTCATAGCTATATTATATATATATATGTATATTCATACATATTGTTGTTTTTGTTGTTGTTGTTGTTGTTGTTGTTATTCAGTCCCCAGTCCCCCTCCCTGTCCCTCACCATCTCCCGGAGTTTGTCAGAGTTCATGTCCAGCATCAGTGATGTGGTCCAGCCATCTCATCTTCTGATGCCCTCTTCTGCCCTCAATTTTTCCCAGCATCAGGGATTTTTCCAATGAGTTGTCTCTTTGCATCAAATCACCAAAATCCTGGAGCTTCAGCTTCAGCATCTGTGCTTCCAGTGAATATTCAGGGTTTATCGCCCTTAAGATTGACTAGTTTGATCTCCTTGCTTCCCAAGGGACTTTCAGGAGTCTTCTCCAGCACAACAATTAAAAGGCATCAGTTCTTTGGTATTCTGCCTTCTTATAGTCCCACCTGTCACAGCCATACATGACCACTAGGAAGACCTTAGCCTTGACTATATGGACCTTTGTCATCAGAGTAATGTCTCTGCTTTTCAATACACCATCTAGGTTTGTCATTGCTTTCCTGCCAAGACACAATCGTTTTCTGATTTCACGGCAGCAGCCACTGCCTGCAGTGATTTTGGAGCCCAAGAAGAAGAAATGTGTCACTACTTCCACCTTTCCCCATTTTCCTAGCAGTCATGGGGCCGGATGCCATGATCTTAGTTTTTTTTAGTTTTCAGTCTTAAGCCAGTTCTTTCACTCTCCCCCTTCACCCTTATCAAAAGACTCTTTAGTTCCTTTTTGCTTTTTTCCATTAGAGTGGTATCATCTGCATATCTGAGGTTGTTGATGTTTCTCACACTTGTATTGATTCCAGCTTGTAACTCATCCAGCCCATCATTTCTCATGATGTGATATGTGTATAAGTTAAATAAGCAGGGTGACAATATATAGCCTTGATGTACTATTTAGCAAAAATATAAAAGCTATTCACAAAATTTACATGGAGTTTAAGAGACCTCACAGCAAAATAATCTTGAAAAAAAGATCCACACTTCCTGATTTTGAAACTTATTAAAAACTACTAGTAATCAAAACAATGTGATATTGTATTGCACAAGGAATTCTGCCCAATATTATGTAACAACCTAAAGGGGAAAAGAATCTGAAAAAAAAATAATGCATATGTTTAACTGAATTGCTTTGCTGTATACCTGAAACTAACACAACATTGTTAATCAACTATACTCTGATATAAAATAAAAAGTTCAAAAATGTGATATAGGCATTAAGAATAACACAGGAATCCATAGAGTACAATTGAAAGCCTAAAAATAAACCAAAGTGCCTTGATCAACTGATTCTCAAAATGGCACCAAGACCATTCAATAGTGCAAGAATAGTCTCTTCACCAAATTGTGCTGGGACTACTGATACCCACATGCAAAAAAATTAAGTTGGATCCCTATTTCACACCATTTAAAAAGTTAGCTTATAATGGATAGAAAATCTAAGCACTAAACTATATAAGCACTATACTGCTGCTGCTGCTGCTAAGTCACTTCAGTCGTGTCTGACTCTGTAGGATTCCATGGACGGTGCCTACCAGGCTCCCCCGTCCCTGGGATTCTCCAGGCAAGCGTACTGGAGTGGGTTGCCATTGCCTTCTCCAAGCACTATGCTGTATAAGCACTAAAAGTATAATGTTTAGAAGAAAACACAGGAAGATCTTTATGACTTTGATTTGGTAAAGGTTTCTTAGATATGATACCAAAAGCAAAACCAACAGAAGAAAAAACAGATATGTTTGGATTAGATCAAGTTTAAAATATTTTGTGTATCAAGCACATGTTAAATAATGTGAAAAGCAATTCACAGAATTAAAGAAGATATTTCTGAATCATATATCTGATAAGGGTATCCCATGCATAATATATAAAGAACACTTGCAACTCAACAACAAAGAGACAAACTTTCGAATATAATCCATTTGAATTTTTATCTATATCAGTGCATGGACTTTAAAAGATTTTTTTAAGGTAAATTAGTATGTTTTATCTGTAAATCATGAACTAATCCCCAATAGCTCAGCTGGTAAAGAATCTGCCTGCAAAACGGGAGACCCCGGTTTGTTTCCTGGGTCAGGAAACTCTCCTGAAGAAGGGAACGACTACCCACTCCAGTATTCTGGCCTGGATAATTCCATAGACTGTATAGTCCATGGGGTGGCAAAGAGTCAGACATAACTGAGCAACTTTCACTTTTCACTTTAAATCAGAATGTAGAACATACCATACTTAATTCTTAGGAGGTTATTATCAATTTGCAGTTAGCAATGCATTGATTTAAAACACTTATACATGGGAGTCAAAAGTTAAATTTTCCTTTGAAAGATGTAATATTTGCCTCTCTGTGCATGGGCTACATTAAAACTCTGAATAATTGCTTTTGTTTAGATTGATTCTTCACTTTCACTTATCAAAGTGGAATATTTGAAAATCTTTCTAATTAACTTGGTATTAGAGTTTAACTTCCATTAAAACAATAATTCATTAAACATGTCTTCTAATATTATTCTATCACTGGGGTACATCCTCAAGTAAATTTCCCATGTGATTATGCATGTGAAATATAATTTTTAGTTTTTACATGTATGAACAATGTATGAAAACTTTTCCAGACCATTTTAAAATAAAGAATCCATTGTTTTATTTTTCTGTTTTGAAAAAGAGGATCTGAACTGATTGCCATTAATTCTATCAAGGATGGTGGAGGAGTGCAGTTGATGAGAACATTTTCCAGTTGATCATCTTGTTTTCAGCCTTTTAACTGCTTGCCATCTTTTATGCATCAAGTCTGCATCCCAGCCCTCTGAAGAGCATCTTGGGAAAGATCTGTGCCTCCTTGCCTTCAGTCCTCTCCATAAGCCATATTTATGGCTTCAAGTACCTGAACTGCGCTTTATGAGTCAGTTCCTTCCCACCCGCCTGCTAGAAATGCCTAGTTTGCTGATGACCTATCATTTTTCCTCTTCATTTTTATGCATATAGCTTTTTAAAATGCCTTTACTATCACAGTTTAGGTCTCTCAGAGGGGAGAAAAATAATTACATTTTCCAAGTCCATCTTCTTCAATGAAAACTTTGCTTAACACAATTCACTGGCACATCACATTTGGGCATATGAAGATATTTTATTGACACTTTGTAAAATGGGAAGTCCCACTAGCAATTTATTTTAACATATGTGAAAAAGTAGTGAAAGTGTTAGTCGCTCAGTCACATCTGACTGTGACCCCATGGATTATAACCTGGCCAGCTCCTCTGTCCATGAAATTCTCCAGGCAAGAATACTGGAGTGGGTTGCCATGCCCTCCTCCAGGGTTATATTTTCATATAGATTATTTAATCTTGTCTGTTTTAAAATATATTCTCAGAATTTCATCTTCTCAAGTAGCTTTTCTGATTCCCCCCAAATCCTTTTTTTTCCCCAAAAAAGGGAATTCTAAAGACACATGTGTTAAGGTATTTTCTTTTTAACCTTATTTAATATAAATTCTGACACTTTGTACTACTATGTAAGTTCTACTATATATGACTCAATAATATTGACTTTAACTAGTTATATCCAGCACTGAATACTCTCAACTCCAACACATAAACTGCTATCTGCAAAGGAAAGATCACGCTTGAGATGGACATAGAAAATCCCACAATTTTCTATACTTTACAGCTAAGGTTCTCCAAACTGAGCGCTCATCAGAATCACCTGAAGGACAAATTCCTGGGTCACATCGCATGATTTTTAAAACAATTTGTGTGTATAGAGCCCAGCAATTCTCATTTCTATTAAGTTACCAGTACTGATTATCTGGGGACTATAACATGAGAAACCTTGCCTAGAGAATCATTATTCCCTTGAAAAATAGCATAGCTCAAACCTCCTGAATGTCAGAGATGAAAGGATTTAAAAACATCCAAATATGTTAATAGAATTTTAAAATATTACTTTATATGAATGTGACATTTTAGTATTTTCAGTAGGTATTTGATAGCAGATAAAAATGTCTGAGGAGGACATAGCAGAAGATCAAGTGTTTTCTGTGATTAATAATATCACATTCTTGTAAAATGAGTCAAAGTACACATATGCATTAAACTCTAGCAAGTTTATGGTTGCAAGTATTATGGGAACTAGTCAAAACCCACAAATATTAAAAATGGACCTCATCCTCTTGTCTGCATTTTCTACATGTAAGCCCAATATTTATGAGATTCTTGTGTACTAATATGAAAGAAATATTTATTAAAGATAGGACTTTTAACAATGTATGAACTGCTGGTCCTTCCCTAGAAATCATGGAGTGTGTAATAATGGCTAAAATAAAATCAGAATTGCTAGTTTCCCATTTTGTAGAGCAATAACGTGAATGTTCCCAGTGGAATAGTAAAGCTACATTATGAAAGGAATTGTATCATTAAAAAGTGAACTTCCAAAGTCACAGATTCATGTTTTTCAACACTGAGTATATCTCATGATTTAACTTTAAAATAAGTTAGATAGTATGAAAAAATGTCTACTTTCTAAGATGGTATGTGAATTATTGAAAAACTGCTTCATGAACATATTGTAGGCTTCAGATATTCTTTAAGGTTTGTGTGTGTGTGTGTGTGTGTGTGTGTGTGATGAATTCAGTACAGAATATTTTCAAGACTATTATACACTAAAAAGGATGCATTAAAAAGACTGCCATCCATATCATATTTATCAACAAGCTTTTGCAATTTTATCTAATGAGAAGTGTTTTTGATTGGTTACCTCCAGTGTGATAATAAAGTAAAGCTTATGCTCTTTGTTCAATTTAATTACCTTTTATAAAAAAAAATCATTTAGCATGATGTTGTCAGTATTTTTCCATGCCATCAAACATGCTTCTGAAGCATGATTTTTAAATGTACAAATAGCATTATACCATATAAAAGACATAAATCAAGCATATTTCTCTATTGTTCAAAATTTCCTTTAAATTGTTTACTGACAGTGAAATTGCTGAGTTAGTATATAAATACATTCGTGACTCTTAGTAAAATTTTTTGCACAAAAATATGCAATGACTAATATGCCTGCCTGCATTAAGAATATATGTTTCCAGGACCCTTATATATAAGTATTGCATTTTATCATTTTATTTATGTTTTTGCCAATTTGGTAGGTGAATTCATATGTCAGTGTAGTTTTAATTTGCCTTTTTATAACTTTCTAATAGATAGTTTAGGGTATAATTTTAAGCTAATTGTCTTCCTCAGCTTAAAATACAGCTATATTTCATATTATGTAAATGCAGGAAAAAGATTACTAAGATTTTGGAAAGATTGCTTTTATACAGTTTTCCTTTTTTAAATCTTGGAAGTCTAAAGTAAATGTATGCATGATTGCTGTAGCTGATTTTAGCATATAAGAATAATAGAAGTTTCTTTTTCTCTTTTTTTTTCCCTGTTTCCCCTCTACTTTTATGTGCGTAAAAAACTTTTATTTGCACTCATTTCCAAAACTCAGAATTAGTGTATAGGTTTAATAGCTAAAAAGAGTTGCAGTTCATATGTGGTCCAAAACATGATATATGAATGATATATTTCTTAAAATTAACACTTTTTTAGGTGATAGAAAACATTATAAACTGTATGAGCATGTTTCTTTCTTTGACAGTCATCCAAATCAAAATAATTTCATTTGCAAATTGAAGTATGATTAATTAGTAAAACCTGTAAGAACACAGAGGGAGGATATCACATGAGAATGAAATCTTCAGAATTTAGCCTTCAGATTTATTTTGTCACTTATTCTCAATGTATATGAATTAGCTATAAAGTAAATGACTTGATTTTCTAATCTGGGACACATGAGATTTTATATATACTTACAAATATTTTTCTAGGAAGAAACACATTCATTCCAAATAACACATAAGCATGATGAGTGTGTGTGTGTGTGTGTGTGTGTGTGTAAGAGAGAGAGAGAGTTTGATATGCTTTTTCTCAGATAACAGTATCAGTCCTATGAGCACATGACAATAAGAAAGGACCACTGGAGAGAATCTGGAGATACCATTTTTGTACCGTTTAGACAAAGAAAATGGTGTGTGTGTCAAAGAAGAAGGGGGTTTGTGGAGTAACTTGAATATTTTAATGGGATCAATTGTATAAAATTAATTGTTGAAATTATAATTATTGAATCTATCTATTAAAATCAAGTTTAAATATGATAATACAGTGTAACATTTCAGAAAAATAATTACTGAATGAGACAGTAAAATAGGCTTTATAACTTCAGAAGTACTTGAACTTTAGTTTATGATTGGCTCTTTTCCAGCAGTAGAATTGGCAGAGTTCTGATAGGGACCTAAATGCAACTCTGCTGTGATAAGAAATGGGAAAAAAATAGAAAAAGTAATTGCTTTAGCAATGATCTAGTTTGGAAATGATGGATTCTTTCATGTAGCATTCAGTAACCTTTCCGTCACTGGCACACTCATCTGAGCACTCTATTGAGGTCAAATATCTCTGTCTAGGGAGGTGGAAACTGTTTAGAAATCTGCTGCTATCCAAAATATTGCAACTGAACTGTTGGTACAGTTGTACACTAAGGTGTACTATTTTTTCTGTCCGTGAACATGAGGTGAAGAGCAACTAACTATCTCTTCAGGATTTTTCTGCCTGATACTCTTTAGGATCTAATGAGATCAGTCAGCTTTAGATAAACATCCTGATACTGAACTTGCATTTGTCATCTCCTTCTGCTAACTCATTTGTTTGAGTCATTCTAACAGAGGGAAAGGCAGTGTATGTTTAGAGCAAAAGAAATGCCTGTTTTTCTACGACTATTTGAAAAAAGGAAACAAAACACCTCAATAAAGATGTAGAAAAGTCTGGCTTTTGGATTTGTTCTGTTTTTCTTCTGACCAGCTGCACATGTTTGGGAAACTAAAGCATTTACTTTGACAGACTTACTCTGCATCACACCTTCTACTGAGTTTTCTGAAAAAGCGAAAAAAGTATTTTGTCCTCTGACATTCACACACCAGGTGGTCCAATTTTTGCCTGTTGGTTCACAATAGGTGTTTGTAGGTTTTCTCCCTGACCTCAATCAATTCTCCAACTGACAGAGCAAAGTAAATCTTGGACAAAAATAACAAAGAATATGTTTCTACTAGCAAGGTCAGTGTGAATTATGGAGGACTTATGTACTAAGGTGATATATTAGCATCCTATGAGTGCTTTTGTTTGAATAAAAATATCAAATCAGGGTATGTTGACTTAGACACATGATTGTTTCAGTCCAGTTTTAGTATTTCTTCACTCTCCTGACACTTCATTATTGTACAGTTAGAACATGAGCAGTCTTCTTTCTCTAGTCCCAACAGAAATGGTTAATCACAGATAATTTTTCCTAGCATGGCTCCTCTGTAAGTGGCACCAACAAAGCATAGCAGCAGGATATGTTCATCTTCCTAATCATTGTCCTCAAATGGTGGTCCATAATTTTGGCTCTAGTTTCCCTTATTTAAGTAAACTCTTGATTATTAAGTTTTATACTTTTGACATCATTTGAAGCAATGTAGTAAAATTACCTCCTAGGGTAAATTAGACTTTTGTTTAAATACTGGTACATATTTATATTTCAGTTAAGGAATGAACCCGTTCTACTGTTTTGAAAATTACTTAGCAATTCATATTCAGGTCTTTTATACTGGTCATGTTTTCATTTTTGGTTTTTTAATAGATTTTACTCCTGTTCACTTTCAGTATTTTCATTTCCTAGTATAAAACCTAAGTATTCTTCTCTGTTCTTCAGAAGTATTTTACACTTTAATCAGTTTTCTTTGGATGTTCTGTAGTTTTCTGACATCTTTTTGCAGATAAAAACCAGAACCACACTATTAGAAGTATATATATTGTATGGATTTCATCAATATGGATGTAGATTTATATTTTCCAATGTTTTCAGTACTCTTTTGATTATTCCCATGGTTTTCATCTCTGGAACAGAATTATTGTTACATTCTTAAATTGATAGACATCTAAGCTTACTGAATGAATAGAAATTTATAACTATAGATTTTATGGTGTACAATATAGAGTACTTTTCCAAAAAAAAAAAAGAAACAGAAAAACGTGTTTTATCTTTTAAATATATAGCATATTCACATATTTATGTTTTAAAATGCATAAAGTCCAGTAATTTGTTTTCTGCAACCAAATCATCCGTTTCTTTTTATAGAGTTATGTTATATAAAGACAAGAAAATTCTAACCTCATATCCTTTTTATTCAAATTGCTTCATCAGTTCAGTTCAGTTGCTCACTTGTGTCTGACTCTTTGTGACACCAGGCTTCCCTGTCCATCACCAACATCCAGAGCTTGCTCAGACTCATGTCCATCGAGTCAGTGATGCCATCCAACCATCTTGTCCTCTCTTGTCCCCTTCTCCACCTGCCTTCAATCTTTCCCAGCATCAGGGTCTTTTCCAGTGAGTCAGTTCTTCGCATCAGGCGGCCAAAGTATTGGAGCTTCAGCTTCAGCATCAGTCCTTCCAATGAATATTCAGGACTAGTTTCCTTTAGGATTGACTGGTTTGATCTCCTTGCTGTCCAAGCGATTCTCAAGAGTCTTCTCCAACACCGTAGTCCAAAAGCATCCATTCTTTGGTGCTCAGCTTTCTTTATTTTCCAACTCTCACATCCATACATGACTACTGGAAAAACCATAGCTTTAACTAGACAGTCCTTTGTCGGCAAAGTATCGCTTCATACTTCATGCATTATTTTGCACCTCACTTCAAGTACTTAGCATGTTTTGGATAACATTCCTTTATTCTTGAAGAGTTCCATATTCTTTTATGGTTGCATACTATTCCATTGTATGGATATTTAACCTGTGTCCATGGAATTTCCTAGGCAAGAATACTAGAGTGGGTAGCTATATCCTTTTTCAGGGGATCTTCTCAACCCAAGGATTGAAACCCTAGGTCTCCTGCACTTCAGGCAGATTCTTTACCATCTAATCCACCAGGGAATAACAGTAAGACTAGTTAACATCTATTACCCAGAGGTTGCTCAGATGGTAAAGAATCTGCGTGCAGTGCAGGAGACCTGGCTAGCACATATCTGTTCTCTTAAGAGAACTGAATTTCTTAATGCCCAGGTTGTAGGAGCACTCTGTTTTCCAGTTTTATTCATTTCTAATTATATTAAATTGTGCTTAGATAATTTAAAAAAATAGTAATTCATTGGAGTTTTTGTAGCCTAATATATTATAATTTCTGTGATTATTTCTTACTTAACAAGAAAACATTTTTCTTTTTGTGTATGTCATGTAATTATATTTTAATTTTAATTTATATTCCTACTTTTATAGCCTTTATGGTCTAATTTACTTAAGTATATGCACTGGCTTCTATTTTGCATCCTTACTTTTATCAATTTCATCTGTCAAATACTTCCTCTTCCATGTACTTCTTCATTCATTGGTGACCTAGTATATCATAAAACTATCATTATATATTCTTCCTTAATCTCCTGAAATTTATGCTTTTATTTTTTATTTATTTTTTTTTAAATTTGCCCATTCCCATCCACTTTATTTTTATTTTTTTTATATTATTATTATTATTTTTTTAATTTATTTATTTTTTTTTAATTTTAAAATCTTTAATTCTTACATGCGTTCCCAAACATGACCCCCCCTCCCACCTCCCTCCCCACAACATCTCTCTGGGTCATCCCCATGTACCAGCCCCAAGCATGCTGCACCCTACGTCAGACATGGACTGGCGATTCAATTCTTACATGATAGTATACATGTTAGAATTCCCATTCTCCCAAATCATCCCACCCTCTCCCTCTCCCTCTGAGACCAAAAGTCCGTTATACCCATCTGTGTCTTTTTTCCTGACTTGCATACAGGGTCGTCATTGCCATCTTCCTAAATTCCATATATATGTGTTAGTATACTGTATTGGTGTTTTTCTTTCTGGCTTACTTCACTCTGTATAATTGGCTCCAGTTTCATCCATCTCATCAGAACTGATTCAAATGAATTCTTTTTAACGGCTGAGTAATACTCCATTGTGTATATGTACCACAGCTTTCTTATCCATTCATCTGCTGATGGACATCTAGGTTGATTCCATGTCCTGGCTATTATAAACAGTGCTGCGATGAACATTGGGGTACATGTGTCTCTTTCAATTCTGGTTTCCTCGGTGTGTATGCCCAGAAGTGGGATTGCTGGGTCATAAGGGAGTTCTATTTGCAATTTTTTAAGGAATCTCCACACTGTTCTCCATAGTGGCTGTACTAGTTTGCATTCCCACCAACAGTGTAGGAGGGTTCCCTTTTCTCCACACCCTCTCCAGCATTTATTGCTTGCAGATTTTTGGATCGCAGCCATTCTGACTGGTGTGAAGTGGTACCTCATTGTGGTTTTGATTTGCATTTCTCTAATAATGAGTGATGTTGAGCATCTTTTCATGTGTTTGTTAGCCATCCGTATGTCTTCTTTGGAGAAATGTCTATTTAGTTCTTTGGCCCATTTTTTGATTGGGTCGTTTATTTTTCTGGAGTTGAGCTGCATAAGTTGGTTGTATATTTTTGAGATTAGTTGTTTGTCAGTTGCTTCATTTGCTATTATTTTCTCCCATTCCGAAGGCTGTCTTTTCACCTTGCTTATATTTTCCTTTGTTGTGCAGAAGCTTTTAATTTTAATTAGATACCATTTGTTTATTTTTGCTTTTATTTCCAGCATTCTGGGAGGTGGATCATAGAGGATCCTGCTGTGATTTATTTCTGAGAGTGTTTTGCCTATATTCTCCTCTAGGAGTTTTATAGTTTCTGATCTTACATTTAGATCTTTAATCCATTTTGAGTTTATTTTTGTGTACGGTGTTAGAAAGTGATCTAGTTTCATTCTTTTACAAGTGGTTGACCAGTTTTCCCAGCACCACTTGTTAAAGAGATTGTCTTTACTCCATTGTATATTCTTGCCTCCTTTGTCAAAGATAAGGTGTCCATATGTGTGTGGATTTATCTCTGGGCTTTCTATTTTGTTCCATTGATCTATATGTCTGTCTTTGTGCCAGTACCATACTGTCTTGATGACTGTGGCTTTGTAGTAGAGCCTGAAGTCAGGCAAGTTGATTCCTCCCGTTCCATTCTTCTTTCTCAAGATTGCTTTGGCTATTCGAGGCTTTTTGTATTTCCATACAAATCTTGAAATTATTTGTTCTAGTTCTGTGAAAAATGTGGCTGGTAGCTTGACAGGGATTGCATTGAATTTGTAAATTGCTTTGGGTAGTATACTCATTTTCACTATATTGATTCTTCCGATCCATGAACATGGTATATTTCTCCATCTCTTAGTGTCCTCTTTGATTTCTTTCATCAGTGTTTTATAGTTTTCTATATATAGGTCTTTAGTTTCTTTAGGTAGATATATTCCTAAGTATTTTATTCTTTTCGTTGCAATGGTAAATGGAATTGTTTCCTTAATTTCTTTTTCTACTTTCTCATTATTCATGTATAGGAATGCAAGGGATTTCTGTGTGTTGATTTTATATCCTGCAACTTTAC
This sequence comes from Ovis canadensis, assembly GCF_042477335.2. NCBI lineage: Eukaryota > Metazoa > Chordata > Mammalia > Artiodactyla > Bovidae > Ovis > Ovis canadensis. Next base: position 48,007,409 of record NC_091250.1, on the reverse strand, counting down.
TATATTCATTGATGATCTCTAGTAATTTTCTGGTGGAGTCTTTAGGGTTTTCCATGTAGAGGATCATGTCATCTGCAAACAGTGATAGTTTTACTTCTTCTTTTCCAATTTGGATTCCTTTTATTTCTTTTTCTGCTCTGATTGCTGTGGCCAAAACTTCCAGAACTATGTTGAATAGTAGCGGTGAAAGTGGACACCCTTGTCTTGTTCCTGACTTTAAGGGAAATGCTTTCAATTTTTTACCATTGAGGATAATGTTTGCTGTGGGTTTGTCATATATAGCTTTTATTATGTTGAGGTATGTTCCTTCTATTCCTGCTTTCTGGAGAGTTTTTATCATAAATGGATGTTGAATTTTGTCAAAGGCCTTCTCTGCATCTATTGAGATAATCATATGGTTTTTATTTTTCAATTTGTTAATGTGGTGAATTACATTGATTGATTTGCGGATATTGAAGAATCCTTGCATCCCTGGGATAAAGCCCACTTGGTCATGGTGTATGATCTTTTTAATGTGTTGTTGGATTCTGATTGCTAGAATTTTGTTGAGGATTTTTGCATCTATGTTCATCAGTGATATTGGCCTGTAGTTTTCTTTTTTTGTGACATCTTTGTCAGGTTTTGGTATTAGGGTGATGGTGGCCTCATAGAATGAGTTTGGAAGTTTACCTTCCTCTGCAATTTTCTGGAAGAGTTTGAGGGGGATAGGTGTTAGCTCTTCTCGAAATTTTTGGTAGAATTCAGCTGTGAAGCCGTCTGGACCTGGGCTTTTGTTTGCTGGAAGATTTCTGATTACAGTTTCAATTTCTGTGCTTGTGATGGGTCTGTTAAGGTTTTCTATTTCTTCCTGGTTCAGTTTTGGAAAATTGTACTTTTCTAAGAATTGGTCCATTTCTTCCACGTTGTCCATTTTATTGGCATACAACTGCTGATAGTAGTCTCTTATGATCCTTTGTATTTCTGTGTTGTCTGTTGTGATCTCTCCATTTTCATTTCTAATTTTATTGATTTGATTTTTCTCTCTTTGCTTCTTGATGAGTCTGGCTAATGGTTTGTCAATTTTATTTATCCTTTCAAAGAACCAGCTTTTGGCTTTGTTGATTTTTGCTATGGTCTCTTTTGTTTCTTTTGCATTTATTTCTGCCCTAATTTTTAAGATTTCTTTCCTTCTACTCACTCTGGGGTTCTCCAACTCTTCCTTTTCTAGTTGCTTTAGTTGTAGAGTTAGGTTGTTTATTTGACTTTTTTCTTGTTTCTTGAGGTATGCCTGTATTGCTATGAACTTTCCTCTTAGCACTGCTTTTATAGTGTCCCACAGGTTTTGGGTTGTTGTGTTTTCATTTTCATTAGTTTCTATGCATATTTTGATTTCTTTTTTGATTTCTTCTGTGATTTGTTGGTTATTCAGAAGTGTGTTGTTCAACCTCCATATGTTGGAATTTTTAATAGTTTTTCTCCTGTAATTGAGATCTAACCTTAATGCATTATGGTCAGAAAAGATGCTTGGAATGATTTCGATTTTTTTGAATTTATCAAGTTTAGATTTATGGCCCAGGATGTGATCTATCCTGGAGAAGGTTCCATGAGCACTTGAAAAAAAGGTGAAATTCATTGTTTTGGGGTGAAATGTCCTGTAGATATCAATTAGATCTAACTGATCTAATGTATCATTTAAAGTTTGCATTTCTTTGTTAATTTTCTGTTTAGTTGATCTGTCCATAGGTGTGAGTGGGGTATTAAAGTCTCCCACTATTATTGTGTTATTGTTGATTTCCCCTTTCATACTTGTTAGCATTTGTCTTACATATTGCGGTGCTCCTATATTAGGTGCATATATATTTATAATTGTTATATCTTCTTCTTGGATTGTTCCTTTGATTATTATGTAGTGGCCTTCTTTGTCTCTTTTCACAGCCTTTGTTTTAAAGTCTATTTTATCGGATATGAGTATTGCCACTCCTGCTTTCTTTTGGTCTCTATTTGCGTGGTATATCTTTTTCCAGCCCTTCACTTTCAGTCTGTATGTGTCCCTTGTTTTGAGGTGGGTCTCTTGTAAGCAGCAAATAGAGGGGTCTTGTTTTTGTATCCATTCGGTCAGTCTTTGTCTTTTGGTTGGGACGTTCAACCCATTTACGTTTAAGGTGATTATTGATAAGTATGATCCCGTTACCATTTACTTTGTTGTTTTGGGTTCGGGTTTATACACCCTTTTTGTGTTTCCTTTCTAGAGAATATCCTTTAGAATTTGTTGGAGAGCTGGTTTGGTGGTGCTGAATTCTCTCAGCTTTTGCTTGTCTGTAAAGCTTTTGATTTCTCCTTCGTATTTGAATGAGATCCTTGCTGGGTACAGTAATCTGGGCTGTAGGTTATTGTCTTTCATCACTTTAAGTATGTCTTGCCATTCTCTCCTGGCCTGAAGAGTTTCTATTGAAAGATCAGCTGTTATCCTTATGGGAATCCCCTTGTGTGTTATTTGTTGTTTTTCCCTTGCTGCTTTTAATATTTGTTCTTTGTGTTTGATCTTTGTTAATTTGATTAATATGTGTCTTGGGGTGTTTCGCCTTGGGTTAATCCTATTTGGAACTCTCTGTGTTTCTTGGACTTGAGTGATTATTTCCTTCCCCATTTTAGGGAAGTTTTCAACTATTATCTCCTCAAGGATTTTCTCATGATCTTTCTTTCTGTCTTCTTCTTCTGGGACTCCTATAATTCGAATGTTGGAGCGTTTCATATTGTCCTGGAGGTCTCTGAGATTGTCCTCATTTCTTTTAATTCGTTTTTCTTGTTTCCTCTCTGATTCATTTATTTCTACCATTCTATCTTCTATTTCACTAATCCTATCTTCTGCCTCCGTTATTCTACTATTTGTTGCCTCCAGAGTGTTTCTGATCTCATTTATTGCGTTATTCATTATATTTTGACTCTTTTTTATTTCTTCTAGGTCCTTGTTAAACCTTTCTTGCATCTTCTCAATCTTTGTCTCTAGCCTATTTATCTGTGATTCCATTTTGATTTCAAGATTTTGGATCATTTTCACTATCAATATTCGGAATTCCTTCTCCGGTAGATTCCCTACTTCTTCCTCTTTTGTTTGGTTTGGTGGGCAGCTCTCCTGTTCCTTTACCTGCTGAGTATTCCTCTGTCTCTTCATCTTGGTTATATTGCTACGTTTGGGGTGGCCTTTTTATATTCTGGTAATTTGTGGAGTTCTCTTTATTATGGAGCTTCCTCACTTTGGGTGGGGTTCTATCAGTGGCTTGTCAAGGTTTCCTGGTTAGGGAGGCTTGTGTTGGAGTTTTGGCGGGTGGAGCTGGGTTTCTTCTCTCTCGAGTGCAGTGGAGTAACCCGTAATGGGTTACAAGACATCAAAGGTTTTGGGATAATATTGAGCTGCCTGTATATTGAGGCTCAGGGGATTGTTTCTGTGTTGCTGGAGAATTTGCGTGGTATGTCTTGTTTTGGAACTTGTTGGCCCTTGGGTGGAGCTTGGTTTTGGTGTAGGTATGAAGGCATTAGATGGGCTCCTATTGCTTAATGTTCCCTGAATTCATGAGTTCTCTAATGTTTTCAGGCTTTGGATTTAAGCCTCCTGCTTCTGGCTTTCAGTTTTATTTTTACAGTAGCCTCTAGACTTCTCCATCTATACAGCACCGATGATAAAACATCTAGGTTAAAGATGAAAAGTTTCTCCACATTGAGGGACACTCAGAGAGGTTCACTGGGTTATAAGGAGAAGAGAAGATGGAGGAGGTAGTTAGAGGTAACTGGAATGAGATGCGGTGAGATCAAAAGAGAAGAGAGCAAACTAGCCAGTAGTCACTTCCTTATGTGCGCTCTATAGTTTGGCCCGCTCAGGGGTATTTACAAAGTTATACGGGGAAGAGGAGAGGGAGGAAGTGGACAGAGGTGACCAGGAGGATCAGAGAGAGGAATGAGTGGGAGAGAGACAAATCCTGCCAGTAACCTGTTCCTTAGGTGTTCCCCACCGTCTGGAACACACAGAGATTCACAGAGTTGGATAGAGGAGAGATGGGGGGGGAAAGAGACAGAGGCCACCTGGTGGAGAAAAAGGAGAGTCCAGAGGAGGAGAGAGTGGTCAAGCCAGTAATCTCGCTCTCAGGTAAACTGGGGTAGTGAAGTTTGGGTTTTTAAATGTACAAAATTGGCAATAAACACCTAAGAGCAAAGATTAAAAATCTAGAGTAGAGTTTGGATTTTCAAAGATACAATATTAAAGAGAAGCAGAAGGAAAAAGGAAGAAAGAAAAAAAAGAATTATTAAAAAACAAACAAACAGACAATCAAAAAAAAAAAAAAACCATCAACAACCATCCAAAGACTATATATGGTGTTTGCCTTAAAAAAAAAAAAAAAGGTCTTTAAAAAAAATTAGTAATAATAGGTTATAGAAATAAAAATTTGAGGAGAAATAGAAGACAACAATTAAAAAAAAAGTTAGAAAAAAAAGCAAAAAAAAAAAAAACAAAAAACGGAGTGCTTTTAAAAATATTAAAAAATATATATATATATCTTGCCCTTTCTGGTATTATGGGCCGTGTGGGATCACTTCCAAGGTGGTTCCCTCTGATTAACTTCTTCTGTTTGCTGGTTTTTTAGGATCACTAGTTCAGTCGCGCTGTGGGGAGGGGGGATGCTGCAAACAAATAGCACTGTCGTGTGCACACAGTATCTCTGCTCCGCTTGACCTGTCCTTTCTCGCGGCGCACAAACCGCTCCGGTTCTACGATGCTCAGCTGGGAACCGTCTGGGGCCGGCCCTAGGCTGCGTGCACTTCCCCGGTCCAAGCCGCTCAGGTTCGGCGCTCAGGCAGCCCTCAGAGGCACAGATTCGGCTGGGACTGCGCTTTGTGCCCTTCCCAGGTCCGAGTAGCTCAGGAGTTTGGCGAGCGTGGTCGCCGCGGCTTGTCACCTTTTCTGCCGCTGCTGCTCAGCTTTCTGGGCGGACTGCTGGCGCACCCCGTGAGGCAAATTGTGACTGTCCAGCTCCCCCAGAAGTCTTAGCAAAGGAGCCTGCTTGCAGTTAGGTAAGCAAAGTCTCTCCGGGTCTGCAGTTGCCCCTTTCCAGACCTTACGGCTCTGGCTGCCTGTCCCCGGCGGGGGATGGTCTGCAGCCGGCTTTTTCCGTTCCATCCTTTGTTCTGTGCTCGGTCCTGGCGGGGTCTTATGTTCGAGCTTTTCGCGTGGGAGCTATCCCACAGTCTGATTTGCTAGCCCAGGTTAGGTCGTTCTGGTTGCGCGTGGGGCGTTCCTGCCCGATTCTTACAAAGCTCTGCAGCCCGCGCCTCCCGCGCGTCCCTGCCCTGCCCCCACTTCCCAATGGCGGATGCAGGCGTCTGTGCTGCTTTTCCGCTGGGGGAGTTACTGTTGGGCTTGTAATCTGTTGGTTTTAATTATTTATCTATTTTTCCTTCCTGTTATGTTGCCCTCTGTGTTTCCAAGGCTCGCCACAGACTCGGCAGGGAGAGTGTTTCCTGGTGTTTGGAAACCTCTCTTCTTAAAATTCCCTTCCCAGGACGGGCTTCCCTTCCCGGGACGGAGCTCCCTCCCCACCTCCTTTGTCTCCTTTTTCGTCTTTTATATTTTATCCTACCTGTTTTTGAAGACAAAGGTCTGCTTTTCTGGTTGCCTGATGTCCTCTGCCAGCCTACATAATTTGTTTTGTGAAGTTTGCTCAGCGTTGAAATGTTCTTTTGAGGAATTTGTGAAGGAGAAAGTGATCTTCCCGTCCTATTCCTCCGCCATCTTTCCCTCCCTCCTGAAATTTATGCTTTTAAAGCTTTTTTGTGTTTCACACAATTTTTACATTAAAAGCATATTTTTTGCTTCATTTACTACTGTTTGGTATAAATTGAAAATCATTTGCAACTGATATTATAAATCCTTTCTCTTCTATTTGCTTTTGTCTATTCATTTATTTTCAAAGTTTCCTAATAGTTCTGTTTTTGCAGTAGACTTTTTATATATCATAGACTTTAGTTTTACTTTGTGATTCTGAGATTTTTTCTTTAATAGTAAATTACCAATTTCCATTTATTTATGAGGCAGATACACTTCTGGAAATGCCATATTATTGATTTCAGAATTATTCCTTAGGTTTGTGATTTTAGGATTTCAGGACAGTTAATGTGTGTTTCTTAATTACATGATTCTGCTTTCTTAAACATGTTCAGAAATTATAATCCAAACCTGAATGATTTTAGATTATTGCACTAAATCGTATTGTTAACAGAAAAACATATTATAGTGTGTTTGTGTTTCTTGACTATCTCTTTTTTTCTGCATCTGCAAGAAAAGGTCTGCAGTAGTCTTGTACAGTTTTACTAAGATATGTTTGAAGAAAGTTTTGGATAATTATGAAATCAGAAATGGCAAAGACTAGCCAAGCATAGCTCAATGTCATACTCTGAATTTAGTACCATCTCTCAAGCCAAGCAGGATTCTCTTTCCCATTTTTGACTTCTCATGTTTCAGGCTATTCTTGCTATTGTGTTTCATTTTCTAATTCAATAAATCTTATACTTGAATATATTCATTTTTCTAACATGGCTGTAACAAAGTACCATACACTGAATAGCTTAAAACAGCCAAAATTGATTTTCTTATAATTTGTGGAGGCCAAAAGTAAACAGTCAAGATGTCAGCAGGACTATGCTCCCTCTGAAGCATGTCAGGGAGAATCATTTTCCCCATCCTAGTTTCTGATGGTAGCTGTCAATCCTTAGCATTCCTTGGCTTTCAAAAGTCTCACTCCAATCCCTACCTCTTTTGTCATAAGGGACACCAGTCCTAATGGACCAGGACCCAGCATAATGATCTTGTTTAACTTGATCACATCTGCAAAGTTTTTATTTATATTGAGGTCACATTACAAGTAATGGGAATTTTGATTTCAATATTTTTAGAGGAAGGTCACAATTATAACCATACATTTAAGTAATAGAAAGTAACCCCAGTGCTTCAGTAATTTTGTAAAACTTATGTCCATTCAATGTAAGTTCTGTATTCTAGAGTTTAATTGTATATAATATTTGACTAAAACTCCATGCAATGAATGAATATACACTTAGATTGTGGCTTACTATAAATATTGATTTTTTTGCATTAGGGAAATTCAGTAAGAAGTATTTTAAAATTTCATTTAAATTGTGGTGAATTTATCTGTATTCACACTATTTTTTCTCATTACATCAAAATGGAAAAGAAATATATTCTTATTATGTTTTCTTTTTACTCATAATGGGCACAGTCAAACAGCAATTATTGTAGTTAATGTGATTCATTTTTCTGCATTTAATAGAAATTACTAACCAGAATTATTGTTCAAGTCTGTCACCAAGGAACACAGTAATCGAATCCAAGAAGAATCAATATGATGACTCATTAGCAATGAGCTCTTACCAGGAGCCCCTAATGGCTAAAGATGTCACACCGTATTATTTAAATGAACCAGATAATAATAATAAAATTAGCTTCTGAAAACTGATACAGGACTATATTCTGTATTTATGTCAGGGCTTTAAAGATTTTAAAATTATTGAAATTGATTTATGTTGTTTGTTGTTCCTCTTATCATTTGTTTTGAAATGCATTTTTTAAATTTATTGACGATTGCATCTGACTGATGCTTAGGATTTTTTAAAAAGACTATTCCTAAAAAATATTTACTATATTTTATGTCTCACTTGAATATAATGTTCAATTATGTATTTTATAATATAATGTTCAAAGTATATTTTTAAAGTTTCCTCAACAATTCAAAGGCAGTGCACACGTGCACATAGGTCCATATTCTCTCTCCCTCTTTCTCTGACTCTCACACACACACATGCAGAACACAAATTCTAAAGCACACTGAAAGATAATTCAAATAAATTATTGTTTATATGGCATCCAGTCTAATTTGAAACCTCTCCAGTTATACTGTCATGACCCCTGAATATCTGCTCTTATCTACTATTTCATTCTTAGAAATAACACATGTGAGCAGTGGGATGTTGTATGGATGGAGTGTACATTTTATAGTGGTGGTAGAACTTACTTTCTCTGGAAGAATGAGCAATAACCAATCTAGAACTTAAAATACTTAAATTTTACATGATTAAATTTTCCATATTTTCTTTCATTGTGATTCTATGAGTTAATCCTTTACACTATCTATTCAGATAATCAGTCCCTCCTCCATAGGTAGACAGGAGAATTTGTCCTCTTGCCCGAGTTGTTGTTCATTAATTTAAGTTTTTTTAAAGTACCTACCTTACATCAGAAACTAAACTAAAACGTAGAAACAGTATAGACTGCCCTCAATGACTAACAGTATAATAAAGTTATTATACTATGTGAAAAATTCAATAAGATACTCTAATTACAATGGATATAAATCTATACATGAAGAACAAGTCATGAACTCCTACTGTATGCAAAGAATTCTTCCAGGTCCTACTGAAGATAATCAGAAGTGTAGAGCATGAGGTCTCTGCCTTCAAGAGTTTACCATTTAAATGGGAAAAAAAGACCTGAAGATGAGGTGTCAAGTTCAGGTAGAAAAGAGAAGTACAATATGAAGGATTAGTTGCCTTATATGCCATATAAGTGGTATGATAATAAGTGCTATCAGTTCAGGTGAGGGGTAGTCAGTTTATTTAATAGAGGCCTATTCAGATTGTCTCTTTCTTCTGTAAATTTTGGCAAATTTTATTTTTCAAGGAATTAAACCATTATCTAATCATCCAATTTGTTGACATAGAGTTGATATAGTATGCCTTTATTATCATTTTAACATCTATGGAATCTATAGTTATATCCTTCTCTGCTTTCATTTCTGACATAAGTCATTTGTGTTCTTTCATTTTTTTAAATTATCATATATAGAGGTATCAATTTTATTGATATTTTCATAGAAGAAACTTTTGGGTTTTTTTTTACTTTTTCCTACCACTTTTTCATTTTAAACTTCATTGAGTTCTGCTGTCTTTATTATTTTTCTTCCCTTTACTTTGAACTTAACTTACTCTTCTTTTTTTTTTTCCTACTTTCCTATGGTGGAAACTTAGATTATTGATTTTGGATCTTCTTTTCTAACATACATATCAATTTTATAAATTTCCCTCTGGGAAAAATTGCTTTTTCTCATACAAAAAAAAAGTTGTATTCTTATTTTCATTTATTTCAAAATATTTTAAAATTTTTCTTGAAATTTCTTCTTTGACTAGTGATATTTAGAGGTATGTTATTTAATCTCCATATAGTTTGAGATTTTGTTATTTAATCTGTTATTGGTTTCTAGTATAATTTTATTGTATTCTGAAAAAAGATGCTGTATGTTTTCTTTTAAGTTTACTGAAATATACTTATGACTCAGAATTTGAACTTTCTTGGAATATTTCTTGTGAGTTTGAAAAGAAGGCGTATCTTGCTATTTTATTGGATGAAGTAGTTCATAGAGGTGAATTATATGCAGTTAATTGATGTTGCTGCTGAGTTCAACTTTGTACTTACTGATTTTCTGCTTGCTGGATTTGTTTATTTCTAAGGGAGGGATGATGAAGTCTCCAACTTATGACAGTTAATTCATTTTTCCTGCATTGAATTATTAGATTTTTCCTCACACAGGTTAATGGTCTATTGTTAGGTTTATAGGTACTAAGAATTATTATGTCTTCTTTGACAGTTGTCCACTTTATTATTACGAATGCCTTTCTTTATCCCCTATAACATTCCTTGATTTTAAGTTGGCTCTGTGTAAAAGGAGCATTGCTTCTGTATTTTCCTTTAATTAGTGCTACTGTTTGTAGTTCTTTCTCCATCCATTGACTCTTCATCTCTATGTGTCTTTATATTTTAATTGGGTTACTTGTAGATAGCATAATGTTATGTCATGGTTTTTACCTATCTTTCAATTGATGAATCTTTTCATTGATATTTAAATTGGCTTTTGATATAGTTGATTCATATCTGCTACATTCATTACTGTTTTGTTTGTACCCTTGTTCTTTGTTCTTAATTTTATCTCCACACTTTTCTACCATTCGTGTTTTGATTTTGATATTTTATGCAGTTCAGGTTCTCTCCTTGTTTATTAGCATATCATTTATATATATATATATTTTTTTTTTTACTTTTTTAGTTATTTCCCTAGAGTTTGCTGTATACATTTGCAGCTAATCTAAGTCCACTTCAAATAACACTATACCACTTCTCAATAATGTAAATATTATATAATAACAAAATAATACAATTTCTTCCTTCGATCTCTAATATCATTACTGTTAGTCCTTTTATATACATCCACACATGTGTACATATATATGAATACCTTGTTGCTATTATTATTTTGTAGTTACCTGTTAAATCAATTATGAATAAGAAAAGTAAATGAGTTCTGAGTTTTATTTTACCTTTGCTTAATCCTTCTTCATCATTCTTTCTTTATGTAGATTCACTTTCTGACCTATTTTATTTTCCTCTTCTGTAAAGATTTTTTAACCTTTTTTGCATGGCAGTTTTATTGGCAACAAATGTCCTGTTTTATTATCTAACAAGTGTTTATTTTTCCTTTACTTTTGAAGGATAATTTCTCAAGGTACAAATTCTATGTCATTATTTTTCTTCTCTCAACACTAAATATTTTACTCCCATCTTGTCTTCATTTGTAAGTTTTCTGAGGAAAAGTTGGATATCATTCTTATCTTTTCGCCTCAGTGTGCTCAGTTGCTCAGTCATGTCTGTGTCCCCACAGACTGTAGCCTGCCAGGCTCCTCTGTCCATGGGATTTTATAGGCAAGAATACTGGAGTGGGTTGCCACTTCCTCCTCCAGGGGATCTTCACAACCCAGGGACTGAACCCCCATTTCTTGTGTTCCCCAACTTGGCAGGCAGATTCTTAACCACTGTCCTTTGGAAACGCCGCATTAACAAACTGAAGAATAAAAACCATGTGATCATCTCAATAAATGCAGAAAAAGCTTTGATTAAAATCAATATCAATTTATGATAAAAACTCTCCAGAAAATGGGTATAGAGGGAACCTACCTCAACGTAATAAAGGTCATATATGACAGACCTACAGCTAATATCATTCTATAGGTTGGGTTTTTTTCCCCTCTGGCTTCTTTCAGATTTTTTTCATATTCTACAGTTTGAAAGTACCATGCCTAGGTGCAGGGTGTTTGACATCATCTTTTCTGTGGTCTGGGATCTGAGTTTCTTGGACCTTTTGATTTGTGTCTGACATTAATTTGGGGGAAAATATCAGTTATCATTGTTTCAAATATTTCTTCTGATCGTTTCTTTTTTCTTCTTCTAGTACTCTCATTATATGTGTATTATACCTTTTGTATTTGTTCTACAGTCTGAGAATATTCTGTTCTTTTTTTTTTCTTTCAGTTTTTGTTCGCTTTGCTTTTGGTTTTTTGACAATTCTATCAATAGATCCTCGAGTTCAGAAAAAATTTTCAGCAGTGTTGACTTTACTAAAAAGCCCAGTAAAGGAATGCTTCATTTCTGTTACAGTGTTTTTTTTTTCCCCCTCTAGCATTTCATTTTGATTCTTTCTTAGATTTTCCTTTACTTTGCTTACATTGCTCATCTGTTCTTACATGTTGTCTACTTTCCCTTATACCCCTTATCATATTAGTTATAATAGTTTTAAAATCCAGTGTAACAGTTTCAGCATCCTGCTATGTCTGGTTCCAATGCATGCTTGGTCTCTTCAAATTGCATTTTATACCTTTTTTTATATCATGTATTTGTTCTCTTTTTTTCTAAATGCATCAAACATGATGTACTACAATGAAGATACCTGTTTCTTGCTTCAGAATGGTTTTTATTTGATAGTTCAGTTCAGTTCAGTTCAGTTGCTCAGTCGTGTCTGACTCTTTGAGACCCCATGAATCACAGCACGCCAGGGCTCCCTGTCCATCACCATCTCGCGGAGTTCACTCAAATTCACGTCCATCAAATCGGTGATGCCATCCAGCCATCTCATCCACTGTCACCCCTTTTCCTCCTGGCCCCAACCCCTCCCAGCATCAGAATCTTTTCCAATGAGTCAACTCTTTGCATGAGGTGGCCAAAGTACTGGAGTTTCAGCTTTAGCATCATTCCTTCCAAAGAAATCCCAGGGCTGATCTCCTTGCAGTCCAAGGGACTCTCAAGAGTCTTCTCCAGCACCACAGTTCAAAAGCATCAATTCTTCAGCGCTCAGCTTTCTTCACAGTCCAACTCTCGCATCCATACATGACCAATGGAAAAAAACATAGCCTTGACTAGATGGACTTTTGTTGGCAAAGTAATATCTCTGCTTTTCAATATGCTATCTAGTCCCCCCCAAAAAATGTTAGAATGATAAAAATGTATTATTGTTCCACAAATTCAACAATTAAAAAAAAAACTATGCATGTATACAAATACTAAGATGCTTACCTAGGAATGATAATGACATTTTAAAGTAAACAACAGGGAGTTGTTTTTAATACAAAATTGCAAATTCGTTTCATTTATGTATAAAATAAATGTTTTTAATAAGTCACTATGTACCAATTAATTTATTCTAGGCACTTCTAACATACAGAAAATAAATAGAATCACTATTCATAAGGCATTTATATTCTAGTGATTTACTGTAATATTTTTGCAAGTTTTTATGTAGTTAAAAATATACTATATTTATAATATTAAAGCGTAAATAATATGTCTTAAACTATTTCTGAATATGTAATATATATGGAAGTAGACTAGTAACTCGGAGAAGGCAATGGCACCCCACTCCAGTATTCTTGCCTGGAAAATCCCATGGACGGAGGAGCCTGGTAGGCTGCAGTCCGTGGGGTCATGAAGAGTTGGACATGACTGAGCAACTTCTCTTTCACTTTTCACTTTCATGCATTGGAGAAGGAAATGGCAACCCACTCCAGTGTTCTTGCCTGGAGAATCCCAGGGATGGAGGAGCCTGGTGGGCTGCTGTGTATGGAGTTGCACAGAGTCGGACATGACTGAAGCGACTTAGCAGCAGCAGCAGCAGCACCCGACGAGTAACTTCCTGAGCTCAAGAACTGTACATCATCACATTCAAGCAAAGTTGCTTCAGACCAACCTGGAACACCACTGGAGGAGCAGTGCAGTGTTTGGAAACTGACTCTGCTGCTTGCCTTGACACGTTAACTTTTTATAGCATCAGTTTTCTATATGTAAAACATGCATAGTCATAGATTCTATCTTAAAATACAATGTGAATAATTTATTCTAAGTAAAACATAAACAACAGTGCCTAACAAATAGTAAGCACCATGTGCATACTTGTTACAATCATTCTATGTGTGAGGGCAGAGCTAAACACCAGATTCTGGGCCCATGGTTTTTTGCTTGCTTTGAAAACAGTCAGTAACGAGGCATGGCACTTGATAATGGCTTAACACTAAATGGATTAGGAGGGTTTAGTAAAGATGTTGGTGTATCCTGGGTATAGCTTGTGTGTGTAGGTTTTATACATATATGTCCATATACAGTCTGTGTTGTCCTTTATGCCTGTTTGGTTTCTCAATTTCTGTGCCTCTCAATTCTTTACTTCATGCCATCTACCTTATCCTGGCTTTGGCAAAGGAAGTTTCAAAAGGAAAAACTGAACAACAACAATACATAATGATTAACAGTTATTCCTACTTCATTTGTACATGAAAATGGCACATATAATTTGTGTTTTCTGCATTGACAAGAAAGATTTGAACTGAGGATAGAAATTTCTAGTTAGAACAAACCATTAATGAAACAAAATATTGCCAAATGTTTAACTTGCATAATAAGTTTTATTGGTGGCATCACAATTCCAGTTTTTTAAATCCATGAAATAGTATATAGTAATTACAATATACTGTTGGCCAATATATTATGATGATAATGGATTTTATTTTCTTATAATGCTCGACTAATGAAACAGTCTTAGAGACAGTTTTAAGACTCTCTTCATGATAGGAATTTATTTTCTATAACATTGAAATTAAATTTTTATTAAGAAAATTGTTTCCTTTACCTCTTTATCAATATAAAACTTATATAATACAAAATTCACTTATTTGAAGTACATAATTTAATGGTTTTAATAGATTCACAAGGTGTGCAACCATTGCCACATTCTCATTTTAGACCACTCTGAACACTCCCAGAACATGTGATTAACAGTCACTCTTTGTCTCCCCCCACCCTAGTTCCACAGCCCCAGGGAGCCACTAAGCTACTTTCTATCTAATAGATTTTCTTTTACATTTTCATGTGAGTCATATCAGTGGACTCATACAATATGTAGTCTTTTTGGCCACTTTTTTTAACTTAGTAAGATAAAAAGACTACTGAGATTAAAAAATTGTTCTTATAAAGGAAAAACATGTTCATTTATATACACACATACACACACACACACACACACAATCAAATTCTATTATCCAAAGGAAGCAGTTATTTTCTTGCCATATCATATTTGATCATTTTCCATGTGTTATAAGTATAAACTCTATTGACTATAATAGTTTTGTTACACTGAACTCTTGATTATTCAAACTAATAGAAGCTAACTGCAGCATAGCTAATGTTCAGGTCATGTACATTTACCTTTGGGATGTACCGTATGTTGTTTCAGCAGCCTGTTTGCTTGACTAACAGTGTTCAATTAGAGTAATATCAAAATTACTTGAATTCCCCTAGTATATAACAACTAGAAGCAGATAGAGATGGATATGAAGTATCATGTCAAACAAAAGTCAGCCCAAGATTAAAGCCTCACTATAATCCATAATGTGAACAATCCAAAATAGATAAATATTTTTACTGTTTTATTGTACATAGAAAAGCACAGGCAATATAATTAATTATTTTTATGGTTATTTTATAACAAAGAGACTATTCTTTTGGGGAATCCATTTATATAATGAGGTCTTTGTGGAAATATGGTAAAATTAATTCTCCTAGATGGAATTAATAATTATAATAGTAATGATACAGCTAACATTTATTGAATACTTACTTGTCCTAGGAACAGTTCTAAGGGATTCATATACATTCACTAATATTTTGCTTACCACAACACTATGATGCTCAAAGAGGAGTTTATTGCCTATGAAACCTTGCAGACATTACTAGATGTACCATCCATTTTTCTCATTTTAATTTTATACTTTGACTCTCTGTGTTTTTGACATAGGAAAATTGAATTATTAACAATTATTTTCACCAGTGAAAAAAGCTACTTTTCCTTGCACCCATAAAACTCTAGTGGAGAAGGCAATGGCACCCCACTCTAGTACTTTGGCCTGGAAAATCCCATGGATGGAGAAGCCTGGTAGGCTGCAGTCCATGGGGTTGCTAAGAGTCGGCACGACTGAGCAGCTTCACTTTGACTTTTCACTTTCATGCATTGGAGAAGGAAATGGCAACCCACTCCAGTGTTCTTGCCTGGAGAATCCCAGGGACGGGGGAGCCTGGTGGGCTGCCGTCTATGGGTCACACAGAGTCGGACACGACTGAAGCGACTTAGCAGCAGCAGCAGCAACACAAATTGTATTTTCCTCAGTTAGATTTTCACCCTTAACAGAGACAATTGCTCCCATTCAGTATATTCTTATTCAATTTTTATATTACTAAAACAGAATAGAAGAATGCAGGTATACTTTAGTAAATATATGATTTGCTATGTAGATATCTATTTATATATAATATAGTAGATAGTTTAATAAATCATGCATTTCATGATATCTATAAAAATAGAACACTTGAAACTAAATTGAAGCTAATTAGCCATATCAACACTATGTCTGTTTGTTTAACACCTAAGTACTGGGAGCATATCTTTAGAATATAATGTCATAAAGACCTAAATTTTGAAAATTACTTTGATATTATTATCTAAAATTAGCAATTAGTGGGAGACAATAGTTAGAAATAATTTTGTTAAATTCTTTTGGAGCAATGGTATTTAGCTAGCTGAAAGAATTATTTCCAAATATTTCTTTTTAACCAGAATCTGAACTATAATTCAATAAGGTACAAGGAATTATCGGTAATGAGAAAATATTCACCAATGGATTCTATTTTATAATGTTGCAAAGTATGTGATATTGATAAAGTATTTATTTCTCTATGTATGTATTCCTAATGACAAATAACTTACATAAAATATCAGTTTTCAGTTCATGTATATGTATGTGTGTAGTGTGTGCAAGTTTTGTGTGTCAGTAAAGCCTTTAAATAAGCAGCACAGAAGTGATGTTTAAAACAAACTTTTATTTTTTATTTTTTAATTTAAATTTATTTATTTTAATTGGAGGCTAATCACTTTACAATATTGTATTGAATAAACTTTTATAGGCACCATTCTCATAATGTGTTTCCTCTTTATTAGTCATTAAGGAATTTTTAAATGAGTAGTTAATGCTAGAATGCTTGGAAGTGATGCTTCTGTGAATATAGTGACATATCAATTCAGTTGCTTCACCATCAAATCCTGGATAGTAGCATAGAACAATATGGCTAAGTAACTTGAAATTACTAGCTTTTTCAATTGGTAAGGAAAATATACAATTTAATAACATATTTAGAGAAATATGGAAACCAAGTAAAATATTTTATTAATCTGGGAAATACAAATTAAATATATAAAACATTGTTTGTAAATAGCATGATAATACATATTATAAGATAAATTTGTCTCTTGTCAATGGAAATATGTCTGTTTCCTAGAGTAATTTAAATATGAATATGTCTATTACACTAGTGATAAGGAATATCATATAGGGATATACTTAGGATTAGTTTTTTAGTTCTCTCAGAAAAATAATAGTTATTCTGTCCCCTGGAGAGAGACAGAACTCTTCTCTAGGTTTCCCCATGATATTTGAGTAGAAGAGAAATAAGAATGTATAGGGAAACAGTTGGATTTGGATCCCAGGCACTGATAAGATGGGAGAAATAATATTATGATTAATGTTTTTAGAATGACAACTGTATACAAAGCATTATGCTCATTGTTTTATATACCTTAAATCAAAAATCAGCTTCACTGAAGAGACTCCAATTTCATAATAGAAGGATTCATGCTATTCTAACTCTATTGTTTATTAATTCATAAAGAAGAAGGAATTAGCTTATATGGCAGTGAATTATGTTTTGACTGGATCAAGTATAGGAATATTAAAAGCACTAGAACCTAAAAAATAAACTGAAAATAACTATAGCAATGTGAGAGTTGAAGGTAGATAATTTCAAAGTAAATGATCATAATTTTACAATAGTAAACTCTTTACATTTATTGAATATTAAACAGTGCTTACTGGTAAATGTTTAAAACACTAAATCTTATTTTAAAACCTCTGGAAACTATAAGATACTCTATAGACATTTGCTTTTTACACATGTTAATTAGTAACTGGTTCGGTGGCTCAGAGGTTAAAGTGTCTGCCTGCAATGCAGGAGACCTAAGTTTGATCCCTAGGTCGGGAAGATACCCTGGAGAAGGAAATGGCAACCCACTCCAGTATTCTTGCCTGGAGAATACCATGGACGGAGGAGCCTGGTGGGCTACAGTCTACAGGGTCGCAAAGAGTCAGACACAACTGAGCAACTTCACTTTCACTTTCATAATATGTATACCATCTAATGTATTGAGTGAATGGAATAAAGCATTTCTGTAATGTGAAACATCATAATCTAATACAGCTTTTCCTTACCAACCAGTTTATTCTCTTAATTATTATCACTTAGAGGACTCTAAGATTTTGAATTTGGTCTTAATAAGTAACGATATAATAGAGTGAAAATAAAAATTTAATTGATAGCAAACCTCTCTATAAACATAAAGAATGGCCATAGATTAAAATATAGATTTGCAAAGCATGAGCATAAACAGAGATGGCATTTTTAAATAATGGAATGCACACTGCAAATTTAAATGCTCTTTTATAGTAAGAGAAGATATAGTAATGTACGATGTTTATGCCTTTTCCTATCATTTCAGAGATAGTGAGTAACAGATGTACACATAAACTTCAGTATTCAGTTCAGTTTAGTTCAGTCACTCAGTGATGTCTGATTCTTTGCGACCCCATGAACCACAGCATGCCAGGCCTCCCTGTCCATTACCAACTCCCGGAGTCTACCCAAACTCATGTCCATCAAGTCAGTGAGGCCATCCAAACATCTCATCCTCTATTGTCCCCTTCTCCTGCCCTCAATCTTTCCTAGCATCTGTGACTTTTCAAATGAGTCAGCTCTTTGCATCAGGTGGCCAAAGTATTGGAGTTTCAACTTCAACATCAGTCTTTCCAATGAACACCCAGGACTGATCTCCTTTAAGATTGACTGGTTGGATCTCCTTGCAGTCCAAGGAACTCTCAAGAGTCTTCTCCGACACCACAGTTCAAAAGCATCAATTCTTCAGCACTCAGCTTTCTTTATAGTCCAACTCTCACATCCATACATGACTACTGGAAAAACTATAGCTTTTACTAGACAAAACTTTGTTGGCAAAGTAATGTCTCTGCTTTTTAATATGCTGTCTAGATTGGTCATAATTTTCCGTCCAAGAAGTAAGCATCTTTTAATTTCATGATTGCAATCACCATCTTCAGTAATCATGGAGCCTGGAAAAATAAAGTCAGCCACTGTTTCCACTATTTCCCCATCTATTTGCCATGAAGTGATGGGACCAGATGCCATGATCTTCGTTTCCTGAATATTGAGCTTTAAGCCAACATTTTCACTCTCCTCTTTCACTTTCATCAAGAGATTCTTTAGTTCTTTCTCACTTTCAGCCATAAGGGTGGTGTCATCTGCGTATCTGAGATGTTCAATATTTCTCCCAGCAATCTTGATTCCAGCTGTGCTTCTTCCAGTCCACCATTTCTCATGATATACTCTGCATAGAAGTTAAATAAGCAGGGTGACAATGTACAGCCTTGATGTACTCCTTTTCCTGTTTAGAACCAGTCTGTTGTTCCATGTCCAGTTCTAACTATTGCTTCCTGACCTGCATATACGTTTTCAAGAGGCAAGTCAGGTGGTCTGGTATTCCCATCTCTTTTTGAGAATTTTCCACAGTTTATTGTGATCCACACAGTCAAAGGCTTTGGCATAATCAATAAAGCAGAAATAGATGTTTTTCTGGGACTCTCTTGCTTTTTCAATGATCCAGCGGATGTTGGCAATTTGATCCCTTTTCTAAATCCATCTTGAACATCTGGAAGTTCACGGTTTGCATATTGCTGAAGCCTGGCTTGGAGAATTTTGAGCATTACTTTACTAGCATGTAAGATGAGTGCAATTGTGTGGTAGTTTCAGCATTCTTTGGCGTTGCCTTTCTTGGGACTGGAATGAAAACTGACCTTTTCCAGTCCTGTGGCTACTGCTGAGTTTTCCAAATTTGTTGCCATACTGATTGTAGCACTTTCACAGCATCATCTTTCAGGATTTGAAATAACTCAACTGGAATTCCATCACCTCCACTAGCTTTGTTCGTAGTGATGCTTTCTAAGGCCCACTTGACTTCACATTCCAGTTTATCTAGCTCTAGATGAGTGATCACACCATTGTGATTTTCTGGGTCATGAAGATCTTTTTTGTACAGTTCTTCTGTGTATTCTTGCCACCTCTTCTTAATATGTTCTGCTTCTGTTATGTCCATACCATTTCTGTCCTTTATTGAGCTCATCTTTGCATGAAATGTTCCCTTGGTGTCTCTAATTTTCTTGAAGAGATCTCTCGTCTTTCTCATTCTGTTGTTTTCCTCTATTTCTTTGCATTGATCCCTGAGGAAGGCTTTCTTATCTCTTCTTGCTGTTCTTTGGAACTTTGCATTCAGATGTCTGTATCTTTCCTTTTCTCCTTTTCTTTTTGTTTCTCTTCTCTTCACAGCTATTTGTAAGGCCTCCTCAGACAGCCATTTTGCTTTTTTGATCCCTGTCTCCTGTACAATGTCATGAACCTCATTCCATAGTTCATCAGGCACTCTCTCTATCAGATCTAGTCCCTTAAATCTATTTCTCACTTCCACTGTATAATCATAAGGGATTTGATTTAGGTCATACCTGAATGGTCTAGTGGTTTTCCCTACTTTCTTCAATTTCCGGTCTGAATTTGGCAATAGGGAGTTCATGATCTGAGCCATAGTCAAAAGTGCAAAATCTGCCATTTGGTATTATCGCTATACTTCTCCCTACATTAGCAGAAAATTGAATTGATGCATATTGCTGACTCTTCCAGAATTGTGATTTCAGCATAACCGAGTGATTTCATGGTTATATTAGCCAGTTGGCATGAACGTTTTAAGTAAATAAACAGTGTCACTATCAATTATTTTGTCATTATCCACCCTCTTACCTGATAAAATCATAAAGTCTTATATGAGTGGGAATCCCTGATATGGTGCAAATTTACCTCATGAAAAAACTGAAGTTTACAGGCTAGCATCCATGACTGACCAAAGTACAGCTTGTAAGTTACAGATCTAAAAATAACACTCAGTTCTTCCTGCACTCCTGTAATTCATTCAACACTGCTATATTTAAAATAAATAATCAATAAGGACCTACTGAATAGCACAAGATATTCTGTCCATTATTCTGTAATAACCTAAATGGAAAAATATTTGAAAAAGAATAGATACATGTGTATGTATAACTGAATCACTTTGCTGTATGCCCAAAACTAGTACAGCATTGTTAATCTTTTTTTTTTTCTTTTACTTTATTTTACTTTATAATACTGTATTGCTTTTGCCATACATCAACATGAATCCACCACGGGTGTACATGAGTTCCCAATCCTGAACTCCCCTCCCATATCCCTCCCCATACCATCTATCTGGGTCATCCCAGTGCACCAGCCCCAAGCATCCTGTATCCTGTATCGAACATAGACTGGTGATTTGTTTCTTACATGATAATACACATGTTTCAATGCCATTCTCCCAAATCATCCCACCCTCTCCCTCTCCCACAGAGTCCAAAAGTCTGTTCTATACATCTGTGTCTCTTTTGTTATCTCGCATACAGGGATATTGTTACTATCTTTCTAAATTCCATATATATGTGTTAGCATACTGTATTGTTCTTTCTAATGGCTGAGTAATACTCCATTGTGTATATGTATCACAGCTTTCTTATCCATTCATCTGCTGATGGACATCCAGGTTGCTTCCATGACCTGGCTATTATAAACAGTGCTGTGATGAACATTGGGGTACAGGTGTCTCTTTCAATTCTGGTTTCCTTGGTGTGTTTGCCCAGCAGTGGGATTGCTGGGTCATAAGGCAGTCCTATTTCCAGTTTTTTAAGGAATCTCCACACTGTTCTCCATAGGGGCTGTACTAGTTTGCATTCCCACCAACAGTGTAAGAGCATTCCCTTTTCTCCACACCCTCTCCAGTGTTTATTGCTTGTAGACTTTTGGATTGCAGCCATTCTGACTGGTGTGAAATGGTACCTCATTGTGGTCTTGATTTTCATTTCTCTGATAATGAGTGATGTTGAGCATCTTTTCATGTGTTTCTTAGCCATCTGTATGTCTTCTTTGGGAAAATGTCTATTTAATTCGTTAGCCCATTTTTTGATTGGGTCGTTTATTTTTCTGGAATTGAGCTGCATGAGTTGCTTGTATATTTTTGAGATTAGTTGTTTGTCAGTTGCTTCATTTGCTGTTATTTTCTCCCATTCAGAAGGCTGTCTTTTCACCTTGCTTATATTTTCCTTTGTTGTGCAGAAGCTTTTAATTTTAATTAGATCCCATTTGTTTATTTTTGCTTTTATTTCCAGTATTCTGGGAGGTGGGTCATAGAGGATCCTGCTGTGATTTATGTCTGAGAGTGTTTTGCCTATGATCTCATCTAGGAGTTTTATAGTTTATGGCCTTACATTTAGATCTTTAATCCATTTTGAGTTTATTTTCGTGTGTGGTGTTAGAAAGTGTTCTAGTTTCATTCTTTCACAAGTGGTTGACCAGTTTTCCCAGCACCACTTGTTAAAGAGATAGTCTTTACTCCATTGTATATTCTTGCCTCCTTTGTCGAAGATAAGGTGTCCATAGATTTATCTCTGGGCTTTCTATTTTGTTCCATTGATCTATATTTCTGTCTTTGTCCTAGTACCATATTGTCTTGATGACTGTGGCTTTGTAGTATAGCCTGAAGTCAAGCACCCAATATCAAGTAAAGATTTAAAAAGATAAATTGCACAAAATTCATAATTTAAAATAATTATCAATACCCATAGCAAGTCTAATATGTACCAAGCTCTGGGAAATTTATTTGCTATTATGAGAGTCAGATAACTAAAAAGTAAGCAAATTAATAAAGTAGATAATTACATACTGAGCCAAGTACTATTAAGGAAATAAGCAAGGTAATCTGTTAAAGTATAATTGACAAGTGAGGTAGTGGTAATGCTAATCTAAGGTATAATGACAGGAGTTTTCTCTACAGAGATGACCTTTGATGTGAAATCTGATTCACAGAAAGGAGTCAGCCATGGAAGAAACTTGAGAGAGGCATTCTACAGAAAAGTAACATGGAATGTAAGAACTCAGAGTTAATAAAGAACTGTGATTTACAGAAGCAGAAAAGAAAGTAATGTAATGGGAGCATAGTAGGAGATGAAATGCAGAGGTAGGAAGGGACCAGGTGTTTATACTTTATACCCTTTTATATAGAGTATATATATACTTTATATATACTTTATATACTGTTTATATAGCTCTTTATACTTCAGGGAAAAAAAATAGATTTCATTCTAAGTGAAGTTGGGAACCCTCTGAAGAGCCTTAAGCATACATTATCTGATTTGACTTTCATAGAGAAAGAAGAATCCCCTATAGGGAAGCAGGAATTAAATCCATTACTATAGTTTAGGTGTAAAACTATTATAATTTGGACTGAAGTGTTTGTAATGGAATCAAAGAGAAGTGGAAACATTCAAAATATTTGTTTCTGTTTAAAATCAATAGAATTTTTTGATGGGTTGGATAGGAATAGAAAAGGAAAGGCAGAAATCTAGAGTGATACATACATTTCTAGTCCAAGTAGTTTTATAAACTAGGATGCTATTTATTGGGATATAAAAGGAAGGCTAGAAATAAAGGTAGGAAGATTAATTGATAAATAATTAAATTCTTTTTGTTTGATTTTTAATATAAATTTATTTATTTTATTTTATTTTTTAATTTTTATTTTTACTTTATTTTACTTTACAGTACTGTATTGGTTTTGCCATACATTATGGATTCATGTCAATTTATTTATTTTAATTGGAGGCTAATTACTTTACAATATTGTAGTGGTTTTGAAATACATTGACATGCATCTGCCACAGGTATACATGTGTTCCCCATACTGAACCCCCGTCCCATCTCCCTCCCCATCCCATCCCTCTGGATCCTCCCAGTGCACCAGCCCCAAACACCCTATCTCATGCATTGAACCTGGACTGGCAATTCATTTCACATGTGATAATATACATGTTTCAATGTCATTCTCCCAAATCATCCCACCCTCACCCTCTCCCACAGAGTCTAAAAGACTCTAGGCTGCTTCCTTGTCCTGGCTATTATAAACAGTGATGTGAACAACCTAGATGTCCATCAGCAGATGAATGGATAAGAAAGCTGTGGTACATATACGCAATGGAGTATTACTCAGCCATTAGAAAGAATACATTTGAATCTGTTCTAATGAGGTGGATGAAACTGGAGCCGATTATACAGAGTGAAGTAAGCCAGAAAGAAAAACACCAATACAGTATACTAACACATATATATGGAATTTAGAAAGATGGTAATGATAACCCTGTATGTGAGACAGCAAAAGAGACACAGATGTGTAGAGCGGACTTTTGGAATCTGAGGGAGAGGGAGAGGGTGGGATGATTTGGGAGAATGGCATTGAAACATGTATACTATCATGTAAGAAACGAATCACCAGTCTATGTTCAATGCAGGATACAGGATGCTTGGGGCTGGTGCACGGGGATGATCCAGAGAGATGATATGGGGTGGGAGGTGGGAGGGGGGTTCATGTTTGGGAACTCATGTACACCCATGGCAGATTCATGTCAATGTATGGCAAAACCAATGCAGTACTGTAAAGAAAAATAAAGTAAAAATAAAAATTATAAATAAATAAACAGTGCTGTGATGAACATTGGGGTACACATGTCTCTTTCAATTCTGGTCTCCTTGGTGTGTATGCCCAGCAGTGGGATTGCTGGGTCATAAGGCAGTTCTATTTGCAGTTTTTTAAGGAATCTCCACACTGTTCTCCATCGTGACTATACTAGTTTGTGTTCCCACCAACAGTGAAAGAGGGTTTCCTTTTCTCCACACGCTCTCCAGCATTTATGGTTTGTAGACTTTTGGATCGCAGCCATGCTGACTGGCATGAGATGGCACTTGATTGTGGTTTTATTTGCATTCCTCTGATATTGAGTGATTTTGAGCATCTGTGTTTGTTAGCCATCTATATGTCTTCTTTGGAGAAATGTCAGTTTAGTTCTTGCCCATTTTTTGATTGGGTAGTTTATTTTTCTGGAATTGAGCTGCAGGAGCTGCTTGTATATTTTTGAAATTAATTCTTTGTCAGTTGCTTCGTTTGCTATTATTTTCTCCCATTCTGAAGGCTGTCTTTTCACCTTGCTTATAGTTTCCTTCATTGTGCAGAAGCTTTTAAGTTTAATTAGGTCCCATTTGTTTATTTTTGCTTTTATTTCCAGTATTCTGGGAGATGGGTCATAGAGGATCCTGCTGTTATTTATGTCAGAGAGTGTTTTGCCTATGATCTCCTCTAGGAGTTTTATAGTTTCTGGTCTTATGCTTTAATCCATTTTGAGTTTATTTTTGTGTATGGTGTTAGAAAGTGTTCTAGTTTCATTCTTTTACAAGTGGGTGACCAGTTTCCCCAGCACCACTTGTTAAAGAGATTGTCTTTACTCCATTGTATATTCTAGCTTCCTTTGTCAAAGATAAGGTGTCCAGTAGGTGCATGGATTTATCTCTGGGATTTCTGTTTTGTTCCATTGATCTATATTTCTGTCTTAGTGCCAGTACCATACTGTCTTGATGACCGTAGCTTTGTAGTAGAGCCTGAAGTCAGGCAGGTTGATTCCTCCAGTTCCATTCTTCTTTCTAAAGATTGCTTTGGCTGTTCAAGTTTTTTTTGTTGTTTGTATTTCCATACAAATCTTGAAATTCTTTGTTCTAGTTCTGTGAAAAATACCATTGGTAGCTTGATAGGGATTTCATTGACTCTATATATTGTTTTGGGTAGTATACTCATTTTCACTATATTGATTCTTCCAATCAATGAACATGGTATATTTCTCCATCTATTTGTGTCCTGTTTGATTTCTTTCACCAGTGTTTTATAGTTTTCTATATACAGGTCTTTTCTTTCTCTAGGTAGATATATTCCTATGTATTTTATTCTTTTCATTGCAATGGTGAATGGAATTGTTTCCTTATTGTTTCTCTTTCTATTTTTTCATTATTAGTGTATAAGAATGCAAGGGATTACTATTTGTTAATTTTATATCCTGCAACTTTACTATATTCATTGATTAGCTCTAGTAATTTTCTGGTGGAGTCTTTAGGGTTTTCTATGTAGAGGATCATGTCATCTGCAAACAGTGATAGTTTTACTTCTTCTTTTCCAATTTGGATTCCTTTTATTTATTTTTCTGCTCTGATTGCTGTGGCCAGAACTTCCAAAACTATGTTGAATAGTAGTGGTGAGAGTGGGCACCCTTGTTCCTGACTCGATGGGAAATGCTTTCAATTTTTCACCATTGAAGATAATGTTTGCAGTGGGTTTGTCATATATAGCTTTTATTATGTTGAGGTATGTTCCTTATATTCCTGCTTTCTGGAGGGTTTTTATCATAAATGGATGTTGAATTTTGTCTAAGGCTTTCTCTGCATCTATTTAAATAATCATATGGTTTTTATCTTTCAGTTTGTTAATGTGGTCTATTACATTGATTGATTTATGGATATTGAAGAATCCTTGCATCCCTGGGCTAAAGCCCACTTGGACATGATGTATGATATTTTCAACATGTTGTTGGATTCTGTTTACTAGAATTTTGTTAAGGATTTTTACATCTATGGTCATCAGTGATATTGGCCTATAGTTTTCTTTTTCTGTGGCATCTTTGTCATGTTTAATGTTAGGGTGATGGTGGCCTCATAGAATGAATTTGGAAGTTTACCTTCCTCTGCAATTTTCTTGAAGAGTTTGAGTAGGATAGGTGTTAGCTCTTCTCTAAATGTTTGGTTGAATTCAGCTATAAAGCCGTTTGGACCTGGGCTTTTGTTTGCTGGAAGATTTCTGATTACAGTTTCAATTTCCATGCTTCTGATGGGTCTGTTAAGATGTTCTATTTCTTCCTGGTTCAGTTTTGGAAAGTTGTACTTTTCTAAGAATTTGCCCATTTCTTCCAAGTTGACCATTTTATTGGCATATAGTTGCTGATAGTAGTCTCTTATGATCCTTTGTATTTCTGTGTTGTCTGTTGTGATCTCTCCATTTTCATTTCTAATTTTATTGATTTGATTCTTCTCCCTTTGTTTCTTGATGAGTCTGGCTAATGGTTTGTCAGTTTTATTTATCTTCTCATAGAACCAGCTTTTGGCTTTCTTGGTTTGTGCTATGGTCTCTTTTGTTTGTTTTGCATTTATTTCTGCCCTAATATTTAAGATTTCTTTCCTTCTACTAACCTGAGGTTCTGCATTTCTTCCTTTTCTAGTTGCTTTAGGTGTAGTGTTAGGTTATTTATTTGACTTTTTTCTTGTTTCTTGAGGTAAGTCTGTTTTGCTATGAACCTTCCCCTTAGCACTGCTTTTACAGTGTCCCATAGATTTTGGGTTGTCGTGTTTTCATTCATTTCTATGCATATTTTTATTTCTTTTTTGATTTCTTCTGTGATTTTTTGGTTATTCAGCAGTGTGTTATTCAGCCTCCATATGTTGGGATTTTTAATAGTTTTTCTCCTTTAATTGACATCTAATCTTACTGCATTGTGGTCAGAAAAGATGCTTGGAATGATTTCAATATTTTTAATTTACCAAGGCTAAATTTATGGCCCAGGATGTGATCTATCCTGGAGAAGGGTCTGTGTGCACTTGAGAAAAAGATGAAATTGATTGTTTTGGGGTGAAATGTCTATAGATATCAATTCTAACTGGTCTATTGTATCACAGAAAGTTTGTGTTTCCTTATTAATTTTCTGTTTAGTTGATCTATCCATAGGTGTGAGTGGGATATTAAAGTCTCCCACTATTATTGTGTTATTGTCAATTTCCTCTTTCATACTTGCTAGAATTTGTCTTACATATTGTAGTGTGCCTATGTTGGATGCATATATATTTACAATTGTTTCTTCTTCTTGGATTGATGCTTTGATCATTAAATAGTGTCCTTCTTTGTCTCTTTTCACAGCCTTTGTTTTAAAGTCTATTTTATCTGATATGAGTATTGCTACTCCTGCTTGCTTTTGGTCTTTATTTGCATGGAATATCTTTGTCCAGCCTTTCACTTTCAGTCTGTATGTGTCCCTTGTTTTGAGGTGGGCCTCTTGCAGACAGTATATATAGGGGTCTTGTTTTTGTATCCATTCAGCCAGTCTTTGTTTTTTGGTTGGGGCATTCAATCCATTTACATTTAAGGTAATTATTGATAAGTATGATCCCATTGCCATTTACTTTGTTGTTTTGGGTTCAATTTTATACACCCTTTCTGTGTTTCCTGTCTAGAGAAGATCCTTTATCATTTGTTGGAGAGCTGGTTTGGTGATGCTGAATTCTCTCAGCTTTGCTTGTCTGTAAAGCTTTTGATTTCTCCTTCCTATTTGAATGAGATCCTTGCTGGGTACAGTAATCTGGGTTTTAGAATTTTTTTCTCTCATCTCTTTAAGTATGTCCTGCCATTCCCTCCTGGTCTGAAGAGTTTCTATTGAAAGATCGGCTGTTATCCTTATGGAAAAACCCTTGTTTGTTATTTGTTGTTTTTCCCTTGCTGCTGTTAATATTTGTTCTTTGTGTTTGATTTTTGCTAATTCAATTAATATGTTTCTTGGGGTGTTTTGCCTTGGATTTATCCTGTTTGGGACTCTCTGGGTTTCTTGGACTGGGATGACTATTTCCTCCCCCATTTTAGGGAAATTTTCAACTATTATCTCCTCAAGTATTTTCTCATGGCCTTTCTTTTTGTCTTCTTCTGGGACTCCTATGATTCAAATGTTGGGGAGTTTAACATTGTCCCAGAGGTCTCTGAGATTGTCCTCTTTGCTTTTAATTCATTTTTCTTTTTTCCTCTCTGTTTCATTTATTTCTACCATTCTGTCTTCTACCACACTTATCCTATCTTCTGCCTCTTTTATTCTACTGTTGGTTCCCTCCAGAGTGTTTTTGGTCTCATTTATTGCATTATTCATTATGTATTGACTCTTTTTTTATTTCTTCTAGGTCCTTATTAAACCTTTCTTGCATCTTCTCGATCCTTGTCTCCAGGCTATTTCTCTGTAACTCCATTTTGTTTTCAAGGTTTTGGATCATTTTAACTATCATTATCTGGAATTCTTTATCAGGTAGATTACCTATCTCTTCCTCTTTCGTTTGTTTTGGTGGGCATATCCTGCTCCTTTAACTGCTGGGTATTTCTCTGCCTCTTCATCTTGTTTATATTGCTGTGTTTGGGATGGCCTTCCTGTATTCTGGCAGTTTGTGGTTCCTCTTTATTGTGGAGGTTCCTTGTTGTGGGTGGGGTTGAACGGGTGGCTTGTCAAGGTTTCCTGGTTAGGAAAGCTTGTATTGGTGTTCTAGTGGGTGTAGCTGGATTTCTCTCTGGAGTGCAATTAAGTGTCCAGTAGTGAGTTTTGAGATATCAGTGAGTTTGGTGTGACTTTGGGCAGCCTGTATATTGAAGCTCAGGGCCATGTTCCTGTGTTGCTAGAGAATTTGCATGGTATGTCTTGCTCTGGAACTTATTGGCCCTGGGGTGGTGCTTGGTGTCAGTGTAGGTATGGAGGTGTTTGATGAGCTCCTATCAATTAATGTTCCCTGGATTCAGGTGTTTTCAAGCATTCTCAGGATTTGGACTTAAGCCTCCTGCCTCTGGTTTTCAGTCATAATCTTACAGTAGCCTCAAGACTTCTCCTACTATACAGCACTGATGATAAAACTTCTAGGTTCATGATGAAAAGTTTCTCCATGGTGTGGGACACCCAGAGAGGTACACAGAGTTACATAGAGAAGAGAAGAGGGAGGAGGGAGCTAGAGGTGACCAGGAGGAGAAGAGGGGGAATCAGAAGGGGAGGCAGCAAGCGAGCCAGTAATCACTTCCCTGTGTGCTCTCCACAGTGGATCCCTCAGAGATGTTCACAGAGTTACACAGAGAAGAGGGAGGAAGGAGACAGCAGTGGCTGGGAGGATAAAGGGGGAATCAAAAAGAGAGAGACAGATTCAGCCAGTAATCAGTTCGCTAAGTGTTCTCCACAGCTCGGAACACCAAAGAGATTCACAGAGTTGGGTAGAGAAGAGAAGGGGGAGGGAGGAGATAGAGGCGACCTGGTGGAGAAAAAGGAGAGTCCAGAGGGGAAGAGAGCCATCAAGCCAGTAATCTCACTCCCAAGTTAAAATAAGTACTGAAGATTGGGTTCTGAAAGGTATAAAATTAATAACAAATACCAAAAAGCAAGTATTTAAAATCTAGAGTAGAGGTTAGACTCTCAAAAATACAATATTAAAAAACAAAACAAGGTCACAAAAATTATAAAATATATGTATATGAAGTTTGCTTTAAACATAGGGTCTTTTTATTTTTGCAAGGTAATAGTAGGTTATAAAAATGAATATTAAAAGTGCAATAGATGATTTAAAATTTTTTAAAAAATTAAATTTAAAAACTGATAACAGTAAAAATATACCTAGGACTTTCTCTGGAGCTGTTGCGGATAGTGTGGGGTCAGTTCATTTTCAGATAGTTCCTTGATCTGGCTTATACTTC
The DNA here is from genome assembly GCF_042477335.2 of Ovis canadensis. Taxonomy (NCBI): domain Eukaryota; kingdom Metazoa; phylum Chordata; class Mammalia; order Artiodactyla; family Bovidae; genus Ovis; species Ovis canadensis. The sequence goes on along the minus strand of NC_091250.1, from coordinate 47,977,368 downwards.
TCAAGATCTATAGGCCCCTTCCTATGTAGTCAGTGGTAACTACAGGGTTTTAATCTATTGTACCTGTCACTTCCAAAGCGGCTCCTTCTATTTTAGCTTCTGTTTGTTGGCCTCTTCAGTGTCTAATTTCTGCCCTGACACAAGGGGGCGGTGGTGGTCACTTTTTTAAGGCTCACTTGTTCAGTCTTGCTGTGGGGAGGGAGGAACACTGCAAACAAATATCACTGCCATGTGTAGGGAGTGCTCACAGTGTCTTGGCCACACTGGACTTGCCCCCATTCACGGCATATGTGCTTTGCCAGTCTACACTGTTCAGGGTCTAGGTTACTTTGCTGGGAACTGTCTGGCAGGCCCTGGGTTGCATGTACTTCCCAGGTCTAAGCTGCTCAGGTTCAAGTTCTCGGGTACTCTACAAAGGTGCAGACTTGGTTGGGCCTGCGTTTTTTGCCCTTCCCAGGTCCTAGCAGACCAGATGACGAGGTGCTTGGCGAGCACAATCTCCCACAGTTGGAGGCTGCATCTTACCGCCTCCCCCATCCCAGCCTCTCGGTTTTCTGGGTTACAAGGGGCACTCCTTCTCAGGTGTGCCATGTGTCTCTTCTGGGGAGCTGATCTCTGGCTGCGACCCTCCCAGGGGATGTCAAACATCCAAAATCACAAGAAGTCTTGGTTAGCAATGAAGTTTTCTTGCAGTTTGGTAGAGGATGCCTCTCTGGGGCTGTGATTGCCCCCGTTAGGCTCTGGCTGCCCTCGCCTGCCTGTCTCCAGTAGGGGATGCGCTGGTCCAAGGCCAGCTAGCTCTTCTCAGTCCTTTGTTCTGTGAGAGGACCTGGCAGTATCTTGCTGCTGCTAAGTTGCTTCAGTTGTGTCTGACTCTGTGTAACCCCACAGATGGCAGCCCACCAGGCTACCCTGTCCCTGGGATTCTCAAGGCAAAAACATTGGAGTGGGTTGCCATTTCCTTCTCCAATGCATGAAGGTGAAAAGTGAAAGTGAAGTCACTTAGTCGTGTCCGACTGTTAGCGACCCTATGGACTGCAGCCCACCAGGCTCCTCTGTCCATGGGATTTTCCAGGCAAGAGTACCCAAATGGGTTGCCATTGCCTTCTCCAGGCTGTATCTTAGATTAGGGCTTTTCACAGGATAGCTGTCTCACCATCTGGGTTGCTATCTCAAGTTAATTCCCTCAGATTGCCCTCGGGGCATTCAGGCCTGGTCCTTACCCTAAGCAATGTAGCCCGCACCTCCCTGTCCAGTCCCACTTGATAGTGGCGGATGCGAGCATCTGGGCTGCTTCTCCACTGGGAGTTGCTGTTAGGCACATAATCTGTGGGTTTTATTTATTTTTTTAGTTTTCCTCCCGGTTATGTTTCCCTCTGAGATTTCAAGGCTCACCACAGACCCACCGGTGAGAGTGTTTCCTGGTGTTTGGAAACTTCTCTCTTTTTTAAGACTCCCTTCCCGGGACTGATCTCCATCCCTACCTCTTTTGACTCTCTTTTTATCTTTTATATTTTGTCCTACCTCCTTTAAAAGACAATGGGCTGCCTTTCTGGGTGCCTTTTGTCCTCCGCCAGCATTCAGAAGTTGTTTTGTGGAATTTGCTCAGCGTTCAAATATTCTTTCGATAAATTTATGAGGGAGAAAGTGGTCTCCCCATCCTATTACTCTGCTATCTAAGGACCGCCCCCTCGCCCTCCCCGCCCTGATAAATAATTCTTTCCACTGATTGTGAAGTCTGAGATGTCAGATGTACAGTCAAGAGGGAATTTCACTTAGTCACCAGGGAGATCAGAGACAGTGAAATCTCCGCATAAGTAATACATTTTGTAGTATTACTGGACATATGTATCAGCAAGATCACCAAAGGAGAATCTATATAGAGAAGAGAAGGTTCAGAACCAATCCATGGGAAAGAGAACACAGGAGAGGGAAGTAAGAAGGAAGATCTAGAGGTGGAGGAGGAAACCAAGAAGCATGACCTTCATGGTAACCAAGAGAGAACAGCTAATGAAAGAGGAAAGGACAGTGATGGAGACCGCTGCTACTGGTTAGAATGCCTCTCTTATAAGTAAGTGGGATCTAGTAATTTGAATGGACTAATATATGTTCTAAAATGTTCAAACTCAACAGCTACTGTTTACCTCAACAGTGACAGACATAGGATGTTTTCTTTATAAAATGAAAGCTTTTAACAGCTGAGTTCCTTCTCAATACCTCTGTGCAAAAGTTAAACCTTAACACAATATCACAATATTGTAAATCAACTATACTCCATTAATTTTTAAGTCAAACTTTTTTTTTTTTTTTTAAGCCAGGAGCATCAAAATCTTTGACTTGCTCAGTTTGAAGAGTTTATCTTTAAACTGTTATGTAACTGAACCCTAACATACTCATTTTAGATTGCCAGATGCTCTGTATTTTTTTTTAAGCTTTCCCCACATTGGCCAATAACCTCAGATATGCAGATGATACCACCCTTAGAACAGAAAGCAGAGGAACTGAAGAGCCTCTTCACGAATCTAAAAGAGGAGGGTGAAAAAGCTGGCTTAAAGCTCAACATTCAAAGAACAAAGATCGTGGCATCTGCTCCCATCACTTCATGGCAAATAAATGGGTGAACAATGGAAACAGTGACAGACTTTATTTTCTTGGGCTCAAAATCACTGCAGATGGTGACTCCTGCCATGAAATTAAAAGACACTTGCTCCTTGGAAGAAAAGCTAAGACAAACCTAGACAGTATATTAAAAACCAGAAACTTTACTTTGCTAAAAAAGGCAAAACTTTTGTCTAGTCAAAGCTGTTGTTTTTCCAGTGGTCATGTACAGATGTGAGCACTGTAGTGTAAAGAAGGCTGAGCACTGAGAACTGATGCTTTCGAGCTGTGGTGTTGGAGAAGACTCTTAAGAGCCCATTGGACAGCAAGGAGATCCAACCAGTCCATCCTAAAGGAAATCAACCCTGAATATTCATTGAAAGTACTGATGCTGAAGCTGGAGTTCCAATACTTTGACCAGCTGATGTGAAGAGCTGACTCATTGGAAAAGACCCTGATGCTGGGAAAGATTGAAGGAAGGAGGAGAAGAAGATGACAGAGTATGAGATGGGTTGGATGGTATCACCAATTCAATGAGCATGAGTTTGAGCAAACTCCTGGAGATGGTGATGGACAGGAAAGCCTGGCATACTGTAGTCCATGGAGTCACAAAGATTCGGACACACCTAAGTGACTGAGCAACAACAACCACACTGGCCTAGAACAGTCAACTGTGCATAAACTTCTGCCACAGTTTTATTTCTAACCCTCCATCCACATCTGCTCAGTCTCCGCAAGAGCCCTGATAGCAGGAAGCACATTATTCTTGTTCACTGCCCTGCCGGCCAATATCTGGAATATAGTAGTCACTCAAACACATATTTGGTGAGGGAGCTTACTTGTTGTTTTTACTCCTACTTTGTTGTTTTCTCTGATTATCCTGTTTTGCGATCTCCAGCAGACTAGCTTTCTGAGGACCCCTCTGGATTATCTCATTTCCTTAGCAGCAATAAAAATAAATCATGGCTGCTGTTATTAGAAGACTACACTTCAACAGAAGCACATAGAGCCCATTTTTAAAAAGAACAGAGGGATTTAGAAAATAATACAACCTATCATTGCACCTCTAAAATGTTAAGCATTGTGCATCTTTCTTTATCATGTGAATTAATTTCTACCTGTGTTGTCCAACATGATAGCTGCTAGCCACATGTAGCTATTGAGTATTTGAAATGTGGCTAACAAATTGTGATGTGCCATAAGTATAAAATATACCGGATTTGAAGATAGTATTAACCAGAGAGTGTAAAATACATCATTTTCAGTGGTATATTGCTTATATGGCTGAAATGGTAACATTGTGGATATGTTCATTTTATTAAATAAGTTACTAAAATGAATTGTATCTTTGAAGAAGATTGTTTAAGTGTGTATTAGAAAGTGAAAAATCATATATGTGACTGCCATTATATTTCCTTGGGCAGTGCTGTTGTATAATTTTGATACACAAAGCAGGGCCCTTAGACCATGGCATAGATATCACCAAAGATATTATTGGATATGCAGAATCTCAAGCCCTTTTCCAGACGTATGAATCAAAATTGCTTTTTAACAAGATGCGCAGGTTATTTATATGCATACTGAAATTTGAAAAATGCCACTCTATCTATTGTTGCTGTATCCATAGAGCAAGGTGTGATTGTGCCATTGAATAATGACACATCCAACCTCATTTCCTGTGTAATGCAGACTGAAGTCTAAAAACTGCAAGTTCTACAGGGATGCACAGAAAGGTTAATATCAAGTGTGAACCCAGCTTGCAAACTATAGTTCTGCGTTTTACACTGCAACGGTTCATGTGCCACACTTTGAAATTAGTGCAAGCAAAAGCCAGCTCACAGTGCTTATGCATTTTGTTACCTAGAGAGATTTGCATTTAGCAAGCTTAGCTCAGCTGGTGCTTATAAAAAGCCATTGCCAGAATGCCTAAGAAATTTAGTCCCTTATACAATGCTTAGAGTGGTCAGCAGGAATGCTAGCTGGCAACATCCCATGTCTAGAGTTAATCTGCTTTATCACAACAGTGTAAGTTAAAAAGAACTTGGTCTAGCAGAAATCTGCTTCTGTATGTTGAGGTTGTGATTTTTCCAGGTTGTATGTTACTCTCATACCAGTTTTTACCTTAAACATATTACACTGACTTTGATTTAAAAAATTATAATTTTCTCAGCATGTTAATTACAGTACTGTTGTGATAACATCTAGAAACCAATTTTTTGACTATTTGATCTTTACATTTTATTGAGTATTTTTGTAGGCTTTTGATATATTTAGATAGAGTTGGGAGAGTAGTAGTTTTAAAAAAAAATTAAACTGTGTGTGGACATACATCATTTAAGTATTTGCACTTGGAGAAGATCAGAAAATCTTTACTTAGTAAACAGCTTAAAATTATAGAGTTAATTAATTGGTATGATGCTCTGTCTCTAGAAAAGCATGATGGCAATTTTTCATTACATAGGTCATATTTTTATATTTAAAATCATGCAGTACTTAGGCAACAAAGTAGCACTTAGATAACTTCCTCATTTCAAATTGAATTATATTGAAAGAAATGAAAAAAGTTAACTTTAAATACAGCTCCTAAAATATACACTAATTATTTATTTGTTATCATACAGGAGATTTACGTTCATCGAACACCCTCTTTAAAAGTTAGAACTAGTTTTTGAGAGTGAGATTTTTTATTAGCTTTTTAAATTTTTTATTGCTTTTGTGCTATTGTACAAAAGCACATTGTGCAAAACAAATTCAAACTCCTAGAAAAAGAAAATCTTACCTTTCATTGATATTATGTCAATGATATAAATACTCAAAGTATTAGAATTTGTGCAATTAAAAAAATGATTACCATTATTTCAAACATAATATACATTTAATCAAAGCACTGTTAATGAAGGACAGATAATACTCTATTTGAAAATGAGGCCAATATCTCAAAATATGTAGGTGGTCATTGAGTTTCTGTTCTTCGCTTCCAAATAAGCAAGATACTATTCCCATCTTCACTTAATTTTCATAATGTCTCCATGATAAGTACCTTTATTGCTTTATTAAAGCTGAATTTCAGAGAAGTCAAGTAAATTATAGGCAACTGAAAGCTTGGTTACAGGATTTCTGATTGGTCCATTAACAGTCTTTCAGTGATATTTGACTCAGCATTTCCTTTATGAAAACCTTATTTTTATTTATTTATTTTTGGTTGCACTGGATCTTTGTTGCTGCTTTTCTGGGCTTTCTCTAGTTGTGGTGAGCAGGGGCTCCTCTCTAGCTGAGGTGCGCTGGCTTCTCATTGCAGTGGCTTCTCTTGTTGCAGAACATGGGCTCTAGGCAGGCAGGCTTCAGTACTGCAGCACGTGGGCTCAGGAGTTGTGGTGCATATGCTCAGCTTCCCAGGAGCATGTCGTATCTTCCCAGAGCAGGAATCGAACCGATGTACGCCACACTGGCAGGCTGACTCCCAACCACTAGACCACCAGGGAAGTCCCAAGATACAGTATTTCTTTAGGTTTAACATCATTTTCTTAACCTTTAAGGTAAACAGTTATAAATCAAGAACTTTTTTTTGATGGTTTTGAGCATGTCTGCATATACATTTCTTAAGTTACAGAGAATACCACTGGCATAATAATGATTTAGTTCATTTTTCATAAAATGTGAAAACCATACTCTAAGTCATTGATTGATATAAGCACCTTGTAATACCATAACTACTGAATCCCACATACATCCAAGTTAATATCTATCTGTCATTGATAATTATTTAATTGTAACACTAAGACATATTGTTCATGTGAATAATTCTTGTAATTATAATTAGATGTATTCTGTTTATAAATACAGAACAAATCAATAGTTCAAAAGTTTTAATCAAGGGCAAGAAAGATTAAATCTACAGCTAACCTTCATTCCCAGAGGCTTTTTCTCTTTATCTTGTATCTTTATGGATTAAAACTTAATGCAGTTTCTCACTGTCTACATGAGCAACAAATAATATAAAGTGAGCTGAAGCTGGATTTATAGGAACAATTACAGTTGCTTATACTTGGTATATAAATACATATGATGATTGCCAAGTATTCTGGAGAGTCATGGTCTTAATAATTCAGCAAATTCTTAGGAATATATTCTTTAAAAAATACAACTAATCAATACAATGCATAGAGTAATAAAATGAATAATTTTTTCATTATTCTCACTTTAACTCTTTGTTAAACTGTGAAAATTCATATATATGCAGATCAATAACTGTAAATGGTTTAAATTGTGCAGATAGAAGTAAGCATGCTGACTTTGCCTAGCCCAGACAATGCTGATGTCGGGAAAACTTAGTTTATTTCATTTTTTACAGAAAAGTGTCTTCACAGTGTAAAGTAATGTTAAAAAAGGTGACACAGGAATCAACACCTCTAGGTGATAAGTAGGAGTCTCATTTTTACTTTCCTATCCTCCTTTCCTCTGTTGGATATGATAATGAACTGTGAAATGGTCAAAATGGAGGGAGAAAAAAGGATGTAGCTAATTCCCAAACTGGATAGTGTCAAATTCAAATTTTCTAGAGTAACATCAGCTGTTAATATTAGTGATGGATGTCATATTGCAAAATATGTAATACTGCCATTTCTATAAACATAGTAATATAGAGATTACATATCCATTTCTTATAATGGTTTTAGGCTGAAAAATTTGAGGTGAGTTCAAATTAATCTATGAATATGTAATTTTAGCAGCTACCTAATAAGTGAGTGATAGCAAGTTACTTGCATTCACTTGAATAACCTGAGGGCTAAAAGCATCAGAATCATTCTTGACACTCCCATTTTATTATTATTCACATCAGATTTGTTCCCAAATCCAGATTCTTCTGCTTTCTGCTTATCTTCATTGTCCTTGCCTTAATTCAGTTTATCCTCTGTCACTTGAAGTTTTGCAATATCCTTCTTTCCGCTTTTACATTTTTCTTTTCTCATTTCATTTTCCACATTCCTTCATGGTTATTTCTATTCCATTTTTTTTTTTGTAAAGTTTGCTGTATCATAGTTCTATGACTACAGTCTTCTGTAGAGAAATAAAGTAATAATAGGTATTAAGGAATGCCATGTATCAAGGTTACAGATAATCAAAGAACAAATGCTTTCAGTTTTCAATTTAACAAAGACTCATTAATTAGGACTCTTTAGAAAGACTCATTAACCTTTCAGGAATATGAAAGGTGACAATATAATCCTCTTCTGAACATTTCAGAGCAGACAAGAAGCAGGTATTCTCTGTTCTAGGAATGGAGGCCTGGTTCACTTCTGGAAATGGGAAGCAAAGCATCTCCTCATAGATAGAAAGAGAAGTCGTCCACCTGTGAAAAGTAAAGGTGATGTTCAATATCCAAAGCTGATTTGCAACATTCCAACATATATGATAAAAACATTCCACTCATGAGTGAGTCAATTGTTGTCAGTCAACCACGTCATCTTGTAGAGTTTGAACTTCCTATGAAGTTATATATCAGTTATAGAAATTGACAAAAATATTATCATATATCATGTATGTGATAATTTCTACATCTGAGAAGGAAAGCATCCATAATGCATTTTCATTAAAGGCTCAAATAATAATCTGCTTAATCCTTGCATCCTAATGCATATGACTTGTTAACAGTTTTCAAAGAAAGAGAGGAATGTAAAAATTAACCACAGCCAAGGTATGCATTGATGAAACAGGTAAAATTGATTTTTATATTTGCCTGGGGATGTGGATCACTTCCCTGAATCTGGTTTGCATTAACTATGTTGATGAACTATGGATTGAATTTCATATCTAAGCCCCAATTTTCAAATCTTTATCCTCAGGGGTAAAGTATCTCAAGAAGAAAAGACTATATTTATAAGCCATCCCAATAGCAATATGCAATTTGACACATTGCAAAGTAAGAAACCCTAGAGAGAATACTACTTACACTAATAAGACATCAAATACTTTCAGGGGAGATTCTCACAGAGGTGTATGTTCAGGTTAATTCAGTCAGTAATTCAAGAAGTTAAAGATATGTGTTGAGGGTAGTACTTTATGCCTGTCTTTCTGGGTATTGAGATACAGCAGTTAACCAGATAGACAATTAATACTCAGTTATTAATGGCGTTACGATGGCAGATGGACAATATAGTGGAAGATCAATATGAGTTTCCAATGATTCAGAAAGAAAAATGTGCATATGAGAGAAATGGATTATGTTGTATATATGATTTAAACTGGCTTATTGTGAGAGTAAGTTATCACACAAAATTTTGGCCCATTTTGAAGAAAATATTCACAACTTTTTTATTGACTGGAAAGAGACCTTATAGAGCATCTAATTAAAGTTTCATATTTTGTAGGTGAAAAAACTGAGACTCAACAAGATTATATCTTGTCAAAAGTCACACATTAAATTAGAAGGTAAATCATGTCTACCTCATCCCCAGTCCTTGCTCCTTTGTTCATCCAATTTTGATTTCTGAAAGGCCATAAAACCTCTCTTATCCTTGACACAAACAGAGGTCTAGTGAAAAAGTCTTCCTACTCTTCCTACTCGAGTTGTAGTGTGCTCTTCTAAAACACAGAGACTAATTGGCCAGTATGAGTTTCCATAGAGAGCAAGGCTTATCTCATTTCTGCTTAATTTATCTCTGTAGACACTAACCAGAGAAAGATGTTAGTGTTAAAAAGGCATGGTTGAAATAAATGTTAAAGAAAGTATAAAAGTGAACTAGTATTCTAGCTTATACCACTGTAACAATTGTTGCAGGAAAGATCTACTAATGGATGCTAATGTTAGTGGTCAACCATTTGAGGAAAAAGAGGATATAAAAATAATTAGTAGAATCTCAAAATATCCACCCTTCACATATTTGTCAGGTAGAAAAGGAGAATAGCAGTGAAGAAAACTGTCAAGCAGTTGGTCAAGATTAATACCATTAGTAATAAAACATGCTCATATTATTTAGCTTGGGAACACAGCATCATTTCTCTGGTATTTTCTTACCAAAAACTGCATAACATCAACCTAATTGTAAGAAAATAAAATTGAGTTAGACTCCAAGAAACAGCTGACCACTACTTATCAAGTATCGAGATCATAAAAGTAAAGGGGAGACTGAAGGGTTGTCATGGATCCTGGAACAGAGAAAGGATAGTTGGTGAAAAATAGAAGAAACTCAAAAAGTGCTGTAGTTTAGCTAATAGCAGTGGTATGCTGAGACTGACTTGAACCACCCAACAGGAACTCATACTGTTTAACTTCATGTGTAGGAAAATTTTGTTCAGTTCAGTTCGGTCACTCGGTCATGTCCGACTCTTTGCAACCCCATGAATCGCAGCACACCAGGCCTCCCTGTCCATCACCAACTCCTGGAGTTCACTCAGACTCACCTCCATTGAGTCAGTGACGCCATCCAGCCATCACATCCTCTGTCGTCCCCTTCTCCTCCTGCCCCCAATCCCTCCCAGCATCAGAGTCTTTTCCAATGAGTCAACTCTTCGCATGAGGTGGCCAAAGTATTGGAGTTTCAGCTTTAGCATCATTCCTTCCAAAGAAATCCCAGGGCTGATCTCCTTCAGAATGGACTGGTTGGATCTCCTTGCAGTCCAGGGGACTCTCAAGAGTCTTCTCCAACACCACACTTCAAAAGCATCAATTCTTCGGTGCTCAGCCTTCTTCACAGTCCAACTCTCACATCCATACATGACCACTGGAAAAACCATAGCCTTGACTAGATGGACCTTTGTTGGCAAGGTAATGTCTCTGCTTTTGAATATGCTATCTAGGTTGGTCATAACGTTTCTTCCAAGGAAAGTTAGTAGGTTTAAATAAGTCATGGTGGAAGTAGGAACACAAAGACATTGGCAGGTGGTAAAAAGTAGAGTTTCCCTCCTCCAGTTCCTGGAAGACTGCTTTAGCAGCACATCACTGGTTAATAGTGGTGCACCAATGTTAACTTCCCAGTTTTTGTAATTGTGCTAAGGTTATATAAATTAACATTAGTGTTAGTCATTCAGTCATATCTGACTCTTTGCGACCGCATGGACTATAGCCCACCATACTCCTCTGTCCATGGAATTCTCCAGGCAAGAATACTGGAGTGGGTTGCCATTCCCTTCTCCATTCAAGAGTGTAAGTGAAATTTAAAACTCTTAAGTTTTGTGAGGCTTACAAGCTTGAGTCTGAGTAAGTACAAGTTCTTAGAAGATTTGAGTCACTTGGTGAATTGACAGAAACTTTGAGTGGGATTGGATTCTAATTTTTACTACCTTCCTCCTCTTCCTTTTGTATGTGTGTGTGTTTGCTTTGTCATGAATCAAGCCCTTGAACCTGAGATTTTCCAGGAGTTAATCATAAAATAATGTATGTCCTTAAACGAGTTAATTAAAGAAAGTTTCAAAATAGACTCTACAAAGAATGGAACCTTTGCAAAGATATTTTCATGTCTATTTAAAAATGACTCATTTAGTTAACATTAATCACTGATTGTGTCCCAGATCTCCTGGTTCTGAAAAGAGAGTATTTTTATATATTATAAATGAGGGATCTGAATCTCTGAGATATTGTAATTTATCTTAATTTAGTAGGAAGTGTTGGAAGGCTTTTTCACTGGACTTCCGTTTGTGTCAAGGATAAGAGAGGTTTTATGGCCTTTCAGAAATCGAAACTGGATGAACAAGGGAGCAAGGACTGGGGATGAGGTAGACTGGAGTTATCTTCTAATACAATATGTGACATTTGACAAGATATAATCTTTTAGAGTCTTAGTTTTTTCACCTACAAAATACCCCACGTCCAAGGGCACAGAAGCCCAGCAAGATGGTAGGCGGTGGTGTGGCGGCAGCGGGGCTAGAGTGGCTGTGAGGAGATGCCCCACATCCAAGGGCAGAGAAGCCCCAGCAAGACAGTAGGCTCTGGAGCAGGGGCCGTGCGGCACTGGAGCGACTTTGAGAAGATAACCCACATCCAGGGGCAAAGGAGATGCCCCAGAAAGACGGTAGGAGGGGTGAAATCACTTTTAGAATCAAACCCCATACCGGCCAGACACCCTCAGAGGGGCCAAACATACCTTGTGCGCACCAGGACCCAGAGACTCCAGAGAGACTGAGACAGAACTGTGTTTGAGTGTCACCTGTGGAGACAGGTAAGCAATGGACTGCCACAGGGGCCAGAGCTCTGGGCGCAGCAGAGTTGGGTATGCCATAAGCCCTCTTGGAGGAGTCACCATTAACCCCACCATAGTGCCACCAGAGCTTACACAGGACTGGGAAACAGACTCTTGGAGGGCACATACAGAACACTGTATGCACCAAGACCCGGGAGAAAGAAGTACTGACCCCACAGGAAACTGACCCAGACTTGCCCGTGAGTGTCCAGGAGTCTGCAGCAGAGGTGTGGGTCAGGGATGGGCTGCAGCAGGGATGGGGGCATTGAATGCAACAGTGTGGTGCACAGGACATTTTGAAGGAGGTCGCCATTATCTTCATTACCTCCACCATAGTTTGACCTCAGGTCAACCACAGAGAGGGAACACAGCCCTGCTCATCAATAGAAAATTGGATTAAAAATTTAATGACCATGGCCCTGCCCATCAGAAAAAGACCCAGTTTCCCAGTCAGTAGTCTCTCACCATCAGGAAACTTCCATAAGCCTCTTATCCATCTTGATCAGAAGGCAGACAGACTGAAAACCACCATCACAGTAAACCAACCAATCTGATCATATGGACCACAGTCTTGTCTAACTCAATGAAACTATGAGCCATACTGTGTAGGGCCACTCAAGAAGGACGGGTCATGGTAGAGAAGACAGCGTTGTCCACTGGAGAAGGGAATGGCAAACCACTTCAGTATTCTCGCCTGGAGAACCCCATGAAAAGAATGAAAAGGCGAAAAGATAAGACACTGAAAAATGAACCACACAGGTCAGTAGGTGCCCAATATGCTATTCGAGATCAGTGGAGAAATAACTCCAGAAAGAATGAAGGGATGGAGCCAAAGCAAAAGCAACACCCAGTTGTGTATGTGACTGGTGATGGAAGTAAAGTCCAATGCTGTACAAAGCAATATTGCATAGGAGCCTAGAATGTTAAATCCATTAATCAAGGCAAATTGGAAGTGATTGAACAGGAGATGGCAAGAGTGAATGTCGACATTTTAGGAATCAGTGAACTAAAATGGACTGGAATGGGTGAATTTAACTCAGATGACCATTGTATCTACTACTGTGTGCCAGAATCCCTTAGAAGAAATGGAGTAGCCATCATAGTCAACAAAAGAGTCCAAAATGCAGTACTTGGATGCAATCTCAAAAATGACAGGATGATCTCTGTTCGTTTCCAAGGCAAACCATTCAATATCAGAATAATCCAAGTCTGCACCCCTACCAGTAATGCTGAAAAAGCTGAAGTTGAATGGTTCTATGAAGACCTGTAAGAACTTTGAGAACTAACACCCAAAAAAAGATGTCCTTTTCATTATATGGGGAATGGAATGTAAAAGTAGGACGTCAACAGATACCTGGAGCAATAGGCAAATTTGTCCTTGGAGTATAAAACAAAGCAGGTCAAAGGCTAACAGTTTTGCCAAGAGAATGCACTAGTCATGGCAACCCCTCTCTTCCAAAAACACAAGAGAAGACTCTACACATGGACATCACCAGATGGTCAATACTGAAATCAGATTGATTATATTCTTTGCAGCCAAAGATGGAGAAGCTCTATATAGTAAGCAAAAAAAAAAAAAAGACCGGGAGCTGACTGTGGCTCAGATCATGAACTCCTTATTGCCAAATTCAGACTTAAATTGAAGAAAGTAGAGGAAACCACTAGGCCATTCAGGTGTGACCTAAATCAAATCCCTTATACAGTGGAAGTGACAAATAGATTCAAGAGATTAGATCTGATAGACAGAGTGCCTGAAGAACTGTGGACAGACATTCATGACATTGTATAGGAACCATTGATCAAGACCATCCTCATAAAAAGAAATTCAAAAAAGCAAATGGTTGTCTGAGGAGGCCTTATAAATAGCTGTGAAAAGAAGAGAAGCAAAAGGCAAAGGAGAAAATGAAAGTTATACCCATTTGCATGCAGAGTTCCAAAGAATTGCAAGGAGAGATAAGTAAGCCTTCCTCAGTAAGCAATGCAAAGAAATAGAGGAAAACAATAGAATGGGAAAGACTAGGGATCTCTTCAAGAAAACTAGAGATACCAAGGGAACATTTCCTGCAAAGATGAGCACAATAAAAGACAGAAATGTTATAGATCTAACAGAAGCAGAAGACATTAAGAAGAGGTGGCAAAAATAAACAGAAGAATTATATTAAAAAGATCTTTAAGATGCAGATAATTATGATGGTGTGATCACTCACCTAAAACCAGACATCCTGAAATGTGAAGTCAAGTGGGCCTTAGGAAGCATCACTACAAACAAAGCTGGTTGGATTGGCTTTGTTGAGCTATCCAGTTGAGCTATTTCAAATCCTATAAGATGATGCTGTGAAAGTGCTGCACTCAATATGCCACCAAATTTGGAAAACTCAGCAGTGGCCTCAGGACTGGAAAAGGTCAGTTTTCATTCAAATCCCAAAGAAAGGCAATGCCAAAGAATGATCAAACTGCCGCACAATTGCACTCATCTCACACGCTAGTAAAATAATGCTCAAAATTCTCTAAGCTAGACTTCAACATTATGTGAACCGTGAACTTCCAGATGTTCAAGTTGTATTTAGAAAGGGCAGAGGAAACAGAAATCAAATTGCCAACATCCTTTGGACCATCAAAAAAGCGAGAGAGTTCCAGAAAAAAACATCTATTTCTGCTTAAGATTATGCCAAAGCCTTTGACTGTGTGTATCACAACAAACTGTGGAAAATTCTTAAAGAGATGGGAATACCAGACCACCTGACCTTCCTCTTTTAAATAATCCAATTTTAAATAACAGAAATAAAATAATTGTCTTATGTAATGGCTTAGTCATGCTCCTTATTCTAGATGTAGTCAAAATCTCTGGAAGGTATGGAAAAGTAAAATGATAAATTGTAGCAATAATATGATAAATCAAATAGTGGTGTAATGAGCAAAATGTCACAAAGAGCCTATAGGCATTCACTCTACTTGAAAGCTGTAAAAATATTTATAGAGAAAAGCTGTAACCAATATAAGAAAAGGAATAGCTTCATAATTAACACCTATTATGCATGCATGCACAATTTTACATTTACCTGAATAATAACATTATTAGATATATAACACTTAGCCCTACATCAGTTTGTAAACAGTTAGCTTAAAGTACATATCAAATTCCCATAGCTATTTTATGTGTATAAAAGTATATATGTGTATAAAAGTATATATACATATCTGTGAAATATATTACATATTGATATATGAGCATTTGTACATATGTATATACATGTAAAGTATCATACAAAGGAGAATGAGAGGGACATGAGGATAATGCAGTCTTTATGAATCATATTGTGACAACTTCACTGTGATGGCCTAACACATAAGTTGGATTTTCTTAAGTGTTTCAAATTCCAATTTAAAATATTGGATGGATGTGAGCTATAGAAGTTAATGTATATTTAGTGTGTAATGCCTTTTTAATATTATCAACACAGCTGCTTTGGTCTCAATTTTTTATCTCACATCAGAGCTAATTTTAATATAAGGTGGCCATTTTCTGATCCCAAATAATTTACACACCAGTGTCAGCATCTGCTGCATGAGTACCATAATATGAACCTGATAACTTTTGAGCCCAAATCTTTCACACAATTCATCATAATTTATTTTGGTGGCAAACACTTATGACTTGCAGGTGCTACATCTTTGTGCTGAATAATATTATGTTTTATCAATTAAACTAAAGCAAAATAAGCCATCTGTGTATGTTTTATTCAGCTAATTTTGAAGAAATGTAGAACATACATGTTTCAAGATTACAGCTGTGTTTATGAAAAAGTTTTACTTTATTAAAAAATAGGCATCAGAAATTGAAAGACAAAAGCCTAGATGACAGAAATTTACTGAAATCTCCCTGTAAAGAGAGAATGTAGTACTTTTTTAGCTTTGGAAAAATACTTGCACAGTGATCAACCAAAATAGATACTTGATAGTAAACACTTGAAAGTAGAAATAGGCTAAGTTTATACTTTAATCTTTTCAAAAGTAACCTTATTAATGATGCTTAGCAAAGATATATATATGCAAAACTTAAGTAGAAATGATATTAAAATTTGATCTGTTATATTATCATGTCAGAAATAGTAAATCTCAAGAGCTAATAGACTCACGTTGCAAATATTATACTCCAAATTATGATAATATGAAATGACAAAATGAAACTAAATGATGGCCAATTGTACTACAGACTCAGAGTGTATGTAAATGTCTGCGCCTTAATTGAAATAATAATAGATGACAGTTCTAGAAATGGGTTTGATTATAAATACTAAAATTATCCATTGTTTTCATCACTTTTTGTAATATACCAAAAAAAAAAGAGAGCAAAAACTTTCAAAAATACAAGTCTCAGTACATTGCAATCCAAATTATTGCAGCAAAAATTAAGGAATCACTTCAGTTCAGTTCAGTCGCTCAGTTGTGTCCGATTCTTTGTGACCCCATGAATCGCAGCACACCAGGCCTCCCTGTCCATCACCAACTCCTGGAGTTCACTCAGACTTGCGTCCATCGAGTCAGTGATGCCATCCAGCCATCTCATCCTCTGTCGTCCCCTTCTCCTCCTGCCCCCAATCCCTCCCAGCATCAGAGTCTTTTCCAATGAGTCAACACTTCGCATGAGGTGACCAAAGTACTGGAGTTTCAGCTTTAGCATCATTCCTTCCAAAGAAATCCCAGGGTTGATCTCCTTCAGAATGGACTGGTTGGATCTCCTTGCAGTCCAGGGGACTCTCAAGAGTCTTCTCCAACACCACACTTCAAAAGCATCAATTCTTCGGTGCTCAGCCTTCTTCACAGTCCAACTCTCACATCCATACATGACCACTGGAAAAACCATAGCTAGACTGACCTTAGTCAGCAAAGTAATGTCTCTGCTTTTGAATATACTATCTAGGTTGGTCATAACTTTTCTTCCAAGGAGTAAGCGTCTTTTAATTTCATGGCTGCAGTCACCATCTGCAGTGATTTTGGAGCCCCCCAAAATAAAGTCTGACACTGTTTCCACTGTTTCTCCATCTATTTCCCATGGAGTGATGGGACCGGATGCCATGATGTTCGTTTTCTGAATGTTGAGCTTTAAGCCACCTTTTTCACTCTCCTCTTTCACTTTCATCAAGAGGCTTTTTAGTTCCTCTTCACTTTCTGCCATAAGGGTGGTGTCATCTGCATATCTGAGGTTATTGATATTTCTCCTGGCAATCTTGATTCCAGCTTGTGTTTCTTCCAGTCCAGCTTTTCTCATGATGTACTCTGCATATAAGTTAAATAAGCAGGGTGACAATATACAGCCATGACGTACTCCTTTTCCTATTTGGAAACAGTCTGTTGTTCCATGTCCAGTTCTAAAATTAAGGAATACTGAAATAAAATGACTATCATGAAGAAAAAGGTAATAATAATGATAATGAAAACCATATTGACTGTCTTATTCTGTGCCAGAATTATGCTAAGATTTTAAATATTTTTCCTATCACTGATAACAACTTTCAAATTTGATTGTTTGTTATCTTATTTTTTATAATTTAAAAATATCTAAGACTCATGAATGTTAAGCAATGAGCCCATGTCACACAAAGAGTGGGGGAAAACCACAGCTGTAAATTTAAAGATCAGAATCTTTCAATACTCTTAGAATCATGAAAGTGAAAAAGCTGGCTTAAAACTCAACATTCAAAAAACTAAGCTCATGGCATCTAGTCCCATCACTTCTTGGCAAATAGATGGGGAAACAATGGAAACAGTAACAGACTTAATTTTCTTGGGCTCCAAAATCACTGCAGATGGTGACTGAGGCCATGAAATTAAAAGAAACTTGCTCCTTGAAAGAAAAGCTATGACCAGCCTAGACAGCATATTAAGAAGCAGAGACATTACTTTGCTGACAAAGGTCCATCTAGTCAAAGCTATGATGTTTCCAGTATTCGTGTATGGATGTGCGAGTTGGACCATTAAGAAAGCTGAGCACTGAAGAATTGATGCTTTCGAACTGTGGTGTTAAAAACTCTTGAGAGTCTCTTGGACTACAAGGAGATCCAACCAGTCCATCTTAGAAGAAATCAGTCCTGAATATTCATTGGAATGACTAATTCTGAAACTAAAGCTCCAGTACTTTGGTCATCTGATGGGAAGAACTGACTCATTGGAAAAGACCCTGATCCTGGGAAAGATTGAAGGCAGGAGGAGAAAGGGACAAGAGAGGTTGAGATGATTGGATGGGATCACCAACTCGATGAACGTAAGTTTGAGCAAGCTCCGGGAGTTGGTGATGGACAGGGAAGCCTGGCATGCTGCAGTCCATGGGGTAGCAAAGAGTCGAACACAACTGAGTGACTGAAATTAACTGATACACTTGAAAAGATGAGAAACTTTTTTTTTCCCCAGAAATATACAAGTTATCAAGACTCTCTAGGCAAAAGAAAAAATTAAAAATTGCTACATGCTGTATTTGCAAATCTTAGATAAACAAGTATAGTTAGCTGTTGAACTAACAAAAAACATGAAATCAAGAACTGGAATAAATGTGGTGTAAATTAGATATCATTAACTTATGAATCTACAGCATAGAAATTAAGAAAATCATCTCCATGCAAATAATTAATGCTGTCTAACCACCCAAAGGCTAAATATAATAAGGTTCTAATTGCTCAGGTTGGTTTTATTTATAAGCAGTAAACACAATTAAAGAATGTTGCAAAGTATAGGGCATGCAACAGTTATAAAGCAGAAGGAATGCTTTTCTTAGATGTGCATTATATCTGTGGATCTGGGATTCTTGAAAGGAATTTTAGAGCTTGGCAAAGGTATAATTAATGAATAAAACTTAATTAAAAACTGCCAAAATGTATCAGGAAAATGAGAGATGCACCTGCAAGTAATTTAGGTCTGAGCAAAAGCACCCAAAAGTTAGAAATCAAATCTATATGACATTTAAAACTCACTCTTAAAACAAACAAAAACCTTTATATTAGAGGGTATGTAGACTATTATGTCTTTGAGGGTCTTTGTTAAAATGTAAAAGTGTACTCTTCCAGTATTCTGTACCGAACCCTTCTGTCAAGGTAACAGGGGTTACATCAGCAGTAGTAAGTTGTTCTCTAGTCAGCTGGAATGCCCAGTTAGGATGACTCCCTCCCTGTACAAACTTGTATTAGGGAGAAGAGAAGAAACCAAGCTTAGAGAACTGATTACTCATCAGACCAAGTATTTTTACATTTGTATAATTTATCAAAGGATAAGCCTCTCTCCTAAGGTAAATATGGAACTTTTCTGAGCCACTTTTGTGAATGGTACAATTGTTAGCTACAAAATGACTTAACAACATTCCAGTGATACCTCTGAGAGTAAATGATAAACATTACTTCATGACAGCTTCATAATCGCTTGCCATACCTTCTCATCATTTCTAGATGCACAACTAATGTGACAGTCCTGCTGTGACCACTTGGGGCCCAAATATGTTGATTCTTCATATAACAACTAAACATTAAGTATTTTTTTTATTTTTTATGATTTAGCAGTAGTGTCTGGAATTTATTTGCTTTCTGGTATTATAGTCATAAAATGAAATTATCTATCTCTTCTATTTTTTTTCTCATTTTTAGTATTGCATTTTACAACTATATTTTGTGATTTCTGTATAATGAGGAATAATTAATGCACATTAGTGGAACTAATATTTATTGTCAACTTTTTTATCTAAGCCTGGATCATATATGCTTACATATCACTGCTTCTGATTTTACCTGCAAAATGGTGACTTTTGTAGTAGTGAGCAATAAATGCTTTCTACCTCTCTCCTGTATTCACCGGTAGGTAATAATGAAATGTCACAGACTTGAAGATCATTAAACTTATTTTGAGATCCCTTTCAAAATGGATCACCTTTCCTGCTGCTGTGTGCCTTTTCTCCTCTTTGTTGTATCTCATAAATTTTTATGACCTTTTGGCGTTGGAAATCTGCAGTTTTTTCCAGAGCTTCACTAGGTACCTTCTAGCAATAATAAAACTCTTGTCACTTTCCATTGCACCTACCTTTCGAGTAAGGCCTGCTGGCTTCACTCTGTAGCATATCAGATAGAATAATCAATATGCTCAGTTTGAAAAATTAAATGCAACATTGGTGTAGCCATTGAGTTATAGTGCTTTAAGCTTGGAATAGATGTTTTTTTAGGCAATTCTCTAGATTTCTTGAGAGTAACTGGTTTTTGTGTTTTATCTCTTTTTTTATCTTTGAATCTACTTGATTTTGCATCTTGGAAAGAAAAGAATTACCTGAGACAATTGATCTAAAGTCCATTTGGCTTTTCTCAAAAAACAGAGCATTGTAACTACAGTTGTATTCATAGTTGTGACACTGTGTATGTGCTCACCCCTACTCACTTCTGTTTCTTAGTCTGTATGGACTTACTGCATGGTTTTAAGATTTCTATTACAAAACTACATTGCCTATTGCATTTTAATTTTTTTATTATGGTAAAAATCATATAATATAAAGCATACTATTTGAGCCATGTTTCACTGTATAGTTCAGTGGCACTAAGTGTATTCACACTATTGTATAACTCTCACAATCATCCATCTCCCAAATTTTCAACTTCATAAACTGAAACTCTGTCCCCATTAAACACTAACTTCCCATTCCCCCTCCTCACTTCCTCTACCCCTCAGCCTTTGGCATCTAACAATGTACTTTCTAATCTATGAATCTGACTATTCTTGTATAAGTGGAATCAAACACCATTTGTCACACCCTGGTAGGCTATTGTCCATGGGGTCACAAAGAGTTGGACTTGAATTAGTAACTCTGCACCCACACAATGTATATTGGAGTGCATTTTTAAGGTTAATGTAATATATGTCCCACAAACAGACTTGTACCTTCTGTTTTCCCCTTGTGCTATACAATAGGTTCTCAGTTATCTGTTTTATACATAGCAGTGTGTGTATGTCAATCCCAGTCTCCCTATTTATCCCACCGCCTATGTATTTTTAATATTATGCCCATGTCTTTATTTTTTCTTACCCAATATCAGTTAAAGTCACCGTTGAGCTCCATCTCTGGCCCCACATTTCTCCTGAGCTCTTATAGATTGAGAAAAATACTTCTCAAATATCCCATTTCAGTCTGAATCATATATAGTCTCTAGAGTACATTCTTCACGTTGGCAATTTGGAAAAGAATGATTAAGCTTTTCAGAAAATGATTATCTTATTGTTGGCCCATGGGTCTCAGTTCATTGATTATTCTGTGAAATTTTGACAACCGCAAAGACCATAGAACCCAGAATTAATTCATTTATTCAACAAATATTTGTTGACCATCCACTGTAAGCTAGGTAGACTTTCTGCTAGATCCTAGATATAAAGTAGTTTATAAAATATGCAAGAACTTGCAATCATATTTTTGTTATGATTTAAGTATGTTGTGAAGTAAATGTAGGTTTTCTTGTTTCAAAAGGAAGATGCACTCCTAATTTTCCCAAGGTAGCCCCAGTAAGGATCTTTAAGCTATAAACATTAGGGAATTTAACTGATTTGATTGTCTAATCAACATGTAACTTTAGGGGCTGGTAGAAGGAAATCTCTGCTCTTTCTCTAATGTCTGAGGATACGATGAGTTTGTACTTAAAACTTGAATATAGTTGACGACATACTGTTTTCAGTTTAAAGACCATGGAAAACAATTTAGAATTATGTTTAAAATATGGAAATTAGAGTTGATGCACAAAGAGAATGAAAAGAAAGCAAACTGCAACTGGGCCAGTAATGAATCACAAAGGAAGGTATAGCTAGCTAGATAAACGGATTTTTAATCTTAAATCCACTTTGTTTAATAAATTCAGTGATGTTATTATTATATAATGATGCTTGTAAAGAATGCAAATTATGTATTGCACTTTAAATTATCATTATTAGTAATTTTGATATTTTGTTGGAAGTGCCAGCTCTCATTTGATCTTCAAAAAGTATAACATATGGGACTGGGACCCAAAATTGATTAATGACTCAAAATGATTAAAGGCTGTGTTGTAAAGCCAAATAGCAGATAAACTTTCACATTGGTGCCAACAAAGCCGTTTTGGTATGTCCCCTGGTTGCAGCCAAGTTCTATGGTGAGAATCCACCAAATGGGCCCTGGCAACATTTGCTGGAGCAAGCAGTTCATGAAGGCTTGGGAGTGCATTTTCCCAGCTCTACTGTTGCTGAGTTCAGACTGACAGCCAGCCATGGTGGGAGTATTTATATAGTAGAAGTTGGCACATGCCACAAACAAGTTTTTTCTCCCAGAAAGTCAGTCATAAAACATTATCCGGACACAACTGGCCCTGGTGGAATGAAAAACCCTGGAATGGCCCTTTTGCCTCCTCCATAGTTTCCTCATAGAAATTGCAGTCAAGCATAGCATCTCAGCACTCATGTCTGGGTACCACTTCTGTGGACTAGAGAGCTCTTGTTCTGCCCAATGTGAGCAAACTCTTTATATCAATAGAGGTGAGCAGATTGTTCTTCTTCATAGGGAAAGAAAACTCTTCCTCCTATCTGTTTCCCTTTTCCACCTCTCTCCTTTCATATGTGTACAAACAAAATACCTATGTGTGTTTACTTATTTTTTGAAATTCAGACCCCATCATTGTGAGAATAGCTGACTTCCAAGTATTTAAAATGTATTTATCTAAAGTCGGAGAAGTGATTTTAACAGAAGTGATAAAGCAGGATCTTGTGTAAGCAAGATTTATATAATAAAATTTATATAGTATAATAACATACAAGCTTCCCAAGTAGCTCAGCAGTAAAGAAGCTGCCTGCAAAGCAGGAGCTGCAGGAGACTTGAATTTGATCCCTGGGTCAGAAAGATCCCCTGGAGGAGGGCATGGCAACCCACTCCAGTATTCTTGCCTGGAGAATCCCGTGGAGAGAGAAGAGCCTGGTGGGCGATAGTCCACAGGGTCACAAAAAGTCAGAAATGACTGAAGCAACTGAGCACACACGCACATAACAATGTACAATTATGTGTAATACTAGTAAAAGTTTAATATATTAAACTACTTGTTACTCTCAATGATATATGATATTTGGTATAATTTTGTATCACCTGAAAATTATTCGGCTATATGCTACAATATGCAAAGATACTTCTATATAATGAACGATTCTAGCTTTTTTCCTCTTTTGGGCACAGTGCTATAATATGCAAAAATATCTGGATAATGACTGATTCTGGCATTTCTTCTGTTAGATTTCTTGGTTTGGAAAACTTAATGGTCAACTGATGTCTTTGATGTTCTATATAATAACATCTTTATTGTTCTTAAAAGTTTAATTATATTAAACTGTAATAGCATTGACTTTGTCACTCAGAAAGATTAATCTTACTTCAATGTTTGCTATTAAAAGATATAGTCAGTCATTTCTTTCATGTAATCTATCATGTCATAATATCACAAAAAACCATGAAGCTCGAATCTGAGTCTGGTTCTGGCACCTAGAGAAGAAAGTTAACCTTACATTGCAGTGTGCATTTCCACTGCATTGTGCATTCTCTAAGCTGTCTGGAGACTGATGAAATAAAGGTCCTCATCCTACAAGGTGGATATGGGGAATGAGAAGCCAGGAACTCCTAGATCCTAGACTCTTTTAGACCACTCTGATTCCATCTAGTAAATTACCTTTCTCTAAGATATTTTCAAGGCCAGAAATGGTAATGTACTTACAAGAGGCCATTATGACTTTTGTCCACTCATCAGAGTAGGTCTAATGTAATATAGCCAATATGAAAGTCTAAATGCATCTCTATGAGTGTCAAGCTGGCAGCAAATGGATTTTCCTTCTCTAGTTGACAACTTCTGCTCCTTTCCCTCGCATCCTTACCAGAAAGATGGTCAGTGAACAGATTATTCTCTCCAGAGGATTTTCTTACAACAGATAACTGTTTAACAGA
The DNA here is from genome assembly GCF_042477335.2 of Ovis canadensis. Taxonomy (NCBI): domain Eukaryota; kingdom Metazoa; phylum Chordata; class Mammalia; order Artiodactyla; family Bovidae; genus Ovis; species Ovis canadensis. The sequence continues at coordinate 47,953,629 of NC_091250.1, read as the reverse complement.
GAGCCATGCTGCTAAAAGTCTGAATTTTAAAACATGCTTATCCATCATATCTTAGGTAGTACTACTGCCTTGATAATTATAAACTAGCCACATTGTGTTTGATATTGTATCCCTTTGAAATATTTCTATGTTCTTTTAGATGCTATGCCTTGAATAATGGGATGTGCTGTATGACACAGCACAAATTGGGCAGCAACACTTAGACTTAACAGTATCACAGCAAAACCATTGTGTATCAAAGCAGTGAAAGAGTTTGTGTGTTGAGAATCATTATCCCCCAAGTAAGGGGGTTAATAAAAATCTATGTGTTAGATGAAAGTTTGGTGTTGTCAGAAGAGTAAAATACAGGAGCAGGAAGATCTGGGCTCTGATCCAAAGGCTCTCCCTATGACTGTGTAACCCTATGACAAAATTACTTGTGATGGATTGGGAGTTAGAAGGGGCTTCCAGTGAGGTCCTAAACCTTAGTGAAGAGAGCCTTAAAATTGTAAAATATTCACTCATAAAAAGCAAAGAGACATATTATTTTATCCTGACATTGTTTAGAAGAAACAGCTTTATGGGAGAAGTTGTTATATGTAACACACTTTTAAACCTCAGGTGGCTGAGGGGAGTTGGAGAGATTATGAATTGTGATTCAGCTGTCAGAATGAAGGCAGTGGTCTAACCTCTCTTTGAAGACTCCATGGTTTGGGGGAAACATTTTGTCACTCTGGCTGTCAGTTTCTTTTTCCATAACATTATGGGTTTGAAATAATCTTATAGGCTCCAAAATCAAAAGACATGTGTTCAAAATTTCAGCTCTGTAACTTACTGCTGCTGCTGCTGCTGCTAAGTCGCTTCAGTCGTGTCCAACTGTGTGCGACCCCATAGGCAGCAGCCTACCAGGCTCCCCAGTCCCTGGGATTCTCCAGGCAAGAATACTGGAGTGGGTTGCCATTTCCTTCTCCTAGTCATGTGATATTCGCAGAGCAGTTAAGACTCTTTATGTTGACAGATATCAGGAAATCTAACTTTGGCTCAAAACAGAGAGAAAGAAAGAAAAGAAAAGCAGAACAGAGTAATGGAATTATGTATTGCTCACGTAGTATGGTAATCTCTAGGAAACATTTGTGAAACCATATCACTAGACCTCCCTCCCTTTGTCCTGATGGCTTGTAGCAGCTATGGCTTTATTTGCCCTCAGGTTCATATATTTGGAAAAAATTTTGATCAACTTGAGTCACATCCTGAATCTATCCCTATAGTTAGGTGGATTCTTTGGGCTGACAGATCATCAGTTCAGTTCAGTTCAGTCGCTCAGTCGTGTCTGACTCTTTGTGACCCCATGAATCACAGCACACCAGGACTCCCTGGCATGGAGTTCATCATCAACTCCCGGAGTTCACTCAAACTCACGTCCATCGAGTCAGTGATGCCATCCAGCCATCTCATCCTCTGTCATCCCCTTTTTCTCCTGCCCCCAATCCCTCCCAGTCTAATACTCTAGCTCTTACTCCCTTGAAATTAATGGAGTTGTGCAACACTTGAAGTTACTTTTTAATTTCTTGAAATGAAATCAATGAACTAGGATGATTTGTTGCATTAAAACATTTACTAACAGTCATGCCTTGATTTTATGTCATTGGTAAACAATATTGCTTAACTGTATTTTGAACTGTTTTCATCCATTTTATGGGGAAAAGAGCCATATTCTCTATATCATAGTGAAGTAGAAAGTCTGAACATGTTACTTCTGTATTTCCCTTGCTCTTCAAATTAAAGCATGAGTGCTTTGAAATTTAATTGAGACCACTGGGACCAGAGGGTCTTTGCTTTAAGAACATTAGGTTTCCACATGTGTGCAGTTTAAGTTAATTGCAGTGTAGTATGAAATAAATATGTGTGATGAAAAATTCAGGAGAGAGAAATTTAATTTTCTTTGCTATGTTTCTAGCCAACATTTTCAGTATTATTGTTAAAATAAGCTTAAATTATTTACAGATTTATATTTATTAAGATACAATACAACAACATGTACTCAATAATATTAAAATGATTGAGTCAATGTATGAATTGATTTCTTTCTTTTAAAATTTAAATTTTTTGAGTGTAATTGGTAAATAAAACTATAAGATACTTAAAGTGTATGTCATGGTGATTTGATGTAGGTATACATTGTGAGAGAATTCTCTTCATTGAGTTAGTTAACACATCCATTAACTCTGATATTTATCTTTTTGGGGGGCTGGGAGAACATTTAAGTTAATAATAATAAAGCTTTACCAACTATAGCCAACATGTTGAACTTAGATCTTCAGACCTTAGTCATAACTGAAAGTTTAAACCTTTTTATCCTATTTCCCCCACTCTTGAGATAAATTTTTTCTTCTGACACTTTATGAACTCATCTTAGAAAATATTTATGTGCATTGTATGGATATTAAAAAATAACATATTTTTTAAATAGCTAATTATTTTATATAGATTTTAATTGTAATCACAAGCATTTTATTATAGAGCACTGCCTACATTTAGAACTTCCCTCTTAGAATTTAATTATCAGACTCTTATATGGTAGTTATTTAAAGAAAATTATAATATAGCTTGACATCCTTATTTAATTGTTCTTTGTAACAAGTTACTTAGTTGATCAATTATTGGTGTCTTAATTCTTGCTCGAAATTCCAGTTTCTTTTTAATGTATTTTTTCCCATATGAAATGAAAGCTCATTGTATGATTTTTTAGGATTTAGAAAATTTAAAAAAAAACAAGAACAAAATTCCTTATTTTTAACACAACCTCTTTCAAGCTTTCAAAATTTATTATTACTCTTATGCATATTTCTATGCAACAAATCATGTATGATATTTTAACTTCACCATGTTTACAAAATGGTCTTCATTTATTGTCAAATATTTCTCAAGTTCCTACAAAGTAGGGTGACTGAAGATTCCAGTTTACCTGGAATCTTTCTGTCTTCATCAATGAAGATCTCAAATGCTGGGTAACCTAATGTTGTTCAGTAACTAAGTCATGTCTGACTCTTTGTGACCCCATGAATTGCAGCACACCAGGCTTCCCTGTCCTTCACTATCTTCTGATAGCCCCTAGCAAACTAGGATCATTGGTCACCCTACTAGGAAGAGAGAAATGAAAAACAATATACTAAAATAACATTGAGTTTAGTGTGGGAATGATAGGATATATTCTAAGGTTTCCATATTTTAAAATCTTCATTTATTACTCTTTTTTGTGATACTGCATAATTTTTCAGTTGTATTTTTGTAACAATAAACTTTTGTAGTGTCAATGTAAAAGAAGTTTATAGATCTGTTTCTTTAGCTTAGATTTTTGAATCATGTCTCACTTCTACAGTTGTAGACAACAATGATGAGAATGTATCTGACTACAACTCTTTTTTGATGTTTATGGTCTCTTCAAGATAGAGTCATATGATTTGATATTGATGAGATAAAGACTAAATTTGTTAGATCTCAGATACATGCTGCTAAGTTGTTTTCTTAAAAATATGTTAACACTTTATATTTCCATTTATATTTCTAAGTTAAACACTAAATTTATTCATCTAGAATAATTTTCCTATAGTTTATGGATCAAACAATATTCACCCTGGTTTCCTGAAAAATAACTCTTCAGTTCAGTAGCTCAGTCGTGTCCAACTCTCTGAGACCCCATGCTGTGACTCTCTGGCCCTGCAGCATGCCAGGCTTCCCTGTCCATCAACAACTCCTGGAGTTCACTCAAACTCATGTGCATTGAGTTGGTGATGCCATCCAACCATGTCATCCTCTGTCATCCCCTTCTCCTCCTGCCTTCTATCTTTCCCAGAGTCTTTTCCAATGAGTCAGTTCTTTGCATCAGGTGGCCAGAGTATTGGAGTGTCAGCTTCAGCATCAGTCCTTCCAATAAAGATTCAGGACTGAGTTCCTTTAGGAAGGACTGGTTGGATCTCCTTGCTGTCCAAGGGATGGACAATAAAAGGAACCATGCTTCCACTGCTGTATGAGTGTTTTAGTTAAATGTAACAATTTTGTTAAGACCTCAAAATCTTTGTCTCCTTAGGCTCTAAAAATGGATTTCCATTTGGAATTTTAACAGGTAGTTGCATTAGAAAAATCCTCAAAGTTAGAAGAGCTGATAACACTATTAGGATTTAGAAACTCTTTATCTTACTTCAGGAGATGATACATGAATGAATGACAGTAGTAACTTGTTTTCTTTGTAACTGGAGGCTTTGTTAGTCAAGGTCTTGAACACATATTCACATAGGAACTCCTTTTTGAAAACTTCTGATACCAGATTTTCAAAAAATGTTTAAAACTTGGCTGAGGATTGTTTAATCCTATGAGTTAAACTGTAGGATGAAGATTCTGGTAGAGTTTCATTTTCCCAGGAGAGAGAAAACTCTAGCTTAATGAAAAATATATACAGTCTAATTAACTCCGATGTGATCAAATACGGGTATTGTCCTTTGGCTCAAAGTAGCCTAGAAAAAATAATTTATTAAGATGTTCTTTAACACAGTTCTTTATCACAGAAGAATAAACTTTTAGCTATATTATAGATACAATTAAATTTTAGACTTATTAGCAATTTGCCTATAATATTTCCCTATATATATATGTTTCATCTCTTATTGAACCATGATAAATATTGCCAAGTAGCTTTTAATTTTCATAAATCAAATATTTAATCAAACTTGAAAATGCAGAACCAAAATAGTTTTACTAGTATTTAAACACTTAGCACAGGATAGGGACATATTTACTTTGGCTTAATAATTTTATGCTAGCAAGTAGGTGTTTAATATTACATAACTATCACAACTCTAATGTTCAGAATGCACTTTAACTCTAAGTTAAAATTAATTCATGAGAATGTGAGGCCAGGACAAAGTTGTACTAAAAAATAAAAATTTCATGAGTTAAACATACAAATGTGTTGCCTTTATTCTTTCATAAAGTAGAACCACAATATACCTTATTTCAACACAAGCTCTCTTTTCTCATAATGACTGATAGTAGGACCATATGATAAAGCAAGTGAAGGGGAACCAAAAGATGCAATAGAACTAAAGAAATATACATTATGTTCATATTTAAAATGAATTTCCATGTAGGTATCAGAGTTGTACTATCTTCTGAGTAGCACCTATACGAATAAATAGGATATGAAAAGCCTTTGCATAATAGTGAACATGTCAGTTGTTGAAATTGCATAAAAACATTAGAAGTTTCCTGATTTAGTTGGTAATAAATATAGTTATATTTATTAAGCATTCAAAGTTTTTGAAAAATATCATCAAGTCACCAAATGAATGAAAGACATACTGAAGAAAAGAGGAAACTTTTTGAGACTTTGCCATGTTCCAGTGAATCCTTGGTCAGTAAATTTACTCAAAAATTCTATGAAGTAAAATAATAAAGTAAGTTTGGTCAAAAGTGAAAATGTTCAGTTAAGCAGATGGAGATTATTCAAGATAATCTCTCCATCTCAAGCAGCTTAGTTTAATAACATTTCTAAAGTCTCCTTTGTAATATAACATTCTCAGCTTTCAGGGAATAGAACCTAGATATCTTTGGGAGGAAATGACAGCCTATCAAAAAGATACAAATCAACAATCATTAGTATCATCACTATATATTTGTGTTCATTTTTTTTAATGTTAGCTAAAGTGAACACTTTATAAGATAATTCCTTCAAAAAGAATAAAGCTTGTGAGTTCCCAAATTAATTCATTAATGTTTCCAGCCATTACTCAGAGACCCATAATCTTTTGAACCTTTAAATGTTTTTAATGTAGTATGGTATTATATAACTAAATAGCAGTCTAACACAAATGGTCTCACTGAATTCTCTTTTTTGCCTACTTCTATCTAAATTTATGGAGAAGGCAATGGCACCCCACTCCAGTACTCTTGCCTGGAAAATCCCATGGACAGAGGAGCCTGGTAGGCTGCAGTCCATGGGGTCGCTAAGAGTTGGCAGGACTGAGCAGCTTCACTTTCACTTTTCACTTTTATGCATTGGAGAAGGAAATGGCAACCCACTCCAGTGTTCTTGCCTGGAGAATCCCAGGGACAGGGGTGCCTGGTGGGCTGCCGTCTATGGGGTCGCACAGATTCGGACATGACTGAAGCGACTTAGCAGCAGCATCTAAATTTATTTATCCAGGGCAGGATTAAATTTATTAAATTCTCCAAGCCAGGCTTCAACAGTACCTGAACCATGAAATTTCAGATGTTCAACCTGGATTTAGAAAGGGCAGAGGAACCAGAGATCAAATTGCCAACATCCGTTGGATCACCGCAAAACCAAGAGAGTTGCAGAAAAACATCTACTTCTGCTTTATTGACTACGCCAAAGACCTTTACTGTGTGGATCAAAAAAAAAAAAAAAAAAAGGTTGAAAATTCTGAATGAGATCGGAATATCAGATCACCTTACCCACCTCCTGAGAAACCTGTATGCAGGTCAAGAAACAACAGGTAGAACTTGATATGGAAAAACAGGCTGATTTCAAATCGGGAAAGGACTATGTCAAGGCTGTATATTGTCACCCTGCTTATTTAACTTATATGCAGAGTACATCATGAGAAATGCCAGGCTGGATGAAGCACAAGCTGGAATCAAGATCACCGGGAGAAATATCTATAACCTCAGATACAGAGATAACACCACACTTATGGCAGAAAGTGAAGAACTAAAGAGCCTCTTGATGAAAGTGAAAGAGAAGAATGAAAAAGTTGGCTTAAAGCTCAACATTCAGAAGATGAAGATCATGGCATCCAGTCCCATCATTTCATGGCAAATAGATGGGGAAACAATGGAAACAGTGACAGACTTTATTTTGGGGGCTCCAAAATCACTGCAGATGGTGATTGCAACCATGAAATTAAAATATACTTGCTCCTAGGAAGAAAAACCATGACCAACCTAGACAGCATATTAAAAAGCAGAGACATTACTTTGCCAACAAAGATCCATCTAGTCAAAGCTATGGTTTTTCCAGTAGTCATGTATGGATGTGAGAGCTGGAAAATAAAGAAAGGTGAGCACCAAAGAATTGATGCTTTTGAACTGTGTTGTTAGAGAAGACTCTTGAGAGTCCCTTGGACAGCAAGGGGATCCAACCAGTCCATCCTAAAGGAAATCAGTCCTGAATATTCATTGGAAGGACTGATATTGAAGCTGAAACTCCAATACTTTGGCCACCTGAATGGAAGAACTGACTCATTGGAAAAGACCCTGATGCTGGGGAAGATTGAAGGCAGGAGGAAAAGGGGACAACAAGGGATAAGATGGTTGGATGGCATCATCTATGGACATGAATTTGAGCAAGCTCCTGCAGTTGGTGATGGACAGGGAAGCCTGCTATGCTGCTGTCCATGGGGGTGCAAAGAGTCAGACACAACTGAGCAATTGAACTAACTGAACTGGTCTAAATTTAAGAAATATACAAAGTATGGTTAAGTTTTATACATTCAGTTTCCATGGCTCTGGTCACACAATTACCAAAATCATTTTATCTGGGGAAAACTTGCATACATTTGTGAAATTACCCTTTTTTCTAATCTCTTTTCCCTATTTTGACCAGTACCATCATGCTCATCAACCTTTATGTATGGAAAGATTTATCTGGACATGATTTATAGTAGTGTTAAGAGGAAAAAAAAAACTTAAAAAACATTTTTAAGAGTTAAAGATAAATAGCTGTGTCTTCTCAAAGCAATTATGCTAATATATGTCAGTAATCTCCAATCTAGTTTGTGATATTTCCATAACTATAAAGTTAATCATAGACTTTTTTTGTACTTGGAGCCTCAGTTGATATCTTCAGCAACTAGTGAATGAGAGAAATACTACAAGTTTAATTTTTCAAGGCTTTTTACAATTATGAAATCTGAAAAGCTCTAAAAACTAAAAGATAATTCTTAACTTACTTAGAACCATTCAGAATGAAAACTAAATGTGAATGATGAAGTGTCTTTTTTGTTTGTTTTCTCTTATGCCTTTTCATGACATATATTGTGGCTATTGACACCTTTCCTATAGAAATATGTATATGCTTCATTTTTGCACTCTGATGAAAGTCCTCGTGGTAATTTTTTAATTAGTTTGTTGATTTTACTTGGAGACTAATTACTTTACAATATTGTGGTGGTTTTTGCCATACATTCACATTTTGCCATGAATGTACCTGTTTTCCCCATCTTGAACACTCCTCCCACCTCCCTCCTCATCCCAACCCTTGGGTCTTCCAAGTGCACCAGCCCTGAGCACCCTGTCTTATGCATGGAACCTGGACTGGCAATCTATTTCACATATGATAGTATACATATTTCAATGCTATTCTCTCAAATCATCCCACCCTCGCCTTCTCCCACCAAGTCCAAAAGTCTGTTCTTTACATCTGTGTCTCTTTTGCTGTCTCACACATAGTCATTGTTACCATCTCTCTAAATTCTATATATATGTGTTAATATACTGTATTGGTGGTTTTCTTTCTGACTTATGTCATTCTGTGTGATAGATGCCAGTTTCATCCACCTCATTAGAACTGATTCAAATAGATTCATTTTAATAGCCGAGTAATGGAAATAGATGGGGAAACAGTGGAAACAGTGTCAGACTTTATTTTGGGGGCTCCAAAATCACTGCATATGGTGATTGCAGCCATGAAATTAAAAGACGCTTACTGCTTGGAAGGAAAGTTATGACCACCAACCTAGACATCATATTGAAAAGCAGAGACATTACTTTGCCAGCAAAGGTCTGTCTAGTCAAGGCTATGATTTTCCAGTGGTCATGTATGGATGCGAGATTTGGACTGTGAAGAAGGCTGAGTGCCGAAGAATTGATGCTTTTGAACTGTGGTGTTGGAGAAGACTCTTGAGAGTCCCTTGGACTGCAAGGAGATCCAAGTGGTCCATTCTAAAGGAGATCAGCCCTGGGATTTCTTTGGAAGGAATGGTGCTAAAGCTGAAACTCCAGTACTTTGGCCACCTCATGCAAAGAGTTGACTCATTGGAAAAGACTCTGATGCTGGGTGGGAGTGGGGGCAGGAGGAAAAGGGGATGACAGAGGATGAGATGGCTGGATGGCATTACCGACTCGATGGACATGAGTTTGAGTGAACTCCGGGAGTTGGTGATGGACAGGGAGGCCTGGTGTGCTGCGATTCATGGGGTCACAAAGAGTCGGACACGACTGAGCAACTGATCTGATCTGAATATTCCATTGTGTATATGTACCACAGCTTTCTTATCCATTCATCTGCAGATGGACATCTAGGTTGCTTCCGTGTCCTGGCTATTGTAAAAAGTGCTGCGATGAACATTGGGGTAAACATGTCTCTTTCAATTCTGGTTTCCTTGGTGTGTATGCCCAGCTGTGGGATTACTGGATTGTATGTCAGTTCTGTTTCCTGTTTTTTAAGGAGTCTCCACACTGTTTTCCACAGTGGCTATACTAGTACTAGTTTACATTCCCACCAACAGGGTAAGATGGTCTGTTAAGATTTTCTATTTCTTCCTGGTTCAGTTTTGGAAAGTTATACTTTTCTAAGAATTTGTCCATATCTCCCAAGTTGACGACCATTTTATTGGCATATTGTTGCTGATAGTAGTCTCTTATGATCCTTTGTATTTCTGTGTTGTCCGTTGTTATTTCTCCATTTTCATTTCTAATTTTGTTGCTTTGATTTTTCTCCCTTTTTTTCTTCATGAGTCTGGCTAATGGTATGTCTATTTTATTTATCTTCTCAAAATACCAGCTTTTAGCTTTGTTAATTTTTGCTGTGGTCTTCTTTGTTTCTTTTTCATTTATTTCTCACCTAATTTTTGTGATTTCTTTCCTTCTGCTAACCCTGGGGTTCTTCATTTCTTTTTTTTTTCTAGTTGCTTTAGGTATAGAGTTAGGTTATTTATTCGATTTTTCTCCTGTTTCTTGAGGTAAGCTTGTATTGCTGTGAACCTTCCCTTTAGCACTGCTTTTACTGAATCCCATAGGTTTTGGGTTCTTGTGTTTTCATTTTCATTCATTTCTATGCATATATTTATTTATTTTTTAAAATTTCTTCTGTGATTTGTTGGTTATTCAGAAACATGTGGTTTAGCCTCCATATGTTTGTGTTTTTAATAGTTTTTTTTTTCCTGTAGTTGACATATAATCTTACTGCATTGTGATCAGAAAAGATGCTTGAAATGATTTCAATTTTTTTGAATTTACCAAGACTAGATCTATGGCTCAGGATGTGATCTATCCTGGAGAAGGTTCTGTGTGCACTGAAGAAAAGGTGAAATTCATTGTTTTGTGATGAAATGTCCTGTAAATATCAATTAGGTCTAACTGGTCCATTGTATTATTTAAAGTTTATGTTTCCTTGCTAATTTTCTGTTTAGCTGATCTATCCATAGGTGTGAGTGGGGTATTAAAGTCTCCCACTATTATTGTGTTACTATTAATTTCCCCTTTCATACTTGTTGGCATTTGCCTTACATATTGCAGTGCTCCTATGTTAGGTGCATATATATGTACAATTGTTATATCTTCTTCTTGGATTGATGCTTTGATCATTGTGTAGTGTCCTTCTTTGTCTCTTTTCACGGCCTTTTATTTCAAAGTCTATTTTACCTTATATGGGTATTGCTACTCCTGCTTTATTTTGGTCTCTGTTAGTGTGAAATGTCTTTTTCCAGCTCTTCACTTTCAGTCTGTATGTGTCCCTTGTTTTGAGATGGGTCTCTTGTAAACAGTATGTATAGAGGCCTTATTTTTGTATCCATTCAGCCAGGCTTTGTTTTTTGGTTGGGGCATTCAACCCATTTACATTTAAGGTAATTATTGATAAGTATGATCCCATTGTCATTTACTTTGTTGTTTTGGGTTTGAGTTTATAAACCTTTTCTGTGTTTCCTGTCTAGAGAAGATCCTTAGTATTTGTTAAAGAGCTGGTTTGGTGGTGCTGAATTCTCTCAGCTTTTGCTTGTCTTTAAAGCTTTTGATTTCTCTTTCATATTTAAATGAGATCCTTGCTGGGTACAGTAATCTGGGTTGTAGGTTTTTCTCTTTCATTACTTTAAGTATGTCTTGCCATTCCCTTCTGGCCTGAAGAGTTTCTATTGAAAGATCAGCTGTTATCCTTATGGAAATCTGCTTGTGTGTTATTTGCTGTTTTTCCCTTGCTGCTCTTTATATTTGTTCTTTGTATTTGATCTTTGTTAATTTGATTAATATGTGTCTTGGGGTGTTTCGCCTTGGGCTTATCCTGTTTGGGACTCTCTGGGTTTCTTGGACTTGGGTGGCTATTTCTTCCTCATTTTAGGGAAGTTTTCAACTATTATCTCCTCAAGTATTTTCTCATGGCCTTTCTTTTTGTCTTCTTCTGGAACTCCTATGATTTAAATGTTTGGGTGTTTGACATTGTCCCAGAGGTCTCTGAGGTTATACTCATTTCTTTTAATTATTATTTTTTCCTTTTTCCTCTCTGCTTCATTTATTTCCAGCATTCTATCTTCCACCTCACTTATCATATCTTCTGCCTCAGTTATTCTACTATTGGTTCCCTCCAGAGTGCTTTTGATCTCATTTATTGCATTAATCATTATATATTGACTCTTTCTTATTTCTTCTAGGTCCTTGTAAAACTTTTCTTGCATCTTCTCAATCCATGTCTCCAGACTATTTATCTGCAACTCCATTTTGTTTTCAAGATTTTAAATCATTTTTACTATCATTATTTTGAATTCTTTTTCAGGTAGACTCCCTATCTCCTCCTCTTTTGTTTGGTTTGGTGGGCATTTATCATGTTCCTTTACCCGCTGAATATTTCTCTGCCTTTTCATCTTGTTTAGATTGCTGTGTTTGAGGTGGTCTTTCTGTATACTAAAAGTTTTTGGTTCCTCTTTACTGTGGGGTATCTCCCTGTGGGTGGAATTGGACAGGTGGCTTGTCAAGGTTTCCTGGTTAGGGAAGCTTGCATAGGTGTACTGGTGGGTGGAGCTGGATTTCTTCTCTCTGGAATGCAATGAAGTGTCTAGTAGTGAGTTTTGAAGTGTCTGTGGGTTTGGTGTGACTTTTGGCCACCTGTATTTTAATGCTCAAGGTTATGTTCCTGCATTGGAGAATTAGCTTGGTATGTCTTTCTCTGAAACTTGTTGGCTCTTGTGTGGAGCTTGGTTTCAGTGTAGAGACTTTTGGATAGGCTGTTATCAATTAATGTTCCCTGGAGTCAGGAGTTTTCTGGTGTTCTCGAGTTTTGGATTTAAGCCTCCTCCCTCTGGCTTTCAGTCTTATTCTTACAGTAGCCTCAAGACTTCTCCATCCGTACAGTATTGATGATAAAGCATCTAGGTTAATGATAAATAGATTTTCCACAGTGAGGGACACCCAGAGAAGTTCACAGAATTACATGGAGACGAGAAGAGGGAGGTGGGAGATAGAGGTGACCAGGAGGAGAAGAGGGGTGGTCAAAAGGGGAGAGAACAACCTAGCCAGTAATAAGTTACCTTAAGTGTTCTCCACAATCTGGAACACTCAAGGAGATTCACAGAGTTTAGTAGAGGAGAGAAGCGGGAGGGAGGAGATAGAGGTGAACTGGAGGAGAAAAGGGAGAGAGAGCAATCAAGCCAGTAATCACACTCCTAAGTAAAAATTGGTACTGGAGATTGGATTCATAAAGGTATACAAAATTGATAACAAATACCAAAATGCAAAGATTAAAAATCTAGAGTAGAGGTTAGACTCCCCAAAATACAATATTTTAAAAACAAAACAAAATAGCAAAAATTATTATTATGTGTATATATATATATATATATATGTATAATTTTCTTTAAAAATAGGGTCTTTTGGGGCAAGGTAATCATAGGTTTTAAAAATGAAAATTAAAGGAGTAATAAAGAACTTAAGAATAAGAAAAACTTTAAAAATAAAAATGATAATAGTAAAATATATCGAGGAATTTCTCTGGAGCTGTTGAGGGCAGTGTGGGGTCAGTTCAGTTTCAGATAGTTCCTTGTTCCAACTTATACTTCTTCTCAAGGTCTGTCTATAAGCCTATTCCAATATAGTCAATGCTAACTGCAGAGTTTTAATCTGGTGCCCCTGTCACTTCCAGAGCAGTTTCCTCTTCTTTGTTTGTTTTAGCTTCCTCTGTTTGCAAGTCTCTTCAGTGTCTAATTTCGCCCTGACACAAGGGGGTGAAGGTGGTCACCTATTTAGGCTCACTTGTTCAGTTGTGTTGTGGGGAGGGAAGAACACTGCAAACAAAAATCACTGGCATGTGTGGGGAGTGCTCACAGTGTTTGGGCCACACTGGCTTTGCCCCCACTCACAGCGTGTGTGCTTTCCTGGTCTATACTGCTCAGGCTCCAGGTTTCTGTGCAGGAAAACTGTCTAAAGCGGGCCCTGGTTTGCATGCACTTCCCAGGTCTCAGCCGCTCAGGTTCGGGTTGGGTACTCCACAAGGCACAGACTCAGTTGGGCCTGCGTTTTGTGCCCTTCCCAGGTCCCAGCAGATCAGGTGACCAGGTGCTTGGTGAGTGTACTCTCCCCAGATGGACAGTGTGTCTTATACCTCCCTGGTCCCAGCCACTCAGTTTCCTGGGTGCGCAGCAAGAGCGCCATCTCAGGTGTGCCGTGTGTCTCCTCTGGGGAGCTGATCTCAGACTGCGACCCTCCTGGTAGATGTCAACTGCACAGGATCCCAGGAAGACTTGGTTAGCAGCTGGGAGCCTGCTCACAGTTTGGTGGAGGCTGCCATCTGGGCCAAGATCTCCCCTCACCTTCCGGCGAGGGCTGTTGCCCGCCTGCCTGTCTGCCTCCGGCGAGGGGAGGGGCCAATCCATAGCCAGCTAGCTCTCCTCTGGTATTTGCTCAGTCCTTTGCTGTGTGAGCGGGCCAGTTCGTGCCTTATAGATTTTTGTTCAAAAGTTCTCTCTCTCTCTGTCTCTCTCTCTCTCTTTCTTTTTGTTGCTTTCTAGCTATCCCACAGTTTCGGCTGCTATCTCATCTTAGTTCCCTCAGATTGTCCTCATGGCATTCAGGCCCATTCTTTATCATAAGCGTGCAGTAGCCCGTGTCTCCCTGTTCAGACCCTGCTCGCTGCTGGCAGACAGAGCGTCAGGGCTACTTTTCCACTGGGAGCTGCAGTTAGGTGCATAGTCTGTGTGTTTTTTTCTTTTTTTTCCTCCTGTTATTTTGCCCTCTGAGATTCCAAAACTCCCAGCCATTGGCTGGTGAGAGGGTTTCCTGCTGTTTGGAAACTTCTCCTCCTTTACAACTTCCTCCCCAGGATGGGTCTCTGTCTCTAACTCTTTGTCTCTCTTTTTGTCTTTTATATTTTGCCCTAGCTCCTTTCAAAGAGAATGGGCTGCCTTTCTGGGTGGCTGGTGTCCTCTGCCAGTGTTCAGAAGTTGTTTTGTGGAATTTGTTCAGCGTTCAAATGATCTATCAATGAATTTGTGGGGGAGAAAGTGTTCTTTTCCTTTGCCATCTTGTATTTTTTTAATAAAATAATGTTATATGCACAATATTGCCTTTCTAAATCCCTAAATATTCTGAATATTTAGATATAGCACATTCAGAAATTGCTGATAAAGATTTATGGACCTGTATTTTTTTAAAAATGAAAATAAACTGCATTTCATAGATGGCAAAAAAAAAAGTCTCTTTTTCTTTAAGTTTGTGACCTCAGATCACAAGTGCATCTATATCCCTAGTGAGTGGTACTATAGTTTCTTAGAATTCTTTGTATGGAAGTAGATGCAATTCGTAGAGGGAACTTCATTTTCTCATCACTGACACTGCTACCCTAGCTACATGAGAACTCGCACAGTCTGTTGAATTTCTGGGGCAGAATTTGAACTGTCTTCAAGCTTACTTAAGGCCACTCTCTGATCTCATCGCACACTTTTTCTGCTGTCTCTCCCTCCCCCACCAGCAAGCAAGTATGTGCATATGCACACACTTGGGAATCCTGTTTCTTCCTTTCTATGCCTTCCTTCCTAGCAGGAGGCAAACATGCCTGGACTTCCTCTTCTACATAGGACACTCTCACTTCTCTAAATACCATGTGTCCCCTTCTGTTTTCTCCCCTTTAGAGCAAAGCTGCCAAGTAAGCTGTCCAAACTCACACTCTCCTCCATTTTCTTTTCTTTCTTCAACCTTCTCCTATCCACTGGAATTTCTGTTAACCAGGATTGCTTTAATCTCCATTGTGACAATTCAGTAGTCAATTCTCTGTCCCCACATTATAATTTGATCCAATGAATTTGTTACCCAATTTTGAAAGTATTTTTCTATTTTGCTTCCAGTTTCAGTACTTTCTTTTTTTTAACTTTCTGCCTACCTCAAGACTCTTTCACCTGTATCTCTTTCGGATCTCTAAAGGATTTAGTAGCCCAGTGTTTGAGTAGTTTGTCTCTTCTTTGCACTAATTGCACGTGATTCTATCTATCCCATGGTTTCCAAATTTGTAAATTTGCCACAGTGTCTTTGCTGTGCCCAGACTGTCTTATTTGTTGTCTGACTTCAAGGGAATGGCTAACAAGAATTCTAAACTCAATATTTCCAAAACAAGAACTGTTTATTTTCCTTTACAAACATGTTCCTTTCCTATGTTTAAAATAATTTTTAACATCAGTAAATTACATCATTCATCAAAATGCTTAATCCTTAACCTTAAGAGTCATTCTTGAAAGATAATTTTTCTTATATTCTCACTCACTTAATCAGTAAATGTTGTTGATGCCATTGTCAAAACAGTTCTGTCCAGTTCTCTCACTTTTCACCATGATTCTTGCTACTGTCCTAGTCGAAGTTACTGTGGTATCTCCCTTATATTATGTCCAAAGAGCAAACATGAACTTTTCAAAATGCAAATTAGTTCATACCTCCTTTATCAAAACCTTCAAATACCTTCTCATCACATTCAAGTAAAAAGAAAATTCTTACACCAAATAGAATTTAAAACATGTATTCAAATACGTGTATGTGCATATTCATAGCAGCTTCAGTCTCAAAATCCAAAAAGGAAAGGAACTCAAATGTCCATCAACAAATGAATGATTAGCAAATCATGATATGTACATACAATAGATTATTAGTCAGTCATTAAAAAGGAAGTGCTGATTGATGCTACAACATCAGTGATCCTGGAAAACATTATGCCAAGTGAAAGAAGCCATCACAAAAGGCCACATGTTGTATGATTCTGTTTATATGAAATATCCTGAATATATAAATCCATAGTTATGGATAACAAGGCTCCTAGTGGGGTCGGGAAGAGTCGGACACGACTGAGCGACTTCACTTTCACTTTTCACTTTCATGCATTGGAGAAGGAAATGGCAACCCACTCTAGTGTTCTTGCCTGGAGAATCCCAGGGATGATGGGCTGCCGTCTATGAGGTTGCACAGAGTTGGACACGACTGAAGTGACTCAGCAGCAGCAGTTAGCTCTTCAACCTCATCCCTACCACTCTCCATTTATATCCCCTCAAATAGTCACATTGGGCCCTGCTTATTCCTAGTTTCTTAGCATATGTTTACTCAGTTTATTTGTGACTACTTTTTCTTTTTCCTCTAGTTGAACATCTCTTAATTCAATCTTGAAATGGCTTGTTCTGTAATCTTCTTAAAATATCACTTCCTTACAGAATATTGCCTCTATAAGTGTTCATCCAAAATTTCCATGGGACAATAATTTCCATGGGATAATAGATTTCTAAATCCAAATCTCCAAAACATCTTCCCAAACCAATGTAGACTGTAAGCAGCATAAGTACCCACACAAAAGAAATCTCTGATGTAACTAATATTCAGGAAGTATAAGAAGCTTGGAATTATCTGAGGGTAAGGAAATAAATTCCTATCAATAACAGAGTTGGCTCTCACACTGAATCAGGGAGACAGACAGAGACTGTGAACCAAGAGAGAGGCAGTGGAGGCCAAGCAGTGGCTGACCACAGATGAAATAACTCCTACAAAGAAGATACTGAAAATAAGTCCAAGGAAATTCTGAGAACAGTTCTAAAAGTAGGTGAGGAGAAAGAAAGATACTTGAAATTATGTAGAAGTAAATGTGAGACTCTTAGGAAGAAACCATTTCTGAGCAAGAAGGGGCATATTAGAAGAGTGTGGAACATTCCTTGGAGGCTCTGTACTTAACAGGAAAAAGGAATCAAAGAGTTGAATTTAAGGGAAAAACCTACAGAAACAGAAGTGTATCACTATTTCAGAAAGAACCCTACTGTATTAACAGATAACCCTCAATAAAGAAATTTATTTTCACTTAAACTGTACAACACCCTGTTCATGAACACAGAAATATGTAAAACCCCAAAGTTCTCTTTTATCTCTCCCCAGCTATTGTTTGCTTAGAAAAAAAAGTTATTTCAAAATGAACAGAAAATTATTGACAACATTTATATCAATCAGTAGATTGTAAAAGGAACAGAGATATTGAGTATCAAAATAATTTAACCAATGAAACTTCTCCCCCTCAAACTCTCACACAAAAGAAAAACCAAGAACCAGAGGAAAACTTATACAAAACACCAAAAATTTTATTAAATGTCTTTAAAAAAACACTTCCACATATGCAAACATAAGTTTTGAATGAGTGACTCTCAAAAATATAAATGAACAAAATATGAAAGGATGTGAAATGAGAGTTGAGTAGATCAGAAATGAAAGAGAAGGAGAAATAAACCTCAGTAATAATGATTCAACTGAGAGGTGCCAAGAAAGAATAGATTCTCATAGGCATTTTTTTAACAAGTGGAATTGATGAAGCAATGAGGGCCAAGAAAGCAAAAACAAAGTGAAAAACTAAAAATAATTAGAGAAAAAATGATAGATATAGACAAAGATACAGATTTCTTAAAGTTGGAATCCTTAAAGAAGAGAATTCAAACATAGGAACAGAAAGAAAAAATAAAGTAAGTCTTAAGAGAGTTTTACAGAAATAAATATATTCAGTTATATATTGAAAGGGCACATTTCATTAACTGTTAAATACACCATAAGAAAACTTTTAGCCTTTACAGATATGTTTTAAAAGTCCTCTGGGTTTCCAAGTGAAAAGACCCAGTTCTTTCCAAAAGAAAGAGAAACCATGTTGGCATCAGAATTCTCCACAACAATTTTCAATACTATTACAATGGAACTCTGCTTTCAAAAAAAAACAAAAAAAAAAAAAACAAAGGAAAGACTGTGTGAACCAAGCTTTCTTTCACATGTCAAGGTTATTAAAAAATAGAATTAAACTTAAAAGAACTTAGAGAATTCTATACTCACTAGGGGCTGAGCTTTTTCCAACTTAGTGGTTATTAGTTAAACTTTAACAAAAGGATAGATGGTAAACATTGAATATGTTTAACTGTAGATCTAAGACTTAAAACAAAGATATGAAAAAGGATAGAGTAATAGTAGGTAAATATGGTCTAGCTAATCAGGAATTTTGCAACTGCAAATAAATGTAGGATAAAGAAGATGAAAATGGAAAAGAAGATATTAATTTTCATAAATCTGATAGATATGAGTCAAATGATAACTTTCAAATCTTAATTCAATTCAATTCAGTTCAGCCGCTCAATTTTGTCCAACTCTTTGCGACCCCATGGACTGCAGTATGTCAGGCTTCCCTGTCCGTCTAATTAACTAATTAACTAATCTTAAATAGTTGCCTAAATAAAGAAAAAAGTGGACTAAGAGTATCATTAATGTTTAACCCTGTCTCTCAAGGAGCTCACATTTTTTTCAAGGAAAGTTATTGCATATAAATTCATGATTTCTGTTATAGCTAATCTCTGAAAAAGTTTTTTTAAAGCAACATTTAAAAAAGAGACTATCTAGAGGCCAGGAAGGAATTTTTGCATAAAAAATAATGAAAATTCTGTTTTGAATTTAGAAATATGTTGAAATTCTGGGCAAGAAATCATATACTGTATTTATAAGTCTATTGTTTGTTGGTTAAATTTTACAGAAATATAAATATGTCTTTGCAAATGAAGTAGTGGCCTTTGAAATATCCCTTAGTTAAATTCCTATTTTATTTGGAATAAGCCAAAATAGTTTTCTTTCCCTTCCTTCCTCCCTATCTCCCTTCCTTCCTTCCTTTTCTTCTGAAAATGAATATTTTTAAAACCATTTTTGCAAATTGTATGTGTGTGTTGGTTTTAATTTTTGAATTTTATTTTTTTCTGTTTTTGTCATTTGTATGTTTTGGTGGTGTTGACGATAGCAATGGTGTTGAGATTTCATGTAAATCTTCTACTTCCAAATGCATTTTGAAACACAGTGTGTAGTGATTTTCCTTTTGTGTTCCTTTTCATCAGCTATAGCTGGCTGTTTTTCAACATTTTTGCTTAATGAAGTAAAAAAACAATATAAATGAAATTTCTCCTTGCAAATGAATCTCATCCTTGCAAATGAATCTCATCCAGCTGCATTCAACTATGAAAGAGCTCTCAGGAAAGACTACACATTAATTTTCATTTGAGTAATATTTGCAAAGAGGTTCATGGGCCTTAATGTCCTTCAGATCACCATATGCTGCCATCACAAAATATCAGGTCCATAGAGAAAAGATCCTCTGTGTTTTTTAGGAAGTTGAAAAAATACCACTAAGTCAACTCAGATAATTCCATTTCCTAAATCAAGTACTTCTGTGATTTGATGGCAAAAAAATGGAAATGTTTTTAATTCTTTGTACAGCATCTAGTAGAATTGGCAATAGATGAATAGAAGAATGTCTGAATGATGTGAGTGAACTGAAGGAATGTTTTGAATGAACTAAATGACCTTTCCTACTCCAGAAGAAAATAATATGTAACTAGTAGGCAGGATGATGTCTTAGTTTACCATCATCACCCTAGTTTAAGGGTTGCTTTGCATGGGGAGGAAAAATAATCAGGAACTGGTGACAGGCTAGACAGAAGGATGTTAAACACCAAGAACTTCAGTACTAAGGACTGATCTTCAATAAGTAGGGTACAGTTATTCCTCTTATAATGTTTCTTGTATGAAAGCATAAAGCCATGCCTGGATAGAAGGAAAAGTCTCTTCCAGGAGAAAAAAGTCTATCTTTGTTCTCTTTAATACATGATGTTTGTATAATTATTTTGCTATTTCATTCTTCTTCGTCAGGAAGAAATCAGTAGTTTGCATTCTATCTTTTAATTTTTGTAACATAAGGAAGTGAATTCTGTTTGATCTCCTCTCCCACAGTATCTGCATTTGGTTCTTTTTTTCTTACCATCATGAGTCGGAGAACTTGGTTTCTGTGCTTCTGTTTACAATTATTTCTGGAAAATAGATACTCTATTTTCACTTCTGAAAAGTGAAAGTCACTCCATCCATCGTGTCCTACTCTTTGCAATCCCATGAGTCCATGGAATTCTCCAGGCCAGAATACTGGAGTGGGTAGCTGTTCCCTTCTCCAGCAGATCTTCCCAACCTAGGGATCGAACCAAGGTCTCCTGCATTGAAGGCAGATTTTTTAACAGCTGAGCCACCAGAGAAGCAGTCTCACTTCTGAGATTCTGTTAATTGTCTTGTACTAGAATTTACTCTTGTGATGGGACAAACAAAGCCTTTGTAGTCATTCCCTGTATTCAACATGGTGCCCTGGAAATCTGTGAGACTCTCCTTCATTGCTACAATCTCTCATTCCAACTATTATACCTCTAGTTTTGGCTGGTTCTCCCTGTTCATTCCTCTGAATGCCTTCTTTCTAGTATAGAAAATATTAAAAAGAATTATCAGTCCTATCAGGTAACCTACTTCCCACTTTTTTGAGGAGGAGAAAAGGGAGTTTTAATAGTTCCCTAGTGAAACATATAATTTATCTTAATTCCATTTTTTTTCCAAAGAAATAGAGGAAAACAACAAATGGCAAAGACTAGAGATCTTTTCAAATTAGAGATACCAAGGGAACATTTCATGCAAAGATGGGCTTGATAAAAGCCAGAAATTGTATAGACCTAACAGAAGCAGAAGATATTAAAAAGAGGTGGCAAGAATACACAGAAGAACTGTACAAAAATATCTTCATGACCCAGATAATCATAATGGTGTAAATACTCACCTAGAGCCAAACATCCTGGAATGTGAAGTCAAGTGGGCCTTAGGAAGCATCGCAACAAACAATGCTGGTAGAAGTGATGGAATTCCAGTTGAGCTATTTCAAATCCTGAAAGATGATGCTGTGAAAGTGCTTCACTCATTATGCCAGCAAATTTGGAAAACTCAGCAATGGCCAAGGACTGGAAAAGCTCACTTTTCATTCCAATCCCAAAGAAAGGCAATGCTAAAGAAAGCTCAAACTACCGCATGATTGCACTCGTCTCACACACTAGCGAAGTAATACTCAAAATTCTCCAGGCAGGCGTCAGCAATATGCAAACCATGAACTTCAGATGTTCAAGCTGGATTTAGAAAGGGCAGAAGAACCAGAGATCAAATTGCCAACATCTGCTGGATCATTGAAGAAGCAAGAGAGTTCCAGAAAAACATCTATTTCTGCTTTATTGACTATGCCAAAGCCTTTGACTATGTGGATCACAATGAACTGTGAAAAATTCTGAAAGAGATGGGCATACCAGACCACCTCACCTGCCTCTTGAGAAACCTATATGCAGGTCAGGAAGCAACAGTTAGAACTGGACATGAGACCACAGACTGGTTCCAAATAGGGAAAGGAGTACGTCAAGGCTGTATATTGTCACCCTGCTTATTTAAGTTCTGTGGAGAGTACATCATGAGAAATGCTGGGCTGGAAGAACCACAAGCTGGAATCAAGATTGCCGGGAGAAATATCAGTAACCTCAGATATGCAGATGACACCACCCTTATGGCAGAAGTGAAGAGGAACTAAAAAGCCTCTTGATGAAAGTGAAAGAGGAGAGTGAAAAAGTTGGCTTAAAGCTCAACATTCAGAAAACTAAGATCATGGCATCTGGTGCCATCACTTCATGGCAAATAGATGGGGAAACAGTTGAAACAGTGTCAGACTTTATTTTTGGGGGCTCCAAAATCACTGCAGATGGTGATTGCAGCCATGAGATTAAAAGATGCTTACTCCTTGGAAGGAAAGTTATGACCAACCTAGATAGCATATTCAAAAGCAGAGATATTACTTTTCCAACAAATGTCCATCATAGTCAAGGCTATGATTTTTCCAGTGTTCATGTATGGATGTGAGATTTGGACTGTGAAGAAAGCTGAGCACTGAAGAATTGATGCTTTTGAACTGTGGTTTTGGAGAAGACCCTTGAGAGTCCCTTGGACTGCAATGAGATCCAACCAGTCCATCCTAAAAGAGACCAGTCCTGGGTGTTCATTGGAAGGAATGATGCTGAGGCTGAAACTCCAGTACTTTGGCCACCTCATGCGAAGAGTTGACTCATTGGGAAAGACCCTCATACTCGGAGGGATTGGGAGCAAGAGGAGAAGGGGATGACAGAGGATGAGATGGCTGGAAGGCATCACTGACTCAACGGACATGAGTCTGAGTGAACTCCAGGAGTTGGTGATGGACAGGAAGGTGGTAATGGACAGGGAGGCCTGGCATGCTCTGATTCATGGGGTCGCAAAGAATCCGACACGACTGAGTGACTGAACTGAACTGAACTGAAGCCAATTAGAACATCACTTTTTTGCTTTTTCCTGTTTGTCTTCTCTTCATCTGTCCTTCCAACCCAAGAGAGGCAGAAGTGTTCTTTTAATCAAAACTATAGATTCACATACATCCTCTTATGCAGACACATATACATATATTACTTAGCATTATTCTCATACTGTATCTATTCATACTTTCATCATCTACACAAAAGTAAGACAAATGAAAATATCTGAAAAAAAAAAAAGAAAAACATGATATGTCTGTTTAACTCGAGGGCAACCAGGTTCAAATCCACCTACATTTGGTAGGTATAATAGCTCACTGCCATATCATTGTCTGTACATATATTCATCCAGGGCTTGAAATTTATAATTGTTTCTGTATCAATTTCACTAGTAAAGCAAGATGGCTGGGTCTTTGAAAAAAATATGCTTACTATTAAAAACTGAAGAGGATATTGTAGTGATGATAAAAACTTTGATTTTGAAATTTCTTATACTATATGGTTGTGTTCAGACATGAAAAATGATATTGGACTGCTCTAAAATATGTGTTTTTTTTTAAATTTGCTTATTCAAGATTATACTTACTATGGAGAAATAAAAACTTTTTTCTGAAGAAATGAGAAAGTTATAGTTGAGCCAGACCTTACATATGTATGTGTGCATATGTGGTTTTATACACACACACACATACATATGCATAAATTTATATCACATTATTGTTAAGCATGAGATTGAAATAATTATAAGTTAAAAATAAAGCACCTTTAATAGTTACTATTTTGACAACTTTGCTGAATTGAAATGGAAAATTTTATATATAATTGCTTACTTGGCAGGATTGATACGAGGATTGCTATTTATGTGACAGAAACATTTGTAAACCATCTGACCTTCTCAAAGAAAGGTTACAGTAGTGATTAGAGAATAACATCTGCTTTCCTTTTAACCCCAGTCTGAAATCAGATCACCTTTCATGGGGATAGAGAAAGTCTCTATAATGAAATGGATTCTAACAAGTAAGCAGATGGTCCTGAGAGATGGTGCGGGTGATCATGAGAAGAGTTTTACAGCCTTCCTTGATTTGTTAAGATTTTTTTTTTAATCTGTATTTATTGTGGATAACTTTATGTTTATTGGCACCATATGCTAATACTATATAAACACAGAATGTCGCCACATTGTTAATATTGAATGCATTGAACTTCTCAGTGAGTTTAAAGATTTAAAATAAGCCATCGCCCATCTTCCATATATTGCTCATATATGAGATTTTCAGCAAAGGTGCTAAAAAATGTAAGGTTTGGAATTTCCATGTGAAGAAATATCTACACTTATATATTTTGTTATATATATACTTGTGTGTGTGTGGATGACATATTAAAGACTTTCTATAATGGAAATCTTTGCTTGTTTTCAGCCAGTATTTTTAGTATATATGTATGTATTCCCTTTACTATCACTAGAAATTCATACTTTGTGACTGCCTATAGGTAGGAGTTGTATATCCTTCCTGTTAAAGCTGCATTGTGGGAGTTCCAAGGTTGTCCAGTGGCTAAGACTTTACACTCTCAATGAAGGGGCCCTGAACTCAATCCCTGGTCAGGGAACAAAGATCCCACATATCACAGTTAGGAGTTTGTACTCTGCAATTAAAGATTCCTCATGCTGCAGCTACTAAAGCTACTGTAAATCTGGCACACTTGAATAAATAAATAAATATTTTTTAAAAATATCATTAAAAATCTTCATACCCAAAAAGTTACTAGATATTTTGATTACTTCTTAATTATTCTTAATCATAAATTACTTAATTCATGAACTTAAGTATTTTAAAGTGAGGGATAAATACCATGCAATAATTTATTTTATTCTTTTTTCTTATGTGACATACAATATTGTATTAGTTTCCATTCTATAACATATGGATTCAATGTTTTTATACATTATAAAATGATCCCCACAATAAGTACAATTACATAAGGCACAGTAATTATGTTATTGACTGTATTTCCTGTGATATTTATTACAATCTCATTTATTTTATAGATTAATCCCTTTCAATAATGTTTCCCATCCTCCTACCCTTCTCCTCTCTGATAACCACCAGTTTGTTCTCTGTATCTGTAGTCCTTTTCTGTTTTGTTTTGTTCATTGTGTCTTTTTACAGGGGCTTCCAATTGGCTCTGGTATTAAAGATCTTGCCTACCAATGCAGGACACATAAGAAATGCAGGTTCAATCCCTGGGTTAGGAAGATCCCCTGGAGACGTAAATGGCAACATACTCCAGTATTCTTGTCTGGAGACTCCAATGGACAGAGGAGCCTGCTGGGTTGCAGTCCATGGGGATGCATAGAATCAAACACAATTCTTTTTTTAGATTCTCTATATTTGTGAAAGGCAATGCCAAAGAATGCTCAAACTACTGCACAATTGCACTCATCTCACACGCTAGTAAAGTAATACTCAAAATTCTCCAAGCCAGGCTTCAGCAATACATGAACCGTGAACTTCCTGATGTTCAAGCTGGTTTTAGAAAAGGCAGAGGAACCAGAGATCAAATTGCCAACATCTGCTGGATCATGGAAAAAGCACGAGAGTTCCAGAAAAACATCTATTTCTCCTTTCTTGACTATGCCAAAGCCTTTGACTATGTGGATCACAAGAAACTGTGGAAAATTCTGAAGGAGATAGGAATAACAGACCACCTGGCCTGCCTCTTGAGATATCTGTATGCAGGTCAGGAAGCAACAGTTAGAACTGGACATGGAACAACAGACTGGTTCCAAATAGGGAAAGGAGTATGTCAAGGCTGTATATTGTCACCCTGCTTATTTAACTTCTATGGAGAGCACATCATGAGAAACGCTGGACTGGAAAAAACACAAACTGAAATCATGATTGCCGGGAGAAACATCAATAACCTCAGATATGCAGACGACACCATCCTTATGGCAGAAAGTGAAGAGGAACTAAAAAGCCTCTTGATGAAAGTAAAAGAGGAGAGAGAAAAAGTTGGCTTAAAGCTCAATATTCAGAAAACGAAGATCATGGCATCTGGTGCCATCACTTCATGGCAAATAGATGGGCAAACTGTGGAAACAGTGTCAGACTTTATTATTTTGGGCTCCAAAATCACTACAGATGGTGATTGAAGCCATGAAATTAAAAGACGCTTACTCCTTGAAGGAAAAGTTGTGACCAACCTAGATAGCATATTCAAAAGCAGATACATTATTTTGCCAGCTAAGGTCTGTCTAGTCAAGGCTATGGTTTTTCCTGTGGTCATGAATGGATATGAGAGTTGGACTGTAAAGAAAGCTGAGCTCCGAAGAATTGATGCTTTTGAACTGTGGTGTTGGAGAAGACGCTTGAGAGTCCCTTGGACTGCAAGGAGATCCAACCAGTCCATTCTGAAGGAGATCAGCCCTCGGATTTCTTTGGAGGGAATGATGCTGAGGCTGAAACTCCAGTACTCTGGCCACCTTATGCGAATAATTTCCTCATTGGAAAAGACTCTGATGCTGGGAGGGATTGGGGGCAGGAGGAGAAGGGGACAACCGAGGATGAGATGGCTGGATGGCATCACTGACTCAATGGACATGAGTCTGAATGAACTCCGGGAGTTGGTGATGGACAGGGAGGCCTGGCGTGCTGTGATTCATGGGGTCGCAAAGAGTCGGACACGACTGAGCGACTGAACTGAACTGATATTAGTGAAATCATATGGCATTTGTTTTTCTCTGTGTGTATTATTTCACTTAGTATGATACTCAGCAGGTCTATCCAATATTTGAAAGGTAATTCAGTTCAGTTCATTTCAGAGTCTCAGTCGTGTCCGACTGTGACACCAGGGACTGCAGCATACCATTGCCAATTCCCAGAGCCTGCTAAAACTCAAATCCATCGAGTCAGTGATGCCATCCAGTCATCTCATCTTTTGTCATCCCTTCTTCTCCTGCCTTCAGTGATTCTCTGCATCAGGTGGCCAAACTATTGGAGGTTCACCTTCATCATCAGACCATCATCATCAGTGATTATTCAGGACCAATTTCCTTTAGGATTCACTGATTTTATTTCCTTGCATTCCAAGGAACTCTCAAGAGTCTTCTCCAACACCACAGTTCAAAAGCATGAATTCTTTGGCACTCAGCTTTCTTTATAGTCCAACAATTCCCATCCATAAATGACTACTGAAAAAACCATAGTTTTGACTGTATGGACCTCTGTTGGCAAAGTAATGTCTCTGCTTCTTAATATGCTGTCTAGGTTGGTCATAGCTTTTCCTAAGGAGCAAGCATCTTTTAATTTCATGGCTGCAGTCACCATCTGCAGTGATTTTGGAGGCCAAGAAAGTCACTGTTTCCATCGTTTCTCCATATATTTGTAATGAACTGATGGGACCAGATGCCACGATCTTAGTTTTTTGAATGTTGGGCTTTAAGCCAGCTTGTTCACTCTCCTCTTTCGCTTTCTGCCATAAGGGTGGTGTCATCTGCATATTTGAAGTTATTGCTAATTCTCCCAGCCATCTTGATTTCAACTTGTGCTTCATCCAGCCCAGCATTTTGCATGATGTACTCTGCATATAAGTTAAATAAGCAGGGTGGCAATATACACCCTTGACATATTCCTTTCCCAATTTGGAACTAGTCTATTGTTCCATGACCAGTTCTAACCATTGCTTCTTGATCTGCATACGGATTTCTCAGGTGGTAGGTCATGTGGTCTGGTATTCCCATCTCTTGAAGAATTTTCCACAATTTGTTGTGATCCACACAGTCAAAGGGTTTAGCATAGTCAATACAGCAGAAGCAGATGTTTTTCTGGAACTCTATTGCTTTTTTGATAATCCAGAAAAGAAAGAGATGATTTGATCTCTATAATCCAGAAAAGAAAGAGATGATTTGATCTCTGGTTCTTCTGCCTTTTCTAAATCCAGCTTGAACATCTGGAAGTTCTCAGTTCATGTACTGTTGAAGCCTAGCTTGGAAAATTGTGAGCATTACATTGCTAGCATTTGAGATGAGTGCAATTGTGCAGTAGTTTGATCATTCTTTGGCATTGCCTTTCTTTGAGATTGGGATGAAAACTGACCTTGTCCAGTCCTGTGGCCACTGCTGAGTTTTCCAAATTTGCTGGCATATTGAATGCAGCACTTCAACAACTTTATGGTTTAGGACTTGAAATAGCTTAGCTAGAATTCCATCACCTCCACTAGCTTTGTTTCTGCTGATGCTTCCTAAGACTCACTTAACTTCACATTCCAGGATGTCTGGCTCTAGGTGAGTGATCATACCATCATGGTTATCTGGATCATTAAGATCTTTTTTTGTATTGTTCTTCCACATATTCCTGACACCTTTTCTTAATATCTTCTGCTTCTGTTAGGTCCATACCATTTCTGTCCTTTATTGTGTCCATTTTGCATGAAATGTTCCCTTGGTATCTGTAATTTTCTTGAAGAGATCTTTAGTCTTTCCCATTCTACTGTTTTCCTCTATTTCTTTGCATTGTTCACTTAGGAAGGCTTTCTTATCTCTCCTTGGTATTCTTTGGAACTGTGCATTCAGATGGGTGTAGCTTTCCTTTTCTTCTTTGCCTGTAACTACTCTTCTTTTCTCAGCTATTTATAAGGCCTCTTCAGACAACCATTTTGCCTTTTTGAATTTTTTTCCTTGGGGATGGTCTTTAGTCTTTATCAATGCCTCCTGTACAATGTCATGAACCTCATTCCATAGTTCTTCAATCCCTCTCTGTCTGTCAGATCTAATCCCTTGAATCTATTTGTCCTTTTCACAGTATAATCCTAAGGGATTTGATTTAGGTCATACCTGAATGGTCTAGTGGTTTTCCCTACTTTCTTTAATATAAGTCTGAGTTTTGCAATATGGAGTTCATGATCAGAGCCACAGTCAGCTCCTGGTCTTGTTTGTGCTGACTGTATAGAGATTCTCCATCTTTGGCTGCAAAGAATATAATTAATCTGATTTCAGTATTGATCATCTGGTGATGTCCATGTGTAGAGTCTTCTCTTGTGTTGTTGTAAGAAGGTGTTTGCTATGCCCAATGTGTTCTCTTGGCAAAACTCTGTTAGCCTTTGCCCAAATTCATTTTGTATTCCAAGGCCAAACTTGCCTATTACTCCAGGTATCTCTTGACTTCCTACTTTTGCATTCCATCCCCCTATGATGAAAAGTTCTAGAAGGTCTTGTAGGTCATCATAGAACCATTCACCTTCAGCTTTTTGGCATTAGTTATTGGGACCTGCACTTTGCTTAAGATGATATTGAATGGTTTGCCTTGGAAACAAACAGAGATCATTCTGTCAGTTTTGACAGAATGTCAGTTTTGACAGAATGCAATTCTTAGCACCTAAGAACATTTCAGACGCTTTTTTTTTTACTGTGAGGTCTATTCCATTTCTTCTAAGGGATTCTTGCCCACAGTAGTAGATATAATGGTCATCTGAGTTAAATTCACCCATTCCAGTCCATTTTAGTTCACTGATTCCTAAAATTCCAATGTTCACTCTTGGAATCCCCTCTTTGACCACTTGCAATTTACCTTGATACATGGACCTAACATTCTAAGTTCCTATGCAGTATTGTTCTTACAGCATCAGACTTTACTTCCATCACACATCTATACCTGGGCATGGTTTTCACTTTGCTTCTGTCTCTTCATTCTTTCTGGAGTTATTTCTCCACTCTTCTCCAGTAGCATATTGAGCACCTACCAACCTGGGGAGTTCATCTTTCAGTACCATATCTTTTTGCCTTTTCATACTGTTCATGGGGTTCTCAAGGCAAGAATACTGAGAATACTGGTTTGCCATTCCCTTCTCCAGTGGACTACATTTTGTCAGAACTCTCCACCATGACCTGTCTGTCTTGGGTGGCCCTACATGGCATATCTCATAGTTTCATAAGTTAGACAAGGCTGATGTCCATGTGATCAGTGTGGTTCGTTTTCTGTGATTGTTGTTTTCATTCTGTCTGCCCTCTGATGAATAAGGTTAAGAGACTTATGGAAGCTTCCTGGTGAGAAGAGACTGACTATGGGGGAAACTGGGTCTTTTTCTGATAGGTAGAGCCATGCTCAGTAAATCTTTAATGCAATTTTTTGTTGCTGGACAGGGCTATGTTCCCTCACTGTTGTTTGGCCTGAGGTCAAACATGCCTCCGCAAGAGACATCTGGGCACTCATAGGCAAGTCTAACTCAGTCTCTTGTGGGGACACTGCTCCGTTCTCCTTGCTCCTGTTGTATACGAGGTTTTGTTTGTGCCCTCGAAGAGTCTGTTTCCCTGGTCCTGTGGAAATTCTGTAATCAAGTCCCACTGGCGTCCAAAGTCAAATTCCTTGGGGTTGTCATCTGCTCTGGGGCTCTATGATGGGGCTAATTGTGACCTCCTCCAAGAGGGGTTATGCCACATGCTGCATGACCCAGGTCTGCTGCAGTCAGACCCACTGTCCCTATGGCTGACCTGTTCCTCCACAGGAGACACTCAGACACTCAAAGGCAGGTCTGGCTCAGTCTCTGTGGGGCCTCTGGGTCCTGGTTCACACAAGGTTTTGTTTGAACCCTCCTCTCTGGCGAGTATGGGATGTGATCCTAAATGTGATTTTGCCCCTCCTACTGTCTTCTTGTGGCTTCTCCTTTGCCCTTGGACGTTTGGTATCTTTTTTGGTGGGCTCCAACATTCTGTCGATGGTTGTTCATCAGTGAGTTGCGATTTTGGAGTTCT
The DNA here is from genome assembly GCF_042477335.2 of Ovis canadensis. Taxonomy (NCBI): domain Eukaryota; kingdom Metazoa; phylum Chordata; class Mammalia; order Artiodactyla; family Bovidae; genus Ovis; species Ovis canadensis. The sequence continues at coordinate 47,923,245 of NC_091250.1, read as the reverse complement.
CGCAGGAGAAGATGAGCACATATCCTTCTACTCTGCCATCTGTGTTAGGCACTTTTCTAAGTAATTAAATTGTGTAAAACCATTTCATAGTCATTGCTACCCTATGAGGTAGGTTATTATTTTTATTTACATTAAAAATGTGGACTAATTATGAACCAGGAATTTATAAAGTGTATGAAGTGAAGTGAAGTCGCTCAATCGTGTCTGACTCTTTGCGACCCCGTGGACTGTAGCCCACCATGCTCCTCTGTCCATGGGATTTTCCAGGCAAGAGTACTGGAGTAGGTTGCCATTTCCTTCTCCAGAGGATCTTCCCTACCCAGGGATCGAACCCAGGTCTCCTGCATTGTAAGCAAGACGCTTTACCGTCTGAGCCACCTAAGACTAGGGGGATGAAATGGAAGAGAAAGTCTAAGGATGATAAAATATTGACAAATTTTGATACAGCTCTCCAGAAGATCAAATTCCATGGTAAAGACTGGATCTAAGATAAATAATCATAAACCAATGTATATCATACTAGAAACATGCATAAGTAAAATGTTTGAACACTTTGAGCAAAGAAATGAGATAAATTAATTCTTCTGTGTATCAATTGAATGGGATATGGGTTTTCTAACTACAAGAGGTAACTGGGGATTCTAAACAGAGGGAAATGTACAAAAATAATAATACAAGTAACACAGAGTTATTTGAAGATAAAAGCAAATACTTTCTGGGAATAGGGGGTAGAACTTAATAAAAGCAGGATGGTAAACTGAGGCTATTTTCTGATTAATTGTTACATCAGGACAATAAAGGCCCCTTACAGAATTCCAACTAGAGTAGTACCAGCACCACAATTCAAAAGCATCAATTATTTGAACTGTGGTGCTGTACAAGACTCTGAAGAGTCTCTTGGACTGCGAGAAGATCAAACTAGTCTGTGCTAAAGAAAATCACCCTGTCTATTCGTTGGAAGGACTGATGCTGAAGCTGAAGCTCGAATTCTTTGGTTACATGATGTGGAGAGCCAATTCACTGGAAAAGATCCTGATGCTGGAGAAGGTTGAAGGAAAAGAAGAGGGTGGTAGAGGAAGAGATGGTTAGATAGCATCACCAACTCAATGGACAAGAATTTGAGCAAACTCCTGGAGAAACTGAAGGAGAGTTTCTGTCCTGGTGTGCCAGGAAGCCTGGGAATCTGGAACCTTGGCATGCTGCAGCCCATGGGGTCACAAAGCGTTGGACACTACTTAGAAACTGAACAACAGTCACGTGAGAAACTTGTGTTTTAGAAAGCTCAGTTCTGTAGATAGTGTAGACGATAAGCTGAGAGACTAGAAAGGTAAATACATATTATCCAGTACACTCTTATGTACCCAGTATATGTAATAGCCAGTATACTCTTAATTAGTTTATCATGAAAAACAATTTGTGGTCAAATGTCATTGAGAAATTCTCATCACTGATATTGGAGCCAGACTACATGGGCATAAATCCTCTCTTACTAGTAGTTCAGATTTTGATTAGGGTATTTAACACTTTAACGAAAAATTTCCACATTTTTAATGTAAAGATAATAACCTACCTCATAGTGTAGTAATGAATATGAAATAGTTTTATACAATTTAATTACTTAGAAAAGGGCCTGATACAGGGAAAATGTTGTTTCAATGTAAATTCTAAACAAAAGTCTTCCCTGGGGATTTATATATGCTATTTAAACCTCATAGCAGCCCATCAGTTAGATAATAGTAGTCCCTTCATATAAAAGTCCCTGTCGTTAAAAGTAGACGTATCCACAATTCTCTTTGGTTCCTAAACCCAAGCTCCTTCAACTATACTATATGTCTTGACAATGTTAAAAAAAGAGAGGACTTTGAACATGCATCAGTTCAGTTCAGTTCAGTCGCTCAGTCATGTCCCACTCTTTGCAACCCCATGTGTCACAGCCCTCCAGGCCTCCCTGTCCATCACCAACTCCCAGAGTTCACTCAGACTCATGTCCATCGAGTCAGTGATGCCATCCAGCCATCTCATCCTGTGTCGTCCCCTTCTCCTTCTGCCCCCAATCCCTCCCAGCATCAGAGTCTTTTCCAACGAGTCAACTCTTTGCATGAGGTGGCCAAAGTACTGGAGTTGCAGCTTTAGCATCATTCCTTCCAAAGAAATCCCAGGGTTGATCTCCTTCAGAATGGACTGGTTAGATCTCCTTGCAGTCCAAGGGACTCTCAAGAGTCTTCTCCAACATGCATAGGTTCACTAAACTCTATAGAAGAATGAAACCTGGGAAGCTATTAGATCAGATTTTCTTATTGGAGGGTATGAGATCACAAAATAACAATTTCAAAAGAATGGACTTAGTTGATGACAGATTATAACAGAAGGTAAGCATATAGAAGCAATACATACAGACTAAACTCAGAATTTTTCAAATCAAAAGGGGAGGAAGAAAATAGGGTAAGTGCACTAGCTAGAGAAACTGCCTGCCAGTTCAGGAGACATAAGAGACATGGGTTCGATCCCAGGGTGAGGAAGATCCCCTGGAGAAGAAATGGCAACCCACTCCAGTATTCTCGCCTGGAGAATTTAACAGACAGAGGATCCTGGCAGGCTATGGTCCATAGTGTTGCAGAGTCAGATACAACTGAAGACTTAGCATGCATGTGAAGAGTTAAGAAACTTTTCTGTGGAATTTGTGTGTGAGCATACAACGTGTGTGTGGGTATGTGTTAAACATTTCTATTCTTTATATTTGAAAGATAAGTTGGGCTTGAGCATTCTAGAATTTTCAGGAGAAGAAACCAATGTAATGAAAAATGATAAGGGAAAAAAAGGAAGACCTGATGTATCAAAATTTGGGGTAAAAGTATCTTCAAAGACATTTCCAAAAATAGGAAGAGATTACTGTCTCCTAAACCAGGAGAGAATTTAAGGAATATAATGGCCGCCTTTAACTCAGTGACTTGGTAACATGAATCAGTAACATTTTCTAAGTGCTTGCAGTGCACTCTGCACTATTGTAAGCACTTTATGTGGATCAATTCATGCAGTTCTTATAACAAGCTTTTGAGGTAGCTGTTGTTACAAAGAGGATATGTGAAGTATAGTGGAAGTGCTGGGACTTAAACTTTTATAGTTTAACTTTACAATCCGTGTATTTACTGACTCCAGTGTATTGCCTTTCTGGCTAAACACCAGGCTGGGCAGTGGTAAATGGGAGGCTGGTTCAGTATTTTTGAATGTTTTAGAATATGGAGGTGTCTGAAAAAAGAGAAATGAAAATGAAAAGGAACTAAAACATAAAGATAGGAGCAAGTGAAAAATGAGAAAGAACAGGAGCAAAAACAGGAGACAGAATGTTAGCAGAAGATTCTAGAAAGAAATAGGCTTAGAGAAAGGAAGAAAGAAATGAAGACAAATGCAGACTACCTTAGATGCTAAGTTAAGTGTGTTATTAAAATTAAACTACTTTAATCATATCTAGTTCCTTTATTTTTAGAATAAGTTATCACATTATTAGGTTTGAAATTTAGTCTATTTCTTTAAAAATTAACTTGCATGAGTAGGTTTAACTATCTTTAAAAAAAGAACTGTCCTCTCCTTTGCAATGCTTTTGCACCTTATGTAGCAGTTGCATGCTAAAGATGAAATTATGCTGAGAAAGATCTGTCTGGAAATACCTATTTGTAAGGATACAGACTGAGTGAAAATGATGAACTATTAAATTTGAACATGCATCATAACCCTTTAGTTCTCCTAAATTTTTTTTCATCTTTTTAAAATTACTGATATATTTCAAAAGTAATATTGTGCTTTTTGTTGGGGATTTCTAAAGATATTTGGAAAAAAACAAAAATATGATTATTATAACATAAATTAATAAGAATTTTGCTCATAAAAACTAACAACTTAGTGACTTAGGTTAAATTTTGTTCCCTATAGAAAAATGAAAGACAGTTTTAGATTTTTTTAAATTTTAAAAATTTCAAATTTGTAGTTTCATGTATATAGTATGAAGTACTTCCCTGGTGGCTCAGTGGTAAAGAATCTGCCTGCAATGCAGGAGCTATAGGAACTACAGGTTCAGTCCCTCAACTGGGAAGATCCCCTGGAGGAGGAAATGGCAACCCAATCCAGTATTCTTTCCTGGAGAATCCCATGGGCAGAGGAGCCCAGTGGGTTGTCGGAGGGGTTGCAAAGAATCGGACATGACTGAAGTGACCTAGCACATGTGCATATATAGTAGGAAATTCATTGGAACATGGATAATTAGATTTTGGTTTTGCCATATTCAAGAAAAAGTTGTGTAAAAAAATAATACTGATCAAATGTAAATATTAGTTTTTATTTTCTACTCCCTCTTATTAAAGACTGAACTTTACAGTTTTCATTCATTACTGAAAGGGGGAAGAATTTTAAAATGTAATTCTTCACTTTACTACTTTAACTGACTATAAGGATTCCAATGGTTATATTGCTTTGAATGTTAAAAAAAAAAAAAAAAAAAGATTATTGTCCTCACTATATTCTGGCTTTTTTCCCTTTAGCAACAGGTTTATTTTCTTTGGTTAATATGCAGCAAAATGAATGAAATTTTGATTTTGAAATTTCTATTATTATGGTTAATAAAAAGAAGAAAGTATTAAGTATTCACCATTTTCTTTTTGTTTTTAATAAAATGTAATTGAAAAACAGAACATCTAAATTTCAATCAGTGGGAAGATAAAAACCATTATTTACATCAAGAGGTTTTTATTTCAGCTTGGTACTTCCTGTGACTTTAGCTTACTAAGTAAACCATGAAAGCCTTCTACAAAGTGTACATTTCTGATCAAGGTCTGAGATAAGAGTTTTTGAAGATCAACAATTAAAACACCTACGCCATCTAAGGCTTCAGGCTAACCCTTGATACATTTAGTGTGAAAAGGGACTGTAAACCTAATGAAGAGGGTTTTATGTTAGTAAATGAAATTGTTACAGAAAATGTTCCAGGACTTCAAAATGAATAGCTTGTGTCATTCTCTGAGGCTTCTTGTAGCATACTGTCTATGCCGCCATAGTTACATATCACCATGGTAAGCACCAGTCAAGGTGGGTTTTCCTTGCTTACTTCCTGCTGAGAATTCCTTGCTACCAATCCCACATATTGAAAAGAAAAAATACAATGTTTACTGTTAGTATGGAAATTCAAACCAGAACCAGGTAGTTGTTAGAAAAGTGGCTCATCCTATATGCACCCAGATATGACACTAGCCTTTTTCCCCTACCACAGTCTCTTAGCAGTTTTATAGATAATTTCCTTGATAGTTAGTAAGCAAGTGGGTTATAGAAGTTGAATGGCATAGGTCTTCTTTAGGGATTATAGTCTAACTACATTACAGGTGAAGAACACTTATAGAATTTGATTATATTAAATATCCTACAGATTTCACTGTTCAGTATTTTTTTTTAATAAAGACATATAATCATTAGGCTATGAAATATTGGAGAATACCAAACAAGGAGATTTCACCAGTTTATTGTGAATAACTGCTTCATTTTAATTTAAAATATCAATGTGCTTTGTTTAAAAATAAGAAAGAGAAAAGATCTACAGTAAAGTTTCAGTAATTCAGGGACTAATTGTTAGCAGGTCATTTTTCTAGATAATACTTAATTATAGATTTGCCTTTAGCTTTCACTATAGTGGTATCATTGCTCTCTATCTTTTCATCCTGGGAAGAAATATAAAGAAATGTGAAACTGGTTAATATCAGCTTGTTTGACTCTGTATTTGGTGAGAGAAAAGGTTGACACTGGATTAAAGTAAAGCTGTTATTTACTTTGTGTTGTTATGCATCCATCACTAGTTTTCACTAAGGAAAAATTAGCTGTGAGATCAATTCCACTTTAAGAGCAATTTATAAAGCTTGGAGACAGCCAGAAATTTTAAATAGTACAATTCATCAGGTCTTAACAATGGGCAACCAAAATTAACTAATCAAAATCTAGTTTTCCCATTGGCCCAAAAAGAAAGTAAGTTAAGATTCCCCAGATCCTTTTTTTATTGTTGCATCATTAGGTTCTTGCCTTTCTGATTATTTCACTTTCCTCTATTGTGTCTGGCACAGTGATGCCGGGGTCCAGCCCCGGTGGATCCAGGGAATTTGAAGGTGGGGACAGCGTCGGCGTCCTTGGAAAAATACATATTTAATTACAGATATATATAGAGATTAGAAACGGATAGTGTAGTAGGAAGATTAGTGGAGAAGAAGAGGCTGAATAACTTGGTCTACGTGGAATAGCATCCATGCTCCAGATGGGAATTCAGCCAGAAAAACAGGGAACAAGAAAGAAACGACATGGGGGAATCAGTCTTTCCAGAAACTGATCCGATTTCTTTATTTTGGGGTTTGCTTATATACCTTTTGTTACACATAGGAATGAATACAGAGTCACGTGGGGGTCAGCAGTCCTTTTATCAAAATCAGGTGCTTCACATAAATGTAAAAGAAAGGTCTTAGGAATATTACATCATCTTCTGACCATGAGACCCACTGACATTTTATGATCCTTTCTTTCTGGTAACCAAAAAACTTATTTTTTCCAAGGGTGTTTTTTCTTAAACCAGGCACCACCCTCCAAATAAAGTTACATTCCTATAGGGTGAGGGTGTAGTGAGTTACAATCAAGAAAGGAATCTATTTAACCCAAGGTTAACATGATTAATCTTAAAGGTTAATACTTATTTCTCCTATATGCTTAAAGGTTAATACTTATTTCTCCTATATGTTAGTTATATTCATTATGAGGGCAGGGAACAAGGAGATTTAGCAGCAAACATCAGCCCAACAAATGAAAATCCTTTCACCAATGTTCCTCTTAAGATCTATTTAGTCTTAAGATAGTGATAAAGTTACATTTTTACATAGCAAGGACACAGTGATTTATAACAAAGCACAATGATCTATTACAAAAGAGAAAATTCATTAACTCAAAAAGTCTAGTATTGCTAACCTTAAAAACTACTATATTTCCTTTTCTATATTCCAAATACATTGATTCATATATTCCCAGGTGCCTAAGAATATGGCGGCCTGGCGGCAATCATTGACTCAACAAGAAGAAAAGCCCTATGCTAATTAAGACTCTCAAAATACTCCACAACTCTCTGTGCTGTTTATGGTAGTAAACAATCATGTGCATAGTGGCAGCAGTATGGATGATCCTGTCACACAGGCTTGTCTGTCAGCAGAGAGGTTTGACCTAAGACACCCTTGTCCCACCCAGGGCAGGGAATTAGCAGCAATTATTGACACAACAAATGAAAAACCCTTCACCAATATAATTCCTAACCAACCCACTATACTAATAATTTCCTAACTCCCCAAAAGAATTTGCCTTTAGTAAGTCTAAAACATCTCGTGCCTCTCAGATTGGGAGGCTGTAAACAATCACATGTGGCCAGACGAACCTATACAGGAGGGCTAGATAACCTTCAGAGGAGTCCGTAAGCTGAAACACTCTTGTCACGCCCAGGAATTTTTATTGACTTGGAGCTGCAAGTTTACTCCTTCTCCAAGAGAAACAATTATGGGGGAGAGCCCCCTGTAAAGTCAGAGGTGTAAGTGAGAGCATAAAACAGACTCTGGTTTTGGGGTAGATGCTCGGGAACAGGGGGTTTCCTGAGGCTTGATCACACCTTTGCCTATGCCAAACCTCCTTCCTCATGACCTTTGCCATGGGCGGAGTTCCTCACGCTGGCCCCCGGCACAGTGGTATATCAAGGGAAAGCTAAAAATCCAAGTAAACTGTAGCAGAGCATTGACATAACTTCAAGTAAAGGAAGACAGACTTTAACTCTATACAAAACTCACATGAAAGGTGAAAAATCTTGACTACATTCCTATATGTTCTTATCCCCAAATTAGAAAATGTATATTGAAGTTTGTTTTTGTTTCACCATATATGAAACTCAAGAAGGAGTTAAGCATATGTCAGTTAGTATCAGAGAATCTGGAGAAAGCCCTATGGTGTACTTATAAAATTCTTTATATTGATCAGTGATTTCCAGACTGAGTTCCCATGTATATTCTCAGAGATATACAAGTCTCCATTAGGTTTTACTTTTAACTTATTTCAATGTGTACATAGACATCTATATATCCTCAAATATATATACATATTTATACTGGAAAAACAAGAACACAATTTTTTAGCCAAGTACCTTCAAGATCTTTTTAGTCTACATTTTCTTGTATTTGGGCGTCAAGTGAATAAGAGTTTTGATTATTTATTGGCTTGAGTTTCTCAGTCTGGCATCCAAGAACGTATTCTTGGGACCTGAAAGTTTTTGACTTCAAGGAATAATGGCATAGATAGCGGTTAATAAGCCGATTGCTGCCATCGTTTGTGTGCTGGGAGTAAAATACTGGGTGAACTGCTGATCATAAAGCAGCAGGAAAATGATTAGCATTGGGGTTATCATCATAATCTCCATGTTCATATCCTTCTCCTTCCATAAGATTTTGCCTTAAAATAGCCTGTAAAGGCAGAATACAGCCAGCCAACCTGGACTGGACTTGACTTTCCTAGCCTCATTTGCCCTGCAACTACCTCTTCCCAAATGGCTACGAATACAAACCCAAAGACTGAGAGAATTCTCTTGAATGGTCCCCTTACCTTTACCTCTGTTTCCTCTTACAAGCTCCAGATGGCATATTTCTTATATAAAGTCCAAACCTTAGTAAATGTTTCAAGAAAGACATTAAGGGTAGAAGATTATAAGCAGTACAGGTTTATAATTAAGAGAATGAATTCTGGAGCCAGCTTGCTATGTTCACATTCTTTGCTCTGCCACATTAGATTTATAAACTGTATTATTAGGTAATTTAAATTGTTAAATATTAATCATATTTAATATTTACAGGCAATTTAATGTGAAACCAAAATTAAAATTTTCTTAAGGTGGAATATGAGTGCAATGTTGTAGTACAATTATGACCATGTCTTCATTATTAAAGTAATGGTATGAGGTTACCTAGGCTAAATGGCTGGTCTCATCTGATATCCCCATGACTTTTTTTTCAAGCCAACAGATGACTTTCATTGTAATTTTATTAGATATAAATTAAATTAAATAAATAAATTAAATAAATTAAAATTTTATTTAAAATATGAAGGAATCTTCCTGTTTGCTTAGAGAGATTAATTAACATCATTTTATCTCAAGATCAGTAAAAATTCTCAAGTAATGAGGTACTGTAGCATATGGATTCTCATTATTAAAAAAAAAACAAGATCAAGAATTTGGTTTTGTATAACATTACTGACCATGATCAACAAAGATTGCACTGCAAAATGTGGGTTTAAAATGGAATCATACCTATTAATACCAAAAGAAATCTAAAAACCATATTCAACTAATGTTTTTATATTCAGGGAAAAACTCATAAAACGTCAGATTCCTGATAACTTTTTATTATACAGTATATTTATTTGTATTGTTTGTATTTTTAAAAGAAAATAAATTGTTAGTAATCCTAATTTAAATACAGGCAATTGTGTTAATTGTTAAAATTAGCAATTAATTAATTGTATTAATTGTAATAACAATTAATATTTGACATACTTTTGTAGTTTTTATATTTTTACACCTAAAACAAGATTCTGAAAAATAAAATTTACATTTTTATTTGTGACAATAACTAGAACATTATTTTAAAAGCTTACTATGTAATATTAACAGTCAAATTTGAAACTTCACAGATGCTTATCTAAGGTTTTTCACTAAACAATGGGAAAATTAATGTCTTAAAAGAAAATTCAAAGAACATGTTAGTAATTTAAATCATCAAAAATGTTAACAGGATTACTTAATATATTTTTTTATAAAGACAGTGAAAATGTTAGTTGCTCAGTCATGTCCAGCTCTTTGTGACCCCATGGACTGGAGCCCACCAGGCTTTATGGGAGCCTATCCATGGAAGTCTGTCCATTGGGATTCTCCAGGCAAGAATAATGGAGTGGGTTTCCATTTCCTTCTCCAGATGATCTTCCCAAACCAGGGATGGATGCATGCTGCTGCTGCTGCTAAGTCGCTTCAGTCATGTCTGACTCTGTGCGACTCCATAGATGGCAGCCCACCAGGCTCCCCCGTCCTTGGGATTCTCCAGGCAAGAACACTGGAGTGGGTTGCCATTTCCTTCTCCAATGCATGAAAGTGAAAAGTGAAAGTGAAGTCGCTCAGTCATGTTTGACTCTAAGCGACTCCATGGACTGCAGCCTACCAGGCTCCTCCATCCATGGGATTTTCCAAGAAAGAGTACTGGAGTGGGTTGCCATTGCCTTCTCCAGATGGATGGATAGATATGTAATAAAAGTATCTATGAAAAAACTGAGGTTTACTTTTGATAACCATTTGCAAAATGGAAAAAAAAAATAGTGAACTTAGTTCTTTTTTCATATAAAATGAGAAACTTTAAAAATCTTCTGTGTTTTCAGCTCTGTAGGAAGGTATTTTGTTTATATAAATTGTATACTTCAGAATTTAATTTTACAAACAATAAATATATAAGATATACTAAATGGATGACATCCTAATTATTCTCTTTGTCTATAAGGTTTTTATACAAAATAAGAGTCATTCTTCTGACAATATACATAGCATTGTTTTATCTCCTTCTATTTTCTTCTGAAAGATGAAATTTTTCAGAAAATGTTAAGGCCATAAAGATAAGAGTAAGGACCCAAAGTTAGGAATATGGGCTTAGACTGTGTCAAGTAGTTAATTAAATTAATGCAGTGACATAAAAAGTGAAATTAATTTATTATAAAAAATTATAGGAACTCTTGTGGATGATTTTTCTCTTAATAGGTTGTCTTTTGAAAGTTTATCAGTCGGCAGTGTTTAGGTCTTCCTCATAAATAATTTGTAATTGAAAGTAAAATGAGAATTAATTATAAAGTAAGACACTAGTTGTTGTTGTTGTGTTGTTCTTAGTCATTCAGTCATGTCCGTATCAGACTTAAATGAGTACATCACTTTATTTTGAATGAAGCACCATCTTTAGAGTTTACTATTAAAACTGTTTTTAAAAAGAGATAAAAGAAAATTAACTGCCAGTATTTTCTAATATTATGGTAAAAGAAAAATACCTATGGTTTGAAAGATAAATGGAAGAGTAAGACCTGAACTTTTTGCAGAAAATACTAGGGGTGTGTGTGTTCAGTTCAGTTCAGTAGTTCAGTCGCGTCTGACTCTTTGAGACCCTATGGACTGCAGCACATCATGCTTCCCTGTCCATCATCAACTTCCGGAGTTTACTCAAAATCATGTCCATCGAGTTGGTGATGCCATCCAACCATCTCATCCTCTGTTGTCCCCTTCTCCTCCTGCCTTCAATCTTTTCCCAACATCAGGGTCTTTTCCAGTGAGTCAGTTCTTCACATCAAGTGGCCAAAATATTGGAGCATCAGTCTTTCCAATGGATATTCAGGATGATTTCCTTTAGGATGGACTGGTTGGATCTCCTTGCTGTCCAAGGGACTCTCAAGAGTCTTCTCCAACACCACAATTCAAAAGCATCAATTCTTCAGCACTCAGTTTTCTTTATAGTCCAACTCTCACATCTATACATGACTACTGGAAAAACCATAGCTTTGACTATAAAACCTTTGTTAGAAAATTAATATCTCTGCTTTTTAATATGCTATCAATGTTGGTCATGTGATGTGAAGTCGCTCAGTCATGTCCGACTCTTTGCAACCCCATGGACTGTAGCCAACCAAGCTCCTCCATCCATAGGATTCTCCAGGCAAGAATACTGGAGTGGGTTGCCATTTCCTTCTCCAGGGGAATCTTCCCAACCCAGGGATTGAACCTGGGTTTCCTGCATTGGAGGCAGATGCTTTAACCTCTGAGCCACCAGCTCTCTTGTAGGAGGTCTCCATTACTCCCGCCATAGAGCTTCCAGAACATAACAAGACTGGGGAAACAGACTCTTGGAGGACACAGGAAAAACCTTGTGCACACCAAGACCCAGGAGAAAGGAGCAGTGACCCACAAGAGGCTAACTCAGACTTGCTCATGAATGTCCCTGAGTCTCTGGCAGAGGCGTGGGTCTGTGGTGGCCTGCCACAGGGTTGGGGGCACTGAATGGGACAACGTGTGCATGGAACCTTTGGAAGGTGGTCACCATTTTCTTCATTACCTCCACCATAGTTTGGCCTCAGGTCTAACAACAGGGAGGGAACACAGCCCCGCCCATCAACAGAAAATTCAATTAAAGATTTACTGAACATGGCCCTGCCCATCAGAACAAGACCCAATTTCCCACTCAGTCAGTCTTTCCCATCAGGAAGCTTCCATAAGCCTCTTATCCTTATCCTTCAGAGGGCAGACAGAATGAAAACACAATCACAGAAAACTAATCAAACTGATCACATGGACCACAGCCTTGTCTAACTCAATGAAACTATGAGCCATGCCATGTAAGGCCACCCAAGACGGACGGGTCATAGTTTTGACAAAACGTGGTCCACTGGAGAAGGGAATGGCAAACCACTTCAGTACTCTTGCCTTGAGAACCCCATGAACAGTATGAAAAGGCAAAAAGATAGGATACTGAAAGATGAACTCCTCAGGTTGGTAAGTGCCCAATATGCTACTGGAGATCAGTGGAGAAATAATTCCAGAAAGAATGAAGAGATGGAGCCAAAGCAAAAACAACACCCAGTTGTGAATGTGGCCAGTAATGGAAGTAAAGTCCAATGCTGTAAGAGCAATATTGCATAGGAACCTGCAATGTCAGGTCCACGAATCAAGGCAAATTGGAAGTGGTGAAAGAGGAGGTGGTAAGAGTGAACACTGATGTTTTAGGAATCAGTGAAGTAAAATGTACTGGAATGGGTGAATTACCTCAGATGTGTGTGTGTGAACTGACACCATCTAAAAACGATTTAAGTCAATACTTCCTAGGTGGTGCTAGTGGCAAAGAATCTGCTTGCCAGTACAAGAGGCATGCAAGACTCAGGTTTGAGCCCTGAGTTGGGAAGATCCCCTGAAGAAGAACATGCCAACCACTCCAGTATTGCCTGGAGAATCCCATGAACAGAGAAGCCTGGTGGGCCACCGTCCCTTGGGTCACAAAGAGTCAGTCACCACTGAAGCGACTTAGCACGCAAGCATGTATGTGTGCATGTGTGAGTGTGTGTGTGTATAAATAGACAATCTAAAATGATTTAAATCAGTTATATTTACTTGTAATAAAAGATATATAGATATAGGTGACACAAGATGAATAAAATTTCCAGATCAGCTCTAATGACAGTTCTGTGGCTAAAATGTCAATTATGACTGTAAAAAAAATAAATAAATAAAAGTGATTTTTACATCAGAAGATAAGTGAGCTTTTCATAAAATGTTCCGTTTCGTTTAGCTTTTAGGAAAGTTCACACGATTTATCTTAATGAAATTAGCTCATACTGTATTTCAACTGGCTGTAATGAAAATTTAATTTATTTAATTATATCTTTCTTCTATTTTCTTAACCCATAACTTCTTAGTGCAGTGTTTTGAAATCATGACATCTGCTTTTACATTGTTTGCTATAGGAAAGTTATGTGAACGTCTTTATCTTAAGTGTTATATCCAAGATATTTGATCTTTTATTGGCTTTACATTGCTATAATGATATAATAATACATACTTATGTTTAACAATTAAAAGCAGTACAGAAATATAGAGAGCAATCCTTTACTGTAGCATTGTCACTCCCTCTCTGCAGAAGTTTATGTTTCTTCACATAAAATTTGTGAAAACTGAAGCAAATATAAAAAGTGTATGTGTATATATGTATGTGGGCATGTGTATATGTGTATATGTATATAGATATAGATGCATATGTTTGCTTAAATAATGCTTGTGCATGTATATATGAATTCATATATGTGCTTATATGTTTGCTTAAATATTTACATATGGATATACAGAGAGGAGAGTCAGTTCTTTATAATACATTGAACATATGATTTGAAACTTTTCTTTCAGAAAAATTCTAATATATCCTTCGTTGTTCAGTTGCTCAGTAGTGTCTAACTCTTTGCGACCTCATGGACTGAAGCACTCCAGGCTTCCCTGTCCTTCAGCTCCTGGAGCTTGCTCAAACTCATGCCATTTAACCATCTCATCCTCTGTCATCCCCTTATCCTTCTACCTTCAATCTTTCCCAGCATCAGGGTCTTTTCTAATAAGCTGGATTCTCACATCAGTTGGCCAAATTATTGAAGCTTCAGCTTCAGCATCAGAACTTCCAATAAATATTCAGGGTTGATTTCCTTTAGGATTGACTGGTTTATTCTCCTTGTAGTCCAAGGGACTCTCAAGAGTCTTCTCCAACACCACAGTTTAAAAGCATGAATTCTTCAGTGCTCAGCCTTCTCTGTGGTCCACCTCTCACATCTATACATCACTGCTGGAAAAACCATAGCTTTGACTATAAGGACCTTTGTTGGCAAAGTAATATCTCTGGTTTTTAATACACTGCCTAAGTTTGTCATAGCTTTTGTTCAAGGTGTCTTTTAATTTCATGGCTGCAGTCACCATCTGCAGTGATGTTGGAACCCAGGAAAATAAAGTATGTCACTGTTTCCATTGTTTCCCCATCTATTTACCAGGAAGTAATGGGAACAGATGCCATGATCTTCGTTTTTTAAATGCTGAGTTTTAAGCCACCTTTTTAACTATCCTCTTATGCCTTCATCAAGAGGTTCTTCACTTTCTGCCATCACCATGTTGTCATCTGCATACCTGACGTTATTGATATTTCTCCTGGCAATCTTGACTCCAGCTTGTACTTCATCCAGTCTAGCATTTCGCATGATATACTCTGCATATAAGTTAAATAAACAGGGTGACAATATACAGCCTTGATGTACTCCTTTCCTGATTTGAAACCAGTCTGTTGTTCCATGTCCAGTTCTAACTGTTGCTTCTTGACTTGCGTACAGATTTCTCAGGAGGCAGGTGAGATGGTCTGCTATTCCCATCTCTTTAAGAATTTTCCACAGTTTGTTCTGATCCACATAGGCAATGTCTCTGTGCGATAAAGCAAGGGTGGGATGATTTGAGAGAATTACACTGAAACATGTATATTACGACATGTGAAATAGATATCCAAGCCAAGTTCGATTAACAAAACAGTGCACTCAAAGCCGGTGCATGGGACAACCCTGAGGGATGGGCTGGGGAGGGAGGTGAGAGGGGTGTTCAGGATTGGGGACACATGTACACTCATGGCTGATTCATGTCAATGTGTGGCAAAAACCACCACAGTATTATAAAGTAATTAGACTTCAATTAGAATAAACTAAAATTAATTAATTAATTAATTTTTAAAAGGCTTTAGCTTAGTAAAGCAGAAGTAGATTTTTTTAATGGAATTCTCTTGCTTTTTCGATGATTTAACAGATGTTGGCAATTTGGTCTGGTTCCTCTGCCTTTTCTAAATCCAGCTTAAACTTGGTACACATTCTGTTGAAGCCTAGCTTGGATAATTTTGAGCATTACTTTGCTAGCATGTGAAATGAGTACAATTGTGTGGTAGTTTGAGTGTTCTTTGGCAGTGCCTTTCTTTGGGATATGATGAAAACTGACCTTTTCCAGTCCTGTGACCACTGCTGAGTTTTCCAAATTTGCTGGAAGCAAATTGAGTGCAGCACTTTCACAGCATAATCTTTTAGGATCATAAATAGTTCAGCTGGAATTCCATCACCTCCACTACCTTTGTTTATAGTGATGCTTCCAAAGGCCCACTTGACCTCACACTCCAGGATGTTTGGCTCTAGGTGATTGATCACACAATCGTGGTTATCTGGGTCATTAAGATACTTTTTGCATAGTTCTTCTCTGTATTCTTGCTGCCTCTTCTTAATCTCTTCTGCTCCTTTTAGGTCCGTGCCATTTATGATTTATTGTGCCCACCTTTGCATGAAATATTCCCTTGGTATCTCTAATTTTCTTGAAGAGATCTCTAGTCTTTCTCATTCTATTTTTTTCTTCTATTCTTTGCATATATTCTCATCCTTTTATTATTTTTTTTGCATATATCTTTATACTCCTATAAATTCAACCTTTTTTATAGGTGCTACATAATTTATTTTACCATTCATCCATTTCTGAATATTTAGGGTTTTTTTTTGTGGGGAGTGGGGGATTGTCTTTACTTGCCTTCTTGCTATTATGAGCAATGGTTTATTGAATGTGTTAGACCAAAAACATTTGCAAAATTGTCCAATGATGAATTTTTAGTTAAGAAGTTCCCAGTTAAATAAATTGTGCCTTTAAAACTAGACATATTTTGCCCAGTTACCGTCTAAAATTTCTGTTTCAAAATGCCCTTACAACATTGTGTTGAAACTTACTTTTTTCCAACATGATAATTTCAGATATTATAACTTGTCTTAATCTTCCTTCTTTAATTTAATATCTATCTATAAACAATTACTATTTCCTTGTTTCAAGTATTTATTTATTTATTTATTTATATGGCTGCCTGCATCTGTGTTGCTGCACAGGCTTTTCTCTAGATGCGGAGAGTAGAGGCTACTCGTTGCAGTGGCTTCTCGTTGCAGAGCATGGGCTGTAGGGCCCATGGGTTTCAATATTTGTGCCCCCAACAGCAATAGTTGCTGTCTCCCAACCAAACACAGTCTCAATAGTTGTGCCATATGTCTTAGTTGCTCTGTGATATGTAGGATCTTCTTGGATAAGGGTTTGAACCTTGTCTCCTGCATTGGCAACTGGAGTCTTTCATTTTCCTTATTTTTTTCTTCTCTACTTGAATTGATTTCAAAAACTATTTACACAGTAATGAATTTTTGCTTTGATTCTATGTGTTTTGCAAATGTCCCCTCCAGTGGGTCATTTAATTTTGTTTTTTTTCATTTCTGATATCACTTTGGGAGTTTAACATTTTTAAAACATATTATTAATACTCAGTATCATGTCATTACATGACTACAATCAAATACAAAAGCTAACAATATGCTGGTACTATTTAGGCATAGATAATGAATTTGTGCTTCTTTTTAAGAACATGTAGTTAAGAGATTAAATTATATGTCCTACAGTTTTACATATGTGTATATTGTATCTTTGGAGAGCAAAAATTAGTGGGTAGAAACAGCTGTTTTAGCATCTGTTGGTATACTGTTGCTTATAGTTTCTTGAATGATACCTTATATGAAAGAGTTTCTCCAAATATTAATAAATATTCCAAGAAAAAGAAAAATCAGTAGTGAAATATTTGTGAAAAAACTGCAGAAAATGTTCATCTCCTGGACGTTTATATTTGGGCATCGAATATTTGAAGAAGGCTAATCATGGGGAAATGTGTTTAATTTCAGTGTTTCTCATGTCATTCACCCACATATCATTTCCCAGTAGAACACTCTTAACAATTCTCTGAGTGGAGATTCTGGCAGAAGTTAATAGTGCAGTCTTTTATGACAAAGGTGTTAAAGTCTGAAATTTTAAAAAGAGGAGTGATAGCATTCCAGATATGAGCTATAATTTTAATAGCTTACCCTATGACTTAAAAAGCAGTAATATATGCCTTTAAATGGGGATTAAGGCAGTGATTTAACAGCCCAAATATCTTACACTGAGACGCTTTTACTCTTCCTTAAATCATATAAGCTGGAAGTATATGAGAATATGAAGTGTGGTACTTTTGCTTCTTGGATGTAGAGAAGTCAGGGTAAAATAAATTTTAGAAAAACATATTTACCCTATTCTTAAAAAAGGAAGAATATTCTACTGTTGAGCTTCTATAGCACTCAGAAGTCTTTAACTATATAAAACTTTCTATAGTTTACTGAAACATAATAAAATGCTAAGAAGCATTACTTTATTCTTTTTTTCCTCTGAATTTCTTCCACTAGCTCATTTTCTAGTGGGAAAAAGAAACAGGAAAGCCTTTGTATCAGAAACAATTTATGAACCATTTCAATTAAGTCTTCTGTTGGCACAAAACACAATAAAAAGCCTGGCTAAGAATTGTATTCTTTGCCTTATTAATTCAGATTTTGCCACTTCTTGTTATAAATGCCATTATTTCAAGACCTACTAAGATCACTTTAGTTCCCTAAGTCATCCTTAGTAATACTCCAAAACATGTTAAGCAAACATGGTCTAATCAAATGAGACCTGAATCTTTCTAGGAGACGAATATATACCAGTTTATATTTCAGTTCAGTCCAGTCACTCAGTCGTGTCCGACTCTTTGTGACCCCTTGGACTGCAACATGCCAGGCTTCCCTGTCCATCACCAACTCTGGGCATTTGCTCAAACTCATGTCCATCAAGTCGATGATGCTATCTAATCATCTCATTCTCTGAGACTATCAGTTTGTATTTATGAGTATTCAATAGATGTTGTTGTTCATTTACTAAGTCACATTTGACACTTCAGGACACCATAGACTGAAGCATGCCAGCTCATCTGTCCTTCACTATCTCCCAGAGTTTGTCAGATTCATGTCCGTTGAGTCGGTGATACTATCTGATCCATCCTCTGCTGTCTCTTTTCCAGTGAGTCAGCTCTTCACAGGCCAAATTATTGGAGCTTTAGCATCCGTCCTGCCAATGGATATTCAAGGTTGATTTTGTTTAGGATTGACTTGTTTGACTGTCTTCAGTCCAAAGGACTTTCAAGAGTCTTCTCCAGTACGACAATTTGAAAGCATCAATTCTTTGGTTATCAGCCTTCTTTACGGTCCAATTCTCACATCCATACATGACTACTGGAAAAACCATAGCTTTGACTATATGGATCTTCGTTGGCAAAGTGATGTCTGTCTGATTTTTAATATGCTGTCTAGGTTAGTCATAGCTTTTCTTCCAAGGAGCAAGTGTCTTTTAATTTAATGGCTTCAGTTACTGTCAACAGTGATTTTAGAGGCCAAGAAAATAAAATGTGTCTCTGTGTCCACTTCTTCCCCTTCTGTTTGCGATGAAGTCATGGGACTGTATGCATGATCTTGTTGTGTGTGTTTTTTTTTTTAATGTTGAGTTTAAAACCAGATTTTTCACTAATCTGCAATACATTTTCAGAGATTTTAATGTTAAGGAATGATCTTGATTCTTTCTTTAGAGTCTTAGGACATAGCCTTTTAGGACACTAGTTACATGTGTATATCATAGACCTTATTATGAGAACTTAAAAAATACATAATTTAACTTAGTTATAATTTCTTGACTTCTGGGGATTTAAAATTCTCTCCTGAAGTTAAGAGAATTTGCCTATGTAATTTATTTCAATTAAAAATTTATTTCAATTTCAAATTAAATTTCAGTTTAACATAATACATGAAGATGTTTAGAAAACAGGTTTTAAACATGGCAAAACTCATGTATTTCACACTTTCTATGTTTTTTAATGTTCCTTAATTCTACAGTTTGATTTGAGTGGTGACTTCACTGGCAGATGCAGTTGTCAGTATTAGTGAACTGAACACTTAAGAACTGTGTATATGAAAAGTGAAAGTGAATTCCCTCAGTTTTGTCCAACTGTTTGCAACCCCTTGGACTGTAGCTCAACAGGCTTCTCCATCCATGGGATTTTCCAGGCAAGAATACTGGAGTGGATTGCCATTTCCTTCTCCAGGAGATCTTCCCGACCCAAGGATTGAACCTGGGTCTCCCACATTGTAGGCAGACGTTCTACTGTCTGACCCACCAGGGAAGTCTCTTGTAGTATGTAAATAAAGTAAATCTCAATTTTAAAGGGTATTTTAGTTACCATTGATTCTTTCTTCTACTCCTGATATCCAGCCTTTCATCCATCTACTGCCACATTGATGTAGTAATATAAGGATTACATTAATATAGTATTGTTTGTTTGTCAGTGGAGATTAAATATCCTAAATTACAGTGAAACAAAAAGATGAAGAAAGGAAAAGGAGGATGAGGCTTTTTCTGTGATGCAAAGAGATAACTATATTGGCAGTGGGCTCTATTTGATCCTTATCCAATAAATGTATTTAGAGTATATTGCTTAATGATAATGTACTATTCAGCACAAATTTAGCAGATGGTATGCTCTCTAAATATTTGTTGATGGAACAAAGAGGGGAGATAGGAAAGGAGGGAGGGAAGGAGCGAGGGAGTGTGGAAGTAAAGAAAGAAAGGAGAAAATTTTAACCTAAGACTACAAAAGCATTTGGAAACATTTCAGTCTACATCTCTGTAAAAAAAAAAAAAAGAAAGAAAGAAAGAAAGAAAGAAACTTCTCTGTAAGTTTATGCTGAACACAATTTCAGGAAGATGTTCCAAGTATATATTCTTTAGTATTTAATATAAACTTTTTAAATACCTATTAATTCCTTGATATACTACAGGACCCATTCCCTATTCAGGAATTAGTAAGATGAACTAGTAATAGAGAATATTCCATAGAGAATATTCCCTTCAACCTGTAGATATTTTTTGGCCTGTTTCATTTACATTCTTATTACAAAATCAGGTTCCCTAGTTGTCAGCTAGGGATGGCATAAGGCTTTCTGTAATATAAAGCTGCCAGTATTAGGTAGGATTTAAATATGTAGGTAGATCATTGTTTTTGTTGCTGGTGAGTTATAGTCCATGGGGTTGCAAAGAGTCGGACGCAGCTGAGCACAGACACACGAACACACACACACTGAGAGATTGTTGTTTTAGGTCGTTCAATATGTACCATTTACCATTATAATATTAAAATAGTTTAACTTTAAAGTTTCTAAGATTAGTACTAGATTTACTGTTAGTGAAGTAGATTTAAAAAACAGTCAGAAATAGACTTTAAATATAAGCATTTTAGCTAAGCAACATGGTCCTAACATAATTGCTTCCCATAAGCAAATATGTACTGAAATATGAAACATGATCTTTATCAAGTTATTCTACATTTATTTTTTCATGTGTATTCCTATGTTAACTCTCACCTCTCCACATTAAAATATGACAGATTTAAGAAGATGGTCCAATTTTAATTATAGATATGGACCCATGTTAATTTTGAAAAAGATAATCAGTAATCATGTTTGAAAGCATATTCATTACTCAGAGTAGAATGAAATGTAAAGAAAATGAATAAAATTCATTCAAAAAATCTTTTCTGAAATCTTAATGCCTTTCACTAATAGAAGCAGTGTAATAGCAAGAAAATACATGTATTTTTGATTAATGAGCTGAAAAAGAAAGTAGCTTTTCTTCCTCTTTTTCCATAATCACTATCTTCCCTTTCATCAGTTACAATCATTAGGATTTAACAGGGATTTATTGATCTTAGTTATAATCTTCTGCTTTATCCAAATGCTGTCTGAGGTTTGCTTTGTAGCTTAATGTTACTCTTTTACACAGTAGGCTGATTATAAAGTGATTTATAGGGCACATTTGTCCTCATAGTCTACTTGAAGCATAGGACAACATATGGATCATCAGGAAATAACTGTTCTATTTGAAGATAAACATGTCTCATCTGTACAGAGTCAAGAACAGATTCTTTGCACATGAAACATTCCTGTATCCAGGGTTGGCTTTATTTGTTAACCCACAAATATTTGCCACTTCATAAGGTATGTCCAGTGTGGCTATGTATATTTCAAAGTTTGAAAATCAGTTTCATTGTGTTCTAGTCCACAAGCACTTTGAGATTTACTTTGATAGTACATTAGTAGAATGCTGTAGAAAAGAATATTGAGAAGAGAGTTGCAGTGGTCAGGTGTGTGTTTTCCAGCATTCTAATCTTTTGAAATTTAACCTCCAGCCACCACTTGTCCTTGTGTGATGGGCATTTTGAATTTTTGATGCTGGATAAATGGGTTTTCTAAAAGTTTTTGAAAGAATATAGGAAATTGTATTCAACATTTTATATCTGGTACTAGTTGCCAAGATCAAACATTTCCATTCAGTTATAATTTTATGCTTGCACTGTACACGTTTTAACTTGCCTATTATTTGAAAATATAAAGAAAAGACAGTAACCTGAAGCGATTCCGTTTTTACCAAGAATAGGCCACGACAATGGAAAGGATGTTTGTACACGTGTGAAGTGAGAAGTTATTCAGAATTGAAAGGAAATAAAAAAAGGAGAGAGTAAGAAAATTGCTTCTTGAATGTACATTGGCAGATCAACCAAAGAATGCAACCAACAGTTTCCTTTTTTTTTTTACATGCAAGAATCATTTTTTCTGTTCTTCTGGAATTATATGTATGGCAGCAGTGCTTTTGTTGTAGTGGTGATGTATTTCTTTCCCCTTGGCTGCTATTTATTTCAGATGGCATTAATAGGTATTTTTCAGTGGTTAGAACAGTCATAAAGATTCTTTGGGTCCTATGCCTAGTGTCTTAGTTTGATTCACTAAGGCGTAGCAGTAAGACACTCTATTTTTCACATTTTATTACTAATTCTAACATTAACAAAGAAAGCACTGAAGAGAAAATAAGTGAAATAGTACAATTTCATAGCATGCTTAGAAAATAAAGTAAGTACTATGTTTCACTGGGCAAAAGATGATTATACCAGTGAGTATACCAATGGTTGTATACATACTGAACTGCCAGGATGTCCACAGGTACATTTTATTGCTCATTCCTACTAGTATTGTATTTTCATAGTGAGAATTCTTAGCAATTCAAAACACATTTGTATATTATTATCTTATTTCTAGAGATGAGGGAAAGGTTAGATTCATACTAAAATGTGCAGTTTTTTACAATGAAATTCGGAGCTTAATAAACATTTTTTCTATCTCCAAATTCTTTTTTTGAGATTAGATAACAATATACTGAAATATACCTGTTAACTTGTATTATTTTGTTAAAACAGAGAACTAAAGAATGCATTTTAAAACTTAGAACACAGTTTTTATTTTTGCCATAGCAAATTGTTAATGCAGAAACTCCAGGAGCACAACACATACTTATTCACAAGCATGGAAAACTCAAATCTTGATCTAAGTAACCTAAGTCACTGTTTTATTGGTAATATTGAAATAATAATAATGATAAATGTTTTTTAAGTTTGTTATCTCTGTTCCCCAATTGGCAACTAGGAAATTAGAAGAAAACAAAGCCAATGTAATGCCTAATTAAAACTTAGAATCTAGAAAGAAGAGATTCAGGTTCTTCCTTAATTTATCCACCCAACAAATATTCATTTAATACCTATAGTTTACCAAGTATTATTTTGAGCATGAGAACACTGAATAAATTTGGCAAAGCCCATAGACACATAATGCTTATGACATGGTAAGGAAGACACCAATAGACACACAAGTATATCAAAGATAGTGGCAGGTAGTGACAGACAGTGCTGGTTTCCATATGGTCTTTAAAGGAGGCATTTGGAGCAGAATCTTGAAAGAAGTGAAAGTGCGTTTCTCCAGAAGCATTGGGATGACCCTGGAAGCAGTCAGGTGCTTAGAGTGCACATGGAGCAGCCCCACTGGCTCTGCTGGAAGAGACTGAGTGAGTGCCAGAGCAGTAAAAAAAGAGACTGCATAGGGTTGCAAATGTTAGATTGCTTAAGGCCTTTTTAAGGAGGAGTGCCATGGTGAATCATGTTTTATAAGGCAGACCATGGAATCTTGGAGTACTGTGATAATAGTGGATATGCAAAGAGAATCCTTTTTGGGACTCACTGAAAGCAGAACCAGCCACATTTGCTGATGAACTAAACGTGGCTATGAGATAAAGATAATTTTCTCTGGTGGTTTCTAGGGTTTAGGATTTGAGCAACCCTTAGGGTAAATGGAAGTATAAGATTTGGTTGGGGGAGGAGTAGGAAACCAAGAGTCCTCATTTTGTTGTTGTTGTTGTTGTTGCTTATCTGTTGATTTTTTTTAAAGAAATATAATTGTAATAGACTAAGAAGGCAATTTGATATGGAAGTCAGGGAGATATTTTTAAAAGAAAAAGTATACCAGACAGAGTTAAGCAGGCAAAAGAGACTTTATTCAAGTCATTTACAATTGGGATCAAGACTATTACAATAGCAAAGAGAGGCTGCACTAAATTCCACTGAAATAAAAAGGTGAAGAATTTTTAAGCACTGGCATGAATAGTGGAAAAGTACTAAAAGTACTGAAGAACATTAGCTGAGAGGTTGGTCAGTGTGATTAGGCCACTTGTGTTTGCTAGTTGGTGCTTATGGAAGTTAATCTCCTATCTTCCTGAAGAGACTGGAGGGTAGGGACCTTCTGTTTTCTGATGATGACAATTTAAAGGGATGGTCTCCAGGTCTTTGGGAAAGACAGGCCTGAGTTTTAAAACCAACCAGAAACTGGGGAAAGATTTGCATCTCAGTGATGCTGAGAATTCACAAGTGTCCTAATGTAAATACCTAGCTAAAGAAAGAGAGATCCAGGGCTATGGTCAGGAAGAAACCTCTCTAAAACTTTAGTTTAGCACTCTTGTTGATCCCAAACTTATGACTATACCATATTATGACAATTTGGGATTGTTTTGTTTTGTTTTGGCCCATCCAGTTAAAAGAAAAAGGACAAATCTACAAAGTTCAAAGAAAGAAAATTTTTTCATCAGTTGAATTTTGAATTATAGGTATCTTACAAATATTTTCTTACTCTCATATCTTTAGGCAAGTATATGAATCTCTTTTGCTCACTGTAATATCCCCAGCACTTGGAAAAGGGGGAACTAGTATTTAGTGGATGCTTGAAAGTACTTGTAGACTGAAGAGCATCCGTAGAAGTTGAGCTTAAGGTGAATGCATAATCATATTTTGTTACCTTTATTATTGTCTCTCATCATCTTTGTTTCTTCCTTCTATATGGAATTTTATCCCAACCCTAGCTCTGATGTTCTTCATTTCCATTTTAAGAGTGATATAGTATATTCTCTTGGATCCCCAAAATGTTTCACTATTGAGTCACCAACTAAAGAGTATACATTAGGCAACTGTCAAATAAACACAAAGTCCTTATTGGTAAGTCATTTACAAGTAATAACAGAAAACTCTTAAATCCATTTAAAATTTCATAGTTCCATCATGTGATTTGTGAGTGAAACACCCAATCATATAATCATATCAACTGTTGATATTAAATAACACCTTGTAGTCCATGGGACAGCTGTATCATATGATTCTCTGTCTCCTAGCTATCCATTGCTTTCCTCCTTTGCCGTGACTGGTTTCAGGTGCGTGTGACCTGCGTGGTCTCACTGAATCCCACAGTTAGGAGGCCTCATGTTTGATTTAGTGCTCGACTGTTTCTGTCTTGAATTTCTTAATAGTCTTTGCTCTAGAGGTCCTCATTTTTACTTTTGTAAGTAGGCCTTAAAATTATGTAGTCAGTCCTGCTCTCAGCTCCCACTTGGAGAATCTCTAGCAACAGTAACACATGCAAATGATACATGTAAAAAAGAATGACTTCCAGTTTCTAAAGCTCAGAAAAATTATGAGGTCATTATGTAAAGAAAAATTTCATGCAGGTAAATATAATTAGAGCAGGAGAATAATGAGCTAATACGTGACCTTATTTGATGAAGAGATTGAGATGAGTGGAATTTCTCAAAAATTTTGATTACCATTGTGTTATTAATCTTCATAAATATCCATCCTGAGTTCCCATTAGATATAGAAGGAAGCATTTACAGATGATTAAAATGAGGCATAAAACAAATAAATTATGAACTTTCCAAGGAAGCACCAACTCATAGTTTTACACTAACAAATGGTGAACAGAAATACAGAGAAATTTCATTGTTCTTTAAACTTCAAGGTACAATTCAAGATTTACTGCCTTTAGTTTTTTTCTTGGATTAAAACCTACCCTTCTATTAATCACATATTTTATAAATACATTTTGCTAATATTTTAATATAATGGACTCATTAATATGTATAGATTTTGAATTTGAAGGTATACTGAACATTTCAAAATGTGGCTTCTTAGATAATATTAATATTACTAGTTTTTTCTTTTTATCAGTTCCATATAATAATCCTATATTTTAATACTATGTGTAATTACTGTATTGTGATCATGGTAGTATTAAGCAGTGTTCCTTTTTAAAATAAGTCATCTTTTAAAAGATGCAGTGTTTATATTTCAAGATGAAGTAGGATTAGTTAAAACTGTTCTATTAGACAAGAAAAAGAGTAAAAGAGAAATACAAACTATAGATAATTATTTTACAAAAGAGACCACTGTTTATCAATTTTTCAAATGTTTAGTGGAACTTATCAGGTTATTTATAATGAAAAAAGTGAATTCTTGGAAAAGTTGTTTTAATACAATTAGTTCACTTCTTCTGTCCACTCTTAGAAAAATAATTAACTATAAGTAGCTTACTGGGAGGATATGGTAAAGGAGAAATATGTTTTATTCATGTGCAAGGCTGCTGTTTCTTAGAGATGCAAATAAAATTGCATGTGAATTAACATCTGCTCTTAAAGCACTGCATGTCCTACTCTGCTAAGGGAACACAGCTGGAGAAATGTGTAGAGCATTGTCGTCTTTAGATCAAACACAGAATAGAAAGGCTTTTAGTGATACATATATAATACCATTACTATTGGCAAAAGGGAGTTTCTGTTCTCTCTATTTCTGGCACCCATTTTAAGCTATGGCTCAATGGTTCTTTAAATGAGAACATAAAATACACAAATATTTTGTGGCATTTAATCCTGAATTTTTTGTAACACAAATTTTTGTTTCCTTTCTTGTTTTACTACTTTCCTTCCTCCTTCTCTTCTTTTGTTCCTGAGAGTGTTTCTTTTGCTCTTAGCAAGTTTGGGGCCCTTTTCTAGGTTTTAGAGACAATATGGTAATCAATGGAGCTGGCAGTTCACTGGCCTAAAGCTTTATTTTTCAAGGTAATAATACATCTACATACTGAACTTTTAATGGTAGACATATGAAAATTTGTAAGATGAAAAAATCTCCAACATGAGATGAGAGAGGAGAGAGAAAGAAGATAAAAGAGAGATAGGAGAGGAGAGGAGTGGAGAGAGGGAGAGAACATCTTGGACATTTAGAGGAGATGCAAAGGTGGAAGGGAGGATGGGATGTGGCATTCCCCATTATGATTGCCTGTCATCACGGAACTTTAATGACAATAAAAATTCTATTACAAAGTATTTTATGTGATTCTCTCTCCTATGGATATAGTTTAGGATCTACAATCTGAGAACTTCAGTGATCATCAATTCTTCCCTTGATAGCTGTAGTCAGTACCATACACCATGGACATCCTGGTTCTAAGTGGGCTAACGTTGTATTCACTTCAGGGAGAAAAGTACTGATCTTGACCTAACTATACAAATATTTCTGTACTATTTTTATAGTTGTGATATAAAATTTACCAGCAGATTCTGTGTGTTTCAATCCAGGCATAATTCTAGAGTAATAAGTTTTATAGAGAGATTAACCTAAAGCAGTGTAAGGAATTCCAAGAGTTCCGGCAGTCTGTAATTCAGTAAGGATGTATAGAAAGTACAATTTCATAGAGACAGGAGAACTTCTTAAAACACCTCGATAAAATTCAACCTACCTCAGAAGTCCTGTCATACTGTAGCTTATGATAATGAATATGGGGCTATTTTTAGCTTCAGAGTAGCGCTGATCATTTTAGCTCATTTATAACTTGGAACATTAAAATAGGAAGATTCAGAGGTCAGGACCAAAACCAAAGGATGATTTTGAATTAGTTTACAGGAGTCTTTGCAAAAGAGAGAAGAGAGAGCTAAACCAGCTTGCAGAATTATCTTGGGCAGGATCACAGGCTTGAATATTAAAACACTAATGTAAGAGAACTTTTCAGTAGACATATTAACAGCAGATTTTTAAAGAATGAAAAACGTGACATTGAAACAAATGTTTGCAGAGCAACCCAGATGCAATTTTACACATTGCTATTAAGTAATTATCTCTTGCCTCTCAGTATTCTAATAGAAAAATAGATATTTCTTAACTGTTAATCTTATTGAAAACAATGTTTTCTGTCAGAATGCAAATAGGCTAACTTCCCTTGGGAACAATGTTTCTGTGAAAGAATCCAGTGTAGGAATACATTTGATGTTTGCTTTTTTGTAGATATATTAATAGTTTTGTTTTCTCTCATTAAGGAAATATTCAGAAAAGGAACAAGTTTTATAATATTTAGGCTACAAGAATAGATACTTCATGAAGTTTGAAAATAAAATCCCATTTCTCGGAAATTACCAGAAATTTAAGCAGTAAAAATAGGCTAGCACCCATGGATTGAGGCATCACTGCTACAACCACACTTTGTATTAAAGGACAGTGTCTTCCATAGTTCAGCCGCTCTTTCGAGTCGTTCTATCCTGAAGGGCACTACAAGTCTTACTTTTGTTATAAACTATGACACTGATATTAATCACCAAATTTTTAGGACCTGTGTCAAGTGAAAAAAATTAGTTATGTGGCACTGAAATACTTTCACCCAAATATCTCTACCCAATATCACACACATACTAATTCACCCTTGTGGAGAGCTGTAGCCAACTGTAAAGTTAAAGGGAGCTCAGTCCACATGAGACCACCCTCTCTTCCGCCAACAACTTCAAATTCACTATATTCCCCAAACCACCTCAGTTCAGTTCAGTTCAATCGCTCAGTCGTGACCAACTCTTTGCAACCCCATGAACTGCAGCCTACCACGCCTCCCTGTCCATTACCAACTCCTGGAGTTCACCCAAACCCACGTCCATTGAGTCAGTGTTGCCATCCAACCATCTCATCCTCTGTCATCCCCTTCTCCTCCTGCCTTCTATCTTTCCCAGCATCAGGGTCTTCTCAAATGTGTCAGCTCTTTGCATCAGGTGGCCAAAATATTGGAGTTTCAGCTTTAGCATCAGCCCTTCCAATGAACACCCAGGACTGACCTCCTTTAGGATGGACTAGTTGGATCTCCTTGCAGTTCAAGGGACTCTCAAGAGTCTTCTCCAACACCACAGTTCAAAATCATCAATTCTTGAGCACTCAGTTTTCTTTATAGTCCAACTCTCACATCCATACACGACCACTGGAAAAACCATAGCCTTGACTAGACGGACCTTTGTTGACAAAGTAATGTCTCTGCTTTTCAATATGTTGTCTAGGCTGGTCATAAAAGGAGCAAGCGTCTTTTAATTTCATGGCTGCAATCACCACCTCAGGTCTGTTAATTTACTGTAAGGATTCCCAGAAAGTGATTATACTCATGGTTATGGTTTTTAACAGGGACATGATTCATATAAAGTCCTCCAAAGGGAGAAACTTTCAGGGCAGCATCTAAGAAAGTACTAGACATGGACCTTCTGTTTTCCTGTCTCTGTGGAGTCTGGGAAGCCTTGCATTTTTGGCATTGATGTGAGGTAATGTATTTTGAGAACTGTCATCCAGAAAAGCTCACTGCAGCCTTAATGTCTGGAATATATATTAGGGTTTTATTATTTAGCCATGATTGATTGTCCCTGTGGTTGATCACAGGAGGTCTAGTCCCATGGACCAATGCTCTAGCCCTAAATCATATGGCATGCTCACTACCCACCCTAAATATAGTACTCTCTGATGTGGCCAACCTCACTCTAAATCATATTGTCAGTCTACCCAGCATGACCCATGGTTTGCCAGGAAATCACAGACATTCCAGTCAGTTATCACATTCCCAAGGTCTAGTGATCACCTCCACTAAGTGAAGGCAAAGGCCAGATTTCACTTTAGGAAAGAATCAAGTCTTTATTTTAAAGGCCCCAAATATCTATTTGAGTCAACAGAGTAAGTACCTTGACTTCTAGTTTAAATGGGTTCTCACACACACACAATTAGACTGCATTAATTGAAGTATTGTTCACTCTGTTATGATTGATAAGAGCCTATCTAGAGTTGTAGTGGCCACATATGAGGGACACAGAAACAAAGGAATTGAAGAAGAGTGTATAGAGATTTTATGTCATGTATTTATTCATTCATTTGACATTGATTCAGCAAATATATTGGGGGAAAAATTACTATGTGCCAAGCCCTCTGCTTATTGCGATTGATGCCAGGCATAGACAAACAGTCATAAAAGGCAATAAGCACTATAATGGCAATATGGACAAAATACCTGTGCAAGATAGATGATCAGTTCTGCCTTGAGGGCTTCGCTTCACAGAGAAGAAAATGTTGTGCTGCATTTGAACAGTTTCGGAGACTATCCAGCAATCTGCTGGGTTGATGTTGTGTGGGAAGGTGTACAGAGATACCCAGGCAGGAGAACAGCATAGGAAAAGAAGAATGAAGCAGCATAACACATTTTTAAACATTTAACAACACAGCAAATTTAGACAGATGAAGAAAAAGCTGTAAGGCAAAAAAAAAAAAAAAAAGGCAGTTTTCAAATAATAAAAGGCAGTAATAACAGGCCAGGCAGTCATTCTGTCCTGTGTTGTTTCAAAGTAGGTTGTACTTAAACTATGGATGAACACTGTATTTTTCTAGAACCAAGCTTTGGCGCTATAAACTTGAGGAATTAAAAACTCAGGATAAACAAGCCAGCTATAGTAATAAC
Organism: Ovis canadensis; assembly: GCF_042477335.2. Lineage (NCBI taxonomy): Eukaryota > Metazoa > Chordata > Mammalia > Artiodactyla > Bovidae > Ovis > Ovis canadensis. The sequence continues at coordinate 47,892,723 of NC_091250.1, read as the reverse complement.
CCAGTCCTTGGCGTAGAGTATGGCGATATTTCACTCTGCCTGGGACAGCTCTCACAGTTGTTCTATTGCTCATTGAGCACAACTTTTATACTGTGTGGCTGTTGGGCTTGAGCTGCTTTCCGTTCTAACAATGTTTTTTTATATACTCACCAAACATGTCCTGGTAAATGTGTGACCTTTATTTAATGCAAGCTTGACATTACATTACATTTCTTATTTCTTCTCTGGGTAAACTCTATCCCACTGAATACCAAGGCATATAACTCACTCAGTTCAATGTTTCAACAAAAAAGATCACCAGAGGAGTGCACACAGAGTATATTAAACAAACTCAACTAAGAACATAATGAAAATGTATCTGTATTCTGGTATCAGAGTCTATCTATAAAATTTATTCAGTCGCATTTATCTTCCTTATCCTTCTATGAAAATATGGCAAGCTCCATACTTTTCAGTTTATCCTTAGATAGTAAACCCTCTTGTAGTCATTTTCAGAACTAAGAGACACCATTCATTAAAAAAATTCCTAAATAAAACTAGTAAAGTATCATATAGTATACAATATTTTTTCCTCTCTCCAGCTCAGATCTAGGTGTGAAAGGAAGCCAAAGTTTCCCCCCTTCTTCTCATCCTGTATCTTTAAGTCTCCTGGGCTTGGGGTTGGAAACAGTGGGGGACAGAAGTTACTTGAACTGGTTTCCTATAATTTGTTTTTGTTCCTGTATTAGTTGTCTATTTTTATGTTACATGCTACCTCCAAATAATTAGCAGATTAATTGATCACCTCATAGTTCCATGGTTCCTGTGGCTTAGCAACTTGGGCCTGGCTTCTCTTGGTCCTCTTGCTCAGGATCTTTCACAAGTCTGCAATTAAGTTATCTATCGGTGGGGCTACTGCCATCTCAAGGCACAACATCAGGAGAATTTACTTCCATGCTCACTACCATGGCTGTTGGTAGACTTCAAATACTTTCTGGATGAAAAAAAAATCAGTTCTTGCCACGTGGGCCACTCTATAGAGCAGCTCACACAGTGGCCTTCTGGCTTCTCTCACAGCCAGGACATGAGAGAGGGGAATCTAAAACAGAAGCCATTCTCTCTTTGTAAATTGGTCTCAAGAGTGACATCCAACAATGAGTATTCTGTTTATCGAAACAAATTATTAGGTCTGGCAATTATGGGAAAGGGATAACACAAGAGCCTGAGTACTTGGAGATGACAATAATTGGGGGCCTTATTAGAATTACCCACCATAGTCTTTCAGAGCCAGAATGATTTTAAAGGATGATTCTTTGCCTTTTTGAGGATTTTTGTGGGCTTTGGGGAGATTCCTGTCTTGAGAGACCTTTCACCCCTGTTTGCCTTCGTCAAGCAACACATCTCTATTTCAAGTAGTCCTGACAGGTTCCTTTAGCCTCTCAGCCAAGATGGCCTTATAAGCCTTCTGAGGATCTGAAATACCTTCTCTCCTCCTATAACGTCTATGTGATACACCAAAAAATCTTCCGTGTCTTTACACATGTTAGGAGTGCAGGTGATACAAATTTACATACAGGGCCACAAAATTCAGTCTCCTACTGTCCTGGCACCTACTTGTGCCCTTTCTAGTCTTATGTCTCCTGCTAAAACAATCTTTATTTTAAAAAAACAAACAGAAGAAAACTAATGTGTTTTACTATAGAAAAGCCACCAGGGAAGTCCGATAGAAACAAATACCCTAGGAAAATTCAGTTATATATTATACTTCAGTAATGGAAATCAAAATCATTTAAAATCCAATCACTGTCTTCTGGGAAAAATGTTTTTCTTTATTATTTTCCCAATAGTCATAAGGGATAAAGAATTTAACCAATAAAACCAATATTAGCCAAAATATATAGCACAATTAGCTTTTAGATACCCTTGCATGCCTGTGTGCTTAGTTGCTTCAGTTGTGTCCAATTCTTTGTGACCCTTATACTGTAGCCCACCAGGCACCTCTGTTCATGGGGACTCTCCAGGCAAGAACACCGGAGTGGGTTACAATGCTCTCCCTCAGGGGATCTTCCCAACCGAGGGACTGAACCTGTGTCTCCTGCAGCTCCTGCGTTGACAGGTGTGTTCTTTACCACTAGTGTCAACTGGGAAGCCGCTTTTTAGATACCCTTTGTTGTTGTTGAGGTTGTTAGTCACTCAGTCATGTCCAACTCTTTGTAACCCCATGGACTGTAGCCCACCCTTCAGTTCAGTTCAGTTCAGTTTAGTCACTCAGTCGTGTCCGACTCTTTGCAATCCCATGAATCGCAGTATGCTAGGCCTCCCTGTCCATCACCATCTCGTGGAGTTCACTCAAACTCATGTCCATGGAGTAGGTGATGCCATCCAGCCATCTCATCCTCTGTCATCCCCTTCTCTTCCTGCCCCCAATCCCTCCCAGCATTAGAGTCTTTTCCAATGAGTGAACTCTTCGCATGAGGTGGCCAAAGTACTGGAGTTTCAGCTTTAGCATCATTCCTTCCAAAGAACACCCAGGACTGATCTTTAGAATGGACTGGTTGGATCTCCTTGCAGTCCAAGGGACTCTCAAGAGTCTTCTCCAACACCACACTTCAAAAGCATCAGTTCTTCGGCGTTCAACTTTCTTCACATCCAACTCTCACATCCATACATGACCACTGGAAAAACCATAGCCTTGACTAGATGGACCTTTGTTGGCAAAGTAATGTCTCTGCTTTTGAATATGCTATCTAGGTTGGTCTTGAAGTCAAGTCGCTCAGTCGTATCCGACTCTTTGCGACCCCATGGACTGTAGCCCACCAGGCTCCTCAGTCCATGGGATCTTCCAGGCGAGAGTACTGGAGTGGGTTGCCATTTCCTTCTCCAGGGGATCTTCCCAAACCAGGGACTGAACCTGGGTCTCCTGCATTGTAGGCAGATGCTTTACTGTCTGAGCTACCAGGGAAGGTCTTCAGTTCAGTTGCTCAGTCGTGTCCGACTCTTTGCGACCCCATGAATCACAGCACGCCAGGCCTCCCTGTCCATCACCAACTCCCAGAGTTCACTCAGACTCACGTCCATCGAGTCTGTGATGCCATCCAGCCATCTCATCCTCTGTCATCTCCTTCTCCTCCTGTCCCCAATTCCTCCCAGCATCAGAGTCTTTTCCAATGAGTCAACTCTTCGCGTGAAGTGGCCAAAGTACTGGAATTTCAGCTTTAGCATCATTCCTTTCAAAGAAATCCCAGAGCTGATCTCCTTCAGAATGGACTGGTTGGATCTCCTTGCAGGCAAACCACTTCAGTATTCTCGCCTTGAGAACCCCATGAACAGTATGAAAAAGGAAGGTCTTAGTTATCACAAAAATCAAGTATTGGGTTGGCCAAAAGGTTTGTCCAGGTTTTTCTGTTAAATATTATGAAAAACGCCTGAACAAACTTTTTGGACAACCAATATAATTTACTTTATTTTTTACTAGCAATACTTCTTTCATGTTTCTATCTGGTCTCACACTCTTGGGGAATTTTTGCATTCCACTAGGCTCTGATTGTTGTGTAGTGGTGTTGTAATTTAACAGGATGGCATGAATTCATACTAATTAATAGTGAAAAACTGAAAAGGACTTAGCTTTTATTCTGGAAGAAATAAGCGATTTCACATTTGTGTTACCTAAACACTTGATAACACAGGATAAAAATTTCCAATTTAATTAACTAAGGTTAGTAATGAGTAAGGAATTCACAGTAGGAAAGGCACGAAGCACTATGACTATAGATTGTTGTGTCTGAATATATATAGCTCTTCTAGTTATTGTGGAACTTGAGCATTCCTTAGTTTTTCAGAACAGTTGATAAAGAGAATGTAGATAAATATTATTTTATTTTAATTACAAAATCTGTATCTAGCATCTGCAAAACATCAAGTGTCTGCAACTTAATTTCCATATTTATTTAAGGGAAAGGTAGACTTTGATGACTTCCAAAGTCCCTATTATATCTAGAATCCTATAATTGTATTAAAAGTGCTGCTTGGGAAAGGAGATAGAACAAAAAGAGGGCATTTGTGAACCCTCTCCATATGAGTTATAATGGCTTTAAAGAAAAGATTACTAACAATGAAAGCAGTAACTAAGAAACATAAGAGGTTTTGAATGGTGGTTGTTGTTCGGTCTCTAAGTCGTGTCCCACTCTTTGTGATCCTATTGACTGCAGCACACCAGGCTTCCCCATCCTTCACTAACTCCTTGAGTTTGTTCAAATTCATGTTCATTCGGTCAGTGATGCCATCCAACAATCTCATTCTCTGTTGCTCCTTTCCCCTCTTGCCCTCAGTCTTTCCCAGCATCAGGGTTTTTTCCAATGAGTCGGCTCTTCGCATCAGGTGACCAAAGTTCTGGAGCTTCAGCTTTACCATCAGTCTTTCCAATGAATACTAAGGGTTTATTTCCTTTAGGACTGACTGGTTTGAGATTCTTACTGAGACAGTCATTTCCTAGGCAGGTTGATAAGAAGTCTAGGGGTCCCCAAGGAGAGAGGGGTCAAGAATTCTCAAGGAGGAAGAAAGGACAAACTTTTTTTCCCTCTACATTCCTTAGGATTATATAACGATAATGTAGCCTGCCTGAGGACAGTCTCTGGGTTAAAACTTCTGGCTAATCCTGTTATCTTACAATGTAAGTTATAGAAGTAGGTCTGGTGAGGTCTTTACAACCTTCCCTGGTGGCTAAGAGGTTAAGGCATCTGCCTCTAATGCAGGAGACCTGGGTTTGATCCTTGGGTCAGGAAGATCCCCTGGAGAAGGAAATAGCAACCCAATCCAGTATTCTTGCCTGGAGAATTCCATGGATGGAGGAACCTGGTGGGCTACAGTCCATGGGGTCGCAAAGAGTTGGACTCAACTGAATGACTTAACTTTCACTTTTACTTTCTTTTCACTTACAACCTCCAGACATTCTTTTGATTCATTGGAGAGTATATAACTCCATTGCTAACACCAGCAGGCGGGTACTCTTTCTGCCCCCTTCTGATGCCTATGTCAGAAGCTTTCTATATCTCCTTTATACTTTAATAAAACTTTATTACACAAAAGCTCTGAGCGATCAAGCCTTGTCTCTGGCCCTGGATTGAATTCTCCTCTGGAAGCCAAGGATCCCAGCATCTTTTCGTGGTTCAGCAACAACCTTTCATTACTGTCCAAGGGACTCTCAAGAGTCTTCTCCAGCACCACAGTTTGAAAGCATTGATTCTTCAGGGCATAGGAAAAAAAAGAAAGCTTTGTTGAGTTCAATAAAGTGTCTGAACTCAGCTTCTTCAGTTTATCTACTGCTAAGCATTGCACAATTTTCAAGAACAGGAACTTAGAAATAAATATTGGTTTATCTGTAGATGATATCTAGCCACTGGATGTCAAATTTGAAAAGAAATAACTGTAGATGAGGTAAAATCATATAAGAAATCATGACTTTTCATACCAAAAACACTTAGGTTAAGGTCACTATTGTTCTTGGACTTAAAAAGAGACCCTTCAGAACCTCTTTCAAATATAGGAATGAAGAAATTGTTTAAAAAGCATGTACAATAAGCATTATAGGGAGTAAATGTTCAGATTCTTTTGCAGTGAAGCTAAAATGATATTTGGTTTTGCATTACATATTAACGTTGAAAATCAAAGAGAAAATTGGAGGTTTGTTGTTGTTTTGCTACTTAAGCATCCTGGTTAATTAACTCATTATTTCTTGTATAACCCTTAGTTTCTTAGATAACCTAGGCATTTTTACAAGGTGTGTTAGTGATCATTTAAATGTATTCAAGCCATAATCATGTAGATGATAATAACCTTGTGACCTAAAAGAGCTTACATCAAGCTCATGTGTACTCCAGGGCATTTCTGATCACTGCAAGGTATCATTAGTGTCACAGGAAGTTAGAATGTGTGGCATATATCCTAAAGACTTACATTAGTAGCTTCCTGGGTGCCAATTATGTTATGTCTTAAGGACAGTAAGAAAAGGGTTTTAATTAAAGAAATGCTAATGAAGATTGAGAGAAAATAGGTAATAATTTAAGCAACTACACTTTTGCATTTTATAGTTATTGAAAGACTATATTTGTGACTTCAAGTTTCATGCATTGAACTTTTCTGTAGGCCATGTAGATGGTACAGTAATGATATTTCTGTGCTGCTGCTACTCATAAGGCAGTGTATGCAAGGTAAAGGAAAATCTGAGAGACTGCAGATTTTTGCTGTGTTTAATTCTTCTGCATGTTTATGAAAGTGAAGTAAAAGTGTTAGTCACTCATTCATGTCCAACTGTTTGTGACCCCATGGACTGTAGCCCACCAGGATCCTCTATCCATGGGATTCTCCAGGCAGTAATACTGGAGTGGGTTGCTGTGCCCTCCTCCAGGGTATCTTTCCGACCCAGGGATCAAACCCAACTCCCTATGTCTCCTGCATTGGCAGGTGGGTTCTTTACCACCAGCGCCACCTAGGAAGCCCTGCATGTTTATAGGCATCTGTCATAATGCTGAGACCTCACACACAGCCCCATAATAATACAAGAAACTAGCAAGGGTGACTGCCATGCCCCAGCTTTGTATCTAATTAGCCTTTCCATATTCCTCTTTGCCTCTGTCTTCATCTTGTTCCTCCCAGTGCCTCTAGTTTGGACATCCTGTTGAATCTGCCTCTATGGCCTGTCTTGGTTCACCCAAGCCCATGGCTTGACTCCACCATCATATACAGTGATTCAAAACTTCTGTTTACTAAACTTGTACTTAGAATATTTTATTGTGCACTGTCTTGGGTCTTTTTCGTTTTTCACTCCTAACTATACAGATCAGGAGACAATTCTGTGAATGTTTATCTGAAATGTTATTCTTTTATAGGTTGGTATATTGATTTTCCACTTTATATATATGTATGTATGTGTGTGTATGTGTATATATTTATATGTATTTACCTAGACATTATGAAAAAATGAATACTGTGTGATGAACTTCCATGTTACAAGTATTTATTTTGTAAGCCAAGAAGTTCCGGGTACTTAATCCCACAGAATTTAGAATTTAGTGTGACAGCAGTTTAAGAAAAAAAAGGAAAAGAAAATTGTTTGAATAGAGCAGGCTTAATTCCTCAGTGTCTTAGAAAAAATGCTTTAATGGATAAAAAATGACAATCAGAGATACAAACACATGTAGAATCCTTAAAAGTCTTGTAGAATATAAGATAAGCAATAGAACAAGCATTGACATTTGTTGTATATTTGAATCCATGTAATAAACAATCACTGTTATGAACTTTATATAAGTAAATCACATTTGTCAAACGTTCTAATATTTGTGTTTCACACATGTTTTTCTCTTTCTTTCCCTCAATATTATATATTTTGCACATTTAAGTCATGGCCAATGATGACCAATAACAATCTCTGTCAGTCAGAGATATCTAGCTTTTTTTTGATATCTAGCTTTTGTATTAAAAAAATAGGATTCTCTACTGAATTTCTTTTAAAGTTCACATTTTTCTTTACCCAAAGAGCAACATAGTGAAAGATTCCAAGATAAATGAATGCTGAAGGAATTTCAGCATTTGAGACTCTCATAACCATTTTAGCCACCTTCCTTTATATATGTTTAAAAGATTTAAAAGTTTATAGAAACTGATTTAAATATTTATTTTAAAATATTTATAAATTGTGTATATTTATAAAGGATTTCTTTTTGTTTCTGAAAGAGTATTCTGAGGCATTATTCTATATAATATTTTAATTATTTTTCAATAAGAGCAATCCACTGATTTTTCTAATCCTTTCTATGAAGAAACACACGTGATATTTCTGAATCAGATTCATTTAGAATGCACCATACAAGCATTTTTATATCAAGCAGTCTTTAGCTTTGTCTATTTGCCTTAAGTTTTGTAACAGAATCTGTAAAATTTTGTTGCCCGAGTAGAAAATAAATACCTGTGAGCCCACTCTGTTAACCAAATTATTGAATAAATTGATGAGAGAGAAGAGACAAATTTTCCAAATGGAATGATCTAATTAATTTTGTAGCTACTCACCCTTCAAGTAGAAGGGTGAGTAATTCCCTGTTCCTGAGTAGTGGTACTTAGTGTCTTCCTTCCAAAGTCTAAAATACGGAACAGAGTAACTTTACTACAGACAAACTCGACAGACATTTCTCAGTCTGGTGCTCAAGGCCAATATCAGCAGCCATAAACCTTGTTAATAGTATGTAAACTTGATAGGATAATATGATGTGATGGAAATGACACTTTACCTCTGGTCTCCCTTCATAACCAATAATCAAAAACCCATCATCAATGTTTTACCATGAAAAAAATAAAACACCAAATTCCAGTAATGATGCATCCCACAAAATACCTAACCACTACCCTCAAAACTGTCAAGGTTATAAAAAATAAGGCATCTCTGGAAAATTGCCACAACCAAGAGAAACTGAAAGAGAAATGGCAACTAAATGTAATGTGGTATCCTTGTTGGAATCCCAATACAGAAAAAGGACATTAAGCAGAAACTAAGGACATTTAAATTAACTATGGGCTTTAATTAATAAATTGGATCAGTATTTGTTCATTAGTTATTATGACAAAGGTATTATGTTAACATAAGATGACAATAATAGGAGAAACTGAATGTGGGATATATGGGAACTCTCCATATACTACCTGCTTAAAATAGCTGTAAATTTAAGTTGGTTCTAAAAATAGTATTTTAAAAAGAAAAGTTGTAGTTGTTATGGACCATGATACCATATTTGAACTGTAGTAGTTTTGTACCATTACTGACAATTATTCACTAAATTTTCACCCTCAGCTCAGAAACAGAGTTTTTATGCTTACCAGAGATATAGTAAAATTTTAATCAATACAAAATAATATTTAACAGTATTAGTTCAGTGTCATAACAGAAACAAGGAAATTCACTTTTTCCCAGATGGCCCAATCCATTTTCCTAGATGGCCCAATCATCTAGCTGACTGAAAAAACATCTTTTCCAATGATTTCTAATGCCAGAAAAATCTTATGAATGACCCCAGTTGGCTATTCTAATTTCTTCCCTTAAATATTCATATGTACCTTAAAAAAATTTTAAATAAAATCATCCATCTTAGGAGAAAATAACTCTGGGACCAAAACACTTCTCCAGTTGAACTCATCAGTGAAGTTCTGGGAAAGAAATGAGTAAAATTTTTTTAAACTGGAAACCAAAGTCTGCAAATATATGCTGATACAGGCTAATAGGTTAAACAATGTGGGTTTTCCAGTAAAGGGTCTTTACTGAATATGTTAGGTGACCCACTTAGATGATGATGATGCCCCTTGTCATTTTCAGTAAGTCACCTGTGTACTGCTCCCAACTGGCTGGAAGCCCATGTCAAGATTCAATATCTGTGTGCCAGCCAGTCGCTATTCTGAATTTTTGGCTCATACGTGAAGTACTTAGCATCATTTCACAAGCAGGAGAGACATTCCAATCCCTCTTTTCAGTATCCAGCACTTTTCTGCTTTCTAGTGTACCTGTGTCGCTTAAGTTTGGGAAGATGTTCCTCTACCTTTCAGTGGGTCTCTAGTCTGCCTGGAGGGTAGGTATCTCCTTCCCTATGGGACTTTGTGAACAAATTCCTATCTGGGGCAAGCGGTTGGCTTCTGGAAAGCAGTTGTTTGACACTAAAAGTCAAACATGACCCCTTTTAGAAATGACTCCTGCACCCCTCAGAACATGTGTGTGTATTTGTGACTGTATGTGTATGAAAATCTGTAGAAAAGTTTCTTGGCCACTAATTATAAACATTTCCAGCTGTGAGGACTATAGGTGAGACAAGAGACTCTACTGCAAGGTAGTTAAAGGAAGAGAAGAGAAGTCGCTCAGTCGTGTCCGACTCTTTGCGACCCCATGGACTGTAGCCCACCAGGCTCCTCGGTCCATGGGATTTTCTAGGCCTGAATACTGGAGTGGGTTGCCATTTCCTTCTCCAGGGTGTCTTCCCAACCAAGGGATCGAACCCGGGTCTCCCGCATTGTAGGCAGACGCCTTACTGTCCAAGCTACCAGGGAAGCCAGTTAAAGGAAAAGAAAGCAAATTCCATATTTTTCTTGAAGGAGACTTAGACTCTGCAGTCTTTGTTGTGGAAAGAGACAGTTACGGGCCTGAGGTACAGGCAGGCTTGACATTTCCTTTTCTGGAGCATAGTTTTATCTGAATACAATTAAGAAAGAAATAGGAAGAAAATTTTGATGCACTAGAATCTGGTATGATGGAAAAACTTAAACTTATTGAGAGAAAAGTTAAATATGGCCCTCGTGGTACTTAAAAGGCCTTGATTTCCTGGGTGACTGCTGGCTAAAGCAGAATACAACATCTGGGTGGAGATCTCTGTACTAGACGGACAAGTTAAACAGAGCAACGTCTCTAATAATACTAATTTATTATAGCACTAAAATAGTGGGAGCCAAAAGCTCTACAAAGTAATCGTGAACTGGCATTTTCTTTAAATTTCATATTAAATGAATATAGTGTATAAAGTTATTATTCTGTCTTAAATTGAATTATATTTTTCTTAAAGTGGAAAACTTAAAAATACAGGGAATTTCAGAATAATACATGTGTAGCTTGGTGTTGCCTCCAATAGCATTCTCATCTAGTTATATAACCAGTTATATAACCATATAGAAAACTATCCAGAAAGTACTTACATTAAATCATCTAGGATATATACATATACTTCAGTCACGTCAAAACTAACAAAGGATCATAATTTTGTATACTTCATTTTGATTCACTGTTTTCCTTGTGTTTTGTTAATTGCAATTCAAAACATGACTTTATTGATTTCTATATTGTTAGTATCAAATTAACAGATCTGAAAATAGTCTGTAAAGAATTGATTCATTAATATAACCTTTAGAGCACAGAATTTGTCCAGACAAAAGCCTCTGGCAGAATAAGTTAATTAATTATGTGTTTATTACTATTACACAGAAAATAAAATATTTGTCTTTTTAGAGTTATATCAAGGGGACTGAGGGAAATGAAAAATAGTATGACTTATAAGTGATATAATTAAAATATTTTCTTCCAATATTTCTTTGCTCCAAATATAAAGACATATTATTCTCTTATTTGTTTTACATTTTCTAAAGGAATAGTACAACACGTGTGCCCAAAGTTAGTCAAAATTGTACAGTCTTACCTGGTAAAGTTCCATGTTTCCACAGAGTTCTTGTCTTTCTATTTATGCTCTGGTAATCACTGGTAATTATTGTACTCTCTCTTTCTGTAGTACAATTGGTAGAATAAATCCCTGGGAACATAAAAAGGCCAAGGATAAGTGACATTTAGTATCAAAGAGCATCCTTCTTGAAAGTACATTGCATAATTTCAACAAATATGGTCCTAAATATTTTTGTTCTTTCATCTTATTCCAATCCTGGAACAGAAATATGCATTTATTATTTTTTGAAAGTAGAGAGCATAAAAACAAAAACTGCCTATATGGTCTTTGTAGCTAATAGTGTACCACCTTACAGATTGTAAGAGTTCAAGATGGTAGTAGCATCTTCACTTAATTTTGTTGCAACAGCCAGTCAACCATTAAAGTTTCTGAAATCCCGTTATCTCTTCTTATTCTTTTATTTTTAATTAAAACTGCAAAGAATCACTGATTGAAATGTCTTTTATCCTCTTATTGCTTTAAGAATTTTTTTTACCATAGTCTTTTATATTCCTCCTTAATCATGAATGCAAATAAAATTCAAAGTGTAATCAGCAGCTGCTGAAAGAGAGCCCTGAGCAAACTGGGTTGCCATGGTAACCATGAAGTCAGTCCTTGACCAGGCAAAGAATAATACCTGGTGTGTGTGTATGGTATATGTCTGGTGCAGATGCTAAACAACAATTTACAAAGAACAACTGAAAATATGTCAAGGTTCTTTCCCCCCCAATTAAATTGTTCATTTTTAGATATTTAGTTTAAAGGTGAATGAATTCAACTGTTGCATTAAATTAGAGGTTATTTTGCATTTGAGACTGGTTAGTCTTATCCTGGATGAAGCTACAGGTATGAAAATGACACTATTAGACAAGAACTAAATGCAGTAAATATTGAATGCCTTCATTTGCAAACAAATAAACAATTAACAGAATTATTTGGCCTATTATTGCTGTCATTATCCTTGCCTTCATTTCTCCAACAGGCGTTGCAGCATTTTAATTTTTTTTTCCTCTTGGGAAAGAATTATCTCCTACTCTAAGCTGCTGCGGGAAAGTATTGTTAAGCTTTCTAAATGTTGACTATAAAGGTCATATCACTGAGGGATTTTCAGCCATGAGTAAGCATATTCAGAGAAAATAAGTGTTCCAAGTCACTCTTAATGCAGCAAATGTAATTTTAAACTGACTGCCACAATGTTCAAGTATCTTAATTTCACATGAGTAATGGTCATTGCTCTTGATAATGTCACTGGACTCCAAACGTTAGAAGGACTTTATTAAAACATATTAATAAATCTGTGTAGAATAAAGACAGATGAATTCTGTGGCTTTAGATTTGTTCTACATTGTTAAGACTCTGAGGGTGAGAAACATATTTCTGAGTAATAAGAAATGAAAACAGTTGTCTTTGCTGGAGAATCTGAATTGAAGTTTGGGACACTTGGACAGACCATATACCACTTGCCAAAGTCATTGGGGAGGATGTTTCATATGTCTTTCCTCTTTGCCAAGAGGCAAAGATTCTTTTCTGTACATAACACCAACTGCCTGGAAGGTGCTCTTTGGTGACCCCCAAGTTGGGTCATTGTGATTCTCTCAACTTTTACAGCTCAGGAAACATAAGCATAGCAGGTTTAGTGACTTGTCTAAGGTGGCTGAACAAGTTATTGACAGGGTAGAAATTAGAACTTATTTTTGAATGGAGCAACTTAATGACTTTCAAAGAAAGTATTACTTTTTTTGGAATTAGTGTCAAAAGTGGCAAGAAGACTACCAACTGAAGTTGGTAGAATATAGAAAAATCATTACTATCTGATTGTAACCTAAAAAGCTTCATTAATACCATGTATTCTGCCTCGAGTAACAAAGGAAGACAAAGGCTATGGTTAGCAGTTTACCCTTTCTTCATGAGCTTCCTTTTATTTATCTTTCCAGTTTTTCTTATACTGTCATTTTGCCATGTACTTTATTGTCCCATCCATCACTTTCCCTGATCTGGCTCAGGCAATCATTGCAAACTGGTTTTCTTTTAATTGGCAATGGTATTAAAGATGGCAGAGAATCATTTTTACCTAGAAAATAGGCAGTACATTTTATCAGAGTTTTTAAACAGTTTATGGTTATTTTTTATATCTTATTGTTTGTAGGATAGTTAAATTTCTTTGGAATTGCATTATACTAAAATATTTTTAAAATATTTAAAATTCTATTTATCACTGTATCTGCTTCATGAAGAGGATGACAGTTGTTAGTACATAATTGATTCAATATAGAATGACAGTTCTTTTAACATTCAAGTTAATATGAATCTGAACCAATCTTCTGAATTACAAAATTCAGTTCTCTTGGGCTGCTTCTCATCAGATGTTTCAAAGGAACTCTTGGGCTGTTTCTTCATTCCAAGGAAAGCAGTCTGTTTCTATCCTGGAATGTTCTATCAGTCATCCTGAGGATTCCATTATTCTCTATTGTTGCTGCAGTTAATCAGCATTGCATAGGGTCACTCACAAAATTCAGGGCTATCTTAGCAGGGCAGAAAAATGGTGCATAAGCTTTACTTTTTCACTCCCTCACAGCAGTCAGTGTCTCTCCTTTTTGATTCTGAGGAGGTAGAATCAGCTGCCTTTTGTGGAGGAATGGGTCTTCCTTACCAAATCTCTATAGGTAGCATCAAAGCTTCACCCATTGAACTGTTCACTGTGCCAGAATCCACAGCAGTAAGCCCGTTGAATAGGATTTTTCACCAACTTCCAACAGGTCCTCGAAGCTAACTGTAGCCATATTTTTCTTTTAATATTTTTCCTCTTTTATATTGTGCAGAATGAATTTCTGTAAATGACCTCGAATCTTTACCTGAAGGAGGCAGAATGTAAAATCAACCATTTCTTCAAATATATTTAAAGAAATGCTATCTGAAACAAACAAAATTCACATATGGATATTTATCACATCTATGAAAAAAATTAAAAAAAACTGATTTATAAATATTCACAAAATTAAGATTAAACATGGGGTAGCAATGGGATTATAGATAATTTTCTTTTGTTCCAGTATTTTCCATAATATTACTGAATTACTGTATATTGTTTAAAGAAAAGAATAACGAAACAACAAGTATGCTAATTTTACCCAGCTTAACATGTAGGGTAGAATAATAAACTTGACATTTAAGAAAGTCCTCTTCTGTTTATATATCACTTCTGTCCTTCCTGACTTCTAATTTTTGATTTGTTGAGAAATTTAGTCAATATAGAAGGCATTCCTACAAGAACAACAGATTTTAAGTTACCTCATAGAGCAGAATAAAAAATGACACTCTGTATTTAAATGTTAACACATATCATATCTCTTTTATTGTGTAGTAATCTCTTTTATGCTTTAGTTGAATCTTATTCAATATTGTCATTAAGAGTGTTAAAGAAAAATGAAAATGCATTGAACATGCAAATATAATTTATCATAATCTAATGAAATCTAGAAAGAAGTCTAGTAAGAAATGAAATTGCTTTAAAAAGCCAAAAGAAAATAAAAGTTTAAAATACAAAATTAGAGTTCGAAGAAAAATAAACTTTGTTTTTATCTTAAAAATAGAAATTTCTAAAAGCTTTTCGAGAAAATGATGTTAGATTGTCTTCATTCTCTCATTTCTTAGCCTCTTTTACACACATTTAAACAAGTATTATGTCTTTTTTAAACTTTTCATATCGAGTTACATGGAATGATAAAGGTATTATTATTATATACCTTTATCCCATAAGATTCTAACCCCTCTCCATGGTCTTGCATTGCTGACATTATTAGTTTTGATAAAACAATTCTGGATTTCCCACACTATGATTTTCTACTCATGGTTCCTTCATTTACCCTCAGAAAGGTAAGAAAAACTTGGAAAAACTGATAATAAATTTGATACTTTACCCAATTTAAAGCTTAGTATTTCTCATACTTTTCCCCCCACATAGAAAAATATAATACATTTGTCTTAAAACAGCCTTGAATGATTCATTCTAAATTTCAAATAATTTTACTAAATGAATTGAATTCTAAGTGTTGTTTGTCTCAAGGAATTAATAAACATCAAAGGCTTACATTTTTAGGGTAATATGGTTTTAATACTTTAATTTCATTTACTGAAGAAGACAACCATCATACAAATTCACTGAAATGTCTTGCTTGTGTTAGCTACAGGCTGCCCTTTTAACTCATTTGCAGTCTACACTCTTTTCAGATAGCATCCTATAAGAGGCCCCTTTATGATTCTCTCATCTCCAATAGTCACCTTTTGAATCCATGTTCTTAATTTATGACATGCTGCTTTTTTTTTAATCCTTTGATGCTAAAATGATGCCATCATCTTCTGAGCTCATTAAGGTCCCACACAGGATTATATGTGTTGCAAAGACATCTTTATCTTTCAGAGCAGTTTGGAAACCTGCAGGGGTGTGGAATTAACACAGATGGACTGTTATGCAAAACTAAGTATATCAAGACTCCCAAAACTGAAAAGGGAAAGTATTCTGGGATGTAAAAGAGACATATGTTGTAGCCGTAGATGTTGTTTAATGGAGGTCAGATCTACACACTGATTGTTTTCTATTAGCAACTTAGAGGTGGATGACCATAAAGACTAATGGATGACTCTAAGAGGCCCAAAAGAACCGTGTGGGTAATTTACTTGATTAGAGAACTTCTAGTCTCAAAGGAGATAACATAGAGATCAGAATCAGCCAATGCTTGACTGAAATAGGAATACAGTGAGGGAAAATTGATAATTATAATGTTGAGCATGCTGGAAAACAATCCATCAGATGAAAAAGTAGCCTATCCAAATATTTCAGTTACCCTGAATCATGATCTTCTAAATGGAATAATCTGATTTCAAAGTAGGCAATAAGAAAAGCAACCTGGATTCCACAGCTCTCAATTTCTACATACTCTTTTCAACTGTAAGTATATTTTTTATTCTTAGTATATTATTCATTAGGAATAGTTTATTTTCAGAGGTTCAAACTTACAGGGTAACTGAATTGGGACCTGAAAAGTGGAAATGTTACCCATTACTAGTATAGAGTTTAGAGTGGAGTATGGAGACTCAACTATATAAAGGAAAGAAATGGCCAGAATGAAAGAAGAGTGAGTTTCATGACTCCATACTAGTAGTTCTGGTACTAAGTTCATCAGTTAATAATATAACTTTAGTCAATGTTAATAATAAAATCTATAATAGAACATTATCAGTGACACATCCATTTTAAACAGACATGTTACAGCAAGCAAAAAACAATAGGTCTTCAGAAGACTCCAGTCAGAAGAAATGTTCAGTGTTACAAAAATTATATTTGTGTGTGTATATTTGTTATCAGTGTCTAACTTTCTGGGTAAGTTACTTTTCTAGGGTCAAGTAAGGACATGGTAAAGGAAGCATAGAATTTATTGCCCTCAAATTTCCCAAAGCACAGAATTTATTGCCTTCAAATTCCCATCTGTTGCCTAGCTACTGTATCTTGTGTTTGTAATACCTTAAATTCAAGTATTCTATAGTATAAAAATGAGAATCATAACATTTCTTTCTTTTGAATTCTGTGAGATAAAACATACATATTTTTTAACCAGGATTGGTTATTGTGATAAAAAGTTGTTCTGGGGTTAACATATTAGGCATGATTTGTTAAATCCTATGAAAAAAGATATTTTAGTTTTGTGAAACAATGATAGCAAGATTAAGAATGTAAATAAAAATAAGGAGAAATTAAAGGAGGTGTAGTTCTATATAACTCAAGAGAACCATGGGGAAAACTACCAAAGGCTACCGGGAAAGTAAATACATTCAGAAAGAAGATTGTATGTGTGTGAGTATGTGCTTGTGTTTGTGTGTGTGTGAGAAAGAGATCTCTGTGCATGCTTTCTGTTAGCAGGCCACCAACCTTCTAGAAGGCTTCCTTCAGGCTCATCGACTAGAATAGTGTCAGTGAATTCCCCTAGCTTCAAAGTGGTCTGGGAAGAAGAGTATCTGTTTTATATCTCAAATGTGGATGATACATAAAAAAGAGTTGTGGGGAGGGTATATTAGTATCCAATGCACAGGATCTGCCCTAAATCTTATCTGCATTTAATATTAATTTTATATTTCACATATGCAGACAACTCACAAACAATTGTTAGGCAAAGCCATTAAAGTTTATTTTTGTCAGATAGGCATGTTCAGTATTGAGTTTCATTCAATTCACTTTCTCCTCTACTTTAGAAAATAAAATTACACTGAAAGTTGATGTATATAGCCATGTTGTAAAATTCCAATTTTCCTGAATTTTTTCTTTCTCTTTAATTTTGCATGTTACACCTTCTGTTTTATTCTTTAGAGTATTTTCTCCACAAAGAAAGAGGGTTATTAGTGTGTTGCAGTGAAGCTAGTGCATTGAACTGTCAGTGTGCTCTCAAATAAAGATTGCCTAAAATCCTATGTGAAATTGTAAATTTAATAATATGAATAAGAGTAATAAGCTAAAAAATGAACTAGGTTTAATTTGGTCTCTTCTCAGTCATGTGTTTTCATAATCAGAAATCATTTTTTTAAGCAGTTGACCATCTTTCTAATAAACTGTTGCTGTTTAGTCACTCATTTATGTCTGACTCTATAGCTCACCAGGCTCCTCTGTCCATAGGATTTCCCAGGCAAGAATACTGGAGTGTGTTGCCATTTCCTTCTCCCATGAATAAATTACTAAGAAATGTATCTCACTTCAAAGAAAAGTGAATACTTTTTTACAAATTTTCTCAGCAATTACCTTCATGGGAATATTTTACATTATTTTTTTCCTATACATTTACCTTCACTATTTTCCTACTCATCCAATTTTAACAGTGAAAAGTGTCTATATTTGTCAATATTTGTTTTTATTTGAACTTAGAAAAATTCAACTACCAAGATTTACCAATAAAATATTGCTTCTTTTTTTTGAAGAGCAGTTCTACAAATCTGTTGGATTTGGTAACCAGCAAACTCTCTTCTTCATGTGCCATTATGGTTGGCCCCAATAATTCAACCACTTATGCATCAAAAATATTTTGTGGGTAAAAAGTCTCTAGAAAGTTCTGAAAAACAAAACTTGAATTTGCTGTAGCTGATCACAGTTACATAGCATTTGCATTATATTTATAACTATTTGTACATCATTTATATCATATTTATTAGTATTTACATAACATTGATGTTGTATTAGGTGTTATAAGTAATATAGAGATGATTTTAAGTATCTGGTAGGATGTACAGCAGATTCAATTCAGTTCATTTCAGTTCAGTCGCTCAGTCGTGTCTGACTCTTGGTGACCCCATGAATCGCAGCACGTGTACAGCAGATTGGTTACATGCAAATACTACACCATGTTGTATAAGGGACTTGAACATTCATGTATTTGGTATCTGCTGGGATCCTAGAACCAACATGAAGATACTGATCATATTGCTTATATCATGATCTAAGGCAGAATCTCTAGTTTAAAAAAAATAAGAAGGTTATCAGAATCTCTCAATTTCTGTATTGTACAAATTTTCCTTGATAGTATATACCGAATTTTCTTAAAGTTCATCATGTTGTTCTTTTACTTGGTAAATCATATCCGATTCTTTGTAACCCCATGGGCT
Source organism: Ovis canadensis (assembly GCF_042477335.2). Lineage (NCBI taxonomy): Eukaryota > Metazoa > Chordata > Mammalia > Artiodactyla > Bovidae > Ovis > Ovis canadensis. The sequence goes on along the minus strand of NC_091250.1, from coordinate 47,873,866 downwards.
GTAGCCTGCTAGGCTTCTCTGTCCATGGGATTTTCCAGACAAAAATACTGAGTTGCCGTTTCCTCCTCCAAGGGATCTTCCCGACCCAGGAATTGAACCTGCATCTCCTGGACTGACAGGCAGATTCCTTACCATTGAGTCACCAGGGAATGTACATATTAACATCCAAAATTATTTTTAAATATCCTAGTTAAAAGTATCTTTCATTTGGCTCATGTCAAATATGTTTTTCTTTATGAATTTAATGCAAGGATAAAATACTAAAATAATTCTCTTATAAGAGAGATTGCTATTGCTCATTTCACTTTTGTATCAGAATGTTAGCAGTACTCATTGCAGCCAAAAAGGCAGTGTATTCAATCTGTTCTGACACCATGTAATCATTTGTATTGTGCTTAATCACATTGTAGAAAGACAATCCACTTGCAAAATTTCACCAAAAAAATATGTTCTTTCTGTAGAAACACCAGGAGCTCTCTGTGATTTGAGCTTGCTAAGAGACAAGTACATATAATGTAAATACATCAACCAGGTTAATACAAGGAGCATACTTCCATTTGATAACATTCGAAATGTAGAAGTGTAATTAAGGCAAATGAGTATGGTATGGCATGTTAATATTCCTATCTAGAATAGGAGATGTTTTGCAGATTTCTCCAACTTTTACTAGTGATTGAAATGAAAGTCAGAGTACCTGGACAGTTGAGTTGTTTGTTTCAGACTAAGATGAGCTTGCTTAAATTCATCACAACTGAGATTTGAACTGGAGGCTTGCTTGTTGTGTTCATGTTGGAGGAGGGTTCATCACGTGCATTGTAGGATGTTTGACAGCATCTTTAGTATATTCTCTTGCTGCCAGTAGCCTCCCCTAAGTCCTGATGTTTAAAAAAAAAATCTGCAAACATGGCCAAATGTCACCTGAGCATTCAGAACTGCCCCTAGTTAAGAACCACTGAACTAATAATGATCAGATGCTCAGTCATGTCTGACTCTGTGTGACCCCCATGGACTGTAGCTCCCCAAGGTTCTCTGTCCATGGTATTCTTCCAGCAAGATTACTGGAGTGGGGTGCCATTTCTTCCTCCAGGGGATCTTCCCGACCCAGGGATCGAACCTGCACCTCTTACATCTGCATTGGCAGGCGGATTCTTACCACTTAGCACTACCTGGGAAGCCCCAGTTAAGAACCGCTGGACTAAGGTTGAATCAAATTATTTCAATTTTACATTGCCCAATTTGGACATTTGAATGTTATAGAATATATGAAGAATAATACACTTTTGATAGTATGGATATGGCAAATACTAGTTAACTTAACATTTGTCTTTCAAGGAAAATGTAAATATATGTTCTATGCCACATGCAAAGATAAGTGAGGGAAATAGTTTTATTATTCACAAAGTTCTTAAACTTCTCCTCAGTCTGTTTTACAAATAAGTGAAAGTGAAGTTGCTCAGTCGTGCCCGACTCTTTGCAACAGTAACCTGCACCAAGCTTCTCCATCCATGGGATTTTAAAGGCAAGAGTACTGGAGTGGGTTGCCATTTCCTTCTCCAGGGGATCTTCCCAACCCAGGGATCAAACCCAGGTCTCTCGCATTGTAGACAGACAATTTACCATCTGAGCCAGATTTAAAAGTATTCTTATAAATGTGTTTATAAGCTATCTCATTATCATTACCCAAAATCAAGATCACTAATATATAAACTTGATGCATGTGTGCTAAGTCGCTTCAGTCGTGTTGGACTCTTTTGATACTGTAGACTCTAGCCTGCCAGACTCCTCTGTCCATGGGATTCTCCAGGCAAGAATATTGGAGTGGTTGCCATGCCCTTCTTCAGGTGATTTTCCCAACCCAGGGATCAAACCTGTATCTCTTATGTCTCCTGCACTGGCAAGAAGTTCCTTTACCACAAAATTTCACATGGCAAGCCCATAATCCTGTTATTTCTACCTATTATGTTGATACCTCATCTTTTTCAAATCATTGAGACAACTGCCATTTTTATTGTTTTTCACATAGAACAAAGTGCCCACACTTTTTTTTTTTTTAATTTGCTTTTCCCTCAGAGATCTGTTTCTTTCTATTCTTATCATTTAAATTAAGACCGATAGGGAATCTATGTTTAGTCAGAGCACAGCTAGATATTTTGATGGAGAGAGTTTGCTTTGGCATGAAATGCTGCTGTTTATTTGTAAACCTCTCTGTGTCTGTAATTTGACAGCATTTTAGATTCCCCAGTTAATGAGGCTAGCAGCAGCCTCTATCCTCTGGACCCAGTCAATTTGATACAGGCTCTATGTAGGTTGTCATAGCTATGTTGACTTCAACTACTGTATTGAGAAAATAAAAATCAGAATTTTCAAATTGTAGAGAAAGAAAATGTCTTGCTAATCTTCCTGTGATTTCTCCCACCCTTACAGAAGGTAGATTTCTGACTACTTGCTACATCACTACAAAGTAATGTGTTGAATAGATGAAAATATTAATCAGTTTTTCCTTTTGAATGATCTAGATATTTCAGTAGATATATTTCTTTCCAAAAGTCAAATATTTTCAGTGCTAGTATCAACTTCTCACTCTAAACATGATTATATAATGAAATGGAGCAGCATTTCTGTTAACTTGATGACAGTTATAATTGCATGAGATCACAAGTGCTGATATGATTGGCCAGAGGAGGCAGGAAGGATTAGATTGTTATAAATTCTCCAGTATATTTGTGTTCAAAAAACATGTTTTTACTCAGGCTATCTTTTTAAAGTGTCTTTGTTTGTTATTTGTTTTTTCAAAAATAAATTTAAAGAATTTACAGAAGCCAGTTGGCTAGTTAATTGGATGCAACTTTGAATTTAATGCTATGATACAGATAGAGTGAAATGCCATTTTAGAAATATTACTTTTAATGCTATTTATTTGTCATTTTTTTTTTCTATTTTGGGGGGATAACTAGCAAATATCTCAACACTTTAAGGGCCTTACAACAAAAACATTTTTCTTACTCAGGTCTGGGTGTGGACTGGAGGGATTCTGATTCAGGCTGAATGTCAAACTCTTTTTTATGGCAGAGACAGAAAGCACCACAAACCAGGCTCAAATCATGACTACTAACTAGCATTCCATTGGCAAGGAAAAGTCACATAGCCACAAAAGGCAGGGGAATAAACTCTGGCAATTCAGTGATAGGCATTGAGTATCTTCTGTAGTAAAAGAGTGAAGAACTAGGAACTGCTTGTACTACAAAGACTGAGTTATCAAAATAGACTTAACCAACTCACAAGTATTACTCAATGCCTACCCTTACTAATGACTGGGGAAGAATACAAACAAAAGTCAAGCACCGATACAGGAGTCCTCTCTGGAACAGTTTCCCACAGGTCAGATGCACTTTCTGAAAATACCTTTTTATACACTGGGACAGCTTGGTTTCAAAGTGATAGCTAAGTACTCACAATTTGTATGACTTCTTAGATACTTAGATATTACACTGAGGTAGAGAGACTATATGTTTTATTGATTTTATATCTCTTTTCTAATATATACATTCAGTGCTATAAGTTTCTATAAGCAGTGCTTTCACTCCATCTCACAAATTTTGGTAAGCTGTATTTCTATTTTCATTTAGCTCCAAGTAATTTTTATTATTTTTTTTTAATTTTAGTTTTTTATTTTTTAAATTTTAAAATCTTTAATTCTTACATGCATTCCCAAACATGAACCCCCCTCCCACCTCCCTCCCCATAACATCTTTCTGGGTCATCCCCATGCACCAGCCCCAAGCATGCTGCATCCTGCGTCAGACATAGACTGGCGATTCAATTCACATGATAGTATACATGTTAGAATGTGATTCTCCCAAATCATCCCACCCTCTCCCTCTGCCTCTGAATCCAAAAGTCCGTTATACACATCTGTGTCTCTTTCCCTGTCATTTAGCTCCAAGTATTTTTTAAATTCTTTTGAGACTTCCTTTTTGACCCAGGTGTTCTTGAAGAATGTATTCTTTAATCTCTATGTATTTGGGGATTTTCCAGTTATCTCCCTGTTATGATTTCTAGGTTAATTGGTCTGATTTCTGTCCATTTAAATTTGTTAAGATATGTTTTATAGTCCATAATATGGTTTATCTTGGTGAATGTTCCACTGAGGGCTTGAGCAGAATGCATATATTCTACTGATGTTGGATGAAGTAGTCTTTAGATGTCAATCAAATGCAGTTGATTGATGGTATTGTTGAGTTCAACTGTATTCTTAATGTCTTTCTATCTGCTAAATTTGTTCATTTCTGAGAGATGGTGTTGAAATCTACTATCATGATAAAGTATTCATCTATTTCTTCTGGTAGTTCTGGCAGTTTTTGCCACATTTAGTTTGGTGCTGTTACTAGGTCAATATACAGAAAGTGTTGTTATGGCTTCTTGGAGAATTGACCTCTTTATCATTATGTAATGCCCTTCTTTATCCCTAAGATCTTCCTTACTTTTAAACCTGCTGTATTTAAAATTAATATCATGATTCCTGGTTTCTTTTCATTAGTATTGTTTTGTTCAGTTGCTGAGTTGTGTCTGACTCTTTGTGACGCCTTGAACTGCAGCACACCAGGCTTCTTTATCCATCACTATCTCCTTGGGTTTCCTCAAACTTATGTCCGCTGAATCAGTGATGCCAACCAACCATCTCATCCTCTATCTCCCTTCTCCTCTTGACCTCAATTTTTCCAGTGAGTCAGCTCTTCACATCAGGTGATATTGGAGCCTAAGAAAATGAAATCTGACATTGTTTCCACATTTTCCCCATCTATTTGCCATGAAGTGATAGGACTGGATGGCATCATCTTAGTTTTTTGAATGTTGAGTTTTAAACCAGCTTTTTTGCTCTCCTCTTTCACCTTCATTAAGAGGTTCTTTAGTTCCTCTTCACTTCCTGCCATTAAAGTAATATCATCTGCATATCAGAGGTTGTTGATATTTCCCCCGGCAGTCTTGATTGCAGCTTGTGATTCATCTAGCCCAGCATTTCACATGATGTAGTCTGCATGTAAGTTAAATAATCAGGGTGACAATATAAAGCCTTGACATACTCTTTTCCCAATTTTGAACCAGTCCCTTTTTTTCATGTCTGGTTCTAGCCATTGCTTCTTGACTTGCATACACTAATTTGGATTATCATTTCTCAGAGTCCCATGATACCGAAAAGTTAAATAATAGTATATATGTATGTATCGTTTTCTACTGCATTCCAAATCTTTGGTGTCAGTCTTCTAAATACATTAGCATACATTTACACACATTTTGCTTTAATGGTTTAGTTAAGTTTGTTTCTAGTCTAGTGATCAGTATTCTTAAATTTTCTATGATGAATCAATGGAAGAATAAGCTTGTTCTAAGTTGACTTGCTACTTATTTCTGTTATAGATTTTGCAAATCATTATGTTTCTTGTTTTATAAATGGCAGTAATTCCCTAAGCTGATTTAATGTTTTTAAGAATGGTAATTGAATATGACATAGATTATCATATATTTTCTTTTTCCAATAGAAAGTTTAAAAAGAGAAAATAGAGGAAAGAAAAATGTGTCAAACTTTTAGAAGGTTTTAGTTAATAGTAATTTTTATTTGCATTTTTCACTTAACTTATAGATAGAGAAAGAGAACCCAGGGAGTTCTATGAATCATGAGAGCGTCTGAACTAGTTTTAAAATAATGTAAACCGAGAGATTATATTTAAAGGAAGATCTCATTTAAATTCTGATTAAAAAAAAAAAAACTTGTCACTGTTGGCCATTGACATTGTTTGTTTTTTTTTTTTTCAGCACAATTATACTGTCTTTGCAAGATGTTTCAGAGATGTATGCATTTTGCACGAGTTTATTTACTCACAGTGAGAGAACATTTCAAGCTGATACCTTTAATTATTTTAGCTGATTCCTGTGATTGCATAATGAAGGGCCAAAAGAGGTGACTGTCTGTGGATGATCACTCCCAGTCATAACTTATGTGTAGCTTTGAGGTATCCCCAGCTTGGAAAACTCATTTGATCTCCTTCAGAAAATACTGGTGAATAAAACATGTAAGAAGTATTAGATGTGGACATTTCCAGAATAATTGAAAACTAAAATTCAGAATACAAGAAGGAATTTTCATGAAATTTATAATATTCTTGAATTACAGCATCAAACACAGATTTACACATAACAGAAATCTGGTAGTCATTTTTTGCATGAATAGTGACATGAAATTTCCTCTTAGTTCAGTTCAGTTCAGTTCAGTTCAGTCATTCAGTTGTGTCCAACTCTTTGTGACCCCTTGAACCACAGCATGCCAGCCTTCCCTATCCATCACCAACTCCCAGAGTCTCAAACTCATGTCCATCCAGTTGGTAATGCCATCCAACCATCTCATCTTCTGTCATCCCCTTCTCCTTCTGACCACAATCCCTCCCAGCATCAGAGTCTTTTCCAATGAGTCAACTCTGTCGCGTGAGGTGGCCAAAGTATTGGAGTTTCAACTTTAGCATGAGTCCTTCCAATGAACACCCAAGACTGATCTCCTTTAGAATGGACTGGTTGGATCTCCTTGCAGTCCAAGGGACTCTCAAGAGTCTTCTCCAACACCACACTTCAAAAGCATCAATTCTTCAGTGCTCAGCTGTCTTTATAGTCCAACTCTCACATACATACATGAACCACTGGAAAAACCATAGCCTTGACTAGATGGAAATTTGTTGGCAAAGTAATGTCTCTGCTTTTTAATCTGCTGTCTAGGTTGGTCATAACTTTCCTTCCAAGGAGTAAGCATCTTTTAATTTCATGGCTGCAGTCACCATTGCAGTGATTTTGGAGCCCCCAAAATAAAGACAGCCAGTGTTCTCACTGATTCCCCATCTATTTGCCATGAAGTGATGGGACCAGATGCCGTGATCTTAGTTTTCTGAATGTTGAGCTTTAAGCCAACTTTTTCACTCTCCTCTTTTACTTTCATCAAGAGGCTGTTTATCTGTTCTTCACTTTCTTCCTCTTTAGTGGTGAGGAAATCAGTTAAATAATTTTCCTGAAGGCTTACAGATGAAAAGCAAAGGTCCTGGAATGTAAACTCAGGAACATTAGTTTCAGAGCACACACATAATGAGTAAATTTGAGTTTAGATTTTCTTCTGTCTTAAACATCTTTGAAATGATATTTGTCTTTGTACTATATATTCCATAGAAAATGTACTATATGCCATATATTCCATATATATACTTTGTACTATATACTATATATTCCATAGAAAATAAATGAAGACCAAGATATATTTATGAACTCTGTGTCAATAAAATAAATAAATAAGAAAAATATATATATTTTTGACATTTAAGAGTTACTGTGTTTCTTTAGCAAAATATTCTCCAATAAGTTCAGGCCAAATTGATCCAGCTTACATTAAAATGTGTGGCCTATTTGAACTCTAATAATATTTGCATTCTTAGTTATTTGGTTTCTTTTAAATAAATATATTGCCTATATTTAATTAGTATCAAGTAGCTGTTTAAGTGTAAGCTTCTAAAGAGTTGTGGATACCTTGTGGTGTCCTGTTTTTGTATTGTTTTGGACTTAATAGTTGACTGAATCAACGGTTATAGACCTTCAACTCTAAGTGATTACAATCTTTAGTAATTGGTTACCTCAAAAATATACTCAGTATCCTTCAAGTAAAAGAGTAGAGTCGTGTGATTAAGAGTGATACAAGTTACAGTAAAGTATTACTTTGCTGTTAGAAAAGGACTTTCACATACATGTTTTCATTTGTGATTAGCAAAAGCTCTATGAGGCAAATTGGTTGTAATGATCACTATTTGCTTCATAGGTATTTGTGATGGTAAAGAGAAATAAAAAATCCTTTGAAATGAAACTTCTAACATCATGGAAAGCATCATTATGTTATTACTACTGTGGATAAAGCATTTCCTTGCAACTGGAGCGTTTAACTCTCATTAAGACAATCTCCCTGGATTTCATTTTTGGAAAGAGTTCAGGGTGGTGTGACAGAGAAGGTGCTACAAAGTATAAAAACTTTGCAATGTTTCATGGAAGGACATAAGGAAGACACTGTCATCCTAATAAATTTAATTTCTAGAGACTGTTTCTTTGATATAAATCCAAATGTATACTAATTTCTTTATTGATTCTGTCTCTAAAAAAAGGAAAATTGTTATTAATCTCAATATTATGTTAAAGCTTTTGCTTTTCTCTTTTTTTGTGAGGGAACAAGGTGGGGAGAGTAAAGAGAATGCATTGAATTTAGTGCTCTCTCTTTATATATATACATGTATTGAATTTAGTACTCTCTCATTATACATATAGGCCTGCCAGGTGGCTCAGATGGTAAATAGTCCACCTGCAATGTGGGAGACCCAGATTCCATTCCTGGGTTGAGAAGATCCTCTGGAGACAGAAATGGCAACCCATTCCAGTGTTCTTGCCTGGGAAAGCCCATGGATAGAGGAGCCTAGCTGGCTACTGTCCATGGGGGTCACAAAATGATTAGACAAAACTTGGTGACTAAACCACCACCACCACGTGTGTGTGTGTGTGTGTGTGGGTATGTGTGTGTGTGTGTATAATGTTATAAAGTATAATAATATATATATTATACATTTAGAAGAAAATGATTTTGTTACAAATAGATAAAAAACTTTCTTTGAAAGGGTCATAAACGCTTACACAGTGAAAAAAAAAAAAACAACTTTTTAATGCCAGGGCATTTTAAACAGGCATATTATAAATAAAATCCTTCATACGTTTTTCATTTTAAGCATGCAGGAATATTCTGTTTTGCCAGTAGCACCCGGACCCAACATGGAAACAAGAAAATATTAGCAGAAATGTCCTGAGTGAGTGAGTGAAAGTAGCTCAGTCATGTCCAACTCCATGACCAGTTCTCCAGGCCAGAATACTGAAGTGGGTAGCCTTTCCCTTCTCCAGGAGATCTTCCCAACCCAGGGATCAAATCCAGGTCTCTGGCATTACAGGCAGATTCTTTACCAGCTGAGCCACAAGGGAAGCCCAACAATACTGGAGTGGGTAGCCTATTCTTTCTCCAGGAGATCTTCCCAACCCAGGAATCGAACCAGGGTCTCTATATTGCAGGTGGATTCTTTACCAACTGAGCTATCAGGGAAGCCAGAAATGTCATTAGAATCAATCAAAATGGAGGTATGTAAAGACAAATTAAAGAAACAGAAAATTGTTTTCTATTTCTAGGTCAAAATGCAACCAATTAAGTTAGAGTGTACCAACTGGAGGAAAGATTGATCAGTGAAAGAAACAAGGGAAAGAGAGAGAGAAATGTTGGTACTGTGTCTCCTGGGAAACCATCTGGTCTAATCACCACCTTTAATGCACAAAAAAGCTGAAACCCCAAAAGCAAAAGTGAGTCTGTCCAAGGCCATCACTGATTCACATTTGAACAACTAAAAATCAAGATTCCTCATATACACCCTAGTTCTCTAGATTCTAGAACCAACATACTTACTTCTCTGAAAGCAGCAGTTTCTAGGCAATAGCAGAAGTACAGGAGGCTTATTTGGTTTCTTTAACTGTTATTTTTTGATGCTTATATCAGTGGCTAGGAAGATTGTCATGTCAGCCTTAGTGTTTTGGTATCATATCTTCCCTTGGAAGAAATATTATCTTTGTATGTTTAAGTGAATTGCACACAAAAATTAGTTTCAAAGATTTAAATACAGGCCTTTTTGACAACTTGTATAGTGCTGCTATAAAAACAAACATACACACACAAAAAACATATAGGAGAAGAGAGGCCATGTGACTTAGTGAAAACCTCTCTTTTGATAAGAGTTGCCACATATTTTATGCCAGGCTTTTCAGGAATTATCTTCTTTCACCTCATAATTCCTGCTAGCAGTGGCCACAGGATTAAATAGTGTTTCTAACCTCATGAACTGTTTCATAGCTCTGTAAAGTACATACACACTTTTTCCCCCTGAAATAGAAGTGCTTCTGATACTATGTTGAAAGGCATTATTAGTGAAATTAGAATATGATAACAAACTGCAGATGGTAAAAGATTACTTCCTGGCAGAGAATAATTCCAATGCATTTTATGCTAAGTGACATGTGATTATCCATAAATTGTAATACTGGTGATCGATTCACAAACAGAATGCTGTGATTTGGCTACTGCTGCCAACTATATGTCTTAATCAGATCAAGATAAAATCACTGATTAAAGACTGAGAAGAAGTTAAAATAATTTTACAATTAATTGGAATATATTACATTAGAAAATCATGAGTTTTCATACTTGCTATAATAAATCAAACAAGTAGCCATTTTAGTTCACTTAAAAACTAAAAGTTCTACTTAGTTTAAAACTATCTAAAAAATACACATTATTAAAAGATTAGTTTAACCAAATTAAAATTTTTAATAAATGTTTATATACTAAAGAGGTAACAGACTGTATTTGATGTATTATTGCTACAAAAAGATCCATGAAGAATATTGTTTTTAAAGACAAGTTAAATATTCTAAATTATTACATATTCTATTGTATTCATGCTTTGAAGAAATATTTACTGAGCTCCTCTGTATAGCAAGGACATCTGAGTTTCTATAAATAAAAGCAAAGTGTTTCTTCATTCATCTCTATTTTTATGGAACGTACTTATGCTAGCCCTATTACAAGGCATATTTCTAAATAGTGCATGTAAGGAATGCTAAGCAACACTTTCAGTATGAAGGACAGATTCTTCTCACTCCCACTTTTGTCAATTCCACTTAGGATTCTTTATATCAGTAAGAGTAGACTGTTTCTGTAAAACAGGCAGGTTTTTTGAGTAACATTAATGTACTGAAATTAAAGCTGAAAGTAGGAGTGTAATTGGTAATGTAAGTAAGCCATCTTGTTTTGTATCCACTTTGAAGACTGCACTGCAACTATGCCATTCACTCAGTTATTCACTCGGTTAATTCATTCACTCATTCAATTCATTAAATTCACTCAGTGCCTACAATAGACCAATCTTTGTTCCAGGTTTTGTGCTAAGAAGATAAAGCTCCCCCTCTGAGCAGACAAAGCTCCTGCTCTGATGTAGCTTATATTTTCTTGGAGAAGAAAGAGTGAAAATATAGAATCAAACAAGTATGCAATAAGATGATGATAAATGTTAAGAAAAAATTGAAGTCATGAGATAGAGAATAGCAGGGATGTTATAGAAACAGAGGTTGCAAATGCATAGACTTAGCACGAGGGCTTAAGCTGAAAGAGTATATGAGTAAAAAACATCCATGCAAAAGGAACAGAGAGAAAAGAAGCTGAACTGAGCAGAAACAAACTCTTTGTTGGTGAAGTAGAATGAGTACAGCTGAATGTCATAGTTTAGATTCAGAGTTGTGGCCAGGTGTGAGATTATAGAGGGCCTATGGACATGGAACAACAGACTGGTTCCAAATAGGAAAAGGAGTACATCAAGGCTGTATATTGTAACCCTGCTTATTTAACTTATATGTGGAGTACATCATGAGAAACGCTGGGCTGGAAGAAGCACAAGCTGGAATCAAGATTGCCGGGAGAAATATCAATAACCTCAGATAGGCAGATGGCACCACCCTTATGGCAGAAAGTGAAGAGGAACTCAAAAGCCTCTTGAAAGTGAAAGAAGAGAGTGAAAAAATTGGCTTAAAGCTCAGCATTCAGAAAACTAAGATCATGGCATCTGGTCCCATCATTTCATGGGAAATAGATAGGGAAACAGTGGAAACAGTGTCAGACTTTATTTTGGGGGGCTCCAAAATCACTGCAGATGGTGACAGCAGCCATGAAATTAGAAGACGCTTACTTCTTGGAAGGAAAGTTATGACCAACCTAGATAGCATATTAAAAAGCAGAGACATTACTTTGTCAACAAAGGTCCGTCTAGTCAAGGCTATGGTTTTTCCAGTGGTCATGTATGGATGTGAGAGTTGGACTGTGAAGAAAGCTGAGCATCGAAGAATTGGTGCTTTTGAACTGTGGTGTTGGAAAAGACTCTTGGAGTCCCTTGGACTGCAAGGAGATCCAACCAGTCCATCCTAAAGGAGATCAGTCCTGGGTGTTCATTGGAAGGACTGATGCTAAAGCTGAAATTACAATACTTTGGCCACCTCATGCAAAGAGTTGACTCATTGGAAAAGACTCTGATGCTGGGAGGGATTGGGGGCAGGAAGAGGAGACAACAGAGGATAAGATGGCTGGATGGCATCACCAACTCAATGGACATGAGTTTGAGTGGATCCCAGGAGTTGGTGATGGACAGGGAGGCCTGGCATGCTGTGCTTCATGGGGTCACAAAGATTTGGACACGACTGAGCAACTGAACTGAACTGACGGGCCCTGATAAGAAAGTTCCTATAAGAGGAGTGATTTTTTAATTCCTGCTGTCAATTTGTCTGAATGTGATTGCTGTCAAGGAATAAAATATTAGTAAAAAATAAAATTATTCATATTGATAATCAGAAGCAGTGCACTCCTTCTAACCAAAAGTGCTTAAAGTCTGTCTAAATGTAATTAACAAACTGAATTTACAAGATGCAGGGTACTGAGTTTCAAGCAAACACTGGAGAAAACAGTGTCTAATCCAGAAGACTGGCATTCTAATAGGTGATTAACACAGATGTTGGAACTGTCAGAAGCATCTAAAATAACTATAGTTATTATGTTAGCAGGAAAGGTGAGTAACATAAATGAATTGTAGGGGAAATGCAGCTCAAAAAATTTAGACTGAAGCAGTACATAAAATAAATGTAAAGGACTAAATACCTATACTAGGAAAAAAGTCTAAAGTTTATGATCACAGCTTCTACTTTAAAAAGAGGAGCAAATTAAACTCAAATTAAGCAGAGAAAAAAGGAAATGATAAACATCGGAGTGGAAATAAATAATATAGCAAATAAAAAAAGCAATAGAGAAAAATCAACAAAACCAAAAACTGTTTCTTGAAGAAAATTAATAAAAGTAACAACCTCTAGCTAGATTGACCAGGAACAAAAGAGAGATGATACAGATTACCAGTATTATAAGTGAAAGAGTTGGTATTATGACAGATTCTATAGATATTAAATGACTACCTGATGATATTATGAGCATCTTTATGCTAATAAATTTGACAAGTTAAATGAAAAAAGCAAATTCCTTGAAAGACACAGATTACCAAAGCACACTCAAAAGGAAATAAATAAGCTGAATATGCCCATATCTGTTTTAAAAATAGATTTTACAGTTATAAACTTTCCCCCCAAAAAAACTTCACTTTTAGAAAGTCCTCCTACTGAGTTCTACTGAAAATTAAGGAAGAAATAACACTAATTAAACACAAATTCTTCCAAAAAGCTAAATGGGTGTTACTCTACTCCATCCCATTAGCAAGGCTGCCATTATCCTTGCAATGATGGTTTAACATTCAGAAATCAATCAATTGGTAGCTTAGTCGGTAAAATATCTGCCTGCAGTGCAGGAGATCTGAGATCCCTGGGTCAGGAAGATCCTCTGGAGAAGGAAATGGAAAACCACTCCAGTATCCTTACCTGGAAAATGCCCTGGACAGAGGAGGCTAATGGACTGAAGTCCATGGGGTCACAAAGAGTCAGGCATGATTAAGTGACTAACACTTTAACTTTCACCCGTATTAAGAGACTGAGGGAAAAACAATTATTTCAATGGATGCAAAAAAAAAAAAAAAAAGCCTTAACCAAAATCTAACATCCATTGTTGATAAAAACTCTCAGCAAGCTAGTAATAAAAACAAACTTCATCAACTTCAGTGAGATCATGGTCAAAGAAAAAAATAATGTTACATGTTACCTCATATTTAATTGTCAAAGACTGAATCTTTTTCTCCTAAGATTAGGAACAAGGGAAAGATAACTGCTTTTAGCATGCATTTTCAATATTGTACTGGTACTAGCTAGTACAATAAGACATGAAAAGGTAGTAAAAAGGTTTATATATTAGAAAGGAAGTACTATAAATAATTAAATAAATAATTTTTTTAAAGGGAAGGAAGAAATATATATGTCTTTTTTGAAAATTACATAACTTTGTAAAAATTGCTATATTACCTACAGAAAAAGAAAGACTAGCAAGTGAGTTTAAAGGATTTTGTAATGCGAAATCAGTATGCAACAATCTGATATGTTCTGATATTCTAGCCATGGAAAATTAAATTTAAAAGTGTATATTTTTTATATCTAGCAAATATGTATTTTTATTGAAGTACAGTTTCATTTGCAACAGTATATAAATATAAAATAAATAATTTAATAATAATTTGATAAATTTTTAAATTTAGCAATAAATTTAACAAAGGAGAGTAAGACTTATTCAGTGAGTATTACAGAATACTGCTTAGAAAAAATTTAAGACTGAATTAAATGAAGATATATACCATGGTCATAAGTCAGAAGACTCAGTGTTCTTAAGATGTCAAAAATAATTCTTTTATAAGCTCCTAGACTTCTGAAAAAATAATATAAACCATAGTATAAATAGCATGGCAGTAGGAAATAGAATTATGAAATGGAAGGAAAATGTGATGGCAAGGAATAGGAGCCGGAAGTAACCATGAAAATATAGACCAGAGCCAGTTCATGAAGGGCTTTGTATGCCATGCTAAGAGTTTAAGCTTTTCCTGCAGAAGCTGGAAGTCACTGACTTTTATCTGCTTTTAGCTTTTAATTTTCAAGTAGTTTTAGATTTATAGAAAATGTAGAAAAAGTTTCATAAATAGGGCAAATAATTTATTATATTTCTCATTCCCATCCACTGATATCAATGTCTTACATAGCCATAGTGTGATTATAAACAATAGGCAGTCAATATTAATACAGTATTACTGAATGAACCACAGACCTTACTCAAAATTCATCAGTTTCTTTAATAATATTTTTCTTTTCTAGAATTTTATTTAGGATCCCATATGGTATTTAGTTGTAATTTCTCTTTAGTTCTTCCAGTTTTTAATAGTTCCTCAGTCCTTTATTGATGGCCTCTAAAACACAGAAATGACATGATAAGATTTAATAAATAGATATACTTGTTTACATTGTGGATGATTGGAGAAAAGTTAAGTTGAAGGCTGTGAAATCATTCACACCAACTTGGAGACAGTCTTAGTAATTGAAGTGTGATGTAGATTAAACTAAGGGACTAGAGGGCTTCTCAGCCTTCAGATGGGTCAGGAAGATCGCCTAGAAGAGAGAATGACTACCCACTCCAGTAGTCTTGCCTGGAGAATTCCATGGACAGAGGAGCCTGATGGACTACAATCCATAGGGTTGCAAAGACACAGACATGACTGAGAGACTAACACTTTCATGTTTTTTTTCAAGGGATTGGAATCGAATATTTCAAAGAAGAGAAGCATTCTGAGAAATATTTAAGATGTAGAATTAGCAGTATTGTTAGCAAGAATTGATATAAAGGAGTATCAGGATTAAGAGGAAAAATATTGAAAAATTGAAAGTAAATATTGAAAACTGAAAGTGACTTCTGAGTTTTGGCATTGATATTCTGGAAAAATGGCAATAACTGAGAGGGCAAAGTAAAATAGTATTTATTCATTATCCATTGTCTTCCCCTCACACAAACATAAACATAGAGTTCATCATATCTTTTAACTAAGATCTTCATATTTTTGTAATATAAAATATTACAGAATACTGAATATTCTGTCACTTGTCTTGAAAGAATCAGTTCTAAATCCAGGATGTGCCATATTATAAAAGAATAATAATTTTAATAGCTAGAATTTCTGAAAAATGGAAAAAGTTTTGAAGACAGACTTAAAACCCATAATATAATATGGATTATTGTTCTTGTCACAGTTGTGTTTACTTCACTCTTTGTTAGCTGGGATAATGCATACAAACATCAAATTTTACCTGCATCAACTAAATATAACATTATGCACTCATCTAGTTTCTTTAAATTTCATTGCTATCTTTCCTGGAGTCCTAACTTCTATCAGCTGGTGATCAGTCATAGGGTATCAGATGGTGAAGATAAACTTGTCATTTTATAAGTCTATAGGCTGCATCTCTTACCCCAGTCTGAGTGAGTGAAAGTCACTAAGTCATGTCCGACTCTTTGTGACCCCATGAACTATACAGTCTGTGGAATTCTCCAGGCCAGAATACTGGAGTGGGTAGCTGTTCCCTTCTCCAGCGTATCTTTCTGACCCAAGGTTCAAACCGAGGTCTCCCATATTGCAGGAGAATTCTTTACCAACTGAGCCACCAGGAAGCCCATAGGCTGTGAGAAGGCAAAATATTCCCAAAAGTCAAAAGACTGACAAATGTGATTATATAGTAATCTTATTGTTGTTGTTCAGTTAACAAGTCATGTCCAACTCCTTACAGTCCCATGGACTACAGCACGCCAGGCCTCCCTGTCCTTCACCATCTTTAGAAGTTTGCAAGTTTATGTCCATTGAATGGGTAATGCATCCATCTCATTCTGTCACCCTCTTCCTCTTCTGCTTTCAGTCTCTCCCAGTATCATGGTCTTTTCCAGTGCATTGGCTGTTCACATCAGATGGCCAAAGTATTGGAGCTTCAGCTTCGGCATCAGTCATTCCAATGTGTATTCAGGGCTGATTTCCTTTAGGATTGACTGGTTTGATCTCCTTGTATCCAAGGGACGCTCAAAAGTCTTTTCCAGCACCACAGTTCAAAACCATCAATTCTTCAGTGTTGTCTTTATGGTCCAGCTCTCACATCCATAAACGACTAAGGGAATGACCATAGCCAATATTACATCTTCTAAATTGTTCATAAATTTAAAACACAGGAAAGTAAAGAGAGATATTTTAACATATAAATAACAGATTACAGGGTGATCCTGAAAATATGTGAATCTCTGTTACAAATTAATAACAAAAAGCCAACCCATTCAAAGGTCATATTTCTTGCCTAGCCTTATATCATCATTTCACACAACTCTCTGCCACATTCTCTCTACTCTAGCTACCTGACATTTCTTCTGCCTCTCAGATAATACATGATTTTTCTATCATAGCATTTTTGTATATTCTGTTTCTTCTAGTTGGAAATATATTCTTCACCCTTTTTCATTTAAGTAACCCCTTTTTACTGAATTGGTTCCTTATTTATTTTTCATATTGCACCTCCAAATTCACTTCTCCATTAAAAGGTTTTCCTAACTCACAGTCTTTTCATACTATTCATGGGGTTCTCAAGGCAAGAATACTGAAGTGGTTTGCCGTTCCCTTCTCCAGTGGACCACATTTTGTCAGAACTCTCCACCATTACCCGTTTGTCCTGGGTGGCCGTGCATGACATGGCTCATCGTTTCATTGAGTTAGACAAGGCTGTGGTCCATGTGATCAGATTGGTTAGTTTTCTGTGATTGTGGTTTTCATTCTGTCTGCCCTCTGAAGGTCCTAGTGTGCACAAGGTTCTGTTTCTTGGGGATGGTCTTGATTCCTGCCTCCTTACAATGTCAGGAACCTCCATCCATAGTTCATAGACGGCATATTAAAAAGCAGAGACATTACTTTGCTGACAAAGGTCCACCTAGTCAAAGCTATGGTTTTTCTAATAGTCATTAATGGATGTGAGAGTCATTTATGGATGTGAGAGGCTTGTTATAGACTATAACTGTATAGGAAAACCGAATGACTTATAATAGGTGCCAGGTTAAATTTTTTGTCCATTTCAGGCTTAGATTATGAATTATAGCTAAAGGCTTGTGATGGCAACAGATGACTGAAAAAATAGGTGACTGAAAATTATTGAGTTCCTTTGATCACTGGTAATCAACCATTTTAAGCATTTATATTATTCATTAGACAAAATTGTCTTAATGCTTTTTAATTATAATTAAATTATTTTTCCCATATTCTTACTTTTTAAGTAGATAATTTTGATTAAATTGGACTTTATAGCACTATTTATATATATATAGTGCTTCTATTTATATATAGCTTCTTTATTTGGAGGAATTTGTTTCAAATGATTGTATTTTTGGCAAACTACATTAATCATATGTCAATGCCATCTTTAATATGCTACTACTCTGATAGTTACTTAAAATCATGCTGACAAAGAATGCTAAATATCTGGACAGATGGAAGCTGGTTTGTGTTACTGTATACTTAAAACTATAAAAATAAAGATCAGATGCATTTTGATAGATGAAAAAGAAATAAACAATTATAAATACTATGCTTATGGTTTATTAATGAATGAAATAGAAAAAAAAGAAGTTAAACTGAAGTGCTATAGAAAGAATACAAATCTTTCTCATGTGCTATGGAAGTTTACCTTATTTTCTCACCTATAAGCACTCACTGATTATAAAATTCAATGTTGATTAATGATTTTTCAAGAAAACTAATGTAACTTTGAAATATGTCCTGATTTCAAAAATGTTAAAACATAGAAACTGCATACATTTTAGAATTTTGGAAGTATTATATGTTGCATCTGAGCTGGAGAAACATGAAATAATTAAATCTTCTTAATTATTGTAAATAAAAGGAAGATATATGTCATTTTGGGGAAAATTTTTATTCTTGTTAACTCTGTATGTCTTCTTTCCCTATTCTTCATCCCCACTCACAAACTAAGAGAATTGGAAGGTTAAGGAAGTTCTGCTCCCCAGTTATGGTTATATTTTCAATAATATTATTGGGAAAAAGTAAAGTCAGCAAATATTATATGTTCTACAAAAATTACATCAAAGAACATTGCATTTACAACCCACCAGACTTAAATGTTCCAGAAAGGGTTACATATCAGAACTCAGATAACATAATGTGATACATGACTACCAGTAGAACCTCTGGGTGTGAACTTAGTCATCTGCATAAAACCTCTACTTGAATTCTGATGCAAGGGAGATTTTGGAAACACTATGGTGAATAGATTGGGAGATTTTTGAGAATAGAACCTGACATATACATTATCTAGTCTCCAAATATGTCCCTGGAATTGGTTGAAAGTTGATAAATATGTGTTGAAGAATAAGTGTGTGAGTTGAACGTGCAAAAGTCTTCATGTGACTTAAAATTATTAGAAGAGTTAATATCAGGAAAATATAAATAAGTCAAAAAATATCACAGGGAATAAGTATATTCAAGAAGGATAGTGCTATCCAAAAATATTTTACGGAGTTCTCATGGAATATTCAGTAACAGAATCAATTTCAAAATTCTTTATAGATATTCTTTTAATCACATTTTACTTAATAAAAAGAAGACTCAAACTGATTACTTTCAGAAATGAAAAGATAGTATACACGAACATCAGTTAATTGAAATTTATACAGAGAATTAACTGCTAAATGACCAAAAAAGGTGAAAATATTGTCAATTGCTATTTGAAAGAAAGAAGAAAGAAAATTTAAAAAAAGCAAAAAAAGAAAGAAGGAAGGGGGAGACAGAAGGATGAAAGGAAGGAAAGGAAGGGAGAAGGGAGAAAGGAAAGAAATAAAAAAAAAGAAAAATGGTGTGCTTTCAGCAATTAATGCAGGCTTCAAACGTCTTTGATAGTGTTACAGTTTCAAACAGCTGGAGTCACAAAACAAGCTACTGTGCAGCATCGTCTATACGTTTGAAGATGTGTGAGGGGAGTTCATGCATGCATAATATAAATAAATCACAAGGCTTGAAGAAATTAGTGGGAAAACAATATGCCATTGAGAAGTCCTTGGCTTGTATTCTCATGATAAAAAAGTGGTAGATGCACGTATAAACATGCTGATATTTCAAATTCTGTTCTAACATTGTATTCAGTGGACTAAAGTACACATTGTATGGAACTAAAACTCTAAACAAAGCAGTCTTCTAACAGTCAAGACATGGAATTCTTATAGCAGAAGGTACACTGTTTCACTAAACTACTTCTTGGTGTAGCACTTTATTTTTTCAAATCTCTCTTAGGCTGTCATGAATCTCTTTCTTACACTAAATTTTGTAAAGGGCCCTATGAAGGGTCGATGTCCAGAGGAAATCGGTCTTATTCTATGCTTCAGCCAACATTTCATATAGGTTCAGTTTAGTTCAGTTCAGTCGCTCAGTCGTGTCTGACACTTTCGACCGACCCTATGGAATGCAGCACCAGGCTTCTCTGTCCATCACCAACTCCCAGAGCTTATTCAAACTCATGTCTGTCAAGTCGGTGTGATGCCATCCAACCATCTCATCCTCTGTTGTCCCCTTCTCCTCCCACGTTCAATCTTCCACAGCATCAGTGTCTTTTCCAATGAGTCAGTTCTTTGCATTAGGTGGCTAAGGTATTGTAGTTTCAGCTTCAGCATCAGTGCTTCCAATAAATACTTAGGACTGTTTTATTTTAGGATTGACTGGTTGAATCTCCTTGCTGTCCAAGGGGTTCTGAATTGTCTTCTCCAACAGCGCAGTTCAAAAGCATCAATTTTTCAGCACTCAGCTTTCTTTATACTCCAACTCTCACATCCATACATGACTACTGGAAAAACCATAACTTTGACTAGATGGACTTTTATCAGCAAAGTAATGTCTCTGATTTTTAATATGCTGTCTAGGTTAGTCATAGCTTTTCTTCCAAGGAGCAAGGTCTTTTAATTTCATGGCTGCAGTCACCATCTGCAATGATTTTGGAGCCCAGGAAAATAGTCTGTTACTGTTTCCATTGTTACCCCATCTATTAACCATGAAGTGATGGGACCAGATGCCATGATCTTAGTTTTTGAATGTTGAGTCTTAAGCTACCTTTGTCACTCTCCTCTTTCACTTGGCATTACCTCTATAAAACTTCAGCTCCAAATATTAATACTAGATACAAAAACTTTCAAAAACCTGAGAAAAGCTAAGAAATAATGATATATTAAGTATACTTTCAGTCAAGCGAGTCCTACAGTGGTTCTACCAACAATGATGTGATAAAAATGTAAAACAATGGCTGGTATTTCTTTACATTTTTATATCAGATTGTAATTTACAAAATGTTTTCATACTCATTTTATCATTCTATCAACATGATTAGATTGAAAAAAATTCTTCTCCTCATTTATTGACACCAAATTGTGTTTTATTCTTACATTTTCAGTAAATAATGGAGACACAGCTGGAATCTGGATATTATGATATGTACTTTATAACCTTTGAATTACGTATTTTCATAGCCTCCTATCTTATTGATATAAAAATTGACATTAGTCTCTTCCCTTTTTAATGTCAGCTTAATAATTCTGCTATGAACAGTAAATGTTTTTCTGGAACTCTCTTGTTTATTTGATGCTCCAACAGATATTGGCAATTTCATCTCTGGTTCTTCTGCCTTTTCTAAATACAGCTTGAAAAAATAAATAAATAATAAATACAGCTCGAACATCTGGAAGTTCACGGTTCATGTACTGTTGAAGTCTGGCTTGGAGAATTTTGAGCATTACTTTGATAGCATGTGAAATGCGTACAATTGTGCAGTAGTTTGAATCTTCTTTGGCATTGCCTTTTTTTGAGATTACAATGAAAACTGACCTTTTCCAGTCCTGTGGCCACTGCTGACTTTTCCAGATTTGCTGGCATATTGAGTGCAGCACTTTCACAGCATCATCTTTTAGGATTTAAAATAGCGCAACTGGAATTCCATCATGTCCACTACCTTTGTTTGTAGTGATGCTTCCTAAGGCCTGCTTCCATTGGCATTCCAGGATGTCTGGCTCTAGTGAGTAATCACACCATTGTGATTATCTGGGTCATGAAGATCTTTTTTGTATAGTTCTGTGTATTCTTGCCATCTCTTCTTAATATCTTCTGCTTCTTTTAGGTCCATACCATTTCTGTCCTTTATTGTGCCCATGTTTGCATGAAATGTTCCTTTGTTATCTCTAATTTTCTTGAAGTGATTGCTAGTCTTTTCCATTCTGATGTTTCCTTCTATTTCTTTGCATTGATCAGTGAGGAAGGCTTTCTTATCTCTCATTGCTTTCTTTGCCATTGCGCATTCAGATGGGTATATCTTTCCCTTTTCTCCTTTGCCTTTAGTTCTCTTCTCTTCTCAGGTATTTATAAGGCCTCCTCAGACAACCATTTTGCCTTTTTGCATTTCTTTTTCTTGGGGATGGTCTTTATCACTGCCTCCTATACAATTCATAAACCTCAATCCATAGTTCCTCAGGCACTCTGTCTATCAGATCTTATCCCTTGAGTCTATTTGTCACTTCCACTGAATAATTGTAAGGCATTTGATTTTGGTCATACCTGAATAGTCTAGTGGTTTCCCCATCTTTCTTCAATTTAAGTCTGAATTTGGCAATAAGGAGTTCATTATCTGAGCCACAGTCAGTTCCCAGTCTTGTTTTTGCTGACTGTAGAGAGCTTCTCCATCTTTACTGTAAGGAATAAAATCAATCTGATTTCGGTATTGACCATCTTGTGATGTCTATGTGTAGTCTTCTCTTGTGTTTTTGGAAGAGAGTGTCTGCTATGACTATTGCATTCTCTCGGCAAAACTCTGTTAGCCTTTGACCTGCTTTTGTTTTCTACTCCAAGGCCAAATTTGCCTGTTGCTCCAGGTATTGTTGACTTCCTACTTTTACATCCCATTCTCCTATAATGAAAACAACATCTTTTGTGTGTATTAGTTCTAGAAGGTCTCATAGGTCTTCATAGAACCGTTCAACTTCTGCTACTTCTGCATTACTGGTCAGGGCATAGACTTGGATTACTGTGCTATTGAATGGTTTGCCTTGGAAATGAAGAGAGATCATTCTGTCATTTTTGAGATTGCATCCAAGTACTGCATTTTGCACTCTTGTTGACTATGATGGCTACTCCATTTCTTCTAAGGGATTCTTGCCCACAGTAGTAGATATAATGGTCATCTGAGTTAAATTCACCCATTCCAGTCTATTTTAGTTCACTGATTCCTAAAATGTTGACATTCACTCTTGCCATCTCCTGTTTGACCACTTCCAATTTGCCTTAATTAATGGATCTAACTTTCCAGGTTCCTATGCAATATTTCTCTTTACAGCATCAGACACTAATTCTATCACCAGTCACATCCACAACTGGGTGTTGTTTTTGCTTTGGCTCTGTCTCTTCATTCTTTCTGGAGTTATTTCTCCACTGATCTCCAGTAACATACTGGGTACCTACCAGCCTGGGGAATTCATCTTTTAGTGTCATATCTTTTTGCCTTTACATACTGTTCATGGGGTTCTCAAGGTAAGAATACTGAAGTGGTTTACCACTCCCTTTTCTGGTGGACCACGTTTTGTCAGAACTCTCTATCTTGTCCCATCCATCTTGGGTGGTCCTACCCGGCATGACTCATAATTTCATTGAGTTAGACAAGGATGTACTATCAGTAAAATGGGGGAAAATGGGCATCTTATATAGCTCTACAGGTTGCCTTGCATACCTATTCTACATTTCCATCTGGGGCTGTGCTTTGAGTTGCAATTCATTTTAAATGTGTGAGCTCTTTTTTTCTTCTCTATAGTTGGACTACTGCTTTCTACAAATCTGACAGCAGACACTCTCCAGTAGAGGGTTCCCCAGTGGACAGCTCCGTCTGTATTTTCTTTGCCATGAAAAATGTTAAGTTTGTAAATATACTTTGCTTGGTATGATGGAAAGGATATTGAACAATGAGTTAGAGACTTGCTTCTCTTTTTTTAGGGTGAGTGTTTGTGTCCTTTACAACTGTAAATCATCAGAGGCTGGGGGCAGTAAGAGGAGTGCATGTCTATTTCTTGCAGGCTATGCTTACTCCTTGGAAGGAAAGTTATGAGCAACCTAGATAGTATATTCAAAAGCAGAGACATTACTTTGCCAACAAAGGTCCTTCTAGTCAAGGCTATGGTTTTTCCAGTGGTCATGTATGGATGTGAGAGTTGGATTGTGAAGAAATCTCAGCACTGAAGAATTGATGCTTTTGAACTGTGGTGTTGGGGAAGACTCTTGAGAGTCCCTTGGACTGCAAGGAGATCCAACCAGTCCATTCTAAAGGAGATTAGTCCTGGGTGTTCATTGGAAGGACTGATGTTAAAGCTGAAACTCTAATACTTTGGCCACCTCATGCAAAGAGTCGACTCATTAGAAAAGACCCTGATTCTGGGAGGGATTGGGGGCAAGAGGAGAAAGAGACGACAGAGGATGAGATGGCGGGATGACATCACCCACTCAATGGACATGAGTTTGAATGAACTCCGGGAGATGGTGATGAACAGGGAGGCCTGGCATGCTGCGATTCATGGGGTCGCAAAGAGTCAGACACGACTGAGGGACTGAACTGAACTGAACTATGCTCTTAGTCTCTTTCTATGAGGAAGCTAACACGACGATTTTGGTGCTCTTCTTAAGTCCCCGAATCCTCCAAATAGTGTTCTAGGATGTGAACATAGCAGCCAGTCATGGTTGGCATAAAAGTTAAAGCTGATTTTCCATCCTGGAACACATGACCTTTAAATTACCTTTCAAATCAAATATTGTATGGTTTTCTGATTACAAATTTTGATTATTCCTATTTTGATTTTATGGGCTTCCCATGTGGTGCAGGATTAAATCTTCCTGCCAGTGCAAGAGAAACCAGAGACGTGGGTTCAATCCCTGGTTTGGAAGGATCCCCTAGAGTAGGAAATTGCAAACTGCTCCAGTATTCTTGCCTGGAAATCTCCATGGATAGAAGAGCCTGGCAGGCTAGAGTCCATAGGGTCGCAAACAATCAGACAGTACTGAGCAACTAAGCATAGCACATTTTGATTTTATAGGGATAATTTAGTGTTTCTTGTTAGTATGTGTAGCAGTATGGATAACAATAAATAGTAGATAATCTAAAATTAACACATTTGCTTAAAAAACTGTTTTTATTATGTGCTTGGTTTTTGTGTTCTTACTAACAGCAGTTAATAGAAGTAACATAGTTGATAGGCGGAAACACAAATTATATATTAAAGCAAATTTATCTGCTAAAGAGTAATTAATATATGAGTCTTCAGAGTTTATCTTTCTAAATTTCAAGATTAAAATAGATGATTTTCATGTATTGTAATACGTGACAGAATATAATACTGAAACTGATTTTTTTTCTTCTTGAACCTCTATTTAAAATGTCTGTGATAAACTTATATAAAATATCACATTTATTTGATCACTTTAAATTACTGTAATCTAAGGATTGAATTTAGCTGTATATACCTGAGGCACTGTTATTTATCTTGATGTTAAATATAAGACAGCCAATTTTTTAAACAAAATCTTTCTTAAAAAGTGAATTTCTACTTGCTTATGTAAATAAGCAATAGTTGTGTTTACCTCAGTAATGAAACAGTGTTTTTTTAATTTAATTCATTATTAAATTTGTTTCATCATGATTCAGTATTTTTGCATAAATTCATTGAAAATACAACTGAAAGTCTTTATTGCTTCCTATAAATATTGAATTTATGAACATGAATAGGCTCTATGTGTGATTTTACTGAAACTTCACCTGCAACCTTTGATGATCTAAGAATCATTCATCCATTATGCTATCCTTCACATTTATTTGAAATTATATAACCTCTCTCATGCTTGAAAATTTTGTCCCTAATAATTATTAATTTACTTTGTATGTGTTGTTTGCCTTAACACTAATCATAATGTATTTATTTGATATTTATATGTGTGTCACTAGCATAGTACCTCTAAACTTCCATTTGTCAGCTTTCACGAACTGGCCAATTTATTTATTTATTTTTAAATTTATTTATTTATTTTAATTGGAGGCTAATTACTTTACAGTGTTGTAGTGGTTTTGCTATACACTGACATGAATCAACCACAAGTGTACACATGTCCTCCATTGCAAAACCCTACCCCATCTCCCTTCCCATAGCATCCTTTGGGTTGTCCCAGTGCACTGGCTATGAGTGCCCTGTTTCATGCATCAAACTTGGACTGGTCATCTATTTCACATATGGTAATATACATGTTTCAAAGCTATTCTCTCAAATCTTCCCACCCTCGCCTTCTCCCACAGAGTCCAAAAGTCCGTTCTTTACATCTGTGTCTCTTTTGCTGTCTCACATGTTGGGTCACCATTACCAATTTTCTAAATTCCATATATATGCGTTAATATACTGTATTGGTGTTTTTCTTTCTGACTTACTTCACTCTGTATAGTAGGCTCCAGTTTCATCCACCTAATTAAAACTGATTCAAATGCATTCTTTTAAATAGCTGAGTAATATTCCATTATGTGTATGTACCACACTTTCTTATCCATTTGTCTGCTGATGGACATCTAGATTGCTTCCATGACCTAGCTATTGTAAACTATGGTGCGATGAACACTGGGGTACACGTGTCTCTTTCAATTCTGGTCTCCTCAGTGTCTATGCCCAGTGTGGGATTGCTGGGTTGTATGGCATTTCTATTTCCAGTTTTTTAAGGAATGTCCACACTCTTCTCCATAGTGGGAATACTAGTTTGTATTCCCACCAACAGTGTAAGAGGGTTCCCTTTTCTCCACATGCTCTCCAGCATTTACTGTTTGTAGACTTTTGAATAGCAGCCATTCTGACTGGTGTGGGATGGTACCTCATTGTGGTTTTGATTTGCATTTCTGATGATGAGTGATATTGAGCATCTTTTCATGTATTTCTTAGCCATCTGTATGCATTCTTTGGAAAATGTCTGTTTAGTTCTTTGGCCCATTTTTTGATTGGGTCATTTATTTTTCTGATATAGAGCTTCCTGAGTTGCTTGTATATTTTTGAGATTAATTTTTTGTCAGTTTTGAGATTAAATTTTTGTCAGTTTTGGCATTTGCTATTATTTTTGTCCCATTCTGAAGGCTGTCTTTTCACCTTGCTTATAGTTTCCTTCATTGTGCAAAAGCTTTTACGTTTAATTAGGTCCCATTTGTTTATTTTTGCTTTTATTTCCATTACTCTGAGAGGTGGGTCATAGAGGATCCTGCTTTGATTTATGTCAGAGAGTGTTTTGCCTGTGTTTTCCTGTAGGAGTTTTATAGTTTCTGGTCTTACATTTAGATCTTCAATCCATTTTTAGTTTATTTTTGTGTATGGTGTTAGAAAGTTTTCTAGTTTCATTCTTTTACAAGTGGTTGACCAGTTTTCCCAGCACCACTTGTTAAAGAGATTGTCTTTTCTCCATTGTACATTTTTGCCTCTTTTGTCAAAGATAAGGTGTCCATAGGTATTGAGGTCCTTTAATGGACGGGAACCTGGTGGTCTGGAGTCGATGATAAGAAAGTAAAAGAGAGAGAGAAAGAGGCTGATATTCCTTGGTTTACACAGAAAACCAATGAAGCCCTTGACACGGGGCTTGCACTGCTTCACGTAGGCACAGGGTGCCCTCTCACGAGGGTCTTGCAAGCCCGGGCAAGAAAGTGAGCTCAGCAGCTTCTCTCTCTGAGAGAGAGAGAAAGAGAGAAACAGAGAGAAAAAGAAAGACATGGAGACCCAAGCTCGGATGGAACAAGGGTGTTTTATTCAACATAGTGTGGGTATATATACTGTCTTACAAAGTAGCTTTGTTCAGCAAAGATAAAGATCAAAAGTCCAGACTTACAAATTATCAAGGAAACACAAGAAAATTCATATCAAAGAGAGAAGTTTGTAAATAATCACTTTTACCTTATGGTTCATAAAAAAGAAGAGGGCTGTAAATAGTTACTTGTCACCATATGGAAAAACTAACGAAGGACATGCATGCATTCCTCAGCCCCATGAGTGGTTTGCCGCTCCTCTTAATTCCTGAATATTCAGGAATTAATAAGGAACAGAGGATTCACGACAGATCCAAAACAGCACACAGGAAGCCTCCTGTTAAATGCTTCCTGATGCAGAGGTTGTGGATTTATCTATTTTGTTAATAGATTAATTATCTATTTTTTATGTTTTGATAAATAGAAAATTTGTCTATTTTCTATTTTGTTCCATTGACACATATTTCTGTCTCTGTGCCAGTGCCATACTGTCTTGATGACTGTAACTTTGTAGTATAGTCTGAAGTCTGGACGGTTGATCCCTCCAGTTCCATTCTTCTTTCTCAAGATTGCTTTGATCTTCGATGTTTTTTGTATTTCTTTACAAATTGTGAAATTATATGTCTAGTTCTGTGAAAAATACTCTTGGTAGCTTGAAAGGGGTAGTATTGAATCTATAGTTTGTTTTGGGTAGTATACTCATTTTCACTATATTGATTCTTGTAATTCATGAACATTGTATATTTCCATCTATTTGTGTCATTTTTTATTTCTTTCATCTGTGTTTTATAGTTTTCTATATATAAGTCCTTTGTTTCTTTAGGTAGATTTGTTCCTAAGTACTTTATTCTTTTCGTCACAATGGTGAATGAACTTTTCCTTAATATTTCTTGTTTTCTCATTGTTAGTGTATAGGAATGCAAGGGATTTCTGTATATTAATTTTATGTCCTGCAACTTTACTATGTTCGTTGATTAGCTCTAGTAACTTTCTGGTGGAGTCTTTAGGGTTTTCTATGTAGAGGATCATGTCATCTGCAAACAGTGAGAGTTTTACTTCTTCTTTTCTAATTTGGATTCCTTTTATTTCTTTTTCTTCTCTGATTGCTGTGGCTAAAACTTGCAAAGCTATGTTGAATAGTAGTGGTGATAGTGGGCACCCTTGTCTTGTTCCTGACTTGAGGGGAAATGCTTTCAATTTTTCATCATTGAGGATAATGTTTGCTGTGGGCTTATCATATATGGCTTTTATTATGTTGAGGTATGTTCCTTCTATGCCTGCTTTCTGCAGGGTTTTTATCATATATGGATGTTGAATTTTGTCAAAGGCTTTATCTGCATCTGTTGAGATAATCATATGGTTTTTATCTTTCAATTTGTTAATTTGGTATATCACATTAATTAATTTGCAAATATTGATGAATCCTTGTATCCCTGGGTTGAAGCCCACTTGGTCATGATATATGATCTTTTTAATGTGTTGTTGGATTCTGTTTGCTAGAATTTTGTTAAGGATTTTTGCATCTCTGTTCATCAGTGATATTGGCCTGTAATTTTATTTATTTATTTATTATTTGTGGCATCTTTGTCTGGTTTTGGTATTACAGTGATGCTGGCCTCATAGAATGAGTTTGGTAGTTTACCTCCCTCTGCAATTTTCTGGAAGAGTTTAAGTACGATAGGTGTTAATTCTCTAAATTTCTGGTAGAATTCACCTGTGAAGCCACCTGGTCCTGGGCTTTTGTTTGTTGGAATATTTTTGATTACAGCTTTGATTTCTAGGCTTGTGATGAGTCTGTTAAGATTTTCTGTTTCTGGTTCAGTTTTGGCAGTTTATACTTTTCAAGGAATCCATCCATCTCTTCCAATTTGTCCACTTTTATGGCATATAGTTGCTAATAGTAGTCTCTTATGATCCTTTGTATTTCTGTGTTGTCTGCTGTGACTTCTCCATTTTCATTTCTAATTTTTTATTTGATTCTTCTCCCTTTTTTTTTTTTTTTGATGAGTCTGGCTAATGGTTTGTCTAATTTATTTATCTTATCAAAGAACTGGTTTTAGTTTTGTTGATTTTTGCTATAGTGTCCTGTGTTCCTTTTCACTTATTTCTGCTCTAATTTTTATGATTTCTTTCCTTCTATTAACCCTAGGGTTCTTCATTTCTTCTTTTTCTAGTTGTTTTAGGAGTAAAGTTAGGTTATTTGTTGGATTTTTTTAATCTTCTCTCTTGAAGTTAAACTTCTGTTGGTATGAGCCTTTCACTTAGTACTGCTTTTACTGAATCCCATAGGTTTTGGGTTGTCCTGTTTTCATCTTCATTTGTTTCTATGAATATTTTGATTTACTTTTTGATTTCTTCCATGGTTTCTTGGTTATTCAGAAATTTGTTGTTTAGCCTCCAAATGTTTGTATTTTAATAGTTTGTTTCCTGTAGTTGTCATCTAATCTTACCACATTGTGATCAGAAAAGATGCTTGAAATGATTTCATTTTTTTGAATTTACCAAGGCTAGATTTATGACCCAGGATGTGATCTATCCTGGAGGATGTTCCATGTCTGCTTGAGAAATCCAGGATGTGATCTATCCTGGAGAATGTTCTGTGTGCATTTGAGAAATAGGTGAAATTCATTGTTTTGGGGTGAAATGTCCGATAGATATCAATTAGGTCTAACTGATCCATTGTATCATTTAAAGTCTGTGTTTCCTTGCTAATTTTCTGTTTGGTTGATCTATCCCTAGGTGTGAGTGGGGTATTAAAGTCCCCAGTATTATTGTGTTACTGTTAATTTCCCCTTTCATACTTGTTAGCATTTGCCTTATGTATTGAGGTGCTCCTATGTTGGGTGCATATTTTTTTACAATTGTTACATGTTCTTGGATTGATCCTTTGACCATTAAGTAGTGTCTTCTTTGTCTCTTCACAGTCTTTATTTCAGTCTATTTTATCTGATATGAGTATTGCTACTCCTGTTTTCTTTTGGTCTCCATTTGCATGAAATATCTTTTTTCCAGCCCTTCGCTTTCAGTCTGTATGTGTCCCTTGGTTTGAGGTAGGTCTCCTATAGACAGCGTATATAGCAGTCTTGTTTTTTGTATCCATTCAGCCAGTCTTTGTCTTTTGGTTAGGGCATTCGACCCATTTACATTTAAGGTAATTATTGATCATTATGATCCCATTTCCATTTACTTTGTTGTTTTGGATTTGAAACAAACTTCTGTGTTTCCTGTCTAGAGAAGGTCTTTTAACATTTGTTGGAGAGCTGGTTTGGTGGTGCTGAATTCTCTCAGCTTTCGCTTGTCTGTAAAGTTTTTGAATTCTTTATATTTGAATGAGATCCTTGCTGGGTATAGTAATCTGGGTTGCAGGTTTTTCTCTTGCATCACTTTAAGTATGTCCTGCCATTCCCTTCTGGCCTGAAGAGTTTCTATTGAAAGATCAGCTGTTATCCTTATGGGGATCCCCTCGTGTGTTATTTGTTGCTTTTCCCTTGCTGCTCTTTGAGTTTGACCTTCATTAGTTTGATTAATATGTGTCTTGGGGTGTTTTGCCTTGGCTTCATCCTGTTTGGGCCTCTCTGGGTTTGTTGGACTTGGGTGGCTATTTCCTTCCCCATTTTAGGGAAGTTTTCAACTATTATCTCCTCAAGTATTTTCTCATGTCCCCCCCTTTTTTTTTGTCTTCTTCTGGTACTCCTATGATTCAAATGTTGGGGCATTTGACATTGTCCCAGAGGTCTCTGAGGTTGTACTCATTTCTTTTAATATTTTTTTTCTTTTTTCCACTCTGCTTCATTTATTTCCACCATTCTATCTTCCACCTCACTTATCCTACCTTCTGCTTCAGTATTCTACTGTTGGCTCCCTCCAGAGTGCTTTTGATCTCAGTTATTGCATTATTCATTATTGATCAACTCTTCTTTTTTTCTTCTGGGTCCTTGTTAAACATTTCTTTCATCTTCTCAATACTTATCGCTAGTTTATTTATCTGTAAGTCCATTTGTTTTCAAGATTTGGGATCATCTTTACTATCATTATTCTGAATTCTCTTTCAGGTAGACTCCCTATCTCCTCCTCTTTTGTTTAGTTTGGTGGGCATTTGTAATGTTCCTTTACCTTCTGAATATTTCTCTGCCTTTTCATTTTGTTTAGATTGCTGTGTTGGGGTGCCCTTTCTGTAGGCTGGAAGTTTGTGGTTCCTCTTTATTGTGGAGCCTGCTCCCTGTGGGTGGGGTAGGACGAGTGGCTTGTCACGGTTTCCTGATTAGGGAAGTTTGTGTGTGTGTTCTGGTGGGTGGAACTGGATGTCTTCTCTCTGAAGAGCAGTAAAGTGTCCAGTAGTGAGTTTTGGGGTATCTATGGGTTTGGCTGGCTTTGGGCAGCCTGTCTTTTAATGCTCAGGGGTGTGTTCCTGCTTTGCTGGAGAATTAGCATGGTATTTCTTGCTCTAGAATTTATTGGCTCTTGGGTGGAGCTTGGTTTCAGTGTAGGTATGGAGGCTTTTGGGTGAGCTCTTGTCTATTAATGTTCCCTACAATCAAGAGTTCTCTGATGTTCTCAAGTTTTGGAGTTAAGCCTCCTATTCCTGGCTTTCAGTCTCATTCTTTTAGTAGCCTCAAGACTTTTCCATCCATACATCACAGATAACAAAACATCTAGGTTAATGGTAAAACAGTTCTCCTCAGCAAGGGACACCCAGAGAGGTTCATAGATTTACATGGAGAAGAGAAGAGGGAGGAGGGAGATAGAGGTGACGAGGAGGAGAAGAGAGGGAATCAAAAGGGGAGAGACCAATCTAGCCAGTAATCAGTTCCCTAAGTGTTCTCCATAGTCTGGAACACTCAGAGAGATTCACAGAGTTAAGCAGAGAAGAGAAGAGGGAGGGAGGAGATTGAGATGACCTGGTGGAGAAAAGGGAGAGTCAAAAGGGGAGAGAGCAATCAAGCCAGTAATCACACCCTCCTTTTGAAGAGAATGGGCTGCCTTTCTGGGTGCCTGGTGTCCTCCACCAGCATTCAGAAGTTGTTTTGTGGAAGTTACCCAGATTTCAAATGAACTCTTGATGAATTTGTGTGGGATAAAGTGGTCTTCCCATCCTATTCCTCTGCCATCTGGGGACCACTCCCCAACTGGCCAATTTATTTCATGGAGGTACTTATCATCTAACTTTTCCTTTGAATTTTTTCAATTAAAGTCAGAATCCTGAGAATGTTATATCTAGAATGCATCCAATCTAGAATAAATACTTGAACGATTACGATGTCTTACCTTCTCCAGTGGAATTAATTTTTCCTGATTCTTTCTATGTTTACTTTTGATTTTTAAATTCTTGACTTCAAAAATTGGCATTCTGAAATATCACTTCTGAACTCTTTTTTTCTATATATGCTATGTCTTTATGTTTATTTATAATTTATATTTGTTCTCATTTCAAATATGTTTTGAAGGAAGAGTATATGCATGCACACAGTAGTTAAAATGAAGCTAAAACAGATCATAAGCCATGTAGTAAAAATTAGAAATTTTTCAGCTAGAAACCAGAATGAGAGTTTCTGAAATGCATTATTTTATTTGACTATGACTTTTTGCAAACAAGGAAAAAAACAAAAACATTTTCATTTCCCAAGTTTAATATGAAAGCCCAATGTCATCAAAGTTTTGGGTATTAAAATGAATCTCTTCTCTGTGGCCAGAAGTACCTTCCTCAAACTCTTCATCTCCCCCTTCATTTATTTACCAGTTTGCGTATTATCTCCTTTTGTAAAACCTTGT
This sequence comes from Ovis canadensis, assembly GCF_042477335.2. Lineage (NCBI taxonomy): Eukaryota > Metazoa > Chordata > Mammalia > Artiodactyla > Bovidae > Ovis > Ovis canadensis. The sequence goes on along the minus strand of NC_091250.1, from coordinate 47,840,617 downwards.
ATTGCATATTCAATAAAGAATTACCTTTACTTTGAATTATACATTGATAATTATATACTGTCACTTGGAGAAGCAAATGGCAAACCACTCCAGTATTCTTGCCTGGAAAATCCCATGGAGACAGGAGCCTGGAGGGCTACAGCCCATGGGACTGCAAGAGTTGGACACGACTTAATGACCAAACCACATAGCTGTCACTAATTGGATGCCTATCACGTGAAAGGCAAATATCAGGCGCTGAATTATCTCTGACCTTCACAATAATCCTGCTTAAGAGTCTTCTTTATAGATGATTGAAGTGAAACTAAGAATAGCCAAGAAATTTGCGTGAAGTCAGATAGCTGTTAATAATTAAGATAGAATTCTTGATCTGAATCCCAATAGCAGTTTGTAATTGAAAGATATCCACATGTAGAATGTTCTTTAAAATATATATATATATAATAGTTGTAAAATAACTGTGTAACCTTTATTTACTGTTCTTTGTAAAAGAGAAAGCATATGAAACCTATATTGACATTTGAATATTACTGTACTTCCTTACAGCCTGTGAACTTATGAATCAAGGGATCTTGGCCCTGGTCAGCTCCATTGGCTGCACATCAGCGGGATCCCTCCAATCTTTGGCAGATGCCATGCATATCCCCCACCTCTTCATTCAGCGCTCCACAGCTGGGACCCCCAGGAGTGGCTGTGGACTCACCCGGAGCAACAGGAATGATGACTACACTCTCTCTGTTCGGCCACCTGTCTACTTAAATGACGTTATCCTGAGAGTGGTCACAGAATATGCCTGGCAGAAGTTCATTATATTCTATGATAGCGAATATGGTAAGTGTTTGTTACTTGAATGAGTTTTGTAAGCTGGTATTTATATGGCAGTTAATTTTGTTGAATCTTGAAAAACTTGAAGAAGTTATTATTTTTTGTGGTTTTCATGTCCTGGCATGTTCTTACAAATCAGGCAACGATGACAAAAAAGTTTGTTAAGACCTCAGGTTCAATCTTTTGCATATATTTTGATTTTTCAAATAATAGGAAGTTATTGAAAACAATGCTGTATTTTTTCCTCTTTCAAAAGCATTTATACCTAAATATAACAATAAAAGAATAATTTTTGACAGATCCTTGAACACTTAAAAATATTACATATTTCTATTTTTCAGTTAAAAAAATCTGAAGTATTTTTCTTATGCTCTTGTATAGACTTTAGAATCTACTTAGTACTTAACACTTTGAGGGTCATTGAAATTATAATACCTTATATTTATCCTAGCATATTGTCTCCAATGTGAACTCTCACAAAAATACTGACTAGTATAAAGATACTCAATTTATTTAACTTTGCAAGGTAAAACACAAGGCATTTTACTTGTATTATTTTACTATATCTTAAGAAGATACTGTGTCTCAATATTTTTACTTGTGCTACATTAACAAAAGTAAGCAAAAATAGGGCTTCCCAGGTGTAAAGAACTTTCCTGCCAGTGCAAGAGACATAAGAGACTGCAGTTTGATCCCTGAGTCAGGAAGATCCCCTGGAGGAGGGCATGGCAAGCCACTCCAGTGTTCTTGCCTGGAGAATCCCAGAGGAACCTGGCAGGCTACCATCCATAGCGTCAAAAAGTAGCTACTTCATGACTGAAGTAGCTTAGCATGCATTTAATAATAAGTAAAGAAATAATGTTATTTTTGTTTAAACACTTTTTTCCCAAATTAAAATCTATCTGTTTT